>NC_079315.1:15876725-16489538 GCF_029931775.1 Euleptes europaea
ACAGGTGTGAGGCCTCAGAGTGAAGAACCGAGCGCAACTGTGGATTAGTCTAAAACTGCTTATTCAAGCAAGAGAGTAAGTCTCCTAAATGGGGGACTGAGGAAGAAATTGAGAAAAGTAATCGAAATGGCCGCATCCGCGCTTTTCTGTGGCTCCACTTTGCGGGATCCTTTGCGGAACCACTCTTTACATTAAACTTGAACTATTTTGGACTCTTTATATGAAAATTGAATGACTGTACCAAAGCTTTTGATTGTATGTTCATGTGTGTATACATGTTGATTAGGATAGTTTACAGGTTGTATATAATAGGCTAGTTTATGCTTAGTGTTGTATTTGTGTAGCTGTTTATATAAATGTTTGCACTTTGTTAATAACTTTAGCATCTGTGCTGATTTCCAAATCTTGTGGTACTAGTACAGTGGTGTCTTTTTCCTACTAGTACCTGGAGGTTGGCAACCAGCTGCCTGGAGAAAAACACAGCCCGAAGTGGGATTTTATTTGCTGGGTGATGCTATTTACCCCCAATGCCATGAAATTCGTTGACTGCCCATTTCCACACGTTAAACCTCTATTAAAGAGACAGAACATTTTTCTCCCGGCCTGTTGGCGGTCCAACTGCTCCCTGCAGACCCTCAAAACGTTGCCTTCCTGGTCTCTTCTGAAGCACTTCCTACTCCAGTGAGATGCAGGAAAGTCATGATTAACTCCTTGTTTTGGTGAAGGGATATAGTAGGGAAGTCTGTATACTTCAAGTATTAGGGTTGCCATGTCCCTCTTTGCCACCGGCAGGAGGTTTTTGGGGCAGAGCATGAGGAGGGTGGTGTGAGGGTCTGTATGCCTTGTCTTGTATGCTTGTATGCTCCCCCCCCTGGACTCGTAAAAGCAGTTCAGGTCTCTTGACCTTCCTTGGTTCAGGCTCAGCGTGTGACGGGCCCCTGTTGGAATGTCTCTCCCTCTTCCCACACCCTTCCCTTGCTGCTCCTACTGACTCCCTTTCACCACTGTGGCCTTGGTGGTTGATAGTACTAACAAGCTCTGAGTTCTTTTGATTTTTAGTACCATGCACTATTATCTCGTAGGTTCCCATAATACACGTTTGACATCTGCTTCCCTGTAGGGGTTATAATTCTGTCTTTGAGAATCTGAATTCACTTGCAACTTTTCCAGTGTAAGACTTGTACCACCTGAAGCTTTCAATAAAGATCCTTGTTTCTGCATGACAGCCTGAGCAAGTGATTTTATGGAATTTGCACAGGGAGGTCAGGGACTCTCACATTAAGTTGCAAGTCTTGCCGCGTTGACCTGCTCCTGTACCGTTCCTGGACAGCTATGGCAGGCAACGGGGACGCCAATGGCAAGCCGGACGACGGCGACAAAAAGGACGATGCTGTACCCAAGAAGCCTGTTCTACCCCCTTCGGAAGGGAAGTCGACTGGGAAGACGCCCAGTGGAGCCGACTCCAGATCAGGTTTGGGAACAAAGCCCAAGCAAACTCGCTTGGAGAGCTGGCTGGAAACTCCCAAGCATTGGTCGCTCTCGAAGAGCGACGCGCAGTCAAGACGGACTGTGGTTCACGGGTTGGGGTTCGAGGACGATCCCGCCCGAAAGGAAGCCCTGCTGCTTCACCAGATGGATGAGGAGCGGCTGCGCTGGCAGACAGAGCGCCAGGATTTACTGGAACGGATGGATACTATGCAAGCAGTGATGCTGGAGATGGCCCGGGCCATGGATGAACTGAAAGTTCAGGCTCCACCCGTGGCTCCGCTGGACGGAGGACAACAGCCCCCCGTGGCCCCAGCACCTCCCATCCGTCCCGCTCCACCGGCTCGCAGAGATTTGAAAATCACGTATGACGGGTCGAGTGACCAGCTAACGTTTTTCATGGTACAAGTGGACGTTTTTATGCGTGAACAGGCCCGGACTTTTACTTCGGAAGACTCCCGGGTCCAATACGTCGCTTCTCTCCTACAAGGGGAGGCGGCCGCCTGGATGGTACAGCAGTATGAACTTCGCTCCCCGGTATTGCGAAGCCTCGATGACTTCATGGTCGCCCTTCGACACCGCTTTGAGGACCCGCATTTGGGTGAACGAGCCAAGACTGCCTTGCAACAACTGCGCCAAGGGACTAAGACTGTCGCGCAGTACGCAAGCGAGTTCCAGTCGCTCTCGAGTCGAATTTTGGATTGGAGCGAAGCTACCAGGGTGCAGTGTTTCCGCGAAGGGTTGAACCCGGAATTGCAACACTGGGCTTTCATGCAGGGCAACCCTCCCGATGTTGAAGGTTGGGTTCGCCATGCCGCCGACATCGAAAACCGAAAGCAACTGCTGCTCCTGTCCCGACAACGCACCGGGCGAGAGACCAAGACCCGTGGAGACAGACCCGGTGGTCCGAAGGACTCTCGACCCCCCTCGGGGGGGGACCCTCCATGGCCGAACGCCGCAGGCGCTTTGAGAGCGGGGTCTGTCTCGTTTGCGGGGGGAAAGGACACTTTGCTTCTCAATGCCCCTCACGACCCGGACGTCCGGGACCGACTCGGCTGGCTACGACCGAACCTGAGAAGCCCCCTCCCGAGGGGCAACCTCGCCGCCGGAGCGGCGCACCGACACCGAGCCGACGCAGTGCGCCCTCGGCCTTGCACGCTCGCACCGAGGTCGAAGCCTCGGACTCTGCCGACCCATCGGGGTCACGGATTACAAAGGAAGCCTTTGACTCATCGGAGTCACGGATTACAAATACCACAGCCGCTTCCTCCAGCGAAGAGGAGGACTGGGACCTGCCGGCAAAAAACGCCATCGGTCTGCTGTAAGGGGGGCTCCTCAGCAGACCGCTCCAAACGTTGTGCACGGAGCTCCACTAATGGTAAGCGCTCAAGAGGACAATGTGTATGTAAAAGTCAATCTCTCCTTGCCAAAAGGGGGGCCCACGTTAGAGTTTACGGCCCTAGTTGACTCGGGTTGTGCCCGCACCATGATGAGCGAAGAGGCCGCCCAACTGTTGCGCGTTAAGCGAAAGCGGTTACCCGAACCCATCCGTTTTTCTCAGATGGATGGCAGTGATTTTAAGAAAGGACCTGTAACTCACAGCACCGCGGCGGTCATCATGACTATAGGGGAGCATTGGGAACGCCTTTATTTTACCATTGCCCCCATTGTCGCACCTATTGTGTTAGGGATGAATTGGTTGCTGGGGCACAATCCCTCCATAGACTGGGTTGAGCGAACACTCACCTTTCCCCGCAACCCGTGTGAACTTCATGACAAGGACCGAGTGCTGCACACCCCCGCGGCCGCCCTCGTAGGGGCCCCTTCCATTGAACTTCCATTGCCCCAACTTCCCAAAGAGTATTCCCAGTTCGCCGATGTATTTGACGTGCGGGAGTGCGACGAACTGCCCCCCCACCGGGAAACAGACTGTGCCATCGAGATAGTGGGGGACGGCAAATTGTCTAAGGGAAAGGTTTACCCCATGAGTCCTAATGAAAAGGCAGTGTTGCGAGACTATTTGGACGTCAATTTGGCACGGGGCTTTATCCGCCCGTCTAAGGCTCCATTCTCGGGCCCCGCCTTTTTTGTCAAGAAAAAGACGGGAGATTTGCGACTGTGTATTGACTTTCGTAGACTGAATGCTGTCACTCAGTCTAATGCATACCCCCTCCCTCTCATTCCAGACCTTCTCGCACAATTGAAAGAGGGGCGAATCTTCACCAAATTGGATTTGGTGGAGGCCTACCACCGAGTCCGCATACGAGAAGGGGACGAACCAAAGACTGCCTTCTCCAGTTGTTTTGGAATGTTTGAGTATTTAGTGATGCCGTTCGGACTTTCGGGGGCTCCGAGTGTGTTTATGCAATTAATTAATGAAGTGCTTCATGATTTATTGTTTCGCGGGGTGGTGGTTTTCTTGGACGATATTCTCATTTATACTAAAACCATGGAGGAGCATGTACAATTAGTGCGGGAAGTGCTGCAGCGGTTGCGCGAGCACAAACTGTTTGCCAAGGTTTCTAAATGTGATTTTCACCAACCCTCCATCACCTTCTTGGGATATGTGATTTCCCATCAAGGCTTGGAAATGGATCCCGAAAAGGTTCGGGCGGTAATGGAATGGGACCCCCCCCACCACGCGCAGACATTTGCAGCAATTTTTGGGCTTTGCTAACTTTTACCGGAACTTCATTCCCAATTTTGCCCAAGTAGCGCTCCCCCTCACCTCGCTCCTACGCACGAAAGGGAAGGGAGCAGGAGCCACCTTGCCCTCGGCTTGGTTGCAATGGACTTCGGACTGCCAGCAGGCTTTCGATACGCTCAAGCTGCTTTTTTCGTCCGAACCCGTTCTTGCGCACCCTGATTGTGAAAAACCTTTCGTGGTCCAGGTCGATGCCTCTGATGTAGCCATGGGGGGGGGGCTCTCTTGCAACGGGACGAGAACGGTCAACTGAAACCCTGTGCCTATTTTTCTAAAAAATTCTCCCAATCCGAAATCAACTGGGCCATTTGGGAGAAGGAAGCCGCTGCGGTTAAACACGCCCTCACCATTTGGAGACATTTTTTGGAAGGGGCAGAGATCCCTTTTGAGGTTTGCACCGATCACAAGAATCTTGAGGCTCTAAAGGGGGCTAGAAAGCTCACCGCAAAACAGATTCGGTGGGCACAGTTTTTTGCCAAATTCCGCTTTGTCCTGAAACATGTACCAGGGAAGGACAATGCATTGGCGGATGCTCTTTCCAGGCTCCCCCAATATCGCAATAACTTTGACCGGCCGGTGGATTCCCTGTTTACCCCCGAACAGAGAGGGGAAGTGTCGGGACTCGCAGTGACCACCCGGTCCCAGTCCCACCGCCAGGATATTCCTCTCCTCAAGGGCATCCAGCAAACAGTCAGGGCTAGAATCTTTCACAACTGCAACAATTGACTGTAGGTCTTGCTGGCACTAAGGGAAGATTGCACTGAAATCAAATCCCTCCTCTTGTGGGATGTGTAAAATTTTAATTAAATTAATTCTAGCATATTAGAAAAATGTTATTTTTCTATTATATTTGTAAGCTGTGGTTATTTATATAAGTCAGTAAAAAACAGTATTGTCTAACTTAAACTGAACAAAGCAAGTGATTTTTCGTGTCTAAAACAGGGAGGTATAAAAAAACAACATGTGACTACGTAGATAAAATCAGAGTTAGGGTGGATTTGAGAGGAGGAGATATTCAAATCCTCTTGGAACAAAGGGTTTTGGAGGAGTATATATAAGATATAGAGGGCGGGGTTTTGTTAGGAGAGACTTTCACTTTTAAAGCCAAAAAGGCCTAAAATGTCTCCCTCTTTTGCCTGGCAAAATAAAAAGTTTTTTTTTTCCTTTGCTTCTAAAACCTGGCATCGTCTCTGCTTTGTGATAATAAAATCTGGTCACAAAGGAGAGTGTATTTACATCCAACACTCTATCACAGATTTCTTGTAAACAACACAAAACTTCCAAAGCACTATCAGTGGAGAGCAACTGCCCAACCCAGTAATAATAATACTGATGGTTTATTAGGGTTGCCAACCTTCAGGTACTAGCTGGAGATCTCCTGCTATTACGACTGTGCTCCAGCCAGTTGAAATCAGTTCACCTGGAGATAGGGTTGCCAAGTGCCCAGTGGTGGCGGGTAAAATCCCACCAATCCACCGGGCTGCCCATCGACCAGCTGAGGGCCGGCGGGCAATGCGTGTGCGCGCAATGCGCCTATGCTCTAGCAACCTCCTTTCAGCAGAGATTGATAGAGCATCCGCGTTGTTTCCGAGTAAACACGGAAATGATGTAGGCGTGTTGCGAGGGACGTGTGTGTGTATGTCCCGTGCTGCAGAGAAGCTCCTGCCGCTGGAGCTACGGACCTGGTAAGCCTATCTGGAGAAAATGGCTGCTTTGGCAATTGGTCTGTGTGGCACTGAAGTCCCTCCCTAAACCCCACCCTCCTCAGGCTCCGCCCCACAAATCTCCAGGTATTTCCCAACCCAGAGCTGGCAACCCATGGAGATTGGTGGGTACCTCTGAACCAGTCACTATCACTCAACCTAACCTACCATAAAGGGTGGTTGTATGGATAAAATTACAAGAGGCTGTGCCCTGAACGCTTTGGAGGAAAGGCAGAATAATGTAAATAATGATACATGCGATAAATAGTCAGAAATGCAACATTCATAATGCTGATGCCATCTAGAGGCAAGGACCACGCTAGCAATTAATACTATAAACAATAAACATATATAAGGAAGGAATGGGAGGTTCCATTGAAACCACCCCCAACCTTCTATTGATCAGGTAAGCAGATCCTTGAAATGTAAGAAGTATGGGTCGTGTCTCCTTTAAGGAGAAGAGAATTGGAAGAGTTGGGTTTTTTATATGCTGACTTTCTCTACCACTTAAGGAAGAATCAAACCAGCTTTACAATCACCTTCCCTTCTCCTCCCCACAACAGACACCCTGTGAGGTAGGTGAGGCTGAGAGAGCTCTAAGAGAGCTGTGACTAGCCCAAGGTTACCAGTTCGCTTCATGTGTAGGAGTGGGGAAAGAAATCCCGTTCACCAGATTACAGTACGCCACTTATGTGAAGGAGTGGGGAATCAAACCTGGTTCTCCAAATTAGATTCCACCGCTCCAAACCACTGCTCTTAACCACCACACTACACCTTTAAGAGTGTATAAAGGCCCTGTGGCGCAGAGTGTTAAGCTGCAGTACTGCAGTCAAAAGCTCTGCTCACTACCTGAGTTCGATCCCGACAGAAGTTGGTTTCAGGTAGCAGGCTCAAGGTTGACTCAGCCTTCCATCCTTCCGAGGTCGGTAAAATGAGGACCCAGCTTGCTGGGGGTAAAGGGAAGACGACTGGGGAAGGCACTGGCAAACCACCCCGCAAACAAAGTCTGCCTTGGAAATGTCAGGATGTGACATCACCCCATGGGTCAGGAATGACCCGGTGCTTGCACAGGGGACCTTTACCTTTACCTTTAAAGGCCCCCAAATCCTATGGCTGAGGGCAGTGACGGTTGAGGGCAGAGATGGTTCTATCATAGCTGGCCTATTGCCTGATCCTTACCTGGCCTGCCTCACCTTCTCCCCTGACTGATTTGCTATCAGCACTGGCATTTAGAGCGCCATCTGGATTATTTGGTTCTTAACGGTTAAATTTGTGATAGTATAGGTTTAAGCTGTAATTTATTCATCATTAACTTTGACATATCATATTTAAATTGGATGATATATGAATGTAAGCTGCCCACAGCCTGGCCTCGGTTGAACACACATGAAGCTGCCTTATACTGAATCAGATCCTTGGTCCATCCAAGTCAGTATTGTCTACTCAGACTGGCAGTGGCTCTCCAGGGTCTCAGGCAGAGGTCTTTCAATTCACCTACTTGCCTGGACCCTTTAACTGGAGATGCTGGGGACTGAACCGGGGACCTTCTGCGAGCCAAGCAGATGCTCTACCACTGAGCCACAGCGCCTCCCTGCCCAACATTTGGGATAGGGTGGGATAAAAATCTAATAAAAATCAAACAAACAAACAAATCCAAAGATGCCATTATACTGGGGATGAGTGGCAATTCCTGCAGTGCATTTAAAAGAACACAGAATAAAAACAACCAAGCCAGGCTTAAAGGCTTCCATTGCTTTTATTCTGTGTTTTTTTAACATTAATTCCACAGCTTGGATCCAGCCTGTTTCTTCACTCCACCATGCCAATTTCCCCTATTTGCTATAGCCCCCATCCCACATGGTGTTTGTCCATGCACATCCAAGGGAACCACTCCCCCGCCATTTCCACCAGCGGAAAAACTGGTTCGATCCAACCCTATTTTAAAAAACACAAAAAAAAAACACAAAAAAACAGCAAACGTTTCTAGTGCTTTAAATCTTAAGCGCATAAAAAAACAATGAATATCATTGTAATTCAAATTGGAGCAAAAAAGCAGACAATTACCTCTATGCATGCTCCCATACGGAAACAATTAGACGAAATTAAGCAGAAACAGGTGGGACCTGCCAAAATTGCTGGTGAAGCTTTGGTTTGGCTAAAAGGACATCATATGATGCTGCTGTTGTTATTTGAGCACACAATCTCCTTGGAGAAACTTGAAAATCGGGTCATTAAAATGCAGATGATACGGCAAGTGGTGTGTGTAGGGTTGCCAGGTCCCTCTTCGCCACCGGTGGGAGGTTTTTCAAGCGGAGCCTGAGGAGGGCTGGGTTTGGGGAGGGGAGGGACTTCAATGCCATAGAATCCTGTAAGGAAACGGGTTGCCAATCTCCTGGACTGGTCATGGCAATCCCAGCAGACGCGTGCAGCAGCCTCTCCAGACCAAGCTGCAAGCCTGTACCGCCGCGGAAAGGGCTCGTCATCCCGCAAAACCGGCAGTCAAAGGACAGCAGCCAAGACGGTCCTTCCAAAGAACCAGAGGGAATCCATGTTCCTGTGTGTCCTGTTCTAGTGGAAGCCATACTGCAGGGAGCTGTCATGCACGTAGCACCCATATCAACACCTCCCCTCCCCTTGCATCATCAGCGATGATCAACGATCCATCAACAGAGGTTGAGATAACAGCGAAACTTAGTTCCTCCGGCTATGCAAAGTGACGCACCCCAGAGACAGCTAAGAGCGCCTCTGTGTATGAGTAATAACCCCATCTTCAAGCAACTCTTGACCCTTTCAGCATTGCACAAATCACTGGAAATAGGATAGTTTACGCAAATTGCCCATTGCCTCCCCCCCCCCCCAGGAGCCGACCATTAGGGTCTTTGTCACCTTTTGTCACAGGGAAACCACGAAGGGGTAATCCTGAGGGGGGCAGGGTTTGGGGAGGGGAGGGATTTCAATGCCAAAGAGGCCAATTACCAAAGAGGCCATTTTCTCCAGGTGAACTGATCTCTATCGGCTGGAGATCAGTTGTAGTAGCAGGAGATCTCCAGCTAGTACCTGGCAGTTGGCAACCCTAAGACCAAGGTCCACTAAATCCAGCAGTCTGTTCAAAGAGTGGCCAACCAGGTGCCTCTAGGAAGCCCACAAGAAAGACGGCTGCAGCAGCATTATCCTGCCTGTGTTCCACAGCACCTAAGATAGTAGGAATGCTCCTCTGATCCTGGAGAGAATAAGTGTGCATCATGACTAGTGTCTAGGGTTGCCAACCACCAGGTAGTAGCTGGAGATCTCCTGTTATTACAACTGCTCTCCAACCAATAGAAATCAGGTCACCTGGAGAAAATGGCCACTTTGGCAATTGACCTCTATGGCATTGAAGTCCCTCCCCTCCCCAAACCCCACCCTCCTCAGGCTCCACCCCAAAAACCTCCTGCTGGTGGCAAAGAGGGACCTGGCAACCCTACTAGTATCCATGGATAGCCATCTCCTCCATGAACATGTCCACTCCCCTCCGAAAGCCTTCCAAGTTGGCAGCCGTCACCACATCCTGGGGCAGGAAGCTGAACTGGCAGTAATAGATTAGCTAACTCCAAGCAGCAGAAAGATTTATTTAGATACTATGAATTCATTTTTAATCCCTCTCCACCCAAGGTGGGGTCTCTAGAAGTCAGGTATGACTTGATGGCACTTGCCACCACCACCATCTTCAAGGAGCCATGTTTCTCTCCTCCATTTTATCCTCACAACAACCTTGTGAGGTAAGTTAGGCTGAGAGCCAACGACTGGTCCGAGAACACCTGGTAAGTTACAGGGCAAGTGGGGATTTGTGCCCAGGTCTCCAGGGTCCTAATACAACACTCTAACTACTACACTCTAACTCTCTGAAAAATAAAGGGGCAATTATGAGGAGAGATGGAAATTGTCTGAACCCAATTGACTTTTAAGTGAACATAATGGGGTGGATCCAGCACAGAGTTGCCAACCTCCAGGTGGTGCAACCCAAAACAGCACTTATGACAATGCAAAGCAAATTAAAGTGAATTTTATAAAGTGCAATAGTGAAAAAATACACAAAAATATAAACAAAATGCAAGTACAACAAGATACAAAATTTACAAAATGCAATCCAATAAATTTGACTCTTCAGAGGATATCACAAATCCTAATGCAACAGGTAAGTCAAAATATATAACCCATTAGGGCATCATTTGATATGAAAGTCTTTTGATCTTTCAAGATTATTCCATGTATTGGAGAAAAGCCACAGAAGAAAGATGTCAGACGTGTCGTCTAGATCGGGACCACGTTTCGCATATGGCTTCTTCAGCGACCTGTATCAGTAGAAAATATATATATATGTCTTAATAGGTAAAGTCTCATAAGGACCGCAAAGGTTTGTTTGTGGAGACCTACAAACAAACCTTTGTGGTCCTTATGAGACTTTACCTATTAAGACATATATATATATATATATATATTTGTGATATCCTTTGAAGAGTCATATTTATTGGACTGCATTTTGTAAATTTTGTATCTTGTACTTGCATTTTGTATATATTTTGTGTATATATTTTTTCACTATTGCACTTTATAAAATTCACTTTAATTTGCTTTGCATTGTTATAAGTGCTGTTTTGGGTTGCTCCAATTATCTTCACAGCACTGAGCCTTTATCTCTTGCGAACCTCCAGGTGGTGGCTGGAGATCTCCCGCTATTCCAACTGATCGCTAGGTGACAGAGATCAGTTCCCCTGAAGAAAATGGCCACTTTGGCATTTGGACTCTATGGCATTAAAGTCCCTCCCCTCTCCAGACCCCACCCTCCTCAGGCTTCGTCCCCAAAATCTCCAGGATTTCCCAACCCGGAGCTGGCAACCCCAATCCAGCTGCCATTTGCCATCAGTGTAAAGTGGGTGATTTTTACTAACCCCCCAATTTGCCCTGTCTCTTAGGAGCAGCATTTTGCATAGCATGGTTGATGTAGCGGGCAGGCAGAGAGAGGGAGGAACGTTCAGTTCCACGGCCAGAAAAGCCTTCTGTTGGCTGAAGATTACTGCTGGATCCAACCCAATCTGGCCCTTGGGGACAGCCATCGAAAGGATTTAAAGGGGAAATACAGCACTGTGTTCTTTCAGCAGCATTTGCAAATGAATATGACATAGGCTGACCGTATTTCCTTGAGACAAAACGGGACATCGGGATGGTAAAAATGGGACAGGGTTTATGTAATATTAGTGTAACCCGATCGGAGCACTTTTTCTATGAGAATTTACCCAGCCATGCCTGCATGCAGCATAAGTCATGTCAGAACTGAAGGAAACAAATGGAAGCAGGGTTGCCAGGTCCCTCTTCGCCACTGGTGGGAGGTTTTTGGGGCGGAGCCTGAGGAGGGTGGGGTTTAGGGAGGGGAGGGGAGGGACTTCAGTGCCATAGAGTCCAATCGCCAAAGCGGCCATTTTCTCCAGGGGAAGTGATCTCTATCGGCTGGCGATCAGCTGTAATAGCAGATCTCCAGCTACTACAGGGGTGGGGAACCTTTTTTCTGCCAAGGGCCATTTGGATATTTATAATATCATTCGGGGGCCATACAAAATTATCAACTTAAAAATTAGCCTGCTATATTTGGTCAAACATTTAGCCAAGAGGCACGACCGGAGACGGCTCCGAGTGTCTGCCACATAGAGCGACTCGCTTTTGAGCTCTGGTGTCCCCAGCTGGGCCCAAGAGATTCAGGCAGGGCAGCATCCTCCTGAGCTAGAGATCTACCAGGACCCATGAAGGGCCAGACCAAATGATTTCGAGGGCCTTATATGGCCCCCGGGCCTGACGTTCCCCACCCCTGAGCTACTACCTGGAGGTTGGCAACCCTAGTTGGAAGTGTAATAAGGTACAAAACGGGACAAAATTGACATTTTAATTAAAAAGACGGGACAGCCGGGAAATATGATAAAAACGGGACTGTCCCGTTCAAAACGGTATGTATGGTCAACCTAATATGAAACAACTAATCCTTCATCAGCACAAAAAAGGTAACCATCATTTATTTATACTCTTCTTTTCTCCCCGGGTTGGGGGGGGGACGACCCAAAGCAATTTACAACATTTCCCCTTTCTCTGTTTTACCCTCACAACAACCCTGTGAGGGAGGTTCAGCTGAGATTGTGTAACTGGCCCAAGGTCACCTGGTGAGCTTGTATGGAAGAGTGGGGATTTGAACATGGGTCTTCCAGATCCTAGTCTTCGGTCATGTATGCATGGGAGTTTTACCTGAGGTTCATTGCTCGCTGGACCCATACGTTCTTCTCGTGAAGCTATGCACCAGCAATCTCCAAGCTCAAATCAAGTCCCCGCCCCTTTAAATGCTGCTTTGTAATTGGCTTACTTGTAGTGCTTACTGTGAGTGAAAATTCCCCCCAAACCCAATTGCCACATAAAAAAATCATTTTGAGAACAACAACAAAACAACAACGGAGCAATCTGAAAGAAAGGGAGGGGGGGAGAAATCCAAGCCTGTTTTAAAAAGCTTTTCTTCTGCTCAGAATAAGCTCAGAGGAACCAGGAAGTATTTGAATCCCCGCCTCTGGACATATTGCTTTGTAATTGGCTGTGAGTGAAACCAAGCTTGTGCGTCCCACACTTTGTCTTATGCATGGGGATTTCACCCAGGCTTTGCTTAGGGAAGATGGAAGAGTTGGGTTAGCAGAGGAATGGGAAGACCAGGACATTGCGCTGGCTGGGCACAAGGTCATCTCTAACGGACGGAAAACTCATGCATAACTTCAAGGAACAACTGATTCAGGCGGGGACGAACGTGAAAGTACCCATGCATAAATGACATCATACTCTAACCCAGGGGTGTCGAACTCAATTGTTACGAGGGCAGGACATGACATAAATGTCACTCGGTCTGGCCACGCCATGCCTCACCAGCCCAGATCAAGAATGGGGGTGGGGGGTGGCTGGCTTGCGGGCTGGATAAGCGCTCTCAAGGGGCTGAATCTGGCCCACGGGCCTTATGTTTGATACCGCTGCTCTAACAACTACACCACACTAACTGAAAGACAACATTTAGGGGGTTTCTGTCAAATTACTCTAGCATTTCTATGGCTCAAGTCCTGTTTGCCTGGCATTGGTATCCGCCCTCACTCAATTGTGTCTTAATGCATATATCTTAACGTTATTTCCATCTGAGAAGCAGGAAAATAATAAAAGATTATATTAGAAAATATATTTTGTAGAAAACAAAAGTGTATCATTTGGACAGAAACAGCCTTATGCATTCACAATATGACTACCAGCATTATCTGGATATTGAGTTAAGCATTATATAATTGAAAACAATTCACCCTTTAATAATGTATTGTAAGCAGACACACTACAGGGCATGCTTTGTTGCCAACAATATTCATCTTTAATAAACATATCCACAAATATATCTTGTATATATTTACAGCACACACAGGAATAATCATTCTCTAACGCTGTAGCTTGTCTTTCATAAAAATCTTCAGGCTATAATGTCTAGGTGAGCAAAAATCTTTAAAAGCATATAACTCATTCTAGAAGAGAAAACGTCTTTATAAAAGTTTTTTTTTCTTGGTACTCCTACAAAATGTTAGTTTTCCCATTTCCCAAATTAAAGGAGCCAGAGTGGTGTAGTGGTTAAGAGCGGTGGTTTGGAGTGGTGGACTCTGATCTGGAGAGCCGGGTTTGATTCCCCACACCTCCACATGAGCGGTGGAGGCTAGCCGCACCTACCTCACAGGGTGTCTGTTGTGGGGAGGGGAAGGGAAGGTGATTGTAAGCCGGGTTGATTTTTCCTTAAGTGGTAGAGATTTTTCCTTAATTTGGCATATTAAAACCAACTCTACTTCTTCTTCTCTTTAAAAGAAGAAGAAGGCTTACCTTACCTTCCCCTCCCCACAACAGACACCCTGTGAGGTACGTGGGGCTGAGAGAGCTCTAAGAGAGCAGTGACTAGCCCAAGGTCACCCAGCTGGCTTCGTGTGTAGGAGTGGGGAAACAAATCCAGTTCACCAGATTAGCATCTGCCGCTCAGGTGGAGGAGTGGGGAATCAAACCCGGTTCTGTTGGGTCTTAGATAGCGAGATTCTTTACATGTCAGACAGTCAAGGGTTAATTAGCCAAATGGTCAGGAAGAGCAGATCACCATTGCATTCATGTCATATGGTCATGTAGGCAAAGTAATCTACATTTTACTGCCTTGGTATATCCTTTGTTTGAAAGAGAAACCGCTGCCCAGTTACTTGTAAGTTACCAACCTGCAAGCATGGAAGAGAACATTCTCCCTGTGAGAATGGCTACTCGTGAGTAAGCGTAGTAACTGCTAGAGGAGTCTAGCAAGGCTAGGGAACTTAGATATGTAGGAAGTTTATTGTTTAACCCATGTACCCTACCCTTGAGATTAGTTAGTAAAGAATTGATTTGATTAAGAAAACGACTCTGGTATTTTTGTGTGTGACTGACCTTTATTTTCAATAAGCCAAAATCCAAGATCCATCACACTGAATGGTAGCAGATTAATTAAGTGAGTTACAGAATCTAACAGGTTCTCCTGATCAGAGTCCACCACTCCAAACCACCGCTCTTAACCACTACACCACACTGGCTCCAAAGAGAAGTCTTTGGAAAAAAACAAGAAAAAGTCCCCCCCCCAAAAAAACTTTTTGTATCTCCCCCCCCCTTCCGTTCCTTTGTATCTTTACTCTAAGTTGCAATTCCAAGAGCCATTTTAGTCATTAGTTTTTGGGTGATGGGCAGAATCCTGCAGCGAGGCCCAAAACCCCTATGAATTTTCGGTGCCAGAACTTGCCTTGGACAAAGCAACAGGGCTGGCAAATGCACAAATTGTTTTCATCTAGGTCAGGGAGGGCTTGAGCAAAATCACATTTGACAATCCTGGCAGCGGTACTGCACACAAATTGGAAGGTGGCCTGCTTAAACCACAGAGCCATCCAGCCAATAAATTAAAAGTTTGACGTCAGTGAGTCAATGGTGGATGATGGATTAGATCATGTTGCTTTTCTTCCTGGTGGCGAGCACCGAAGGAAGCGGTTGCGCTGAAGCCAGTGAAATTACTCTTAAGTAAACGGTCGGGGGCTAAAAGTCACATTACATCACGTATAGCAAAAAAAGTTAACTCACTTTCTCCTGAAAACTAGTTTGGGTGACAGAATGTTTTCCATTAGGGCTACAAATTTAAGCTCACTTTCTTGGAAGTTCCAGGGTGGGTAGACAAAGTTAGTCTACCTGGAACTAAAAAGTACACACGATTAGGGTTGCCAGGTCTGTCTTCGCCACCGGAGGGAGGTTTTTGGGGTGGAGCCTGAGGAGGGCGGGGATTGGAGAGAGGAAGGACTTAAATGCCATAGAGTCCAATTGCCACGGTGGCCATTTTCTCCAGGGGAGCTGATCTCTATCGGCTGGAGATCAGTTGTAATAGCAGGAGATCTCCAGGTAGTACCTGGAGGTTGGCAACTCTACACAAGATAAATGCAGCAACCATTCACAACTGCTCCAGGGCTGTAATCCTGATGCTCCTCAGGAGCGAGCGTGACCCTTTACTGATGTAAGTGCCTCTTTAACCTGGAACAAGGGGCACTTACGCCATCCTGGGGGCAAACACACTGGCGTAAGGGAGCCATGAAGTTGCACCTACCCCCACCACCAGCACAACCATGCCAGCAGAGAATTCCCAGAGGAGAAAGCCCGTGCCAGCGTGGGGGGCGTTCCTGGGGGTGGAGCTGCCTCTAGGCAGCTTCCTAACCCCTTTCGCCCTGTGGCATGGCTACGCCACCTTTTTGCCCACCTTTTGGGTGAGCAAAGTTTTCTTCTCACCCCCCCCCCCCACATACCCATCAGATGACAAGTAAATCAGGAGCATCCTCATTTTGGTCATTACGAAATATTTTAAAAAGCAATGACATCAAGCATGTTTAACTAGGTTTGACAACCTCCAGGTAGTGGCTGGAGATCTCCTGCTATTACAACTGATCTCCTGCCGATAGAGATCAGTTCCCCTGGGGAAAATGGCTGCTTTGGCAATTGGACTCTGTGGCATTGAAGTCCCTCTCTTCCCCAAACCCCGCCCTCCTCAGGCTCCACCCCCCAAATATCCCACCGGTGGCGAAGAGGGACCTGGCAACCCTATGTTTAACATACATAACCTTTCTTGCAGTTCGGACTTGAATACACAAATGTGAGCACTGGATCCTTGTAATTAATTTTGATCACTGCTGTCATCTCGGAGGGTAATTGAGGGTAAAGGCAATTGAAATAAACTAGCAAACATTAGTTGAGAAAAGGAGCCTTTTTTGACATCCCCAAACAACCGGGGTGGGCGGGTGGGGGGGGGGTAAAACTTGACTCATTTGGTTCTGTCCACATTTTAAAACAAAGGGACATACTGGTTTTGGTTACCAGGCATGGTTTAGTTAAGCACTGGATGTACAGTTGTACATTGAGGCCTTTTATGCAGGGACATTTCCCCGTGGTCACCCCCGCCGACTGCTTCGGGGCTTCCTTTTGATTTTGCATGCCGCCCTTCAGAGGTCGCCTCGCTCTCCCCGTGCATTTCCCCTGCGTTTTCCAGATTCTGGCTAAAACAGCATCTTGGAAACACCGGCAAAACATGCGGGGAGAGCGAGGGGACCTCTGACGGGCGGAAAAGGCATGCATAATCCAAAGGAAGCCCCGAAGCAGTCGGCGGGGGTGACCGCGGGGGAACGTCCCCGCACAAAAGGCCTAGGACGACTCTTTCAGAAAACGCCATCATTCTCCGCCTGCTGTCACTGCAGGGTTACCTGAGCAGAACTGCCGGTTTTGTCTTGAAGAAGGCACCGTCAAAGATGCAATTCACATTTTAATAAGGGCCAGGCGCAGGCTATGGGCCAGCATCTGCAACGCACGTTTGCCAAGAACATCTGTAACCTCTTAAGAGGAACATACTGTTAAAAGCTTGATCATGATTAAAGAGCCCTGAGAAATTCTTTATGGCAAGATGGTTTGTTCGTTTGCATCCTTTTCTTATTATTGTTTTAATGCTTTGTTTTGTTTTCCAAACACTAACATAGCTTTATTGAGTTTAAAACCAAAAGACGTTTCCCGTAAGAATACATCAAAATGCCTTTCTTGGGGGTCCTGGATTATGCATTATTCTTAGCTGAAAATTATTATGAGGAACAGTTTTATTAAAACCTGCCCTTCTAGGATGGGCTCTCCCTGTACTTAAACTACCCATTCTTAGTGAAAGGTGGGGCTTTTAGCATTTTCTTCTTAAATACATCACCCAGTCTCAAACTGTCGAACTGGGAGGTGAGCTGTTCGTGGAAGAGAAGGATGTCTTTTTAATATGAAAAAACAAAACAGATAACACTAGAAACATTTAAAAGCAACGCTCCTGAGTTCACCGTAAAAGCCAAGCATCAAATGACTGTAGGAAATTTAATTCGCGTCTTTATTGGGGTAAATGGTTCACCTGGCTCTAAGAGTCTCCTACAGCAACCAATTCCAGATGTTGATATAAAATGTTAACTAAAGGACTGTTTCAGGGACAACCTGTACCAGGTCTTGAAAAGCACAAATCTGGGAAGGGGTTGGACCTAGGGGTAGAGCCTGGCCTGGGGTTCACCCACCCAGTGGTGTGGATAGGGGGGTGGTGGTCAACGGGTGGAGCCTAGTGGGGTCAAGGGGTGGAGCTGAGGGGTAAAATGGCAGAGCCCACAGAAAATACTCGGTTCATCTAAGGTGTGCAGGTATTCCACGTACTCCAAGTCCTATGAAGCAATACCTGTGAATTGCTTTCCAGAAAGTGTTCCGGTCCCTGCCAACATCTGGGTTGGGACTGGAGATCTCCCGTTATTACAATTGATCTCCAGGAGACAGAGATCAGTTCCCCTGGAGAAAATAGCCACTTCGGCAATTGGACTCTATGGCATTGAGTCCCTCCCCTCGCCAAACCCTGCCCTCCTCAGGCTCCATAACAGAAGTCTAGTCTCGATGTCACCATGGCATGGATCCAGCTGGCCAGATCAGTAAATATGCATATCATCAGACTGTACATCAATCCCTGGTTTCAGAAAACTTTTAGGAGATTTACATTTTTTAAAAGAACTCTCTACTCTTACCTGCTAGATAGCACAACAGCAGGGGCAAAGGGGGTGCGGTGGGTAGTGGTCTGGTTAGGGTTGCCAGCTCCGGGTTGGGAAATACCTAGAGATTTTGGGGGCAGAGTCTGGGGAGGGTGGGGCTTGGAAAGGGGAGAGACTTCAATTCCATAGAGTCCAATTGCCAAAGCGGCCATTTTCTCCAGGGGAACTGATCTCTGTCACCTGGAATTCAGTTGTAATGACAGGAGATCTCCAGCTACCACCTGGAGGTTGGCAACCTTAGGCCCAATGCATGTGTACTCTCTTCTCTCTTTCCCCTTCTGTTTTCTGGCTGAGCGTTATTTTAAGGGAAAAGAAAGCAGAAAAGGCAGCCAATAGCTGCAGTGTTTAGAGAAGATGGTTTTGAGGCTCAAAAAAACTTGAATATGGAAATAAAATTCAGTTCCTGTAAGAGTCTTAAAGGTGCAGCATAGCATTTTTAATTTTATTTTTTGCCTTAAAGGGCTCTAAACAGTTTTTGAATGGCCTTGCTTCTGTTTCATCCATTATATGAATAAAACCTCATCTGGGAACCAATAAGCAACTCTATCTATACAAGGGGTTTTCCCTGCTTGTGAGTCATTACTCAGATTCCAGATGACATTTCTCCCAGCCCATTGTTTTCTTCATCCTGAGCTGTTTTTCTCCACATTTCATTTGTCACAAGTCCCTTTGCATCAAAAGCAATGCCTGGATCCGGCTCTGGTGCCATTTACAGGCAAGTAAAACCTTCCGCAACACTTTCGCTCCATTACATTCCAGGAAAGAAGTGTACTTGCTTCATTTCTGCAGTTCCGGCTGCTGTCAGGAAGAGAAGACGCAGGCCCCTATTTTCAGCTGGGAAATGATGAGAGGCAGAAAGAGCCAAACATAAGAAGCAGCTTCCAACCTGACCACTCGTCTCCTTTCTTCCCTGTTTGGTGCCTGTCAGGTTAGAGGTATGCATTGCAAAAAGAGATGAATTCAGGTAGATGGATGAATCACAAAGTTGGAAGGGGCCAATCAGGCCACCTAGTCCAACCACCTGCTCAATGCAGGATCAGCCTAGAGCAGTGATGGCGAACCTTTTAGAGACCGAGTGCCCAACTGCAACCCAAAACCCACTTATTTATCGCCAAGTGCCAATTTAACCTGAATACTGAGGTTTTTGTTTAGAAAAAAACAACTCATACATTCACATATTGTGCGTTAAAAGAAAAACACAATAACAGAGCTTTCAATGATACAAACAACTTTTTATTGAAAGGTAAAAGTTTGCATTTGGCATGCATCTCTCCAGGACTCGTCCTCTGCTCAGCCACCGGACATTATTGTACATAAGTAAACAATTATACTGTGCCTGAACCTCCTCAAGAAGTGCTTGAAACTGTTGACAATTCAGAGCACGAGCCATGATGTAATTTACCATTTTTGTGACATCTTTGAGGATATCGTCAATTTTTTTGAACTATTAATGTGATTTTTGCTGTTATGTGCATGCTGATAATTTGTCTACCCTTGGCTCATACTTTGTAAGTTTGAGAGCAACACATGCAGCATTCAGGTCATCTGTTAACCTGTTTCTGGTGTCAGATTTGATATAATTCAAAGCTGAAAACAGCTGCTCACAAGCATGATCCAAACAAAGTAAGGAAAGCAATCCCAAGTGCTTTCATTGACTTAAAATTATTAGGCAGAGAATTCCACACTTTAAGGATTTCATTTTCAGAACTAACTGTGCTGTCCTTTGGCATCCCTTCTATCTTCTCAAGTGTTTCACACAAGTCATGGAATTTATTTTTCCAGATAGAGCTTTCTTGAAATTCTATTAGCTCTATTTCCAGATTTTCTAAATCTAACCAGTGTAGGCAGGAAAAATCAAGTTCTTCACATTTGGCTTTATCTGGAAAAGTAAGAAAACACAGGGTTGTCTCCATCTTACAGAACTGTAAAAACCTGTTACTAAAATTCACCTTTGCAGCTGCTGCAATGCTAGAAAACTCCTTGTAGATTTCCTGATGGCTTGTAGGATTGTCTGCAAATGTTTTAGAATTTTCTAAATGCTTTTTTAGATTTGGAAAATATTTCAGCTGCCCACTTTCAAGGTCTCTTTCAAAAACCTGCAGTTTTCTCTCAGATGTTTTGATAGCACAAAACATCCTTTCTGCTGTTTTCCCTACACCTTGTAGTTGTTTGTTCAGTACATTGAAGTGTTGTGTAAAATCTGTAAAAAACATGAGGTTGGTAAGCCAGGCCATATCAGTGGATATTCCTGCCCTTTTTCATTCATAAACAGCCTATGTAACCCTGTTGATACAAATCCCCACTAGAGGATAAGGGGGTGGGGTTCTGAATTCAATAAACTGACAGCACTACTTGTGGACAGATGTGAAGTTGCTTACAATAGAATAGCAAAACATTTAATATAACAGCACAACATATAACTTCAAGTAACCAAACAATTACAAACACAACCACAATACACAAAATCTTCAGTGCCCTTCAGGAAGTGCAATAACAAGGAGAGAAAGAAAAGTAACCTACCTAACTGCCCCTTGGGTCCTAAAGGCCACAATATTGGCAGGGTTACACCTGATTTCATCCAAGCAGGCTACAAATATCAAGTTCTTCTGAATTCCATAGATTTCAAGGGGAGAAAAGTATTTTCTTCTATTTAGCTCTCAGACTGAAACCAAGAAGACTAAAGGCCAAACCACACATTAGGTTGAAGATCCATTACTAGATCTCCACATGGTTTTTTCACCCTAAAATGCAGCCATAGGGACAGACCACACTGGGCAGGGAGGATATTAACTTTCTTCATTTTCCCAGTTAAAAATGTCCTCCCCAGCTGGGTGGCTATTGTTCCTGGTAGACAAATCTTTTTTCTGTCTTCTTTCCTTGCTAGGAGATAATTGTACCTGGTGTGGAGGGGAGGGTTCAGCTGAGAAGTTAGTACCTTGTTGTCTCTGTAAAGGGCCTTTTTAAAACAGCTGCACCCTGGGACCAAGTTCAGAATTAGTTATATAGGTGAGTCAGCACGTAACTTAATATTCTGTAAGAGGGGAAAAAAACAATATTGATGTTTGAAATGGCAGTTGGAATGGGGCAAAGAGAGTCAGTTGGATGGTAAGGGATGATGAGAAGCTGACAGAGTAAGCAGGGATAAAAAGAAAAAAGGCAGAGCAATCAATGTGGTAATACCTACCTAGGAAAGCAGAATGGAAGAAACTGAAAACGGGCGGGCCCCCCAAACTGAAGACGGGCAGGGCCCCCGACAAACAGCTGAGCAGTCCCGCAGCTCAGCTGAGAGGGGGGCGTGGCAAGGTGCTCGGCCATAGCCTCCCCGTCCAAAGTAAAGACGGGCGGGGGCCCCGACAAACAGCTGAGTTGCGGCTGCAGCTCAGCTGAGAGGGAGGGGCTTGCCCTGGGTGCAAGGAGAGGGAGGGCGCCAGCGCAGGCTTGGGGAGCTTGGGCTTGGGGAGAAGGAGCACCCCACCACAGCAACATGGCACAGTTCTAGGCAGACGTGAGGGCTCCACGCGTGCCCACAGAGAGGGCTCGGCGTGCCAACTGCGGCACACATGCCATCGGTTCGCCAACATGGGCCTAGAGCATCCCTGAGAAGTATTAATCCAGCTGCTACTTGAAGACTGCCAGAGAGGGGGAGCTCACCACCTCCGTAGGCAGCCGATTCCACTGCTGAACTACTCTTACAGCCCATTCCTCATCTTTGGGTGGCCAGGTATGGCGTGGCCGGGGCACCGCCGTGGCGCCTCCAAACCCGTTTCCCGGCTGCCAAAAGGCTTTTAAAAAGCCTTTTGCCGGCTTTTTACATTTTAAATTGGGCATTTTGCCCCACTGAGAACAGTGAGGCTGTGTCTGCAAAAAAGCAGACAAAGCAACACCATTCTCCCCGTTGGTGTGCCGGGCTGAAAGGGGACAGGAAGCTGCCTACTGGCAGCTCTGCCCCCCCCCCCCCCGGGAACGCCCCCTGGGATGCCAGCACAAGCCATGGCAGCACCGGGAGGATAGTGTCCTGGCCTCCCCGCTGGCGGAGGGCCCATCCTGGATGGCGTAGGTAATGCTGACGCTGGCGCAGGGGGTCTAAACGCCGGCGCAGCCCCTTCCTGGCCTCCAAAGAAATTTCATCCTTGGAGGTCAGGAATGGGCTGTTACTGTAAAAAAATTTCTTCCTAATGTCCAGCCAGTACCTTTCCGCCCGTAATTTGTACACATCATTGCGAGTCCTATCCTCTGCTGCCAACAGGAACAGTTCCCTGATAGCCCTTCAAATACTTAAAGAGAGCAATCCTGTCCCCCTTCAACCTCCTCTTCTCCAGACTAAACACTCCCAGCTCCCTCAGCCTTTCCTCATAGGGTTTGGTCTCCAGGCCCCTGATCACCTCGTCGCTCTCCTCTGCACCCGCTCCATTCAGCCCTCGTCCTTTTTGAAGTGGGGCCTCCAGAACTGCACACAACATCACATGATTTCTCTATCTATCTAATATGCTTTATTCCACCTCGTCCTCTAAGGATTGGGGGGGGGGGTTACGTTCTCCCATTTTGTTCTCACAGCACGCCTGTGAGGAAGGTGAGGCCCAAGATCCTCCAGTGAGCTCCACAATAATGTAGGGATTTGAACCTGGCTCTCCCAGATGCCCGTCTCAGACGATGGGCCATCTCAGAGATTTTTCAGAGATTTTCTCTACCACGTTTCCAGCACCATGGTGCTGTGATGTGACTTCAGAATCCTTGCATTTCCCTTTCTTCGCTACACTTTAAGCCAGCTTTCAAAACGAGCAGTCACCAATTGCAAGGGTGAAGTCTCCCTTCTTTTAGGAGATACATAAATAGCCAATAATTAGCTCATTATTCCAGAGGAGGAACCAGATTGTATGTTTCGTTGCCAAGGGGCTTTGGTCATGGATATATAGATGCCCAAGAGGACTGGAAAGAAGTAGCTGTTAGCTCCACCACGCGTTAGATAGGGTATATAACACCTTATCCCACTCAAGCAACATGATCCTGTCCAAATTGGATCCAGATGTTCTTACCAGGTGGCTCTTTTATGTACTTACATTATTTAGAGCCATCTTTCTCGCTGAGATGCAAGGCAGATTTACACAGTGGAAGACAATGCAATCAAATAGCATTAGACATCTAGCCATAACAGCAACAACAACACAACAGGAGTGGGGCCTGCAATATAAACAATGCAACAAAGTATCAGATATGGTATGTCACAAACAGTGCAAAAAATGGCATAACAAAGTAATGGACAGGGAGAAAGGGTGGCATTACAAAGATAGATAATGCTAGAACGTGGGGTCATCTACTGAAGCTGGAGGGTGAGAGATTCAAAACAGACCAAAGAGAAAGTATTTCTTCACGCAACGCATAAAAATTGTGGAACTCCCTGCCCCAGGATGTAGTGATGGCTGCCAACTTGGAAGGCTTTAAGAGGGGAGTGGACATGTTAATGGAGGATAGGGCTATCCATGGCCACTAGTCAAAATGGACACTAGTCATGATGCATATCTATTCTCTCCAGGATCAGAGCAGCATGCCTATTATATGAGGTGCTGTGGAAGACAGACAGGATGGTGCTGCTGCAGTCGTCTTGTTTGTGGGCTTCCTGGAGGCACCTGGTTGGCCACTGTGTGAACAGACTGCTGGATTTGAGGGGCCTTGGTCTGATCCAGCAGGGCTTTTGCTATGTGCTTATTAGAATTATATTATATATAATTATATTTGGGGCTGTGGAAGACAGGCAGGATAATGCTGCTGCAGTTGTCTTGTTTGGGGGCTTCCTAGAGGCCCCTGGTTGGCCCCTGGGTGAACAGACTGCTGGACTTGAGGGTCTGATCCAGCATGGCCTTTCTTGTGTTCTTATGAGGTCCCTCCTCTCCCAAAACTCTGTCCCCCACCCCAGGCTCCACCCAAAAATCTCCAAGAATTTTCCAACCCAGCATGGCTTTAATGAACACAAGAAACTGAAGTGGCCTGGTTGTCTTATAGAGTCCAATGAAGACCACTAGGAGGAGGTTAAAATAAACAACAGTTCTTTATTTAGCTAAACAGAGACCCTGGGATGAAATAACCCACAAATAAGATGCCGAGTTACTCACCAGAGAAACAAAGGAAAGTCAGTATCATTTATGCATTCGCATGGGGCAGGCCTATGGCTGCTGACAAGCAGATTGATATACAAAAGCACCAATGCACATTAAGTGTCTGGCCAAAGGCGTCACTTAGTGAGTGCCTGATCTTGTGAGCTCAGTAACCAGAAACCACATTCCTGAAGAACGTAATTCAGAGCTCTCTACTGGTGAGAGGCCGTACCAAGCACAGAGAGCATGATTTGTTGGTTCATGGCTCCCGGATGCCAACTTCCCAAAGCTTCCATGTGTGTGCGTATTGATGTGGTAAACAGGGGTTCGTGGGGGGAGAGAGAGAGACCTGAGATCGTTATTTCAAGAAAACAGTTTATTTGCAGCTGCTGACTCAGAGGCCCTAATGGGCAGAAATCTCTGAGCCCCGATCGTACTGAGGGAGGGATATTTATCCAAATTCAAGATATGACAACCCATCAACATTCAGGGTAGGCTGATAGCACTACAGACATAGAGGCGGCGCAGTACAGTTCAGTTCTATCCAGTTTCTCCTATCATTGTTTATAGTTCACTCTGACTCTCCATGACTCTTAACCCACTTCCTTAGCACACAGACATACAGAGATATTCTGCCCAGCAACAAGCTATTCCCTGGCTGCCCTAATACATTTCAATACATTTACAGAAAGGAAAAGAGATTATTACCAATTGCTAAATCAGTGGGTCTTCCATAGTCAGGGGAAGTCTACCTTGCTGTCTCAGTATGAATACATAGTGTTCTCAACCAGCCCTTATATCTGGGCATTACAAAACAATAGCAATCCTGGAGTAATTGATATAGCTGTGCAAGACTGCCATTTATGAATGGGAGGTTTGGCCTTGGGCTTGCCTCTCTCTAAATGCACATTTCCCCCCCATCCGAATTCTCAAAACTCAAAAATAAGCCCCCCATGCAGAGTTCTGATAATTCAGATGGGGGAAGTGTGCATTCAGAGAGAGGCAAACCCAAGGCAAAAACCTCCCAGGCATCAAGAGAGCGAATGGAGAGCGGGGCCCATTTCCGGAGGAGGGGGTGACGTCAGCAAAGAGCGCGCCCACGTCGCCTGAGGCCACCGCCGCTAGGGAGCCCCGCGGTTGCCTAGGGAACGGCAGCTTCGGCGCCTGGGGGGGAAGCGGGCGAGTCGTCACGTGACCCCTCGTCGCGCCGCGCGGCGTCGGCGTCTCCCGTCGGCGGGCCCTTTGAACCGGAAGCGGATGTGCGTCGGGGCGGAAGCGGCGTTGGGTGGCGTTGGGGAGCCGGAGAAGCGGCGGAGGCAACAATCGGCTCGTCATGTCGATCGAAATCGAGTCCTCGGAGTGAGTGCGCTGGGGCGGGCTCGTGAGGCGAGGGCGAGAGAGAGAGCGAGGCCGGGCCGGGCCGGGAGGGATCTGCTCCGGCCTCCCCTCGCTTATTCGTGTTTCTTCGGCCTCAGAGACCTCCCTCCCCCTCTCAGTCTCCATGCTTTTCGAGCCCTTCTTCCTGAGGGAAGCCCTCAAATGGAACCGTTGCTCTTCCCTTCTCCCGTCCCCTAGAAGGCCTTTCAATGTAGTAATAAATGTTGCATGCTTCTCCTGAGTCGCCGTCAAGTGGCTTCCGACTCATGGCGACCCTATGAATGAAAGTCCTCCAAAATGTCCTGTCTTTGACAGCCTTGCTCAGATCTTGCAAATTGAGGGCTGTGGCTTCCTTTATTGAGTCAATCCACCTCTTGTTGGGTCTTCCTCTTTTCCTGCTCCCTTCGACTTTTCCTAGCATGACAGTCTTTTCCAGTGACTCTTGTCTTCTCATAATGCAAGCAAAGTATGATAGCCTCAGATTAGTCATTTTAGCTTCTAAATTAATTAGTTTAGTACATTGTTATCCCTCCCCTTCTCCAAGTAGCTCAGGGCTGCGTGCTTGCTTTTCCACCTTTCCATTGTAGCCTCGCAACAACAGCCCTGTGAGGTTGGTTGTCCTCACGACAACGACCCGGTGAGGTTGCGATGGAATGACTGGCACAGTGTCACCCAGCAAGCTTTAAGGGGTTATGTAGTCTGGCACTCTGCTAATATGCAACATGGCTGTCTAAATGAATAACACTTGGCAGTGGTGTAGCATTTTTTTTTAATCAGGTTAATATCTTTTTTAAAACTGTGTATCCTTAGCCCCTTCTGAGGGTTCAGAGTGGATGGTGTTGAGTGTGGTATGCATACATGTTGAAGGCAGGTGGGCAGAAGCAAAAATACAGAATTTGGAAGTGTTGATAGCAGCTGGCTTCCTATTCCCAGAATGATTTGTGCCCCTGAACATAGGGAGGAGACGCCAGACTTCTAATTTATTTTAGGAGCAGATGTATTGGGGCTGTTTATAACAACTTTGAGTTGTCATATAATTTTGCATTATTGTTGTCATATTGCAGATGATGGGTTGAGGCTCAGAAAGATGAACTTGCCTGAGGCCACCTAGCGAGCATAAGACGGTCACATCTACAGTGCGTTGCTCTGCAGAGATATGGCATTCTGTGGCCACTGAAACAGGCTTGGTGATGGTGGTGGCGGTGGAAAGTCAGGTCAAATTGGAGTCATTCTGGCATAGGGTTGTGATGTTAAACAGGAAACAGCTCCCACTCTATTGCACTGTACCCAATTTGGTTATTCATAGTTTCTTTATTTTTCACAGGGGAACAGAGGGTGGGTGTCAGAAATGACAATTGCATCTGTTCAGGTGGCATCTTTCTTGTTTCAGAATTAATTAGTTGCTTAATAACAGGACAGGGGAAAATTGGAACAACATGTTGGGAAGATGGATCAGTTCTGTATTTAGGAAAAATAAGTCCAATTTTTTATCTCTTCTTTAGTGCCTGTTTTGCGCATGTGTAATATCAGATGACTGGGGAAGGCACTGGCAAACCACCCCGGAAACAAAGTCTGCCTAGTAAACGTCGGGATGTGACATCACCCATGGGTCAGGAATGACCCGGTACTTGCACAGGGGACTACCTTTACCTTAATTTCAGATGCATAGTTCCTGTGTTGAGGACATGCGGCTGTTCTTGGTATTTTTTAACATGATCATCCATTAACAGAGATGCTAACTTACGTTTAAGTTTAAATAGTAGAAATGTTTGTGTGTTAGGTGTCATCATGTCACTTCTGATTTCTGGGGACCCTATGAATTAATGACTTCCTAAATGTTCTATTGTTAACAGTCTTGCAAACTGAGGTCTGTGGCTTCCTTTATTGAGTCAATCCATCTCATGTTGGGGCGTCCTCTTTTCCTGCTACTTTCAACTTCTCATAGCATTGTTGTCTTTTCCAATGACTCTTGCCTTCTCATGATGTGACCAAAGTATGATAGCCTCCAAAACATTTGTCCTCATGTAAATATATTATTTGTGGCAGTGCTTTTAAAGATACCACACTTGTAGGGGTAGGTGACTCCAGATCCTAGCATTATAGGGTTAGTGCTGCCCCTCTTTTCTCTGGAGTAGCCAGGATGTGTTAGAGATGAAGAGGGATTTCCCTATACACTAGTAGATATTGGTAAGATGGATTTTTCTTTCCTGTCTTGTGTGGGTGAAACACACACACATAGATTCTGTACGCAGATTAACTGTTTCCACCGTATGTTCTCCTCAAAGTGTCATCCGGCTGATCATGCAGTACTTGAAGGAGAACAGCTTGCATCGGGCCTTGGCCACCCTGCAGGAAGAAACCACCGTCTCACTGAACACCGTGGACAGCATTGAGAGCTTTGTGGCAGACATTAACAGTGGTCACTGGGATACGGTCCTGCAGGCGATACAGTCATTGAAGCTACCAGACAAAACACTCATCGATCTGTATGAGCAGGTGCGCACTCTTCATGCAGTAATCTTCTGTATCTTTGTTATTCCCAAGAGCAGCAACAAAATGATTGTTTATTTCTCGGTGATGTTGTTGCATATTTATAAAAAGCCTTTGTTCTGTGAAGATGTCACAGGTCATAGTAAGTATAAAACAATACTGTCGGCTCTGAGATTTTGCTCCCTGGTACATATGCAGAATGAGGTGGTGGATGGTACTGTGTCAGACGTCAAGTGGTGCTGTGGGTCATATTGATATATATTCCTTTTTGTGATAAATAAATCTGCATGGGGGATGTTAACATAACCTTTTCCTTGATGAGCTAGTTTGCTACATGCCAGAAGCTTTAGGATGGATTCTGTCAGGGTCTCTTCTTAATTTTGCACAATACCCTACCTCGCTGTTGACCCACCCATTGTGGTTTTTGTACACAAGAGTCACGCAAGCATAGCTTTTCCAGCTGTCAACAGGGAGCCCCTCCCCCTCCTTCTGCTGGTTGAAAATCTGGAAAGATCCACCCCTTATTGTATAGGGGAGCATTAAAGATATGACCCCGACATCTCCTGCAGTTTGTACCAATACAGTCCTGAATTCTACTCTCTTGTTCTGTGTAGCATTTGATCAGTTTTGAATCTTTGGTAGTATGGCCATTTTTTATTCTCGGCAAATGTATAAATAAAAAATTATAATAAGATAATTCAGGCAATACAAATAAAAAAATTCTTTACATAATAGCAAATATATTGGCAATTTTTTACAAGGGTATCGGTTTCGGTTTTCCAGCATCCTTAGTCCCAAATGCTGTCCTTAATAACTCCATTTTACAGCCTTTTCTGGAAGGTCAAGAAGGGGCGGAAGCCTTCCTCATGTCTTGCAGGAGGCTGCTGCGGCACATGGGGGGCCACAACTGAGAAAGTCCTTGTCTAGCTAGCAGGGGATTACACATTAGCAAGGAAGGGGACGGTGAAGCGAAGGGTGGGTTTGCCATGCAGCCGCATAGAGGTGTGTGGTGTAGTGGTTAGGAGCGGTGGACTCTAATCTGGACAACCGGGTTTGATTCCCCACTCCTCCACATGAGCGGCGTACTCTAATCTGGTGAACTGGGTTGGTTTCCCCACTCCTACACATGAAGCCAGCTCACCTTGGGCTAGTCACGGTTCTGTCTGAACTCTCTCAGCCCCACCTACCTCACAAGGTGTCTGTTGTGAGGAGGGGAAGGGAAGGACATTGTAAGTCGGTTTGAGTCTCCTTAAAAGTTAGAGAAAATTGGCTTATAAAAACCCAACTCCTTCATTTTTGCTGCCCCCCCCCCCCATTCACCTGCTCTAGCAAGAGGACTGGCTCTAATAAGCCTTCTAAGCCCTTTACGGAGTTCTTCACTGAGTTCTTTGTGGAAACTGCACTCTGTAGAGCAGTGGTTCCCAACCTTTTTTTGACCAGGGATCACTAGGACTTTTTTGTTCGGCGCAGGGACCCCAAGGTTCAAAATAAAAATTCAGAGAATTTGAAAATAAACTTTAATCATAACTGTTAGTTAAACATTAAACTTAGAATAATATTTGAATATATTTTTTATAATAGAGAACTTTTATTTGAAAATCAATGTGATTTTTGAGCTTGCATCCTTTTTACAAGCTGGGCAATTCTGGGGCTAATACTGTTGCTCAGAGCTACACGAATATCATCACTTGCTTCCAATCGATTTCTGGTCTTGTTCTTAATTATAAGCAAAGCAGAAAACCCTTGTTCGCATAAATAAGTTGTGGAGAAGAGCATAAGATATCACAAGGCGAATCCCCGAACTGTAGGATATGAAATTGCTTTTTTACACCAGAACTCTTCAAGAGAAACTGATTCAAACGCATCCTTACAGTGCCTATCATTTTGGAATTCAATGAGCTCTTCCTGGATTTTTTCTGCAACCTCTTCAACAGCAATACCAAAAGGATTGTGAATCAGCTTTTGGGTATCTTTTGATTCGGTCTGGTTATATTCCAGGAAGTAACAGTGGAATTCATCGACCAGCATTTGCAGATGACTTCTGATGTTGTCTTGTATATTCGCGGTGATCATGTCATTTTTACTATCATCGACCAGTGTTTTTAATGTCACAAACGCAGGATAATTGTTTTCGCCAACTTTACCTACCCATAATTGAAGTTTGCAAATAAAGGCACGCAGTTTGTCTTCAGACATAAAAATGTTTCCCACACCTGCTAAATTTATGTTTCCAGAACCTTGCAACTGTAAGTTTAGTTTATTCAAATGTGAGAAAATATCCACAAGATAAGCCAAATGCATCTGACTTTTCGAATCAGAAAACTGCTCTAGTAAATTCTTAATTTTCTTCTCGGCTAGAAACAACTCAACCTCTTTTCTTAGTTCAAATAACCTTCCCAGCATATAGCCTTTCAATAGCCAACAAACTTCATTGTGGAAAAGAAGAGTCTCATGATCGGAGTCCATTTCAGTGCACAGTTTTTTAAAAAGGCGTGTATTTAAGGTGCTGCTCTTAATAACATTGACCACTTTTATGGCCATTTCCATGGTATTAACATGGCTTTTAGGAAGAGTCTTGGAAGCTAATGCCTGACGATGTATGATACAATGAGTTGTTATTGCTGAAGGATTCTTCTGTTTTATTAATGTTGCTAGACCGGAGCGTGATCCTAACATGGCTGGAGTGCCATCCGTACAGAAGCCAGCAAGCTTTTCCCACATAATGCTATGTTTCTCAAAATACTCCGCTATTATATTCATGACGTCGTTTCCAGTTTCTGCTAAATCAATAATTCCTCTTTAATAGTGTTGTTGTCGTCTAAAAAGCGGACAGATACGAGCAACTGACTGCAATTAGAAACGTCTGTTGTTTCATCACTCTGCAAAGCGAAACGTGGTGAATTTTTTATTTTCGAAACAAGCTGCTCCTCGATGTCATTTGACACATTCCAGCTTTTACTGTGTTGTTCGATAGAGGTATTTCTTGTATTTTCTTGTTGGCTTCCATCCCTAAAACTTCTTCGACAGCTATCAACAAACAAGGTTTGACGAGTGTTTCTCCTATTGTGTGTGGTTTTTTTGATTGCGCTATCAATTTCGATATCTCAAACGACGCGACTAATGTTTTTTCCGATGACGCATATCTTGAACCGCTAGGCCCGAGTTTCATCTTTTTCAGATTCTCTAATTTACCTTCAAAGAATTCAGGTGGTCAGTCAGATAAATTAGGATGGACCGTTTCTAAGTGGCGTTTCAATTTTGCCGGCTTCAGAGCATCGTTTCCGAAAACGGTTGCACATATAACGCACTGTGGTTTTATTTCTCCATTACTTTCAATGGAGGTAAATCTGAATTTAATGTAACGATTGTCGTATTTTCTCTTTTTTGACGCCATTGACGCAATCAAAATTCATTTCCATAACTATGTCATTTCGAATCAATAAATTAATACACTAATTATGTCCAACAATGGACTGCGATAGGCTGAGTTGATTAATTGAAATTAACCTCTCACATCCCAGTCTGGGACCGTACGGTCAAGCGCAAATGGACGCCATTTTGGGTTGGGACCCATGGGTCCCAGCTACACCACCACCTAGTATTTTATTATTTTTTTCATGGCAAATCCTAAATCCAACATCCAAATTAAAAATAAAAGCTCCTTCTCTATGGTATGTGATTGAATAACTATTTTTATAAGAGATACAGTGGTCAATAGCTCAAAACAATTTACCAATAGTGTGTAACTTCAGTGAAAAATGAACCAGATGGTTTTTTGTGTCGCGTTCATCAGAACTACATGTACTGCCACCAAATGGCGTGCGCCGCAGGTCGCGGGGGAGCATGGCGCATATTTCGTAGGTATCTTAGAGGTTAATACAAATTTGAAGGACTTACCGTTACTCTGGAACCGTCAAATCACTTCACTAAACAGTAGTCACGGACACAGCCCTGAGCAAAGCAAAGTAGGTACTTAATGCGTGCGACACGACTTGCGCTACGTGGGTGCGGATGCGAAGTGGCATGAGCCGTGAGGCTCGCTTGCACCCTCCCCCGGCCTCCCCGCCCCTGCATGTTCCTTACTCGTCGCACGCTGCTCCCGCAAGTCACCGCCGCACGCCGCCGCGCTCTGCACCCATGAGCTGCTGCCACGCCGCACGCGTATATATTAATTTATTATGGGTTTATAACTGTTTCGCGGACCTTAATTTAGTTCTCGCGGACACCTGTTGGGAACCAGGGCTGTAGAGGGAATCAGAATCCCACCTGAGGCCAGCCTCCCCTCCCTCTTGTCAGGATTTCAGTTTCAACTCGTTCACCTGTAGCCACCTGACTGGCATGAAGGACTGGAACAGTAGCATCTGGAGGCTTATTATGTTGTGCGTCTTTATAATACTAATGACATCTACTCCAAAGTTGCCTAGTTTAGGAATCTGGGCCAGAACCTGCTTAAGAAGTCTGCTGTTCTGTTTATACAACTCAGCTTCCTATTCCCAGAAAAGCTACACTTGTATTATGATGATTCTGTAATTGCTGTTGCTCTTATGTTTCAGGTTGTTTTGGAATTGATAGAGCTTCGTGAACTGGGTGCTGCCAGATCCCTCCTGAGACAGACTGATCCCATGATCATGTTGAAGCAGACCCAACCAGAGCGATATATTCACCTTGAGAATCTTTTGGCTAGGTCCTACTTCGATCCACGTGAGGTATATACCAATAATGTCTATATATCTATCTATATCTATATCTATATATATATATGTGTGTGTGTGTGTGTGTGTTTTAGCTTGCTCTTTCATTTGAATCCAGCATTCGTGATAAATAGAACTGCATGTCTTGCAGTTTCAATACTTTTCATATTCCTGGGCCTGAGACTACATTTATGAATATTTTTTGTCAGTAGAGGGTATAATCTGAAGAAATAAATGCCATGGTGTAGTGGTTAGGAGCAGTGGACTCTAATCTGGAGAACCAGGTTTGATTCCGCATTCCTACACATAAAGCCAGCTGGGTGATCTTGGGCTAGTCACAGTTCTCTCTCTCACTGCCCCACCTACTTCACAAGATGTCTGTTGTGGGGAGAGGAAGGGAAGGTGATTGTAAGCCAGTGATTCTCCTTAAAAGGTAGAGAAAGTCAGCATATAAAAACCAACTTTTCTTCTTTTCTGTTTCCCATCCAGGTTGTCCTTTCTTGCTTTTAATATTTTAATTGGTGTTTAATACACATTACTTGAAATGTCACAGTCTGAAATTCACATAAATAAACCGTATTGAAGCCATTATCTGCTTGGGTAATCCAATGCATGCTCCTCATATGAAACCTAGGGTAAAACAATTTCCCCTTTTCAGTCCAGTCCTAAGAAGATTTATACCCCTCTAAATCTATTGACTTCAGTAACCATAGAAAGATGTAACTCTGTTCAGGATTGCATTGTTTGTACCTGACCTATCTGTTTTCCAAAAGAGAGACAAATTGTATCTGCCTCTGAAAAGCAATAAAATGCTTTAAGTCGTTATTCACGTCTTTTGGTTTACAGCTGTTTGGGATGTTTTGAGCATAGCTTGTAAGCTTTTGGGGACCAAAGTTGGGGGTTGAGATTATATGATAGAATCATGTGCGCTTCCCCTCTTGCATACCTTTGGTTTAGTATTGCATGCAAGTGTTGCTCAGCTACTCAACATTTACATGCTTCTAAGAGTCCTGAGTAAACCTAAGTTTAGGAATGCTCCGTTAATAATAGTGGCGCTCATGTGTGACACAGAACTGTTTTGGGGAGGAGATCGGCCTTGGCCCTGTGACCGAATCCTCATTTCAGTGTTATAGTAGAACTAGTCCAGAATTGATGCATTTTGATTATTCTGCTCGAGTATGTGATGTTCTGAGAACATCAGGGATTTTTTAAAAACATATTTTATTATAAACTTTATAAAACAAACAAAACAATAACATGCATCAGGGATTTTTTGTTTGTTTGTCTACTTCCGGCAAGAGTCTTCAGTTCCCAGAGACTTAAACCAAAGTATTTGTTGGTTGAAATGTATGTCATATCAAATATGGATTCGTAGTTGCATATTTGCATCCCTGTAGCAGCTAATAATCCTTATTAAATACAAGATATATGCAGATATCTTGTGGATTTGATGGTTCTTACTAAAGAAAGTTATTAGTCCTCATGTCGTTCTCTACTAGGCATACCCAGATGGGAGCAGCAAGGAGAAACGGAGAGCTGCAATTGCCCAAGCTTTGGCTGGTGAAGTCAGTGTGGTGCCTCCGTCTCGTCTTATGGCACTGCTAGGACAGGTATTTCCCCCCTCCCCCCAGATCTGCACCCTGTGAAATTGTTAAAATACTGAGGCGGGACAGACTGAAATACATAAACTTTGCTTTAGTAAACACCTACTTCACGTGGGATTGTTTTTAATAAATGGCGTGTTTGTTCATTGTGGAGACAGATTTTAGGAATATCGTTCAGATTGGATCCTTGAATCCTCTCTGATTTTTGCAGGCCTTGAAATGGCAGCAGCATCAGGGGCTGCTTCCTCCAGGTATGACCATCGACTTGTTCAGAGGTAAAGCTGCCGTAAAGGACGTTGAAGAGGAAAAGTTCCCCACCCAGCTCAGCAGGCATATTAAGGTGGGCCCCTCTTTGATATATTTCAGATTAGAATTTTTATCTATTCTGTTTCCAGCTTGCATCATTCCAAAAGAGCCTCATTTTTGTGTTTTTGTCAAGTTCCAGCCAGCAGTATCTACAGGGCTGATGTTAAATCCATGACTGTTCAGTTTTTAGCAAAAGCAAACCTGAGAATTGTCAGTGTGGAACCACAATTGTGTGAAATCCTTATTTATTTTTTGTTTTGTGTTTGTTTTGAACAGTTTGGCCAAAAGTCACATGTGGAGTGTGCCCGGTTTTCTCCAGATGGCCAGTATCTGGTCACTGGCTCTGTAGATGGATTCATTGAAGTATGGAACTTCACCACTGGGAAAATCAGGAAGGTAAAGCAGCATGGACTTTCTTGACCAGCCAGTAGAATACAGGGTGACACATAAGTGTTCTTGATCAGTTATTTGATTGCATTTAATACTAGTGAATAGGTAATACTTACTTAATTGCAGTTTGTGCTGTCTTTCCAAATGGAATTTGAATGAAATTGGGAGGGTAGGATATAATTTGTGCAGCCAGATGTCATATTTCAATTTTTTAAAATTTTGTCAATTTGAGATTCATGAATGCGGCATGAAGTTCAAGAACGAGGTGAAAATTAAACCTTGTGCGGCAAATGGGATGTCAGAAGTCTTGCCTGACATAGCTTAAAGATTGGGGTAATTAATTACAGCTAAGAAGTAGCAGAAGGATGTTAAATCCTTCTCTGCCTGCTAGTTTTCCTCTGCTGACCTCTGGGACAGGGAAGAAGCACAGCTGGGAGCGGGGAGATCATAGGGAAAGAGTAGTGAAGGAAATAGTAGTTCATGTATCCTGTCTCCCCATCCCACATCCATGCTAGGTGGGAAACATGGCGTTGGGAATCTCACATTTGCTGTATAACATCGACTTCTGACCATGATGGACTTGTTGATTTGGATTCAATAGGAGGAGGGGGTATAGCCCAGTGGCCAGGCATATGTTTTGCATGTGTAACATCCTAGGTTCAGTCCCTGGGACGTCCCATTAAAAAGAAACTCATGTAGCAGGACTTAAAGCAGGGGTGTCAAATATACGGTCCGGGGGCTGGATCCAACCCCTTAAGAGCTCTTATCCAGCCAGCTGAGGCAGCCACCCCTCCCAGTCCCGATCTGGGTTGGGGAGCCCACTTTGGTCTTGCCAGCCAAGGCAGCCACCCCCCAGTCCCGATCTGGGCTGGCGAGGCATGGCACGGCCCAACCAAGTGACATTTGTGTCATATCTGACCCTCATAACAAATGAGTTCGACACCCCTGACTTAGAGGGTCATAGAATCATAGAGTTGGAAGGGACCACCAGGGTCATCTTGTCCAACCCCCTGCACAATGCAGGGAATTCGCAACTACCTCCCCCACCACACACCCCCAGTGACCCCGTACTCCATGCCCAGAAGATGGCCAAGGTGCCCTCCCTCTCATGATCTGCCTACGGTCATAGAATCAGCATTGCTGACAGATGGCCATCTAGCCTCCAGGGAAGGAAAGCTCACCACCTCCCGAGGAAGCCAGTTCCACTGAGGAACCGCTCTAACTGTTAGAAGATTCTTCCTGATGTTTAGACGGAACATCTTTTGATTTAATTTCAACCCGTTGGTTCTGGCCCTGTATTGGGTCTCAGAGATCCACTACCGGAGTAGTGAACCAGTCAGGATAAGGCAGCTCTGTGTATGAATGTTATATGCGTTTGGCTGTTGGGCTATCCTGGCTTTCTCCTCATTTCTCCTGCTTCATTGACTGAGATGTAAGCACCACTGTTTTGTTCAGGACCTGAAGTACCAGGCTCAGGATAACTTTATGATGATGGACGATGCAGTGCTGTGCATGTGCTTCAGCCGGGACACCGAAATGTTAGCCACTGGTGCCCAGGATGGCAAGATCAAGGTATGCAATACTGGGGAACTAGAAGCCGGAAAAATTAATCCGGGTACCCAGAAAGGTTTTATTAAGCCGTGTTTCCTGAACACCTGAGGGTTGAAGCCTGCTTATTTCTTGATTAAAAGCTGAGTCGCGCTTTTCTGTTCTGCTTGAAAAGTGAAAGAATCTCTGGCCTGTGTAGTAGTTTCTGCAGTGCCTATCCTGATCCTGGCTTATGGCCAAGGGTGATCCCAGCTACAGTTCTGCTTTGGGAACCGGTCTTTCCGGGCACCGGAAATCAGTCTGTGCTTTTGCAGTACTCACCTGTAAAGCAGAGGTGACGTTCCTGCCTGCAGAAGAAGAAGAGTTGGTTTTTATATGCCAACTTTCTCTACCAATCAAACTGGTTTACAAGCACCTTCCCCTCACAACAGACACCTTGTGATGTAGGTGGGGTTGAGAGAGCTGTAAGAGAACTATGACTAGCCCAAGGTCACCCAGCTGGCTTCATGTGTAGGAGTGGGGAAACCAACCTGGTTCTCCAGATTAGTGTCCCCTGCTCATGGGGAGGAGTGAGGAAACCAACCTGGTTCACCAGATTAGAGTCCACCACTCCTAATTACTATGCCATGCTAACTCTCACTTTCTCCTGGCCCTGCAATTTCTGGCAGCAGGGCTATAGGAACAAATAATTGGTTATCAATTCTTCTGCGACTACCTGACAGTGTGCGTGAATTGCAGCTGACTCTCTCTGAGAGGAGCTCACAGGAAACATATTTTCCCTGGCTAGTGGTAGCCAGCATTTAGTGCACCGATTTTGAAACCTGTCAGACCTCAGGAATCAAATGTTGCATTAATATCCTGTGCTTACTGTTGGACCGTGTAAGTAATGCCCACCTGGTTGGGTTCCTTGAACATAATCTACTGGTGGTGTGCAGTGTGCCTTCCGCAGACGTTGACCTGCTGTGGACTTTCCTTTGGCTGGCAATTCTAGTTCATGAAGCCACCTTGAGATGGGAACATCTGGTACTGTGCTTTTTTTAACCTCGAAAAGCCTTAACAATTTGTTCCATCCTGCTGGATTGCGGGGGGTCCTGATTGCCTTCCCCCAACCCACAGTAGTTCAGTGTCTTATTATTGTGCGCCAGTTGATGAAATCAGTTTTTAATGCTTTATTTTGTGTATTGTGCTGAATTGTATTTTATGGCGCGTTTTTAACAACAAATGTTAGCTGCTCTGAGCCCGGGAAGAGAGCGGGATATAAACTGAATAATAATAATAATAATAATAATAATAATAATAATAATAATAATAATAATAATAATGGAACCCTCAGTGACCTTCATAAGATTGTCCTAAGAGGCAGTCTGTCTAACTTCATTTAGGATTTGTTTAAAGAACTCTGCATCCTGAATTCACCCCAGCTCTGCCTGCTCCAGACCTTTTGAGCAGAAGGAGGGTTCTCTTCATGCAGTGTTCTTCAAGTGACACTTTCCCCATTTAAAATGAATGGCTCAGTCGTATCATTGTTGTCCACAGGCTGAAACCGCTTGTATAGGCCTGACTTCCAGATTTGTTGCAGATTTATTGCAGTTCCTGGAGTGGACAGGGAGAAGCTTTTCTCCCTCTCCCATAATACTAGAACGCGGGGTCATCTGCTGAAGCTGGAGGGTTAGAGATTCAAAACAGATAACAGGAAGTATTTTTTCACACAACGCATAGTTAAATTATGGAACTCCCTGCCCCAGGATGTGGTGATGGCTGCCAACTTGGAAGGCTTTAAGAGGGGAGTGGACATGTTCATGGAGGACTAGTAAATGGATACTAGTCATGATGCATACCTATTCTCTCCAGGATCAGAGGAGCATGCCTACTATCTTAGGTGCTGTGGAACACAGGCAGGATGGTGCTGCTGCAGTTGTCTTGTTTGGGGGCTTCCTAGAGGCCCCTGTTCAGCCACTGTGTGAACAGACTGCTGGACTTGATGGGCCTTGGTCTGATCCATCAGGGCTTTTCTTATGTTTTTATGTTCCTCCAGTGTGTGATTTACGGCTGGATAAATCCAGCAATCCTTTGAAATGTGGTGTTGGAGGAGAGTGTTGCAGATATGATGGACTGCCAAAAAAACAAATCAGTGGGTTATAGATCGAATCAAGCCTAAACTGACCCTAGAAACTAAAATTCTAAACGGAAGCTGTTGTACTTTGGGCACATTATGAGAAGACAAGAGTCACTGCAAAAGACAATCATGCTAGGAAAAGTTGAAGGCAGCAGGAAAAGAGGAAGACCCAACAAGAGATGGATTGACTCTCTAAAGGAAGCCACAGCTCTCAGTTTGCAAGACCTGAGCAAGGCTGTTAAAGATAATTTTGGAGGACACTGATTCATAGGGTCGCCATGAGTCGGAAGCGACTTGACGGCACTTAACACACACACAAATCCAGCAAGCTCATTACTATATATAGCGGTAGTTACGAATATTCCCAAACGAGGACTGTCTGTCTGCACTCTGGAAGTATGGCATCCGTCCAGGATTGAAATTTGGGGACCAAATGGTCTTCCCCATGGTTGGTGAGGTAACATTTGAGAGACTGGTGCTGGACAAGGAGCTTACGTTCCTAACACTGGGGTGGACTGGCCATTTAATTCACCAGGAAAATTCCTGGAGGATGACTTGCTGAGCCCAGTGACCAATCAGCTCCTACCCAAGCTTAATTTCTTTCTTGGTCCCGACAGCCCCTGAATTTGTCGGGCTCCCTAGGTAGTGCTTGAAGTAGTGATGTTGGGTTTATTTTAATTGGCCTGAAGGTTTCATTCATAGAATCATAGAAGGTACCAACAGGGTCTTCTAGTCCAGCCCCCTATGCAGGAAATTCACAACTACCTCTCCCCCTCACACCCCCAGTGACCCCTACTCCATGCCCAGAAGATGGCCAAGACGCCCTCCCTCTCATTAGCTGCCTAAGGTCATAGTATCAGCATTGCTGACAGATGGCCATCTGACCTCTTCTTAAAAACCTCCAGGGAAGGAGAGCTTACCACTTTCCGAGGAAGCCTGTTCCACCGAGGAACCGTTCTGTTAGAAAATTCTTCTTAATGTCTAGACAGAAACTCTTGATTTAATTTCAACCCGTTGGTTCTGGTCCGACCTTCTGGGGTAACAGAAAACAACTCGGCACCCTCCTCTATAATGACAGTCCTTCAAGTACTTGAAGATGGTTATCATGTCACCCTCAGTCTTCTCCTCTTCAGGCTAAACATACCCAGCTCCTTCAACCTTTCCTTATAGGACCTGGTCTCCAGACCCCTCAGTGAATGGCACAAACTGTTTTTGCTTCTCTACCCCCTTCCCCAGGTGTGGAAGATTCAGAGCGGGCAGTGCCTGCGGCGATTCGAACGAGGGCACAGTAAAGGTGTCACCTGCCTGAGTTTTTCGAAGGACAGCAGTCAGATTCTTAGTGCCTCTTTCGACCAGACAATCAGGTAAGGCGGGGACCCTCTGGTTCACTGGGTTTTACCAATGGGCCTGGCTTGTGCTGATGCCGCTCTTCTGCTGTTAACAGGATTCACGGCTTGAAATCTGGGAAGACCCTCAAGGAGTTCCGCGGCCATTCTTCGTTTGTCAACGAAGCGACTTTTACCCAGGATGGACATTACATTATCAGCGCGTCTTCTGACGGCACTGTCAAGGTAAGCTCCAACTGCTGAGCTGGGAACGCCGTGCGTTTTGTTCGGGCACTTTCACACGTACCGAATAATGCACTTTCGATCCACTTTCAATGCACTTTAATGATCGTTTGCAAGTGGATTCTGCCGTTTCGCACAGTAAAATCCAGCTGTAAAGTGGATTGAAAGTGGATTGAAAGTGCATTATTCAGTATATGTGAAGGCGCCCTTAGATTCACTAAAATGTTCTCTCAATTAACTCTTATAAATATTTTTTTTACCAACATGGATTTGCACAAATGCAGTAAATGATGTGATTTAACCACATTGTTTCCCTGAACTGTAAGCCACCTTGGTATTAAAGCGATTTAAAGCTGTTTCATGTTCTGGGTTACCATTCTTGCTGAGTTTGCAAGCAGACAGAGTTCAAGCACTTTTGGGCTAACTTTAAATGAAAATTTAGGAGGTCATCTTATTTTAAGAACGTAAGAAAGGCCCTACTGGATCAGACCAAGGCCCATCAAGTCCAGCAGTCTGTTCACACAGTGGCCAATGAGGTTTTGAGCTAGCCAGATACCCATTACAGCAACAAGAAGTCCATGTGGAGGAAAAGCCTGGATTTTGCATGATCCTTGGGTTTTTTTTGGGGGGGGGGGTTGTTGCGCAGTATATGTGTATTACCATGGGGATTTGGTGGCGGGCGCACATGCTACGATCTATATAGCCCAGGCTTGAGTTGTATGACTTTCAGTTTTGCTCAGGCATCACAAATAAATAGGCATTTGTTAATGATGGGCACAAGCTGGTTAATTGGCGGGATCGGGCACTTGCTCTGCTCCCTCTCTTCCCTTTGCATGCTACCCCGAGGCTGAAGATGGAAGTCTTCAAGTAACTCCAGTTTGCCGTGACAGATGAGCATGCAAAACACTGTACCAAGATGCAGTTGGCTTCCTTCCCAGTAACTGGGGTTGTTTAGCAGGATCCAAATGAGGTTAAGAACACAAGTTCCTTGGGAGAAACCAAACTCCAGTTTGGTGAAGGTGCCCATCTTCCGACAGTACAACGAATTGGAATTTGGCTGGATTTCACTGCTCGGTCAGGAGGAGGGAGAGAGGGAGTGGAAGAGCCCTGGATTCTGCACATCACAAACTTCGGCTTGTTTGGGAAGTCTGAACTGAACCTTTGCTGGGACAGAACTTGGCTTTTCTGTATTGATTTCCCCACTCTGATTGTTCTGTTTCCCCAGGTTTGGAACATGAAGACGACGGAGTGTTGCAACACCTTCAAATCGCTCGGCAGTACGGCGGGGACGGACATCACAGTGAACAGCGTGGTCCTGCTGCCGAAAAACCCAGAGCACTTTGTGGTTTGCAACAGGTCGAACACCGTGGTCATTATGAACATGCAGGGACAGGTATGTGTTTGGGGACCAGCTGCTTTGAAATGCATGGGAGATGGTGTGGGTGTGTGGATCATTCTGTAGTTGGCTGGTGGAAGCCAGGTTTTCCACCGTGCTCATTTCCCTGAACTGTAAGACAACTTGGAAATGGTTATGACAAAGCATGACACTGGTTTGACATTAGGCTGCTATGGCTGATAATCTGGGCTCCGAAATCATACTACTAAGCCATCCTTTAGTTAAACATCTGCACATTGGTGCGCAAGGGTTCCCACCTTTGCCAGCTGCCTGGCATGCCACCCTTTTTTATTTGTTTCTTGCTTGTGCTGGAAGTAGTTCTAGTGGAGATTTCCCAGATCAAATTGGAAACAAAGGGGTGTATGGGGTATTGCTTTGTGTCTTGCCCACACACTGTATGAAAGGCTGAGCCACAAACCTCAAGCTGTTTCTTGCTGGAGGTAGCCATGTCAGTAGACGGGGACACTGACACCTCCTCCTGAGAAACTGTGCTCCCCCCACCCAATGTACTTGATTAAGTTGCCAGTGCACAAGAAATCAAGCAGTCACCTTACACCAGTGCATTCATGTAGTGCCCTGCTGAGGAATGTATCCTGGGCTCATGAGGATTATAGTGTCCCTTGCCTAGTCTTTCCATGTTTCTGTTTTCCATGGGGTCCTAATGCACCTTTTTCACATTCTTGGCTTTGTTTCAGAGGGGTGCACTTTGAACAATGCTATGACACAAAAATCAGCTCTGCTCAGAATCTTCTGCAGATCTTTCCCCTTTTCTCTGCTCTGTCACCCCTTGATCGTGTTGGTATTTCCTCATCATATTCAGATGCCGGCAGCAAGACTGTTTAGCCTTTTATATAATACCCTTCAAGAGTCCGAAGCACTTCACATACGTTTTCTGTCAGTAATCTGCACAGCAGCCCTGTAAGGTGGAGTTGGCAGTATTGTTAGTTCGTAGGACTGGGGATAAGAACATAAGAAAAGCCATGCTGGACCAAACCAAGGCCCGTCAAGTCTGTTCACATAGTGGCCAACCAGGTGCTTCTAGGAAGCCCACAAAAAAGACGGCTGCAGCAGCACCATCCTGCCTGTGTTCCACCGCACCCAAAATAATAGGCATGCTCCTCTGATACTAGAGAGAATAGGTATGCAGCATGACTAGTATCCATTCTAACTAATAGCCATGAATACCCTTCTCCTCCATGAATATGTCCACTCCCCTTTTTAAGCCCTCCAAGCTGGGAGCCATCACCACATCCTGGGGCAGGGAGTTCCACAATTTAACTATGCGTTGTGTGAAAAAATACTTCCTGTTATCTGTTTTTAATCTCTAATCCTCCAGCTTCAGCAGATGACCCCGCTTTCCAGTATTATGAGAGAGGGAGAAAAGCTTCTCCCTGTCCACTCTCTTCACACCATGCATAATTTTATACACCTCTATCATGTCTCCCCTTAACCACCTTCTTTCCAAGCTAAACAGCCCTGTTTTAACCGCTCCTCATAGGGCAGTTGCTCTAGTCCCCTGATCATTTTGGCTACTCTTTTCTGCACCTTCTCAAGCTCTGCAATAACCTTATTTAGGTGTGGTGACCAGAACTGTACACAGTATTCCAAATGTGGTCTCACCATAGATTTGTACAAGGGCAGTATGATAGCAGCAGGAGACTGGGGCTTGTGAGTACATGGCTCTGAGGTGGGATTTGGTCAGTGGGCTTCCAGACTCACAGCTTAGCCACCGTGCTGCATTGCAGGCATCGGTGTAGCTGTGATCTGTGTACTTTGCCCCTGCTTACTTGGCTGAAGAGTGGAGCAGAGTCTTCAGGTTGCTCTCACCGCTGGCCATCTTCTAACTCCCTTCCCCCATATGACTACGCCTGCTGTTTGAAGAACATAAGGCCATGCTGGGTCAGACCAAGGCCCATCGAGTCCAGCAGTCTGTTCACACAGTGGCCAACCAGGTGCCTCCAGGAAGCCCACAAACAAGGCAGCTGCAACAGCATTGTCCTACCTGTGTTCCACAGCACCTAATATAATTATATATAATTATAATAAGAACTTAAGAAAAGCCCTGCTGGGTCAGACCCAAGGCCCATCAAACCCAGCAGTCTGTTCACCCAGGGGCCAACCAGGTGCCTCTAGGAAGCCCCCAAACAAGGCGACTGCAGCAGCATTATCTTGCCTGTGTTCCACAGCACCTAATCGAATAAGCATGCTCCTCTGATTCTGGAGAGAATAGGCTTTTTGCTGGTCCTCTAGGTTTTAGATCCTGCAGGCTTTCATCTCTTATTCTCCACCCCCCACCCCACCCCAAAGGTATTCATTGACGAGAGTGCCATAACAACTGTATAGAGGCAGCTGATTTGTGTTTTTGTTTTTTAATTATTCTGTAGATTGTGAGGAGCTTCAGCTCTGGTAAGAGAGAAGGTGGTGACTTTGTCTGCTGTGCCCTTTCTCCCCGCGGCGAGTGGATCTACTGCGTGGGGGAGGACTTTGTGCTGTATTGTTTTAGCACGGTGACCGGCAAGCTGGAGAGAACTCTGACTGTGAGTAGCAGACCGTGACGCAAAGGTTCTGTGTGACACCATGCCAGATTCCATATGACAGGGTTGATGGAAGCCGGTAGGATCTTTTCAGCATTCTGTCTAAATTAGGGGTGTCTGACATACGACCCACGGGCTGTATCCAGTCCCTTGAGAGCTCTTAACCTGGCCCGCGAGCCAGCTGAGGCAGCCACCCCCCAGTGCCTATCTGGGTTGGCGAGGCATGGCCCAGCCTGACCAAAATGACATTTATGTCACATCCGGCCCTCGTAACAAATGAGTTTGACACCCCTGCCTTAGGCAGAATTGTGAATTCAATCTGTGAAGCATGGTCACTGGTGAAAGCAGCAGCCCTGTGCTTGTATGAAGGCTTAATACACAGTGGGTTGGATCCTATTGTAACTTTGGTGCATAAAGTGTGTATTATCTTATTAAATGCAGCTTTGAGCAGCTGACAAGTGCTAGCCTTATCACATAGTTCAGACTTTAATCCTCTAAACATCCCGATGTTTATCCTTTTGATAGCGCTTCACTGACATTATCCAAATAATACGCACAACAATCCCCGTGAAGTACAGCAGTATTACTTACCCCTATATTGAGCAAGCCAGAGCAGCATAGGGACTAGCGTGTCAGACCAGGACCAGGGAGATCTGGGTTTGAATGTCTACTCTGGCCTGAAGTTCACTGGGTAAACTTGAGCCATTCACTTTCATTTAGTCTAGCCTTCCACACGGGGTTCTAATGAGGGTAAAATGCAGAAGGGGAAAACCACCCTGAGCTCCTGGGAGGAGGGGTGTATTCATAAATGTGGAGTATAGAGATGATATTGTGGATAAGCAATCCAGTAAGTAAGTGGCAGAGGCAAGATTAGAACTGGGTGTTTCCTGGCTGATGATTTCCCCATTGGGTCTTTATATCACTGGAATGTTACAAAGCAAAACCCCTGTCCATTATGCAAACATACTGGCTGTCTGAAAAAAGGATAGTGCTTAGATGTGGAAATGGGGTTAAATAGTAGTTTGTGTACACATGAAGCTGCCTTATACTGAATCAGACCCTTGGTCCATCAAAGTCAGTCTTGTCTACTCAGACCGGCAGCGGTTCTCCGGGGTCTCAGGCAGAGGTCTCTCACATCACCTACTTGCCTAGTCCCTTTAACTGGAGATGCCGGGGATTGAACCTGGGGCCTTCTGCACGTCAAGCAGATGCTCTACCACTGAGCCCTTCCCCAAAGAGGCTTGGTTTGTTTGCAAGGTTCTCCTAAAGGTGAGAAAAGGCCTGGCTGGCAAAAAATTTTACTGCCTTGTTTGCTGTGTGGATTGACCAGCTGTTACGCCCCCTCTCCACTGGCCGAGAACGCCGATACTCTTCGGTTTCAGAAGAGCTTGCTTGTTTGATCCTCTTGTCCCCAAGGCCAGTGACCAAGGACTTTGTCCTCTTCTGCTCATCCACTTGCTCCTGTAAGCAAGCAGCTTGGAACGTTGAAAGGCTAGCCAGCCAGAAAGTGTTGGGCAGGCAAGGAGACTATAAGCGTGCCCTGCTGTAGCCGTCTCCCTGACGTTTCCCCCCAGCTCTTCCTTCTTTCTGGCAGAATGCCTTGAGCTCTTTTCTTACGGTTTCTCTCAGATCCCTAAACAGTCTCCTCTGTATCACCCCATTCCTCTGGGGCCTTCTGTTCCAGCCTCCCCCACAGCTCTGTAGCCACCAGTAACTGGCCATGTGGCTTGCAAGGAATCAGGCATGTGAACTGTGAACTCTCAGGACGCTTGTTGAATGTCTTGCAGGATAATGAAAACACTGCTTTGTCAGAATCCTAAAATATTGCACAGTCTTTCAAGTTTACATTGGCTAGTACAGGTAGAGTATCCCTTATCTGGACATCCCATATCCGGATTCATCCAAAAACGAGCCGGCGTGCAGATGTATTCATGCTGCCTGCTTTCAATGTTTCTTCTCACCTAAAAAAATAAAATACAGTGCACAATGCATCGCTGGTGGAGACTGAAAGCCTGCTGTTAATTTGTTTGTTGTTGCTCTTGTTTAACAGCTGATACAGGTATTCGGGTGAGATAGTTACACCCTTGCTTTCTGATGGTTCAGCGTACACAAAATTATTAAAAATACTATTTAAAATTACATTCAGGCTGTGTGTATAAAGTGTACATAAAACATAAATGAATTTGGGTCCCATCCCCAAGATATCTCATTATGTGTATGCAAAAATTCCAAAATATTCCAGTATATGGAAAGACCTGAAATACTTCTGGTCCCAAGCAGTCCAAATAAGGGATACTCAACCTGTAGTTCATTTGAAGGGGAGAGTATTAGCAAGCAAGCAAATGAGCTTATTTGTATAGCCATAGGCCATTACAGAGTATCCTAAAATATTTACAACATTCTAAAAAGACTGATTAAAAATTTGTTACTGGATAAAAAGTAAGACAATAGTTATCACACGATCACAAATCTATTATCATACAATAAAAGAAAAAAATCCATTAGAACTAAAAGTGCTCTCATTTGGGACACCTAGACAAATTCCTTCTTTGCGCCTTGAGGGTTTGTATCTTCTTAGCAGGCAGGGCAAATTGAGACATTCTATAAAACACATGTGCATCAGAGTCTGATAGTAAAAATAATAATCAGTTTTTCAGGTTCGGAACAGAAGTTTACTCCTTTCAATATCCCATCCAGAAATTTACCTCTAGGCTCCCTATACATCGGGCATAATAAGACATAATGAAATACGTCCTCTAGAGACGGGTTTTCACCGATACATATACGTTGTTCCTTTGGCGTTTGATTATACTGACCTAACAAAAAGGCCGAAGGCATGGTCTAGTGAAGGCCACTTTTAAGACTCTGAACTGTAAGGTTGTCCAAATATGAAGATCTGAGGTGATCTTTTTTAATGAGTTTGAACCAAGATGAAAATTTAGACTCCTGGATTGTTGCTATTGATTAATGCATCTATCCTGAGCACTTGGTCTCCAAGGAGAGAATGATCCGAAGAAGGGTCTAAAAGGTGGGGAGAGTATTAAGCACTTAGATCGCTGTTCTGGGGGGGAAAATCTATTAATTACTTTTCCCCCCATTTCTGTCCAACTAGGTTCACGAAAAGGATGTAATCGGTATCGCCCACCATCCCCACCAGAACCTGATTGCGACCTATAGTGAAGATGGGTTGCTGAAGCTCTGGAAACCATAGGACTGATTTTTTTCATTCCCTTCAGTAGTACATTATAGTGGTTTCGTTTTGTTGCTTGTTTTTTTCTTATGAGGTCCAGAAGTATTGCTTTTTAACTTCCAGATAATTTCATATTCCAGGTGTTCTAAGAGCAAAGTACATATATTACTTTTACGTTAAGAGTAAGGCTCGTTAGTGCAGTGCTGCCTAATTCTGCGCAGCAAAGGCAACTTAATTTTAAACTTTTTAACTGCTCCTGTAAGATTTCCTTTCTGTAGCGTGTGAATTTGATGGGAAATTAAACAACAAGTCCTGAAATGTCTTCGTTTTAGTTGATTGAACATGAAATAGAAAAAATACTCTTGGCAGAGGCAAAATGACAGAAAACAAAACCGTGGAGCTTTTACAGTCTGAAAACGAGGACTGGTAAGAGTTCTGTTAATGTTTTTCGTGGGTATGCTGGTGTTTGCAACATGCATGAACCAGCCAAAGTGGAAGAAAAAAAGTTAAAATCCCGCTGATGGCGTTGGGAGAGTAAAATGTGAACTTCAATCGCCCTTTTTGAAACCATTCAACTTTAGCCTGGGATGGAACACTTAGTAAACCTTTCTGGAATCAGTCACAACACTTTCATGGCTTTTCCCCTGGTGGGCATTTAACTTCACCCTCCCATTTGCCCTGATTAGTGAAGAAAATATTGTCATAAAACTTTTATAGCTTTTAAGGCCCCCGGAGATGTGTGGTCTGAACTGGTGTTGTCCAGCCTCCATGATCACTTCAGTCAATAAGTTCTTTTCCATCCGTTTTCAAGAAAACTGTCCGGTCTTGCTGTAGCTATTAGTCTTGCTGTTTAGACTTGTCAATTTTTGTTTGATTACCAGGTAAATGTGTTGCTTTTATTGGAAGCCAATGATTATGTGGTTTGTTTTTCTTCGAGAATAAAACCATGTCTGTACAACAGCATCTAGCTTGTTTTCTGTCAAGGCCAACTTTTTACCTTTCCTTTTAAGAGGCGTGGAATCCAGCTTGTGAAGCACATTTGGTTTTTTGGTGCCGAGACCCTTGTTCTCTTTTGTCCGGCAGCTGCTGACAGTTGCTTCTGTGTCACAGCTTGGAACCGTCATCAGTCTCTTTGTAAGTCAAGCAGCCATTAACAAATAACCACATGAGTCAGAGGCATGAGAAAAGCCAATGAGCACAGTGCATTCATAAGAGCTTTGGAAATTTACATGTGTAGGACTCAGGTGCTGTATTTATCTTCAGGCCGAAGTACTAAGATTACTTGGTGGATCAAAGCATCCATCTTTATTACTTATGAATCATTATACCCCCAGCAGTACCCTTCGGTCTCAGCGCCATTTGCCAGAACTGTAGCAAACTCTGCTCTCCTCTGTCCCGCTGGAGAAAATTTACAGAAATGGGTAAAAATGTACGGGCTAGATGACCCTCCATTTCCTCCTTTGTGTAGTGTCACAAAATGGACACGATGCATTTTTGGATATTCTGTTGAGTTGAACCATAAAGCACGTTCTGACTTGGATATTCGCCTCCTAGTTTTCACAAGCTGCTGTTAAAAATTGCACCCAGAATACAAGTTTCTCTATCAAAGTGGAACACAATATTTGATTTACCATGAAATTCTAACTCAATTTATTGCTGATTTCATTGGTAATTAGGGAACACTGACGGGGGCCAGTGGGGGGATCCTCTCCTCTGCCCACCAGCCAGCCTCCATTGCTGTCTTTGTGTTTTCCTGCAAACCTCGGGGGGAAGGGTTCTCCTAAGTTAGTAGGAAATTGTCCCTTTTCTCTGCATGGCTTCAGTCTGTGGATTGAACTATCCGCATTTGCACTATGTTGAGAATTAGATATATCAACAAGCAGAGAACCCATAAGGACTTTTGGGGAGCACCTTATCTCCCCCTGTATCCCACTCCCCACGCTATTTTCTCTTTCCATCTGGGCACCCCCATATCTCCCCTTTCCTTGCTTCCTTCTTCCCACCCACCAACCTCTGCCCCATAGTCTTCAGCTTTTATTATTTAATTAATAACATAAGGAAAGCCGTGCTGGGTCAGACTAAGGACCATCAAGTCCAGCAGTCTGTTCACGTAGTGGCCAACCAGGTGCCTCCAGGCAGCATTATCCTTCCTGTGTTCCACAGTACCTAATTCCTATCATTCACACTCTGCTTCTCTCGCCAATGAAAACTCAAAGCAGCTCATATCATTTTTCGTTCCTCACAACCCTGTGAGGTAGGTTAGGATGAGTGAGTGACCAAATCAAGATCAATAATTTATAGTAGAGTGGTGATTCAAACTTTGGTCACCCAGATTTTGGCCTGACACTCTTACTACAGCACACTGGCTTTCATATGATGACTGCTGTTGAATAGTAGTGAGTCACCTGGTGGTCACTAGTGGTCTTGGGTGAGTCATGCAAGTTGTAAGATGAATCACTTTGTGGTTGCTGCTAGGCCTGGTCCAATATGTCCTTCCTTCAGGGCAGGAGAGGAAGTAAGTAGGTGGCGGCCTACAAGGCCAAAACAACGTTTGAAAGGGCCCTCCCCCTGCCTTTCAATGACAGAAACCAAGGCTTGAAGGCAGGCAACATGGTTGCCTAGCAACCACCTAATGGCCTGTGCAGTATCCTTTCTTAAAGGTACAGCTTGCACTTCTATGATTTTGGGACAGTTTAAATACCCCATGTGTTTCCCGCTACAGCATCTACGCGAAGTCCCAGGAAGCACACATCTCTTTCCGTTCTTTGAAGTTAGTCATCTTGCTTGCCCCCAACTTATGCAACAGACACAATCCAGCAAGTGGGAAAAGGTTGAAGCCGCCCTGATGCGTGTAAAAACACAAGCTTACAGAATTAAAGCATTATGACGTGAGAGGTTAACACGTCAGTTTAAAGTACAGTGAATTATAAAATCACCTAATGCTTTAAAAGACTGAACAGCCTAGACTGCTTCAAATTACCTACATGTTTCGTAACACAGCACCGGAGGCAGACATTGTGCTAGGGTAAAGCTGCCTCCATGGCATATTTTTCCATTGTATTAACATCTCAGGTAGCTTGAGTAGGAAGCATGCATGTTAAAACAAAAACAAAAAGGTCGGGAGGAGGAAGAGATTCAACTGCTGAAAGCACAGTGTTTTATTTTCTTTCGAGGGAGTTGAAATACAAGATGCAAGCATTTTTTTTTTAAAAAAAGGTCACATACTAATCCTCATCACATGGACTATGATTACATGCTACATAATTTAATCAAAAGGACCGAGTGGTTAGGAAGAGTCATAGCGCATCAAGGCCTCATGGGGTGGTGGCTCCATGAGGAAATGGATTGCCTCGCTCGCTGAGCTTGCCTACTATGACAGCAATGGGGGGAGGGGGGAGAAATCAAGTGTCACCTTGAATCTTAAAAGAGGCACTGGAGTAAATATTAAGCTCTCTCCTTGCCAGCAAGTATGCACAGCGGTTGTTCTTCCATCACTGAAATCCAAGCATGAACTGCGACACAAGCTTGTCCCAAGCCATGTGCTTAAATTCTGAACTGGCCAATATTGAAGGGTATAAAACCCTTTTAAGAAACTGCACAAAAACCTACAGCAGCTTAATTCAGGAACAGGCTACGAACCTCAAAGTTGAGGTGGTTTTTTTTCAAGTACATATGCAGGCAGTTTAAGGTTTCTTTTGTGTTAGTCACTCAGAAGCCCTGAAAGCAAGCATGGGTGCAACTGTACACTAAAGTTAGTTTCTACCTTTGCACAAAAGGAAGTTTTGTGCTAGTTTTGTTCAGCCACGTTACGGACATTAAGAGTTAAGTGTCTCCTGCATGGAAGCCTTCGACATTTTGGTTTTCACCCCACATGAGCAGAACACAGAATGAACTGCATTAATCATGCTAGGATCCAGGATAAACCTTAACGGGGCGATAGCAGTATCTTATAGACTCTTAAACCATAAAATTACACCTCTATACCTAAAGGTACAATGCACAGAGTCAGTATAGGTCAACACACTAATAATGCTGTGTATAAATATCATTAAACTATTAATCTTACTTAGTCAATTATAAACGTGTATAGTTGGTGAAAATCCAAAGAAATCGACAAAAACATATGCAAAAAGTCCAAGAAGCGCTTCTTCCTTAAAGCATACTGTTTGCAATCCAAAGTTCACTTCATAACGACTTCACAGCAATTCACAAGCTCCTGTAGATTCTTCACCGTAAATGTGTGAAGACCTTATGAAGTGAACTTTAGATTGCAAAGTATGCTTTAAGGAAGAAGTGCTTCTTGGACTTTTTGCATATGCATTTGTCAATTTCTTTGGATTTTCACCAACTATACATGTTTATAATTGACTGAGATAAATGGTTTAAAGGTATTTATACACAGCATTATTAGTGTGTTGACCTATACTTTGTGCATCTTATAGACTCTTGGCATCAGGGGGTTTCTTCAATCTATTTTTTCCCCATCACTACATCATCACTTCCTCCTACAAAAGCTTCACTGGGCATCTGAAGCTCAGTGGTTCTCCTGCAAAGCCAGCACGGTGGCGGGGGGGGGGGTGGTTGTTGTGACGTCCCAAACAACTACACAACCAAAACACATCAACATATGTAGGAGCTGATTATACAAAACCTTTAATTTCACATCTTAACATGAATCATAAATACATGTGCATACTTAAGAGGGAATATAATTTAATACTAAACAGAAACCACTGAATACTAAGCCAGTGCATTAGCACACAATACAATTACGATGCACAAAAATTAAAAACAAAAACACAAAAAAACCAGCCAGAGCAAATTGGCTTCTGGATTTTCTCAGGAGGCGTTATAGAAATATGAACGTCATCCTACTTGATTGAAGTAGCTTTTACTGATTTAGTTCGTTAAACCTGATTTAAAAACAACTTATTATTTAAGATTACAGGGACAATGGCAAGTTTAAGAGTTGAGCAACTGCAGTCCTTCACTCATCCACAACGGACGTACGTACGAGACAGAGCACGAGGGGGCTCGCGGGGGCCTTCCTAACTTGTCTGGCACTGGACGCCACCTCTAGGATGGTGCTCATCGTCTTCGTAAGCTTCTCCATTGTAATGGTGCCTCCTTTCCTGAGATGGGTCAAAGTCCACCAACTCTACCTGGTCCATGTCTTCAGTCTCTTCCACGTTTTCCCTTGGAGGCAGCAGCTTTTCCAACAGGCACAGCTTATCTGAAGAAAGGAAGCCACTATCCGGAAAGATTACCTGTAATCAGGGAAACAAAACCGTCTTCTCTTAACACACCATTCTTTCTCTGCAAAACGTGGTTTGGTGGCTATGAGACCAGAAGTTTTAGAGTTAAAGCAGCATGTTTAAGTTGCATCATTTACACAAGTAATTTTCTTGGCACAGAGCTTTGACTTAAAAAAAAACCCGATGCTATATATAGGCAAGAGTCACTGGAAAAGACAGTCATGCTAGGAAAAGTTCAGGGCAGCAGGAAAAAGTTTAGTTCAGATCCAACCCAAGGTTTATTCTGATCTTCAACCACTTCAGCTGTATCTTACCTTGAACTCAATGATCAGACGGCCCTTTTCATACGGTCTGCGATAGATAGGCATGCCCTCATTCAGCACACACTTAATATCGCCATGCTTGACAATCTGACCTACAAGCAAAAGTACCATCATTTATTATCCTAATTCAGAATTCTCTCACTACCATCCGTTGTTTTTGACAGGACAGATCCAATGCAATATGCTGTGCAATGAAGTGAGAACTCCCTGCTGGAATGGCTCATAATCTAGGAGATAACATGAAATGCGACAGAGAGGACGACTTAAAATAGAATTCGTTCTTGTATAATAATAATAATTTATTAATATGTCACTGACCAGCAGAAAAAACAAAAACCACAACAGATAATAAGAAAACCACAACAGCAGCTACTCCTGCTACTACAAATAATCTAAGCCTAAAAATGACATATTACATGTTTATATAAATTTTATTCATACATCGTAAAACTTGGTGTGACCCCCTTAATATTTTGAGTAATAAAGTATTTCTGTTACTCCTATCCTGTCAGGGTACAACGTATTTTAATAGCTGCAGTGCAGGATTTAGCTGTCAAGAGTATAAACTGATTTTTCATCAGTTAGGAGCTTCTTAGCCAGAAACTCATCTGGTTGGTCAGGGAAAGTGTCAAGCAAAGGGGAAAGAACCCTTGTGCGGGCTTCTTGGTAGAAGGAACAGCGGATCAAGACAGGTTCTGAAGTTCCTATATCCCCTGACCCACAAGCCTTTCTGCTATAGGGACCTTCTTATATCTTCCCTTCAATACAGCTGATGTCATTCTTGAATATAAAACAAAAAGATAGTAAAATGCTGTTTTACATTATTTTTAAAAGGCCATCAGTTGTTGAAGTGGAAGCTGGTCCAAGACAGGTCAAGTCGAAGAGCTGCAGCCCCTTGTGAACCCCCAAAAGCTGATGCTGGGGGATCAGCAGGGCCTCATGAACAAACGTTACAAAACATGGGATGGGGCTGCAAAAAGGGGAGTCAGGCAAAGCCCCCCTCCCTCTTCTGGGAAAGGTGGGACACAGTTTGCTTTTGCAAGTGGCCTTGTGTTAACAGGACCCAGCTTCCATTCTTAATGTTCTACACTGGATTCAGAGGTACACCATAATACAGGGAGTGTCTCGCCTGTTCGCAAGAAGGCCATTTTATACTTCATCGGAAAAGTAAAAACTAATCTCAGTCTTGCACAACAGCTTGTGCAAGGAAAGCTATGAGAACTGCTACAGAATCTATCTAGAATTGAACTCTTGCACAAGATCTTATGTAAGAAGAGCAACAGCTATTTCCTTTGACTCGCAGCTACCTGGATCCAGGCCGTTGTTTTCCTTTTATCATGGCAAACAACGCCTGCAAACTGTGGCGCCATTTTCTGTCAATTTGGACCCTTGGAATGAGGTCGTTTCACCCCTTAAGTCTGACTTCACTAGCAAAATGGTGGCATCACCCACAGAGTGGATCTATCACCTTCCACCTTACTTGCTCCTTGCAGGCTGTGTCAGCCACCCACATCCCTGAACACCAGTCAGGGGACACTAGAGTGCCCAAGCTGTGCCACTCGAAACCACTAAGAAATAAGCAAGAGTTAAAAAATTACACAACAGCAGACAGGACTGGAACTCAAGACAGGGCGGGGGGGGGGGGTCCTTCTCACTGGAAAGTAGAAATCCACAATTTGATTTGCGTGGCTCTCAGGAGCAGTAACCTGCAGATGTCTTCCTCTAGTGACGGAGAGATTAAATGTGCACCTCCACAATGATTGCCAAATTTTATGGCCACTGTGCTTTTAGACTGCACTATAAGTTATGCCTTCTCATGTCTTGAGAATTTGTACTTAGATTTGGGGAGATTTCTACAGATCGCAGTGAGTTTACAGCTGCTGTACAGTGCTAATTTATGCAAGGACTGCATTTACCTTAATTCCAAGAATTTGTTACTTGAAGCTCTACCATCAGTGGTAGACATTTTAACAACAGAGTCTGGGTATAAACTTACCAGGGTGAGAAGTAATGATTATGGTTCGATTATCCAGCATTGCAATCGGTTTCTGGAACCCACAGAGTGCCTCAACCAACTGAATATCCATGCTCATGACCAGGTCTTCACCCCGCCTATAGAAGCAGAAAAATAGTTTTTGCTGTTGAAGGCTAGGGCTGTGGTAAGAGTACAACCCAACAGCCCCCACAATGGCCCATCTAACTATGGCTCAATGAGTTAAGAGTACTATGTAAGTAAAAGGACGGAAGCTTGCATCCCAAACAGTAATTTTGTAGGTTCTTGTAGGTTATCCGGGCTGTGTAACCGTGGTCTTGGTATTTTCTTTCCTGACGTTTCGCCCGCAGCTGTGGCAGGCATCTTCAGAGGAGTAACACTGAAGGACAGTGAAAAACCACAGTTACGCAGCCCGGATAACCTACAAGAACCAATGAACTCTGACTGTGAAAGCCTTCGACAGTAATTTTGTAGTCCAGGTGTTCAATCAGGACCAGGGAGGCGGAGGTTCATATCTACTTGGAGCTATGGAAGCTCACTGGATGATCTCAGACCAGTCTTTCTGCCTAACCTACCACACAGTTGTTGCAGGGATAAAATGGAGGGTGCAAGAACCACATATGCTGCCCTGATCTCCCTGGAGAAAGGGCAGGATGGAAACTTGGTCTTCACACATTTTTGTTTTGGAAGCACTTATTGCCGTAGGAAGAAGAGCAACCATCAGAATTCATAAAGTGACACCAATACACTAAACTAATCCCACGTTTTACCATTTCCTGCCCAAAAAAAGGTAGGGAGACTACAGCTGCATTGTGCACCGGCACTAGGCCATATTTCACTGAGCCATGGAGTATGTGTTTGAAGCCATAAAGATGCAGTACCTTAATACACATCATACTACCAGTCTTAAAATGTTGCCGTTTGTGAAATTGGCGGCAGGTTTTTGGTAAGGAAATAGGGAAAAGGACAGTGATACCAGCATGGTGTAGTGGTTAAGAGCAGTGGTTTGGAGCAGTGGAGTCTGATCTGGGGAACCGGGTTTGATCCCCCACTCCTCCACATGTGCGGCGGAGGCTAATCTGGGGAACTGGGTTTGATTCCCCACTCCTACACACAGTTAGGTGGGTGACCTTGGGCTAGTCACACTCTCAGCCCCACCAACATCTGTTGTGGGGAGGGGAAGGTGATTGTAAGCTGGTTTGATTCTCCCTGGTGGTAAAGTCGGCATATAAAAACCAACTCTTCTTCTCTACCTTCCCCTACTACTGCCACATGGATATGGCTGCTTCTGACTAGATGCCAGGGGCTTTCATGTGGCTCCGCAGAACCTGTCTGTCAAGTAATGGATGCTGGGGATTCAAGGTGGATGACGAGTGCTATTGTAGCCATGTGGAGCATGGATTAATGTTTAGGGTAGCCTTAAGAACTCATGTAGATACTACTACCACATTGGGGGGCAGGTAACCAATGGGCAGGAGCTCTGTGGCGCAGAGTGGTAAGCTGCAGTACTGCAGTCCAAGCTCTGCTCACGACCTGACTTCGAACCTGACAGAAGTTGGTTTCAGGGAGCTGGCTCAAGGATGACTCAGCCTTCCATCTTTCTGAGATCGGTAAAATGAGTACCCAGCTTGCTGGGGGTAACGGAAAGATGACTGGGGAAGGCACTGGCAAACCACCCAGTAAACAAAATCTGCCTAGGAAATGTGGGGATGTGATGTCACCCCATGAGTCAGGAATGACCGGTCCTTGGACGGGGGACCTTTACCTTTTTTTAACCAATGGGAAACAGTAACCACACTCCTACATATCCCCAGAGTAACAACATTGATTTGAGGGCTTTCCAAACATCCAAGCTTTCTTTCGGAGACTTTGTGTTCACGATTCTTCTCTAAAGCAAGATGTCAAGAAACGGCAAGGGTTTTAGTACAGCAAGAGATCAAGATATGCGAGCAAGACCAAAAAAGGTGGCTTATGCCTACTGCTTCCAAAATGGGAATGGACACAGAAGTAGCCATGGAGGCAACACAGAAAAGAAAAGAAGGTGGGCGACCATAGCTAGGGTGTGTGAGGGAGGATTTCTTCAAAACTCCAGCAAAGGCCTTTCAGTTCTGATCACATGCACTGGGATCGTAAGCAGAAAACACAGGTAGTCTTTATATCTGTTATTAGGTGAGGGTTGCCACTGTATATCTAGAAGTAAAGATGAGCTTGGCTACCATCTTGGTCCTGCTCCAAGCGCACCTTCCTTAAGTTTCCCAAGTGAGCCAGAAAAAAAGCCCTGGGGTCTGGCAACAAACACGCAAGCTTTACCTCGTAAACAAAGAATGGTCTTTTTGATCCAAGACAATGATGATGTCTCCAGGTTCCAGCCCTGGTTCTTGGTCCCCTTCACCGTGAAAAGTTATCTTTTGACCATCTTTCATTCCTGTTGTGAGAACCACATAAACACTGATAAACAATACAAGAATCCCACGTATTCATAGAATCAGAGTTGGAAGGGACCACCAGAGTCATCTGGTCCAACCCCCTGCAAATTCCAAACTACCTCCCTCCCCCACAGCCCCAGTGAGCCATACCCAGAAGAGGGCCAAGGTGCCCTCCCTCTCATCATCTGCCTAATAGAATCAGCATAACTGACAGATGGCCATCTAGCCTCTTCTTAAAAACCTCCAGGGAAGGAGAGCTTACCACCTCCCGAGGAAGCCTGTTCCACTGAGGAACCGCTCTGTTAGAAAGTTCTTCGTAATGTCAAGACAGCATGTGTTATTAGGTACTAAAACTTTCCCAGAACAATGTGTGACATTACTGCTTTTTTTTCTGGGTTTAAAGCTTTGGAGCTGCCACTCGGACATACCTTTATCAATATGAACTTCCAGGATTTTCTTCTCTCTAACAATCTTCCTTCCATTGCAGCTTTTGCACCGATCCTTGGGACTGATGCGCTCTCCATGACCCTGACATTCCATGCACACCGACTGAATTTGCTGGACCATTCCAGGTCCTATCTGGTGAATTCTTATTTGCATGCCTGTCCCCCTGCAATTAAGGCAGCATTCCACGGCACCCTTCTTACCGCCTCGGCCTAAAAAACAGCATACAAAGGGAAAAGGCACCTAAGATCATCATGTAGCCGTTTCCATGTTTTAAAAAATGTAGTTAGGTCCAACTCGGTAGAATGTTCTGCCTAAATTTGAACAAATGGAAGTTTCTGCATCAACGTACCTTCACATTTGTCACAAATCACATTCTTCTGTAGAGCAAGCTTTCGTGTCGCTCCGTTGTACAGGTCTTCTAATGTTACTGACAACTGATGAACAACATTTTTACCTGTAAAGAAAAGCAGGTTTGAGGAGTCGGGACTTGCATCTGCCCCCAACTCAGGGGAATGTATACTACTGTCCTTTCGCGCTGATTGGAGTGGAACTGCTCAAACTATGGTGTGAAAACACATAAGTATGATCCTGTAGCCCAACATGGTGTAGCAGTTAAGAGCGGTGGTTTGGAGTGGTGGAATCTGATCTGGAGAGCCGGGTTTGATTCCCTACTCCTCCACATGAGCGGCGGAGGCTAATCTGGTGAACTGGATTTGTTTCCCCACTTCTACACACAAAGCCAGCTGGGTGACCTTGGGCAAGTCACAACTCTGTTAGAGCTCTCTTAGCCCCACCTACCTCACAGGGTGTCTATTGTGGGGAAAGTGATTGTAAGCCGGTTTGAGTCTCCCTTAAGTGGTAGAGAAAGTCGGCATATAAAAATCAACTCTTCTTCTAGCAGGGTGTGTGTGTGCTCAGCTCATCAACCAACATAACGTGGGGGTGAGGACACCTTATTCCAGCTGGCCCAAGAGATACAATGTCAAGATTGCTATTACAATCACAATCACTTGCACATAATGTTATACCTCACCTCTCCTCTCCCTTTGCATTCTTCCACCTCCTCCAAAAAACATGTCAAAGATATCCATAGGTGATCCAAAGCCACCTCCGCTACCGCCCTCCTTTATAGCTTGCTCACCACCTTTATCATACAATTCTCTTTTCTCTGATAGAAGCTCTGATAGAGCTCTCTCAGCCTTACCTACCTCACAGGGTGTCTGTTGTGGGGAGGGAAAGGTGATTGTAAGCCGGTTTGATTCTGCCTTAAGTGGTAGAGAAAGTCGGCACATAAAAACCAACTCTTCTTCAACATCTCACAGCGTAAAATGTGTATCTGAGGCTTAACTAGACTACATTGGTTAATGGCAGTGCCTAAGAGTTTGAAGTACACTAGCGGCTTTGTGATCTGGCACCTGTGGGAAATGGGTGCTGTTAGTTATTCAAATGTGCTTGCTATTCAAATGTGTCAGTTAACAGAACTTTGCTCCAATGACTGCTGTATTTTTCTCCATATGCAAAACTGAACCAGGATCATGAAAACACTATTAAAGCAGCATATCTGCTCTTAATAAAAAGCACGTCAGATACTGTTACAGACTAGCTTCATCTTACTTTACTCCAAAGTCAAGCCAGGGAAGCAGCCTCCATGAGATCTGGGGGAGGGTGGGGGCTATCGGGCCCGGAAGCTGCACTTGTGGCTGATCTTAGGCAGACTTAGCTGCTACCAGGTGGGTACCACTGCACTCCTCAGGATCTCCGAGGGTGCCAAATTCTCAGCCACTCTTGCCATGAGCTGCACATCCAGCAAAAGACAAGGCATCAAGTGAGGGAGTGGGTCAGCAGTGGTCTGTATGGCTGACTGCAGTGACCGGGAAGCGTAGAAACAGTCCGTCCTAGGCATACTGCTAGCTACTAGATTACAAACGTGACATCCCCTAGCACAAGGAATGGGTGGCAGACAGCTGCAAAAATTGTTACGTTAACTGAAGTGGGATTTGCATTGCCATCTATGACAGATGCTGGTTAACAGAGCTGCCTGGATAACAACAAGCCAGATAACAGCAGCCCCAACAACTGCCAAGCTCCACAAAGGCTACCACAGCATCTGTTGCACGGCATCAAACTGAGGCCAGCGTGGTGTAGTGGTTAGGAGCGGTGGTTTGGAGCAGTGGAGTCTAATCTGGAGAACCGGGTTCGATTCTCCACTCCTCCACATGAGTGGCGGAGGCTAATCTAGTGAACTGGATTTGTTTCCCCACTCCTACACACAAAGCCAGCTGGGTGACCTTGGGCAAGACACAACTCTGTTAGAGCTCTCTTAGCCCCACCTACCTCACAGGGTGTCTATTGTGGGGAAGGTGATTGTAAGCCGGTTTGAGTCTCCCTTAAGTGGTAGAGAAAGTCGGCATATAAAAATCAACTCTTCTTCTAGCAGGGTGTGTGTGTGCTCAGCTCATCAACCAACATAACGTGGGGGTGAAGACACCTTATTCCAGCTGGCCCAAGAGATACAATGTCAAGATTGCTATTACAATCACAATCACTTGCACATAATGTTATACCTCACCTCTCCTCTCCCTTTGCATTCTTCCACCTCCTCCAAAAAACATGTCAAAGATATCCATAGGTGATCCAAAGCCACCTCCGCTACCGCCCTCCTTTATAGCTTGCTCACCACCTTTATCATACAATTCTCTTTTCTTGGTGTCAGAAAGTACTTCATAAGCTTGAGAGATCTGCTTAAACTGCAAGATAAAAAAAATCAAAACATATTTCAGAATGTTTACATAAACATTACTTGACTTTTGTATAAAAGGTTGCTTGCAGCCAACGCTGGTCCAACGCAAAATCTGAAAACAACACACCAGGAAACTAAAGTGGTCATAATGGAACTATTGAAAGATGGCTAATTTTTAAGCAACAGCTGACACGTGTGCAAGTTCTAAAACAATCTGAGCCTTTTAAATCGCAAACGACTTCAAACAACAGATTAAAGGTGATGTAGCAAATCATGGCTACATTCATTTAGAAGTGTTACTAACGGCTCCCTCTTTGAATACTAGCCAACCTGGCTATTACAAAGTACAAGTCACATGCTAAAACTAGTACTAACATAACAACACGCCCACATACCAAGAAGAAGTTTCAAAGTTTGTCACGTGCTGGGGAAGAGGATATACATTTGGGACTAGCAGCAAGAATCCAGCTCAAAGTGCAATTAGCAAGGTTGAGGCGCCCTAGTGGTTCCTGCCTTTGCCACCATTTTAAATTAGAACACAGTGACAAGCCGATTCACTTCCTAGACGAGTTCATTCTAGCTGACCTCAGAATGAGATGGAGGAGGAAATCTTCTGCGTTTGCAATTTCATTTTCGTCTGCCAGCTTGGCCCTTTAATGAAGCTTAAAACCAAGCTGGGAAGTGACACAGACCTTAACGCTGTGACACTTTGAAAAACTATCCGGGCGCCTAGGGGGAAAAAGCCAAGGGCATCACCTACGCCCTCTGAGTAATCTTAATGGCGCTTGCTACTCACAAGATGGTGACAAAAGCAAAAGTAATGAACAGGTGCTGGACTGGTCCACTGGCCATTGTGGATGCTCATGCTATTTTAAGGTCGATTAGAAACGTTAAAATCATGTTGCAGTTTTTACATCAGTCAGTCAGTTTTTATTTTACAGTCATTTGACCAAAAAATAGAACACATCTGATCAGAAGTAACATAAATTTGTAATAAAAACAGTATCAGTCAGACAAAGAGTCCACAAAATAAAATATATCAATAAAATCCCATATCTAAAGAGGTAAATAAGTTAGCTTCTAAAATATTTATCTGTCAAATTTTACCCATTTGTAAATTGCATCCTTTCGGGCCTTATATATAGCAACACAAAATTTGGCCACACATCTCGAAGTTTGTGGGTTACTATCTTCCAGTAGTCATTGGATACAAATTTTATCAGGTAGCCATATATTATTTCTTAAAATTTCATGGATAGACAGTTTTTACATCTAGCACACTTGGATCTACAGGGTTTCCTTGGAGAACCACCATCACCACGCACCCTTCTGGGTTCTTCTTTTGATCAGGATCAAAGCCCCACTTGTCTAATAGGCATATTGGATGGGTGGAAGAGGCCACATGTCCTTAGGTGTGGTTACTATAGGGAGGACAGGGAGAAGATTCTTGGCCCTCTTTTAAGAAAGAGCACTGGTTATCCTGAATTTGTTAGAGTTAACATCCTTCTTAAGGATGACTTTTCTCATGTAACAAAGTTAGTGGCCAAGTTTTGTAGAATAGTATTTAATCATAGGAAATCTATATAGAAATGAAAAGTTGTAGAGTTGATTGATTGTTTAATTTTATATTGATGGCCAGTTTTTAAAGAGTAATATTTTGTATAGTGTTTTAAGCAAACGGTAGTGTTTTATACTGCCAGTTTGAGTAAGACAATGCACTTGCAAACATTTTATGTTTGGTCTAAGGACCGTAACATTGAATAAATTGGAACTGGAAGAGGCCACATTTACCACCTCTTAACCACTCTCTTTTTGCCATCAAGTCACAGCTGACTTATGATGACCCCCGTAGGGTTTCCAAGGAATGAGACGTTCAGAGGTGGCCTGCCATTGCCTGGCTCCACGTCATGCCCCTGGTATTCCTTGGAGGTCTCACATACAAATACTTGCCAGGGTCGGGGCTCAAAATGTGTGACTGGCCCAAGGTCACCCAGCAAGTTTCCATGGCAGAGCAGGGATTCGAACTTGGGTTTCCCATATCCTAGTCCGACACTTTAACCACTGCACCACACTGGCTCTCATTCTGTATCATACAGAGGAAGATTAAAGGTTTTTGAGTGGTAACTGATCTGCAATTCAAGTTCCCAACCATTATAGCAAACAATATTGACTATGTTTTCATCTTGCCTTTCCTCCAAAGAGATCGGAAGACAAGTGTGTGGTCGCCTCCCACCCCCTCATATAGTCATGACTACCTGGCAAGGTAGGGCTCTGAATAGCCTCCCCAACGCCACAACATCCTCTACTGTATTACCCCAGGGGATAATGAACAGCGCATAACATCTCTGCTGGTATGTCTTACACACTTGCCTTTTCACCCTCATTAGGATTCTTGTCAGGATGGTATTTCAGCGCCAGCTTCCTATAGGCTTTCTTCAGTTCCTCTTGGGAGGCATTAGGCTTGACCCCAAGCACATCATAATATGTGGTCTCCTTCACCATCTTGCCAGTGATATCTTTTGCAGGGAAGGGAAAAAAGAAGAGAAATAAGGACAGACGAAAAAACTGCTTCCAGAAAACACAGGGAACCATCCAGACAAAAACCCAACAGACCCTCCCCATCCCTTCACACACCCCAAGAGCACCTCCAACCAGACAAAACCATCTTACTCTTAATGAAGCAAAACAGAGCATCCCATTTGTTTTTAACACAATGATGTGACAAATCAGCTTACCCCCCCAAAAAAACCCTTAAAATAGCAAACTAGGCCCAGTGTGCCCATCTGCTCCCCGCCCCCTTCTACTTCCTTTCCCACCTACAGAGACACCTCCTTATAGGGTTGACAATCAGATGAACACATGAAGCCACCTCATACTGAATCAGACCATTAAGGGTCATCAAAGTCAGTATTGTCTACTCAGACCGGCAGTGGCTCTCCAGGGTCTCAGGCAGAGGTCTTTCCCATCACCTCCTTGCCTAGTCCCTTTAACTGGAGATGCCTGAGATTGAGCCTGGGACCTTCTGCGTGCCAAGCAGATGCTCTGCCACTGAGCCACAGCCCCTCCCCACGGCTCTCCAGGGTCTCAGGCAGGGGTCTTTCCCATCACCTCCTTGCCTAGTCCCTTTAACTGGAGATGCCTGGGATTGAACCTGAGACCTTCTGCATGCCAAGCTGAGGCTCTGCCACTGAGCCACGGCCCCTCCCCACGGCTCTCCAGGGTCTCAGGCAGGGGTCTTTCCCATCACCTCCTTGCCTAGTCCCTTTAACTGGAGATGCCTGGGATTGAACCTGGGACCTTCTGCGTGCCAAGCAGATGCTCTACAAACTGAGCCACGGCCCCTCCCCTTATCGTGGAAGGGATGACTTCCCTTAAAAAAAAAAATAACGACCCTATTGCCCTCGCCTTACAAAACCAACAGCAGGGCGACCCCCCCACCCCATTTCTACACACTTCACAAACAAAGGGCGCTTCTGCGTTCTCCCTCCACCCAACCACACACACAGTAATAATAACGATAATAAAAATAATAAAGACACACTTTGGGGATAAGCTTCACGTGGTCAATGTCACCTCCAAACCCCCCCCCCCAGCTAGACCGCCCACTCTCCCCCCGCCGGCCCCATTTCCCCTCCCCCTCATTTCCCCTCCCCCCTCCTTCCCCAGCCCCATTTCCCCTCCCCCTCATTTCCCCTCCCCCACCTCCGGCCTCCCCTCCGTTTCCTTAAAGCTATATCCTCTTTCCCCCCCCCCCGGACAACCGGGGTCACCTGACCAGGCGCGCGCCACAGTTCACCCCTCCCCCACCCCTCGCGAGCGCCCGCCGGTTCCCGCTCTGAGGGAAAAGCGGCTCTTTTCTTGCCGCCGCCGTCACTCACCGCGCGCTGTAGGCCGAGGGGGGAAAACCCGTCTTCAGCCTCCCCGCCCCGCTCCTCCACACCAAGCCGAACCCGGGCCCTGGTTCGCGGCGGCCGTTGATAGCGGCAGACAATCGCGACTTTTCTGGAAAGTTCCGAGCCGGTCTTAGGCTCGGCAGCATCCGGGGAGTTTTTTCTTATCCGCGGGAGCCCCGCCCCCTTCCGCGGAAAGACCGCCCCCTCCCCTTGCCGTCGGCCGTTGCTATTCGACGGCGTTCCGAGAGGACGGTGACGCAGGCCCGAGGCGGAGCCAATCGCCCCCTCTTCGCGTGGCCAGTCATCGCCCGGAAACTACTGATCCCATCAGGCTCAGCGCGCGCAGCCCCCTTTGGCGGCGAAGGCTTCTCTTCCGCGCGGCGGGGAAAGCGGAAGCCTACAAGTCCCACAAGGCAACGGGGGATAGCCCTCGTGCTCACAAGGAAGCGGCTGGCGTGGCCCACGAGGTTTCCTGCCTGGTAGGTCGAGTTCTTTAGCGACTTCCGAGGAGCGCCTGAAAGAAGACGTGGGATTGTTTTAGGCGTATTATTGTCTCTTTATTTGAACAATTGAGGTATATCCTGGGGCATCTCGCAGCGTGTTAAAACCCCAGTCACGGTGAATAGCCCTGTTAGCCGGCCAATAGCAATAGAAAAGAGCCAGAGTTAGGGTTGCCAGCTCCAGGTTGGGAAATACCTGGAGATATTGGGGGCGGAGCCCGAGGAGGGCGGGGTTTGGGGAGAGGAGGGGCTCCAATGCCATAGAGTCCAATTGCCAAAGCAGCCATTTTCTCCAGGGGAATTGATCTCTCGGCTGGGGATCCGTTGTAATGGCAGAAGATCTCCAGATAGTACTTGGAGGTTGGCAACCCTAGCTGGCAGGGTGTGAGCTTTCGTGAGCCGCAGCTCACTTCTTCAGATACAGCTAGAATGTGATTCCATCTATCCTTAAGTAGAGAAGAGTGAATTAGACACACAATGACGATGCAAATGTCAAAAGCAAGTAAATGATATTAGCAGGTGTGATTGGATTAGGTGTGATGTGCAGAGGGATAGTAGGCCTGGAGAAGTTAGCATTGGTAATGAGACAGGAATTCCAGATCTCTGTTCAATCCAGGAGAATGCATTGTCTTGAGCTTCATTATTAGTTGTAATTCAGCAGTCCCGCAATTAAACCGACATGTAAAATAGCAGAGCCTATTAATTTAAAGCCCTGACATGGATGGCCCAGGCTAGCCTGATCTCGGAAGCTAAGCAGGGTCAGCCCTGGTTAGTATTTGGATCGGAGACCACCAAGGAATGCCAGGGTTGCTGTGCAGAGGAAGGCACTGGCAAACCACCTCTGTTAGTCTCTTGCCTTGAAAACCCCATAAGGGGTCGCCATAAGTCAGCTGCGACTTGACGGCACTTCACACACACACAGGACTTTGACTAAACAAAGACAAACATACAAAGATCCCATCTCCCTCAGCACTTTCTACTGCAGCCCCAGTTTTGTAGTAGAAGAGTTGGTTTTTATATGCCAACTTTCTCTACCAATTAAGGAAGAATCAAACTGGCTTACAATCCACCCTCCTTTCCCCTCCCCACAACAGGGGAGGGTAGGTAGGGCTGAGAGAGCTCTAAAAGAGCTGTGACTAGCCCAAGGTTACCCAGCTGGCTTCATGCGGAGGAGTGGGGAAACCAACCCGGTTCACCAGATTAGCATCTGCCGCTCATGTGTTTGTTGGGATTAAAGTGTAGACTACTGGGGAAGGCAATGGCAAACCACCCCATAAATATAGTCTTCCTAGTAACATCCTACTCCATTTTTCAGAGCTGGCGTTTATGAACGCATGAAGATGCCTTATACTGAATCAGACCCTTGGTCCATCAAAGTCAGTATTGCCTACTCAGACTGGCAGCAGCTCTCCAGGGTCTTGGGCAGAGGACTTTCACATCACCTACCTGCCTAGCCCCTTTAACTGGAGGTGCCGGGGATTGAACCTGGGGCCTTCGGCATGCCAAGCAGAGGCTCTACCACTGAGCCACAGCCCCCCCTGCACGGGAGTTGATTTCTGTAGTCTGGAGATCACTTGTAATTTCAGGAGAGCTCTTAGGAGGATGGCAGCCCTTCCTCGGGGATGATGGTCCAAAGAGTGGCCACTGCAAAACAAGATCCAATCAAAGGAATAATCTGTTGATACAGTGTGGGAAAATAGTTTGTAGGCAGAATGCAGTGGAGGTTTTTTAATTGTAAAACACAATCACAAGTGCTTTCTTAGGCTTTGAATGCGTGTTTATACTACAGCAACAGCATTGATACTTTGTAAGCCACAGCTGGACGCAGCCCAAATCTGGGAGGCAGTGACAGATGTAATTTACGGCCTTTCCCTCCTCTCACGCTGCCAGTGGCTAAGAGAAAGCCAGACCCAAGCAACGCATTGACACACTCATTGTGATGCTTCAAGCAGCTGCTGGGTTAGGGCAGAGAAGCTGACCTGCCCAGATCTCGGTAGGAATTGTTGAAAAGCAAATCTGACCTTGGTTGTGTTTGGTACATTGTTATTTATTTACTTAAAATTCTTTTATCCTGCTCTCCCTGGCAGAGCCGGGTTCAGAGCTGCTAACAACAAAGTCAAACATGTTAAATTTAATAAATACACTAAAACAATTTATACAATAGCAAAAGCCCCGTAGATGTCAACAATTTCTATACTCAGAGTATGTTAGTACATAAGTACCACTCAGTGGTATATCTGGTACACAGGGCCAAGTAAGGGCAAACCAACAAGCAGTAAGTTGTCCGTCCCCCCCTCTAGTAATCAAACTAGCTATAGATGTTAAGGAGGCGGGAGGGGGAAGGCATGGACTGTCCTAGTTATATGCCCTCCACTTCTTAGAGCAGCAAAGTTCAAGGGGCCAGCATTCACCTGGGAAGGTTCCCTTTGAAAGAGAGCAAGAATCCTATGCTACTTTTTATTGTGCTTGCCATATTCACAAATATACTGGTAGAGACCAAGAGAAAACCTACCTGCAGGGCAGCTACTCTGCTTATCCCCATCATATCCAGGAGAGAGAGCCTGCACCCCAAGGTGCTTCATTCAACTCACAGTGGAGTGTGTTTGCTTTTTTGTCTCTGCTAGACATTTCAACTCCTGTTTCTTCTCCCGTACACACAGCCATTTCCCAACAAGTGAAGCTCAATTGAGGAGACATCAACAGTTGTTAAGAAGTTTTACCATTCTTTTGTCATAGGTTGTAGCTCCCCCCCACCCCGTACCACTTTTAGGCTATCCCCATAAAATAAAAACATTCACAAATTCTAAGCTTGCAACAGCCGTATTATTATCTTTGCAAGATTGGTGATCCACACAACCAGTTTGCCAGGGTGGAACGCTGCCGATTTAGGGATCTGACTTGGGTAGCAAACCGTAGATAAAGGAATTGTGATTTGCCATTTCCAACTGAAGTATCAGCTGCATAATGAGGGGAATGGTAAAATAGCTGAGTCCCGTGAAATGGACTTTATCAGGTGCAGCGAGAGAAACACAGTTGCCCACCAGAACTTAGGGCTGCAGTTCTTTGCGGAGTCAGACCATGTTTAATACCATTGATTTTGTGGGCTTCAGTCTGCCTAGCTCAGCAACGCACACAACTATGTCCTGGTCGAGACACATAGCAGGATGAAGTGGAAACAAGATGCTAGAGCACTAAGGAGGGGGGGAATGGGCTTGGATCGCTTTAGATTACATGTGAGAAATCTGATTTCTGAACGCTTCTTTATGGTAAAATCTTGCAAATAGAAGGCTAGCATTGTAAGCAAAAAAAAACTGGTTTAGAAACCTGTCTCCCTTGTGAACTAGTTTTCTGTTTGCGGGGAGTTTTTTTTTTAATTGGAGGCACATTCACTGTTGAAATGCACCTATAGTCTGAAATGGGGTAGACCATCATATTTCTTTGTGCTGCATGAAGAGACTAGGCCTAAATCTGTTCTTGGAAGGTTTGCAGTGGGAGGAGTAAATCATGAAGGTGGAGTAACCAAATAACTACTTGCAGCCTGATCTGATGCGGAGTTAGGTGTGCTTAATTTCAGTGGCCACACCTAACTCTGCATAGGACCAGGCAATTAGATATGAACTAGTTTCCCCTTATACTCTGCTATGCTAAAATGGGCCCAAGTTTGGTTTAATGGGTACTTCAGGATTAATAATGATTAGTTAAGGCTGCCAGCCTATCTGTACATGTATACTTAGGAAGCTTAATGTCAAGAAAGAACCAATGATACTTCTGAATAAAAATATTTCAGCTCAGGTTGCACAGATTAACAATCAGAAGCTCACCAATTTGTCGGCAAGTGAGATTTTAAACTTTGCCACAAAACCAGTTCATCAAAACTCACAAACAAGTTTTCTAAAATCAGGGAATCTGGAATTTGGTGCCAGAGATAAAGGGCATTGTGATACCCATTGTATTCTTGATACTGGAGTGTTGTGGAATAAAGGAGTATGCTTTTATTTTTAATAATATTATAAACATCCTTTTAAAAAATCAGTACAACTAATTGCTTAATTTTAAACGATCTTCAAGTGTTTGCTGCGTACTTTTACATGTAACATTTTTAATCAACGCTTTTACATTTTAAAAAATTATAAGAGCAAAACCAGACACACAATTCTCATACAATGTACCGTGCAACCCAAAGTGATGTATACAAACGTTATATGTAACGTTTTTAATCAAAGCTTTTACATTAAAATTTTATAAGACAGGAATTCTTATAATTCTCATACAATGTACCGCGCAACCCAAAGTGATGCATATTTACTCAAAAGTAAGTCCTATTGCATTCAGTGAGGTTTGTTTCCAGGCTGCAGCGCTAGACAATAGCCAAAGCTCCCTTTGTAACGTTTCCCTAGAAAACAAGAGCAAGCGCAAAAATGCTGGAAAGGAGATCTCCCTCTCTTTTAGGAAGCTGACGATGAATCCCAAGTAAATGCTGATGGTCACGTGAGATCAGCAATGAATCAGATTGGTCTCAGGACAGCAAGAAGCAGAGCTATTGGCTACGAAGCTGTAGGCGAGGGGGCGGGACGATGGCAGCGAGGAGGTGAGCGGAAGCATCTGGATGGTAGATCAAAGGACTGGGAGCGAACAGCTGCAAGGCTGTATTGGCGGGAGCTGAGTGGTACATAAAAGTTGTTGCAGCAGTGGAAGTTAACGGGGAGATGGTGGAAAGAGACGATCAATTGGAAAGAGCCTATAGCAGGGGTGTTGAACTCATTTGATACGAGTGCTGGATATGACATAGATGTCACTTGGCTAGGCCGGGCCACGTGTACCATAAAATTTAAGGCCGGGTACTGGAGATACAAACTTTATAGAAGACACAGGCGAAGCCAATTAATGATATTATTTTTTACTTAAAATACAAACATGCTTAACACAATAACACAGTATTTTTTTAAGTTTATCAGTCTTTGATCATTGACACCTCAGGACTGGGGGGAGTGGCTGGCTCGTGGGCTAAACCTATGATTTTTGCATCAACGGGAAATGCTTAAGGCAGGGCTTTTGGGCTCATTTGTTACGAGGGCCGGATATGACATAAATGTCACTTGGGTGGATTGGGCCAAGCCTCACCAGATCAGGACTGGAGGGGGTGGCTGCCTCGGCTTGCTTGCAGGCCGGATAAGAGCACTCAAGGGGCTGGATCCAGCTTGCAGGCCTTGTGTTTGACACCCCTGGCCTATAGGGTTAAAAGCAACAGCGAAGAACTGAGACATGGGATGGTTCAATGTTAATGCTGTAATGATTTTACAGTGCCTCCACCTCGTTGTATTATATTAATATGCGAGTATCTTGGAGAGTATGCATAGGATTGGGCCGTTCGAAGTGCTGATGTATCCTAAATAAGGAACTGGGATTTGAACACTCTGGCACCCCAAAATTGACTCTGGGTTGCCTCCAAATCCCACACTGCTGCTGCCTGCAGAAGTTGCCTGGTACAAGCAGCTTGTTCTGTTGATCCAAAATGCCATTAGTGTGCTATGCTCTGTTGTGTGTGCTGCTCACATTCCTCCTCTTGGAAATGTAGTTATGGGGGGAAATGACCTGGTAAAATAGCCTTTAAAGGTACAGGTAGTCCCCTCTGCAAGCGCTGGGTCATTACTGACCTACGGGGTGATGTCACATCCTGACGTTTACTAGGCAGACTATATTTACCATTGCCTTCCCCAGTAGTCTACACTTTACCCCACAAGCTGGGTACTCATTTTACCGACCTCAGAAGGATGGAAGGCTGAGTCAACCTTGAGCCGGCTACCTGAAACCGACTTCTGTCGGGATCAAACTCAGATTGTGAGCAGAGCTTTTGACTGCAGTCCTGCAGCTTTCCACTTTGTGCCACGGGGCTCATAGCCTTTGGACCACCCTTAATCACCTACCAAGACTGTGAAAGGTTTGTCTCCACCAACCCATTGCCCAGCAGAGGTGTGTCGGTGCATAATTAGGGTGGCCAACCTCCAGGTACTGCTATCACGACTGATCTCCAGCCGATAGAGATCAGTTCCCCTGGAGAAAATAGCCGCTTTGGCCATTGGACTCTACAGCATTGAAGTCCCTCCCCTCGCCAAACCCTGCCCTCCTCAGGCTCCGCCCCCCAAATCTCCCGCCGGTGGTGAAGAGGGACCTGGCAACCCTGTGCATAATTTGTACTCATTTCTTAACCTGACAGCATCTGTGGAACTAGGAGCAAGGCAGTAGGTATTGGCAAATAAGGACTTTAGAACCAATTTCAGCTTAATTCTTATACCTGAATCCCAAGGGCTGGCTTTTGTTACTTAATGGAAATATACTCTCCCCATGCCCAGAGGCACTCCCATCTTATAGATATTCCAGGGCTTAGTTTATGAGTTCAAAATAAGTCCTCAGCCTGAACCCTGACTAGGACTGATTTTAATTAAAGACATACTCACAAGAAGAAGAGTTGGTTTTTATATGCCGACTTTCTCTACCACTTAAGGGAGAATCAAACTGGCTTACAATCACCTTCCCCTCCCCACAACAGACACCCTGTGAGGTAGGTGAGGCTGAGAGAGTGTGACTAGCCCAAGGTCACCCAGCTGGCTTCATGTGTAGGAGTGGGGAAACAAATCCAGTTCACCAGATTAGCCTCCGCCACTCGTGGAGGAGTGGGGACTCAACCCTGGTTCTCCAGAACAGAGTCCACCACTCCAAACCACTGCTCTTAACCACTATACCACGCTGGCTCTCTGGATCTTTTTTTTTTTAAATCCTTTATCCGAAAGGAAGCTTTCTTGATCGCACATTTCAGAAATGGCTGTTTTCTCCTTTCTCTGCTACATTAGGAACATGCAGAAGTGGCCCATTAGAGATATGAAGTCATTCTTAGGTTAGAGCAAAAAACCCACTGTAATTCTAAATGAGCCAAGGAAGTAGAATTCTAGTTGCTTATTCCCATCCCTGCAGCCATGTTTACATGAAACACACACACACAATCCTACTCTGTGAGTAAAAGCCTGGGGGCAAGCTTGGCTTGGCACAAAACAGGGTTTTTTCTTCTTCCAAATGGGCCGGGACCAACGGATTCTAAGAATCGCGTACTCCTGTATGAACCTGTTCTCCACGTAAGATTTGCCCAGTCCCTTCTCTCCCTTCTCTCCTGCCTTCAGCAGGTTACTTGGAGAAAGGGCCTTTTCTCGGTGACGTCCCAATTGTGGAATTGCCTCTGCAGCTAAATGTCCCCGGTGCCTGCATTCTCATTGTTGGGGTGTGTTCACACCAGCCTTTAATATCTAAGTCGGATACCTCTTCAAGTCTCTTGTTGAAGATACCAAGGATGTGGATTGCTGAGTAGTGTACTCAGCCAGCGTGGTTAAGATCTGTGGACTCTGATCTGGAGAAGGGGGTTTGATTCCCCACTCCTCCACATGAGCGGCAGATGCTAATCTGGTGAACCGGGTTGGTTTCCCCACTCCTTCGCATGAAGCCAGCTGGGTAACCTTGGGCTAGTCACAGCTCTTTTAGAGCTCTCTCAGCCCTACCTACCCTCCCTTGTTGTGGGGAAGGGAAGGGAAGGTGGATTGTAAGCCAGTTTGATTCTTCCTTGATTGGTAGAGAAAGTTGGCATATAAAAACCAACTCTTCTTCTACAAAACTGGGGCTGCAGTAGAAAGTGCTGAGGGAGATGGGATCTTTGTGGGGTTTTGTATGTTTGTCTTTGTTTAGTCAAAGTCCTGTGTGTGTGCGAAGTGCCGTCAAGTCGCAGCCGACTTATGGCGACCCCTTTTGGGGTTTTCATGGCAAGAGACTAACAGAGGTGGTTTGCTAGTGCCTTCCTCTGCACAGCAACCCTGGCATTCCTTGGGTGTCTCCCATCCAAATACTAACCAGGGCTGACCCTGCTTAGCTTCTGAGATCTGATGAGATCAGGCTAGCCTGGGCCATCCAGGTCAGGGCAGTCAAAGTCCTGCTGCTTGCTAAATACAGAAAATAACTGTATTTTCAGTTCACAGAATAATTCTGACCAAGACTTTGGCCCTTGAGGCCTGGTCGGTGTGTGGCTGCAGAGTATTTTCAGATACTATCAATGCTGTTTCTGACCTTGTTGAATATCACCGTTGATTACTGTTTTCTTCCATTTGCAGGTGATAGAATTCTAAAGGTTTTCTTCATTGTTTTTTTGCAAAGCCAATTGAGTGTGCTAGAGTAAAATGTAAACCCCCTATGTCAGTGATGGCGAACCTTTTAGAGACCAAGTGCCCAAACTGCAACCCAAACCCCACTTATTTATCGCCAAGTGCCAATACAGCAGTTTAACCTGAATACTGAGGTTTTAGTTTAGAAAAAACAACTCATACATTCACATATTTTGCGTTAAAAGAAAAACACAATAACAGAGCTTTCAATGATACAAACAACTTTTTATTGAAAGGTAAAAGTTTGCATTTGGCATGCATCTCTCCAGGACTCGTCCTCTGCTCAGCCACCGGATATTATTGTACATGTAAACAATTATACTGTGCCTGAACCTCCTCAAGAAGTGCTTGAAACTGTCAACAATTCAGACCACGAGCCATGATGTAATTCACCATTTTTGTGACATCTTTGAGGACATCGTCAAATTTTTTGAACAATTAATGTGATTTTTGCTGTTGTGTGCATGCTGATAATTTGTCTACCCTTGGCTCATACTTTGTAAGTTTGAGAGCAACACATGCAGCACTCAGGTCATCTGTTAGCCTGTTTCTGGTGTCAGATTTGATATAATTCAAAGCTGAAAACAGCTGCTCACAAGCATAAAATGATCCAAACAAAGTAAGGAAAGCAATCTCAAGTGCTTTCATTGACTTAAAATTATTTGGTAGAGAATTCCACACTTTAAGGATTTCATTTTCAGAACTAACTGTGGTGTCCTTTGGCATTCCTTCTGTCTTCTCAAGTGTTTCACACAGGTCATAGAATTTATTTTTCCAGATAGAGCTTTCTTGAAATTCTATTAGCTCCATTTCCAGATTTTCTAAATCTAACCAGTGTAGGCAGGAAAGATCAAGTTCTTCAAACTTGGCTTTATCTGGAGAAGTAAGAAAACACAGGGTTGTCTCCATCTTACGGAACTCTAAAAATCTGGTTACTAAAATTCACCTTTGCAGCTGCTACAATGCTAGAAAATTCCTTGTAGATTTCCTGATGGCTTGTAGGATTGTCTACAAATGTAGAATTTTCTAAATGCTTTTTTAGACGGGCGGGGCCCCAGACAAACTGAAGATGGGCGAGGCCCCGACAAACAGCTGAGCTGCCCCGCAGCTCAGCTGAGGGGGGGCATGGCAAGGTGCTCAGCCACAGCCTCCCCCGTCCAAACTGAAGACGGGCGGGGCGCCCTGACAAACAGCTGTGCTGCGGCCGCAGCTCAGCTGAGAGAGAGGGAGGGCGCCAGCGCAGGCTTGGGGAGCATGGGCTTGGGGAGAAGGAGCACCGCCCTCACCACGGCAACACGGCACAGCCCTAGGCAGACGTGACGGGTCTGCGCGTGCCCACAGAGAGGGCTCGGCCTGCCGGCTGTGGCACGCGTGCCATAGGTTCACCAACACAGCCCTATGTAATCTCCTAGACCATTTTCCTCAGCTGAAGTGAAGTAAAACCGAGTCTTTCTCTTTTCCCCTCCTTGAGAACAATGTATGCGTGCTGGCTGGTGAGCAAAGACCGAAGCTGTCCGCGAATAAGATTGCCGCACTTGGAAGTGGTGGTGATCGGGCGAGGCCCGGAGACAGAAATAACAGACAAGAAGTGTTCACGAAGACAAGGTAAAGGGCAGATCCTGGCTGCAGTCCTAAATATGCCAAGTATTTACACTAAGGAAAGCCCACTGAGCTCAGTAATTCTCCCTTCTGAGAAAGAATGGCTGTTACCGCACTTGGTATTCCCAGCGATGTATTAAGAGTTTGAAAATGTTATAAAAAATACTGTTCGCACTTTCTGTGTATTCCCACCAATGTTTTAAGAGTTTGAAACTTATAAAAAATACTGTTCGCACTTTGTTTGGCCCCTTTAGCTGTGAAGACGTCTTCCAACCATTTTTTAGCCGTAAAAACCCTTTTAAAGCGATGTTTTTTATAACATTTCCAAACTCTTGATTCATCGCTGGGAATACCTAGTGCGGTAACAGCCTATATTTAGGACTGCATTGTATGTTTATTTTTCTATTTTGGTAGAATGGGGTAGTGATCTGTAAATGCCCAAAACAGGACTTCCCACCCTGAATAAATACGTATATGATCAGACTGAATCTCACTGAAACCTCTGGGGCTCGTTGTTGTTGTTTTTTTTAAAGCTTTTTAGTAGAAATCAGTAGCAAATCTGATTTAATTTTTTTTTTAATGACACTCTGTTCTTACAAGCTAGATAGCATAAACATAGGGGGCAAATAAGTGCTTTTTGTAGCAGCGCTACTTTGCTTTCTTTCTCCCCTGACTTAGAAGATACCAGGACAGAAAAGGTCCCCGATGACAGATAAGGTTGCTTTGAAAGCAAAATTGGTTGCCGGCCCAGAGCTAGGGCATAAGGCGGCACATTCCTTTGCTTTAAAAGGCGGTTGTCGGGAGGAAAAAAATTCCTTGCCCTCGGCAACTGTTTTTGTGGAATGCTGGCCGCCAAACAGATTGCTGGGTTAGTTGGTGTGAGACTGAGATGAATCTCCTGGCTGCAGTTGTTTTCCAGCCTCGGCATTTGATTTTCCTGGTTGGAGAATAAAAGCGTGTGGATTTATATCCTGATTTTATGCAAATGAATTTTGCTTTGTGTTTTGGATTTTTGTGTCGGCTTAAATTGCCTGGCTCTGTGCTTAATGCAGTTTTCTGTCACTTTGAGAGCCAGCATGGTGTAGTGGTTAAGAACAGTGGTTTGGAGAGATGGACTCTATTCTGGAGAACTGGGTTTGATTCCCCACTCCTCCACATGAGCAGCAGAGGCTAATCTGGTGAACCAGTTTCCCCACTCCTCCACATGAAGCCAGCTGGGTGACCTTGGGCTAGTCACAGTTCTCTCTGAACTCTCTCAGCCCCACCTGCCTCACAGGGTGTCTGTTGTGGGGAGGGGAAGGGAAGGTGATTGTAGGCCGGTTTGATTCTTCAAGTGGTAGAGAAAGTCAGCATATAAAAACCAACTCCTCTTATTTTTTTTTCTTTCCAGTACAGCTAAAAGCAGACTGCAACAAAGGTTTCGTCAAGGTGAAACAGGTATGTCTTCTTCACACTGCCTTGCCGATAGTTCTAGTTCCTGGCGCTTCATATGACTTGAAAGAAAAGATAAGAATCTGTGTGTTTTTTAGGAATTAGCCTTCTGGCACAGAGTCAATGAGCAGCTCTGGATGCATCCTAGGTGTCTGTAGGGTTTGTCTGCTTCGGTCTCCACTTTTGCTTCTTTCAAGACAAGGTTTCTGGCCCTCATGATCACAGAGGAAAATGTTGAAACTGCTTTGGGTGGTGGGATCGACTGCTGGAGACCCACATGCTACAAATTGTAAGCCACTTCCAACCCAGTTTTTAACTGGCTTGGCTCCTGACCAAGGACTCTGAGAACTGTAACTCATTAAAAGGATTAATTATAACCGCAGCAAAAAAAAATTATACCCTCAGCAAAACTACAGGAGAGAAGGTGGCATGGTATATAGCCCAGTCTAATCAGATCTTGGAAGCTAAGCAAAGTTGGTACTTGGATAGGAAACCACCAAGGAAGACTCTGCAGAAAATAGCAGTGGAAAACCACCTTTGCTTCTCATTTGCCTTGAAAGACCCTTGCTGGGGTCACCATAAGTTAGTTGTGACTTGACAGCGCTTAGGTATGTAACAAAACTACAATTCCCAGGATTCTTTTAGGGACGTGAGAGCAGTTGAACTGGTTTCAGGCTGGTTTAAATGTGTAATAATGGGGGTTACCGCACTTTGTATTCCCAGCGATGTATTAAGAGTTTGAAAATGTTATAAAAAATATTGCTTTAAAAGGGTTTTTGGATACCATGGCTAATAAATGGTTGGAAGACGTCTTCACAGCTAAAGGGGCCAAACAAAGTGCGAACAGTATTTTTTATAACGTTTTCAAACTCTTAATACATCGCTGGGAATACAAAGTGCAGTAACCCCCGTAGATGTAGCTTCAGAAACCCAAAACAGCTTTCTGTGGGGCCTTCTAAGTTGTATATCTGGGCCACTGAGGACAAATCATCTTCCCTTTTTTGTCCGTCCCCCCCTTCTGCCACAACCCACGCTGAAACATTCTGTGTGGGGGAGATTTTGGTGGGGTGAAATCAGTTATGAAAAGCATTCAGAAATATTAATACCAGGGACAAAATACTGGATTTTGTTGTAATAAGTATGGCTGTGAGAGAGAGAGTCATCTTGTGAGCCATAGAGTGAGGGTTATTTGATTCCTTTACCCATACATTTTGAAATATTGTCGAAGGCTTTCACGGTCAGAGTTCATTGGTTCTTGTAGGCTATCCGGGCTGTGTGACCGTGGTCTTGGTATTTTCTTTCCTGACGTTTCACCAACAGCTGTGGCAGGCATCTTCAGAGGAGTAACACTGAAGGACAGTATCTCTCTGTCCTTCAGTGTTATTCCTCTGAAGATGTCTCCCACAGCTGCTGGCGAAACGTCAGGAAAGAAAATACCAAGACCACGGTCACACAGCCCGGATAACCTACAAGTAACATTTTGAGGTAACGGAGTGTGTCAGCAGCTGCAGCACCAAGTGGAGCCAGCGTGGTGTAGTGGTTATGAGCTGTAGTTTGGAGCAGTGGACTCTAATCTGGTGAACCGGATTGGTTTCCCCACTCCTGCACATGAAGCCAGCTGGGTGACCTTGGGCTAGTCACAGCTCTCTTAGAGCTCTTTCGCCCTCACCTACCCCAACAGGGTGTCTGTTATGGGGAGGGGAAGGGAAGGAGATTGTGAGCCGGTTTGATTCTCCCTTAAGAGGTAGAGAACGTCGGCATATAAAAACCAACTCTTCTTCTTCTGTATTCAATCTCTCACCTTGATGAAAGCTAGATGCTTAGGTAATGCTCCGATACTCATGGCCATGATTCACCCAGAACGAAAAGTGTGAAACAACTTCGCTCACAGTCACCCTTAGCCCAAGTTTCACCAGAGTGCACATGTCTTCAGAAGAATCTGCTGATTCCTGATTCTGGGCCTGGTGTCTTTCTTGACGCTCTTGACAGCTATGCTGCGTCATTGCCTAAACAGCTGAAGTAGCAAGATAACCATACGCCGCTTGGCCTGAAAGGAGGAGGCTGTGGGAGATGGATATTTGGGTTCTTTTTTAGCGACCAGCTAAGCGTAAGGAGTTCCTAGTTTAACCCCCCCCTTCTTTTTTTGAACCAAACTGAAAGGGGCTTTCTAAAGGTTGACAAGGAAGTCCATGAAGCCAACGTTGAAAAGAAAATCTTGACTTCCTTCTGACTGTGTTGTGTATTTTACTGAAATCGGGGAAAACTCAACCTTCTCTATACAGAACGGATACAGGCCCTCATGTATTTCTGTACCTGTGGCAATAGGAAGGGAAGCAGTTGATCTGTGCTAAACCCAGTAATCAGAGGGGCCCAATGGAGTTCCTTGCCCCCATGCCCATGTTCTGTCTATCCATTGATTTCACCGGGGAAGCAATGTTTCAGAAACGTAGGGAGATTTTCCTTTGCCGTTTCGCTCCTGTATAGCTTGCGTTTTTGACAGGTTATTTGTAGGTTTTGGTTGACGCTGCCATTTTATTGTTTTGATCGATTGTTTATATGCTGCTGCTTCTTTAAGATATAACCAAGTGACATTCTGGGAACTGACCCTAGAAGCTAAAATGACTAAACTGAGGCTGTCGGACTTTGGTCACGTTATGAGAAGACAAGAATAACTGGAAAAGACAATCATGCTAGGAAAATGTGAGGGCAGCAGGAAAAGAGGAAGACCCAACAAGATAAAGGAAGCCACGGCCCTCAGTTTGCAAGACCTGAGTAAGGTTGTTAAAGATAGGATGTTTTGGAGGACGTTATAGGGTTGCCATAAGTTGGAAGTGACTTGACGACACTTAACACACACATTCTGGGAAAGGAGATGACAGTTAGCGGACTTTAGTACTGAAGTAATCTTGGTTCTGTCACTGTTGTAGTCCATGTTTGGTGTGTTCTTAAGAAATAAAAGTCAGTGTTTACTAGATTTCCTGATTTCCCCAGTGATTGGAGTGTAACATGGGCACATGGCAACCTTGGTATGTGAGCTATCTCATAAACTTTAGACACTATATTCCTGTCTGAGCTTGCATGGCAGTATCAAGAACGTAACTTATGTTTACCCCATTCCAGGTAGAGTCTGCTGTTTATGGTAGTTTGAACATTCAGGAAATACTACACGTCTTTCTTTTTTGTTCCTGGGATGCTTGACTACTACTTATGTAGGCCTTGGTATGGTGATGAGCAACAGTCGGTATTTTATTTTATTCCCAAGTTAGGAGTCAACCCAACCAGTATCAATCTGGTGGATATCGGCAAGGACCAAGACATTAAACTGAAGCCAGGGCAAACCCTCCACATTGTCAATAAACTGTATCCCTATGCTGTACAATTCCAAGAAGAAACGGGAGCGTGTGTTGGTGGGGAAGCCACGGGACTAAACATTGGAAAAAGGATGCCTGTAGAATCTGAAAACCGCAATGTGGAGGAAAGCGTGCCGGGGAAACGTGCAAAAATGGAGCAAGAGGGCCTGCGAGGCTGCAAGTTGGGTTGCAGGCTGAATGATGGTAAAAGTCCCGCTGTTGTTCCCGAAACATCTTCCGGCAAGAAGGTAAGCAGAAAACTGTGTCATGTTAGTGACGTTTAGTGACAAGCAACAGCCCCGACCTACCTAGGGCTGCATTTGCTTCTTGGAGTGGGGTAGATAGGAGGAAGAAGAAGAGTTGGCTTTTATATGCCGACTTTCCCTACCACTCAAGGAAGAATCAATCCTGCTTACAGTCACCTTCCCTTCCCCTCCCCACAACAGACACCCTGTGAGGTAGGTGGGGCTGAGAGAGCTCTAAGAGCTGTGACTAGCCCAAGGTCACCCAGCTGGCTTCGTGTGGAGGAGCGGGGAAACAAATCCAGTTCACCAGATTAGCCTCCACCGTTCATGTGGAGGAGTGGGGAATCAAACCTGGTTCTCCAGATCAGAGTCCACTGTGCCAAACCACCGCTCTTAACCACTTCACCATGCTGGCTCTCACACTGGAGTAGTCTGGTGGGATCCAATCAGCGGTGTGGGGCCTTGGGGGCAAGGCTGGGCAGTCTACTCCTTGGCGCCAGCCAGAAGGGGCAGGGGGGCTACGCGACAGCCCTTCAATGGGTAATACAGTAAAGTACTTTCTATTTGGAAAACGATGTTCTCACTGATTGTTGCTTCCAGGAGTGACCTGTGGAAGTATCCTCAAGGGTGTAAGCCCATGTAGGAGTTAGGAATACCTTCTGGAATTACACAAACTTGTGCGTGTGTGTGTGCGCGCGCTATCATATCTTAAGCAAACCTTGTGATGTGACCTTGCTGTATTAGAATCATAAGAGTTGGAAAGGACCACCAAGGTCATCTAGTACAATCCCCTGCACAATGCATGAAATCCACAACTACCTCCCCCCCACCCCACACCCCCAGTGACCCCTACTGCATGCCCAGAAGATGGCCAAGCTCCCTCTCATGAGCTGCCTAAGGTCATAGAATTAGCATTGCTGACAGATGGCCATCTAGCCTCTTCTTAAAAACCTCCAGGGAAGGAGAGCCCACCACCTCCCTAGGTGCAATCCTTTGCAGAGTTACTGTATTTGAACATGCTTTAGATTGGAGTAACTGCATAAGGTTTCATGTTAAGCTGTCATCTAAAGGCAGCGTGTCCTCCTGAACTCAGAGAAACTTATTTCTGAGCATACAGAGGACAAGATTGTCAGACATTTCAGAGGGAAAGTTAAGAGTCTCTTGTTATTGTTCTTCAGGAATTTGGGGGGCACTGGAGTCAAGGCCTGAAAGCTTCTATGCAAGACCCAAACATGCAGGTAGGAATTTCTGGGTGACGTATAGGGCTCCATATCAGTAAAAAAAAAAATTCTGTAAGTTTCTCATGTAATCATGCACCATTTCATTCTTTCTCTGCTAGGTTTACAAGGACGAAAGGGTTGTCGTTATAAAAGACAAGTATCCCAAGGCTCGCTATCACTGGTTGGTGTTGCCGTGGCAATCCATCTCCAGCTTGAAAGCGGTGACCGGGGAGCACCTGGAGCTGCTGGAGCACATGCACGCCATTGGGGAAAGGATGGTCCAGCAGTGCCCTGAGAAAGACACCTTGCGCTTCAGATTGGGCTACCATGCCATTCCCAGCATGAGGTATTGCACGTTTAGACTCGGAACTACTTTTAATTTTTAATTGCAGAAGTCTTGATGTTATAATGAACAGATTCCCCCCCCCCAGGCCTTATAATGGCAGAACACTGGAAAATGAAATGGGGAGGGGGTGTGGCTCAGTGGTAGAGCATCTGCTTGGCATGCAGAAGATCCCAGCTTCAATCCCCGGCATCTCCAGTTAAAGGGACTAGGCAAGGAGATGATGGGAAAGACCTCCACCTGAGACCCTGGAGAGTCGCTGCCGGTCTGAGTAGACAATACTGACTGTGATGGACTCAAGGGTCTGATTCAGTATAAGGCAGCTTCATGTGTTAGTCTCTGTATCAACTCCACAGGCCAACCCTGCTGCTGTATAATATTTATAATGGGCTGTGTGTGTTATGGGCCATCTTTCAGCAAGGAAAGGCTTCTACTGTGGAAGGAATGCCGTGTTAGTCTGTCTGTAGCAGTAGAAAAGAGCAAGAGTCTAACACAATTTCTGGCAAGGTATGAGCTTCCATGAGGCATAGTTCACTTTATCTGAACTGTGGCTCACATAAGAAAGGCCATGCTGGATCAGACCAAGGTCCATCAAGGCCAGCAGTCTGTTCACACAGTGGCCAACCAGGTGCCTCTAGGAAGCCCACAACCAAGATGACTGCAGCAGCATTGTCCTGCCTGTGTTCCACAGCACCTCATATAATAGGCATGCTCCTCTGATCCTGGAGAGAATAGGTGTGCATCATGGCTAGTATCCATTTTTGCTAGTAGCCATGAGTAGTAGCCCTCTCCTCCATGAACGTGTCCACTCCCCCCTTAAAGCCTTCCAGGTTGGCAGCTGTGACCACATCCTGGGGCAGGGAGTTCCACAATTTAACTATTTAAAGTTCCAAAGTTTAACTATGCTCACAAAAGCTCCTGCCCAGCCAGAATTTTTTAGTCTTTAAGGCGCTACTGGACTCTCGCTCTTTTCTACTGTGGAAGGAATGTTCTTCTGCTTGTGGAACAGATCCATTGGATCCATCTGTTCCAACCAGAGGTGCCTGTTCTTTTTGTTTGTTTGTTTGTTTCACAGCCACCTACATCTTCACATCATCAGCCAGGAATTTGATTCCCCGTGGCTCAAAAACAAGAAGCACTGGAATTCTTTTACCACAGAATACTTCATAGATTCCCAAGGTAATGATTCACGCCATCTGTTTTAAATTGGGATGGGAGGTGGCATGGTATAGCCTTATCTGACTAGATCTCTGAAGCTAAGCCGCGTCGTTACATGGATGGGAGATCACCAAGGAAGACTGTGCAGAAGAGGCAACTGCAAACCGCCTCTGCTTTTCACTTGCCTTAAAAGCCCCTTCTTGCGGTTTCGACCTGATGGCACTTTAAATTAAATTGATGGTATGCTACACTAATTTGGTACTTCAAATTAAATTGATGGTATTTTAAGTTACTCTTACTTTTCAGGATCGTATTAGACATGACTCTGAGATATATGACTGGTTCTCCCATGATTTTTTAAAATATTAAAAGCAGCTGCAGCACCCTTCCTTTCAGTTTGATTGGGAGGGTGGGGCAGGGGAGTGGGAGCTTAGTTTTCATTGCTCTCCCCATCCCAATTTGTCAGTTTAGAAGACGAAGAAGAGTTGGTTTATATATGCTGACTTTCTCTATCGTTTAAGGGAGAATCAAACCAGCTTACAATCACCTTCCCTTCCCCTCCCCACAACAAACGCCCTGTGAGGTAGGTGGGGCTAAGAGAGTGTGACTTGCCCAAGATCACCCAGCTGGCTTCATGTGTAGGAGTGGGGAAACCAATCCTGTTCCCCAGATTAGCCTCTGCCGCTCATGTGGAGGGGAGGGGAATCAAACCCGGTTCTCTTAACCACTACACCATGCTGGCTCTCCCACCCTGTAGCTGCTCTTTGCCTTATGGAGAAATAACATGTACGATTCCATTGCTGCCTTATGGAGAAATAACATGTACGATCCCATTGCTCCAGGAATTTTTCTCCTAGCCCTGCTCTGATGCAGGAAGTGAACAGAATTGCTCCCTGTGGGAGAGTAAAAGTGGGGAAAGGTTCCGTTTTTGACACTCACATGCCCTTGTGTCTCTGGATGAGTTATTCTTCTGGGCATGCCTCCTTAGAATCTGTAGGCACACCCCCAGAACAGAAACTCATGCCAAAATTTAAGAGGTGGGCTACTGGAGAGGCTGGGCAATTCTCTTTGATGCTTTAATAGCAACACTAGTGATATATTAGATTCAGATTTATTGGTGGCCGCTAAGCTTGTGTCATGCCAGGGGAGGTCCCTTTATTTCCACATACGCGAAAGCAGATCTGTTCCTCTGCATGGCTATGTGAAGTTTTTGGCACGTTTCATAATCTTTACTGTAAGCATGCGGCTGAACCTTTTGCCCCAGTTACATGACATCTGGGTTTGTTTGTTTTTCATCCCCTTCAGATGTGATTGGAATGATCAAGAAAAAGGGCAAAGTAACTGTGAACAGCCAGGCCCCCGAATCCCTGAAGGCGCCTCTGAGATGCCACATTTGTAAAGAGCCGCAACCCACTATCCCTCAGTTAAAGGCACACCTTCAAAAACATTGGCCAAAATGAGCAGAAGACTCTGCTTTCCAATATGTTCATTAAAACGTTATTATTTGTTGTGGGAATAGAATTGTATTGCTAAAAAAATTTTAAGACAATAGCAAGTATTCTTTTTTTTAAAAACGAACAAGTAATGCACCAGTATGAGAATATTTAAAATCACTCCCCTGGTGCAGTGTGACAAACTCCTGATAGGATAGATATTATATAGAGGAGAAACACTGTGTGTAAAAGAGCTTCTTTGTTCAGTGGATTTATGTGATCTTTTGCCTCAGAAGATGATTGGTTGTATTTGGTATCTTTGGATAGGAGGGAGAAGTATCCCTTAAACTTTTTTTCCTCAAGGGGATTTAACTGCATGTGGGTATGGAAATTAAGCTGTTGGTTCAACCCCTCCCTCTTGGCTTAGGAGCCAAATTGCCCAAATCCAGACTTGCCAATTAACAACAGTGAGGGGCAGCCTTTGAGTGACAGCTGTACCGTTCCTGGAAGCGGAAAACAGTTAATTTCCCCCAAGGACATCTACTGGCTGAGCTAATATTTGAAGTCTGGTCTGTAATGACCCAAGTCATTAATTGTTCATCATGTGTGCTCTAAGGAGGCAGTTCCTCACACTTGCCTATCACCTTTCTTGCGCACGAATAAGCCTAGAGATACTTCAGGTCTGTTGTCAAGCTTACAAGCAAAAGGTGTGATGGTTTGAGCCTAGCCAGCCTAGGTTCAACAGAAAAAAGTGTGTATTTTAGGGCAGAACTAGATGATAGGACAAACTCGGAGATGCCCCTCCATTTCGTAGGAGCGAGTTCCTGCTGGGGAACTTTTTAACAGCCCTGTAAGGACTCGATTCTTCTTGGGACCACTGCAGTGCTATTAGAAGGAATTCCCCAGTGTGAACTCACTCCTCCCAAATGGTGGGGCAAATTCAGACACCGTATTGCTTTGTTTGGCCTTGCATAACCACAGTCAGCAGTATAGCTTTCGGATACATTTGTTATTAATAGCATTGCGTGCTTGTGTATCTGGTGATTTTGTTCCTGAGTCCCTTAAACCGGACAGTTCTACAGAAGCACGTTTTCCCCCCTCCATGGATGAAAAAAATACCGAGGGTTTCGGCACGACAGGGCACAGGTCATGTAATCAATGATAGCCTATTGAGAATAATGTATCCAATAGTGGCATACCGTGATAGATCAGAAAGAAAACATGATTATATACCAGGACATGGTCAATGCACAAGGAGAAATTAAAACATGGCAGAGATTAAAGAGAACAAAAACATGAAATGGCCCTTGCACTGTCAACCAGTCTCAAGATTAAGAAGACTGTTTATCAATGGGGGAAATTACAGAATTTGAAAGTATGATTATGAAACACAAAGATTATTTCCTAGGCAGAATCGATAAATTATTACTTAATTATACGAAGTCCCAAATTTAGAGGCAGATGGAGCCATTCCTTTTGTAAGAAAGGCACAGTGGCTATAAATTGACTCCTAAAAATTGCCTTTGAGAGGTTGTGTGTGTGTAAATAGCAGCGATCAGCTAATAAGATGTTTATAGCACCTTTTGCTGACCAAAGTAAACCCTTTGGTTCAACTTGCCCGTTGGATATTCTTCTTGTCTGCCATGAGGTAATTCCATTTTATATACTTGCTTATTTACTTTGTTTATAGTCTACCTTTCTCCCCAATAGAGACAGTGGCTTAGATCGCTCTCCTGTCCTTTATTTTACCTCACAACAACCCTGTGTGGTAGGTTAGGCTGAGCGTGTGTGACTGGGCAAAGGTCACCCGCCAAGCTTGCATGGCAGAGTGGGAATTCAGGCCTGGATCTTCCAGAACTTAGTGCGGCGCTCTAGATGAAAAAGCAGCCTTCTATTTAATTAAACAGCGACTCCTTGACCATGAGTATCACATGTGCCCACTGACTCCGCCAGTATGTTCCCCACTTAAAATGGGTCTGCTAACATCGCCCGGGAAGATGCAGCAATACTTCCGCATACTCGAAGAGCCCCTTCAACAGAAGGCATTTATGTTACCGCGACTCAATTCCTTTCCATCTAAGGCTCTATACGGAAGATTCACCAAAATTCCCTTTAACAAGAGACTATATCCGTGCGGAATGGGCCAGCCAGATTCCCTACAACCCATTATCTTGGATTGCCGTCTGCATGACGAACCCCTCAAAATAATTATACTACTTTTAATCAGCAAACTGATGGCCCCATGGAACAAACATATGCCAATTTTTGCTGAATGATTCTGCGACTGATGTTACGGCGAAGGTGGCGGAGTTTTTGGTGGAAGCTGTTAAGGTTAAGATTCAAACTTAATTTTAATTTGATATGTAGCATATATGAAACATCTATTTATTTCTGACTTTGTGACCATAACTATTATGCCAGTGAAGGTCTGTCTGTGTGGAACTCTTAACCACTGGTACATTGAGATACTGAATGAAATTGGGTGCATATCTGCAAGACACAATTCTACATTTCAGTATAAAATACTTGCTTTATCTTTTGTACCCATTTTCAAAGGGGGGGTGGATGGGAGAAAAATATTATTGTCAGATATGTCTCTTAAAGACTGATGTATCGCAGTGAAATTTGGGTTCCTGAACGCGTACCATATCTGTTGTGTTTCAAGTCTGAACCTCAGTTTAATTCCTGTACCCATTTTCAGGCGTTCCCAGGGCAAATGTAACATGCAGTGTGGAGTAGTATCTGACACTGGTGTTGAGCATTCACAGTGAACTTGTTACATAACATTTATGGCATAACTGTTTGAATTGCAAACAGTAGCTCACCAACCACACCTGTTTTACTGTGGGCAGGGGTGGGGAAAGGAGGCAAAATACGTGGGCATGCAGTATCTGAAGTGAAGCTTCCTGGACAATGTACTTTACTATGTCCAAAAAACAGGGGATGGTGGTGGAGAAAAACAAAACCCTAAAAACAGAATTAAGTATCTAAAAGGTCAAACAAAAAAACAACTGGGAAGGCCAAGAAATATACAATTAAAAGCTAAGCCATTGAAAAATTATCTAAGTGCACATAAGTTTAATATAATTTAAAACCAAATAATGCTAATAACTCCTATATGGCCTTGCAAAAAGCCTTCCAATTATATATATTAAAATAACACAATTGGCATAATATACAATTAGGCATACAATCATATGAAGACCATACGCATTTCGGTGTATTTGCCTTCTTCAGTGGTCTAAAAGAAATTAGCACACCTGATACTTATGTATCAGATTTCTACAAATCTTTGTGACTTTTGGACATCCAGTAGGGATCAAGCAGTATTTGGTTTTGACTTGTATTAAACTTATGGCTTAGCTTTTAATTGTATATTTCTTTTTCAAAAAAAATTTATTTGGTTTTAAGGGTACAGAAAAATAAAAATGGGAAAAGTGGTCAGGAACCTAATTGGGTCAGTGTCCAGACCAGACCCTCATCAACATTCATTTTGATTTCAATTACCGGTATTTGTATCCATTAGCGGTTAATTGTAATTAGCCCTTTCTTCAATGTAGCCATATTAACATTAATAGAGGAAATATATTGGTAGTTTCAGTTTGTTCTTACTAATATAAAAAGTTTTAACTGAAATACTTAGAATATTAAACTGTGTATTCTTTACTTATCTCTAACTTCATGTCAACTTGACACTGTACTTTACTAGACAGAGAGTTCGCTTCAGATATCACATGACAATCTACTTTTGCATTTTTCCTTCCCCTTGAAACTGTGCCTGTTTCTCGCGTTTATGTGAATTACAAACAGCATTGAGTTGCACAAGTGGAAAGAAGATACCAGAGTTGTTGTCAGATATCGGGACTGGATCCTGCAAGCTTTGGTTTGCTGGAGAGCAGAAGCCAGTCCACGTGATCTCGTCGACCGTGGGTAAGCATTTCCAGGAGACTGCAAAGAACTGCTGGCAAAGAATTTCAGGATGCCGGAATACCCCTGAAGCTGGTCAACCCTTGGAATAATAATGGACCATTTAGGAGTATATTTTCCACAAGGAGGTGAAGATTTAGTCTCAGGAATACGCTGTTCTTGTGTCAGAACTTCCCCCTGAGCCCCACCACCAACAGAGAAACAGGAAAATACATACTTCAAAGCTAGACAGACTGACCAAAGTAAAAAGGAGGGTTAGCATATAAGACTGCAAAACCAGAACAAAGCAAGTGCATGTCTTCCTTGAGCTGCCAGTGATATTGCTCTATATGGCCTCCCCTTTTAAATATAAACAGCAGTTTGGCTTTGCCCCAATAACAGGTCTACATTAAATTATTTGGGGACAGAATACTTTGGTACTAGGGTGCACTAGGGGAGAAAACACAGTGGCTCCCAAACTTTTCGGGCCACTGCCCCCTTGGTTCCACAAACTCAACCCCAGCGCCCCCTACCCTATCCTATAAAAAGCATTATTCAAAATAGGGGTTTGCATGATTCACTAAAGAAGATAACAATAAAATTTCAAAACAGTAACAATTGCATATCTATTCAAAATCAAATTAAAACTTTTTAGTTTAAATTTATTCAACAAAACCGATGAACTTGATCCAGTGGTACCAGCTCTTCATAATCTGGAAAAAAAATTCTGATAGTTTCCACTAAATTTGCCAGCATGGTGCCATAGCTTGATCTATTGTAAATTAGTGAACAACACAGTTGAAGGGGCCCACCTCTAGTGCCCCCCTGCTGCCCTCTTGCCTCTTAGTGCCCTCCTAGGTAATCCCATCACCCCCCCAGGGGGTGGTACTGCCCACTTTGGGAACCACTGCTCTAGAAAAACCTTTGCAATACAAATAACATTTATTATTACTTCAGAGGGCACTGGCTTGGATCCTGCAGTTATGTTATATAATTTAGTCTGGATGTTCATTATTTAACATAATTGATTCTGACTCCGCTGGACATGAAGACCTGTAACATGCAATAATATTCATCTCTCCACTTTGGTTTGGGGTAGTTTTTTCTCCCCAATGAGCACTAAAAGCCGACAACATAATTTTCTTCTACTTTATCCACACAACAGCAACTCTGTGAGGTAAATTAAGATGAGGGAGTGTGTCACCTTCCAAACTTCCTTGGCAGAGTGGGAATTCGAACCCGGCTCTCCCAGATCTTAGTGTGACACTCTAACCACTGCCCCACAGAGCCTCTCTTTGTACAAAGAAATCTTTACATTTGTACAGATTTGTATCATATGCAGAGACCATGTAGGTAGCTGAAGGCATCAACTACTGGCCATAGATCAAAATGTCAGTGGAAGATAATTAACATGTGTGAACATAGAATGCAAGACAATTATTCTTCATCAGTCACCGGAAACTGCAGTGAATCAACACCTCTTTGCTGTGATCCTGAAAGTAGTTTCCAGCTATATCTGTACTAGACTGAGTCCTCCAAAGAATTAAAATAATAAACTGGGTGAGACAAATTACTTTTGTTACACAACCATAAACAAAATCAGTGCAAGTTCCAGCAAGGAAACCAGGCCTGTTTTTAGTTTTTATTTTATATAGATATATTCATGTTTTTAGCATGCAAAAAGTAAACCAGCCACAATATTGTACTGAAACAACGGAACAATATCAAGGAACTGAAGTTGTTGATTTAGTTTGCTGGGCATATCCTTGAGAGGTGCCCCTGTTTATCCAGGTAATAGATCTGAACAGTGCAGTAGAATGATGGGGAGAAAGTCCACAATTGGACATCCTGACCGCAATGTTCGTTTGCTTTTGTCCTGCTCTTGCATACTTCAGGACACATGACCCATTGCGGCATGGGGCGTGTGCGTGTAACATGCTTAAACGCCTCAAAATTCATCAACAGCTGCGGGGTTAGGATTACTGCAGAAGGTTCAACTTCCACTGGATGCTTTTGTCGAGTTTTGGAGGCATAAACAGTTCAGGAACTGGGTGGGGAGAAAAAATACAAGAATGTGACAGTATTAGTTTAGCTAGTCCAAAACAATAGCCAAAGCCAAGAGAAAGTGATATTTAGAGAATAAATGAAATAAAACAAAACCATTAAAAGCAAAGCTATTAAAAATAAGCCATTAAAGGAAACATGAGCCAGGGCATCAACAGAACAATTGGTTTTTATACCCCGATTTTCTTTACCTTTAAGGAGTCTCAGCCCTGACCTGGATGGCCCAGGCTAGCCTGATCTCTTCAGATCTCAGAAGCTAAGCAGGGTCAGCCCTGGTTAGTATTTGGATGGGAGACCACCAAGGAATACCAGGGTTGCTGTGCAGAGGAAGGCACTGGCAAACCACCTCTGTGAGTCTCTTGCCATAAAAACCCCAAAAGGTCGCCATAAGTCGGCTGCGACTTGAAGGCACTTTACACAGACACACACAAGGAATCTCAAATAGGCTTATAGTCGCCTTCCCTTCCTCTCCCCACAACAGACAGCTTGGGAGGTAAGTGGGGCTGAGAGAGTTCAGAGAGAACTGTGACTAGCCCAAGGTCACCCAGCAGGCTTTTGTTAGACTAAATGTTGTTAGTCTTTAAGCGGCTACTGGACTCTTGCTCTTGTCTACTTTAAAAAAAAATGTAATACAGAGTGCCTTGTGGACATCCAAAGCGCTTGCCAGGGCTATCGGCCCTTTAAATTTTCCTTCTCCCAGTGAAGGTAATTGGTTTCTGTTGTCCTGCAGGGGGAGAAGGGCTCCATCACCTTTTTCATTCATGATTTAATTGTAAATTATCAGCTCCTGTATGGAGGTTGCTTGAGTGCTCGTTTTGCACTTTGTAGTTTGCCAAAGCCGCCGCTCTTTTTCTTGTTTACAAAGCCATTATATTGCAATTGTGCTACTACAATCAAATAATTTAAACGTTATGCAGTGTGACTCTGACTGGCTACAAAGCACTTAGTTCCTTCCCACCTCCTGGAAGGAACAATCTCTCCCCCTATTCCCCAGGATCATTAAACACAGATTCCTGAATGTTGAGAGAGAGAGAACCAGCCTGCCACAAAAGGAACAGGAAGGAATTGACTAGCTTGAAAACAATGGGACAGAATTACAGGGTGAAATGGGAAGCTTGCCGAAGGGAACACACTTCTGAGTAAACATATAGCAGGGTCTTGCCCACAGGGATGGATTTTGATGGGAAGAGAGCTCTAAATGTATATATTAGTGCCATGTGGAACCGAGTTTCAATGGTGCTTCCAGCAAATTGCAGCACGCGACTCGTTTAGCAGCGTCAAACTGCCCTCCTGTGGATGTCAGCATTGTCACCCACTTCTGAGCCATCCCTTGATGCTACAGCTGAGTCATAGACAGGCACATGGCCTGGACCGAAATTCCCAGCAGGAGGGAGAAAGGAGGCCCAGGGAGTATGAAAAGAGCCTGAATAAATAATCTGCACAGAAGAGTTGGTTTTTATACCCCGCTGTATACCTCTACTATAAGGAGTCTCTAAGCAGCTTACAATTGCCTTTCCTGTCCCCACCCCCATCTGGCACCTTGGGAGGCAGGTGGGGCTGAGAGTTGGGAGAGAACTGTGACTGGCCCAAGGTCATCCAGCAGGCTTCATGTGGAGAAGCGGGGAATTGAACCTGGTTCCCCAGATTGGAGTCTGCCGCTCACGTGGAGGAGTGGAGGATCAAACCCGGTTCTCAAGATCGGAGTCTGCTACTCTTAACCACTAAACCATGCTGGCTCTTTCTTTTAACATCAGAGGGATAAGCTTTATACTTAGGGAAAGAAGATTACGTTAAGAAAATGGAATTGTTCAGGAGGGCGTTTTTATAAAGAGAATTGGGTTGTATTTTACGACACTATTTATTGTATGCATTATCTTACTTTTACTGCATGGTTTTCTCATTTCTGTAGTTCAGTTTTTGTATTGGCTGTTGTACTACTTATATAGTTCGTACTGCACTGTTTTGACATTTTGTATTCCATCTTGAAACTTGTCTCAGTGAGGAAGAAGAGGAGTTGGTTTTTATATGCCGACTTTCTCTACCACTTAAGGGAGAATCAAACCTGCTTACAATCACCTTCCCTTCCCCTCCCCACAACAGTGAGGTAGGTGAGGGCGAGAGAGCTCTAAGAGAGCTGTGACTAGCCCAAGGTCACCCAGCTGGCTTCATGTGGAGGAGTGGGGAATCAAACCCAGTTCTCCAGATTAAAGTCCACCACTCTTAGCCACTAAACCACACTGGCTGGAAAACTAAAAATAAAGAAAATAAATACGTGTGTGTGTGTGTGTGTGTTAACTGCTCAAAATAGACCAGAAACAGAAGAATTTTTACTGATGGAGCCTTGCCACTTCAGGGAAAGACCTGCAGCTTGCCTTACTTTTTAATATGGGAATGAGCAGGTGATTGACTGAGATCTCTTACTGGTAGAACAGTGTCCGGAGCTTTGCTACGTTGCCTGCTTCATGGTAACCAGATTAATGAGCTAGAACTCATTATGGAATGACCCTAGGGAGGCTGCCACCACGGTGGCTGTGTCCAATCACAAAACCTGGAAAGGTTTCAGAAAGCGTTAGGCATTCACACACCAAGAATTCTGCTTTCATAGGGGAAGCTGTTTCCAAATGGATGCTCCCTGCAGGCACAAAGCCAGCGTGGTGTAGTGGTTAAGAGTGGTGGAGTCTGATCTGGAGAACCAGGTTTGACTCCCCACTCCTCCACATGAGCGGAGGAGGCTAATCTGGTGAACTGGATTTGTTTCCCCACTCCTCCACACGAAGCCAGCTGGGTGACCTTGGGCGAGTCACACTCTCTCAGCCCCACCTACCTCCACAGGTGTCTGTTGTGGGGAGGGGAAGGGAAGGTGACTGTAAGCTGGTTTGAGTCTCCCTTAAGTGGCCGAGAAAGTTGGCATATAAAAACCAACTCTTCTTCTTCTAAGCATGACAGACCAGGATCTGGGAGACCAAGGTTTGACTCTCCACCTTGCCATGGAAGCACACTGGGTGATCCTGTGCCAGTTCCTCACACTCAACCTGACCTACCTCGCAGGGTTCTTATGAGGATAAAATGGGGGAGAGCAAAATGTAAGCAGCTTTGGTCCCCCATTGGGGAGAATGGAAGGGAATCAATGAAGTAAACAAACACACAAACCCTGGAAACCGATTTTGATGGCCAGGGATTAGCCCAGGAAAGTGTGGAGAAAGAAGAGTGCCTCTGAGCGTACGTACAATACATGCTCATTGATACCACATAACCGCTTAGTTTTTCTCACCTTGTATTGCAGGAGCCGTCCATTTCTGTTGGTTGTAGGCAGCTGTAATGCTATTAGCAGTTGAGTTGGGGCCCCAAACCTAAAATTGCAAGAAATTAGCAGTAGTGAGTGTTTTACATACGCAACGCAGGACCTTATTTTCAGCACAATTAAAGTTGCATCCACCTCTTGCTACATTCCCTGACTTCTTTTATAAATCACAAGAAGGGAGTTATTGTTCTATGTGATGCATAGTGCTTAGGACACCATGCATCCAATGAAGCAGCCTCTAGTCAACACAAGCAAAATAAACTGGTTAGGTTTTAAGGTGCCAAAAGACTTTTTTTGGTTGCTGCTGTAACAGACTAGCAATGGCGCTCCCTCTAGATCACTGGTTCCCAACCGGGGGTCCGTGGACCTCCAGGGGTCCGCAAGAACTAAATTAAGGTCCGCGAAACAAAGTTATAAACCCATAATAAATTAACATTTTCAATTAAAAGTTCTCTATTATAAAAATATATATTCAAATATTATTCTAAGTTTAATGTTTAACTAACAGTTATGATTAAAGTTTATTTTCAAATTCTCGGAATTTTAATTTTGAACCTTGGGGTCCCTGCACCGAACAAAAAAGTCCTAGTGGTCCCGGTTCCCAACCTTTTTTTGACCAGGGACCACTAGGACTTTTTTGTTCGGTGCAGGGTCCCCAAGGTTCAAAATAAAAATTCCGAGAATTTGAAAATAAACTTTAATCATAACTGTTAGTTAAACATTAAACTTAGAATATTTGAAAATATTTTTTATAATAGAGAACTTTTAATTGAAAAATATTAATTTATTATGGGTTTATAACTTTGTTTCGTGGACCTTAATTTAGTTCTCATGGACCCCTGGGGGTCCATGGACCCCTGGTTGGGAACCAGTGCTCTAGAAGGTGCCAAAGGTTTTTTGTGTGGGTGTGCTTCCTTGTTCTCCTGTCCCAACTTCTGCTTACTCAAGAGTAAGACAGCCTTCTTCAACAATAGACTAATTGTTTCTGCCAAATCTTTTTAGATGTTTTGAGGATACTTGTGGTGGGTAAAGTGCCATCAAATTGCAGCCGACTTATGGTGACCCCTTATGGGGTTTTCAAGGCAAGAGACTAATAGAGGTGGTTTAACATAAGAAAGACCATGCTGGATCAGACCAAGGCTCATCGAGTCCGGCAGTCTGTTCACACAGTGGCCAACTAGGTGCCTGTAGGAAGCCCACAAACGAATGCAGCAGCATTGTCCTGCCTGTGTTCCACAGCACCTAATATAATAGATATGCTCCTCTGATCCTGGAGAGATTAAAGCGATGGACTCTATATGGTGAACCAGGTTGGTTGGTTTTTATATGCCGACTTTCTCTAGCACTTAAGGAAGAATCAAACTGGCTTACAATCACCTTCCCTTCCCCTCACCACAACAGACACCCTGTGAGGTAGGTGGGGCTGAGAGAGCTGTGACTAGCCCAAGGCCACCCAGCAGGCTTCATGTGTAGGAGCGGGGAAACAAATCCAGTTCACCAGATTAGCGTCCGCCACTCATGTGGAGGAGTGGGGAATTAAACCTGGTTCTCCAGATCAGACTCCACCGCTCCAAACCACAACCACCACTCCATGCTGGCTCTCCAGGAGGAGTTTCAGAAGAAACTCAGGAGGCACCACCTTGTTATCTGCAGGGGAGTACAAGTTTGGAAACGGCTGCCTCTATCATAGGCAGAGCTTGGCTTGCAACCTCCCGACATTTCATGTTTGGCACCAGCACACCACGGCAGCCATTTTGTGATGGCATCCACTCTCCAATCTCAAAATCCTCAAGACTGGGGACCCCCCGCCCTACACCATATGCATCAAGGTAGGGCAGAAGACTCTTACTGGGTTGGCTTGGGATGGATGCAGCTCTGGGCTCCAGATTTCAGGAAGGAAGCGCTCCATCAAGTGAAGGGTCTCCTGAAGGGCTTGCTGCAGCTCCTGGGCCTGTCCATCATAGCCAAAGAGGACTAGATACTTCAAAAGGCTGTGTGCCTCACCTGAGGAAGGAACAAGGTTGTCATGGGTCAGCCTGCCCCAGGTCACCCAGCTGGCTTCATGTGTAGGAGTGGGGAAACCAATCCGGTTCACCAGATTAGAGTCTGCCGCTCATGGGGAGGCGTGGGGAATCAAACCCGGTTCTCCGGATTACAATCCGCCACTCCAAACCGCTGCTCTTAACCACTGCACCATGCTGCCTCTCTATAGACTGGTAGAGGGAAAGTGAATGTTTGTCTCCTCCATATTTTGGCATTCAAGAACTTTTGGATACCAACTTACCAGATGATCGGGGCGAGGGAGCATCTTTGGATATGTGGGCTTTAGGAGCCAGTGTGATGTAGTTGCAAGAGTACTGCACTAGTTCTTGGGAGACGTGGGTACAAATCCCGGCTCTGCCACAGAATCACTTCTGAGATTCTCTCTGGAGGTGATCGTTAGCTCTTACTCCTCTTTCCCCAAACAGCCCTTTCCAGGATCAGCTGTCTTCTTCTTCAGATTTCATCAACAGCTCAGAGAACTTCAGTGACCAACCTTTAAGACTGTCAACACTCCGGACGACCTCCCCTAAAGCCTCCAGGAGGGCAATGTCCTCCAGGGGGCTTCCTTCCTTTAGGCTGTGCTTCTTGCGTTCTGCCTTGCGGCGGTTCTTCGAAGAACGTCTAGAACATGCGAAACATCCCATTAAGGAGGGCAGCAAAGCAAATGATGATTGGATGGGGGCGGGGGAGATAAGAGGAACACCGGGGCGAGAAGGCATATTTAGTAGCACTTGACTGTCTTCATGTAGACCAATTTTTAGTTCCCACTGACATTTTAGAGAGGAAGTTGGATAGAACCCTGACATACTAGTTTTCTATGTGCAGGGAATTTTAAGGCTGCAATGCTAAGAGAGTTTTCCTGGGAGTAAGCTCCATTTAATAAAATGGGACTTACTCTGAAGAAGAACAAAAAGAGGGGTTGGTTTTTATATGCCGACTTTCTCCACCATTTAAGGAAGAATCAAACCAGCTTACAATCACCTTTCCTTCCCCTCCCCACAACAGACACCCAGCTCTAAGAGAACTGTGACTAGCCCAAGGTCACCCAGCTGGCTTCATGTGGAGGAGTGGGGAAACCAACCCGTTTCACCAGATTAGCGTCCACCGCTCATGTGGAGGAGTGGGGAACCAAACCCGGTTCTCCAGATTAGAGTCCACCGCTCCAAATCACTGCTCTTAACCACTACACCACGCTGGCTTTGTGCCTGCAGGGAGCATCCATTTGGAAACAGCTTCCCCCAGGAAAGCAGAATTCTTGGTGTGTGAATTCCTAACGTTTTGTGACACCTTCCTAGGTTTTGTGATTGAACACAGCCCTGTGGCAGCCATTTTGTTGGGGCAGCCTTGCCCGTTCTCTTAATTCCGAAAGAGCCCTACGATTTTGCAAGCCCCTGATACAGGAGATCCCCCAACAGATAATCTGCCATAGCCATCATATCGGAAGGAGACAGTCAGGGCAGACTTCATTCCAAAACATGCGACAAGAAAAGCAGGATCGACAGGTTAAAAGGTACCATGAAGACAAGATACGTACGCCGATATTCTCGAGATACTTTGAGAATACTTAGAACTTGCTTCACTGGCTGTCACCATACTGCTGGCATCAGAAAAGAGGTCCGATTCTGGGCAGTTTGGGGCTTCCAGATCTGTAAAACATTACCACAGGAGAAAGAATTACCTCACCTTTCTTCCTAAATCTTTATTTTTTCCCCCTGTCAGCTTTTTATTGAGTCTAGAACACTTCAAGAGGGTATAATGCTTGACACTCCCCTCCCTCATTTCTCTTCGAAGAGACTCCCTCAAGCAAGCAAAGGAGAACTGCAAATGGCAGGCCAAAGATGAGAAAAATGGACTTTCTATGATCGCTCAGCAAGGGTGCTGTGACTTCAACCTGAGAGAAAACCAAGCTCACTTCGGAACTTCAGTTTAGAAAAAGAAGAGTTGGTTTTTATATGCCATCTTTCTCTACCACTTAAGGGAGAATCAAACCGGCTTACAATCACCTTCCTTTCCCCTCCCTACAACAGACACCCTGTCAGGTAGGTGGGGCTGAGAGAGCTGTGACTAGCCCATGGTCACCCAGCTGGCTTCATGGGTAGGAGTGGGGAGACAAATCCAGTTCACCAGATTAGCCTTCGCCACTCATGTGGAGGAGTGGGGAATCAAACCTGGTTCTCCAGATCAGACTCCATCACTCCAAACCACCACTCTTAACCACTACGCCACGCTGGCTTTACATCTTCCGGACCCAAGTTCAGCAGCCTTTACCATCTCCCAGTTCACTGCTTTGCCCAGGGACTCTACTAATCAGCGTTGTGGAAGAGAACATACCCTGCAGTTCATTTCGGGCTTGCTCCTTCAGCTTCCGGACCACAGCGAGGCGCTTCTGGTGGCGAGAAAATGCTGCTTTCTGAGTTTCAAGGAATGCCAAATGATTTCTTTGGACTAAAGGGGTGAGAACAGTGGGGGAGACTTTCCATTACCCATGGAACGAAGCAATATTATTCATCCTGTCTGAGGAAAACAAGTTCTGCCCCTGCATCACTTAACATATTGAAAGCTCCACCTTCCACCTGATACTCAAACCCTGTAACGTAAGAAGCCGTGCTGGATCAGACTAGTGGTCCATCTACTCCAGCATCTCCTTTCTCAGAGAAGCTAACCCTTTGCCCTGGGGGCTAACCAACTGGGCACAGAGGCCAAGACCTTCCTCTGATGTTGCCTCCCAGCACCTGGATTGAGAGGCAGACTGCCTCTGACTATGGAGGTTCCCTTCCGTCACCATGGCTAGTGGCCAGCGAGGGACCCCTCCTCCCCGAACCCTCTCAATCCCATTTCCAAGCCAGCTATGTTCACGCCCATCGCTATGTTCACTGGCTGCGATTCCACCAATTAATCATCCATTAAGTAAAGAAGGATTTGCTTCGGTCTGTCGTGAATCCGTCGCCCACAGTTACGAAGCTGCAGGCTTTAGATCACCAAGGAAAGGTTTTACAAACCCAGCATTATAAGAAATACTTCTGTGACATTTCATAAAATTTATTGCTGTCTTTGACCAGTATAACAAAAGTTATAACAAGATTTAACAAAAGTTCCAGATTTAAAACAATGATTCAATACAACGGAATAATAAATGTCTACAGCTTTACAACAGCTTTAACTATCATTCCCCGAGTCTTACATATCCCAAGGCAAAATTTAGCAACTAATACTTCTATGTTAAATAACTTTGGGGTTGTTTTTTTTAAATCCTGAACATGAAAAATCAGTGTATCAGGAAACAGAGTTTTAGCTTTAGCCTAGCCTTTTCCTTGACATAGTAGCTTTCCATACATGGGGAGAGGGTCCTTAAAAAACAAAACATGTGAAAAGCATTCACAGATGCACCACGTGCAGTCCATGTGGTACAACTGTGCTCTTATGCCCCATCTGAATTGTCCCCCAAGTAAAAGCTGATTCATAACACTGTCACATCATGTTTTATTTATTAACTTCTCCCCAATGGCAACCCAAAGCAGCTTACATTATTATCATCACAGCACCCCTGCGAGGTAGGTTAGGCTGAGGGTGTGTAACTGACCCAAGGTCATCCAGCGAGCTTCCATGGCAGAATGGGGATTCGAACCTGGCCCTTCCAGATCGTAGTCCAACACTCTAACCACTATGCTACGCTGGCTCTAAACTCAATCCCTACAGTTTGCTCACAGGATCACAATTTGTAACATCCCCTGGAACAGAAGAAGAGGTTTTTATATGTTGACTTTCTCCACCAACTAAGGAAGAATCAAACCGGCTTACGAACACCTTCCCTTCCCCTCCCCACAACAGACACCCTGTGAGGTCGGTCAGGCCGGGAGAGCTCTAAGAGAGCTGTGACTAGCCCAAGGCCACCCAGCTGGCTTCATGTGGAGGAGTGGGGAATCAAACCCGGTTCTCCAGATTAGAGTCCACCGCTCCAAACCACCGCTCTTAACCACTACACTACGCTGGCTGAACAGGGGGAAATCTTACCTTCCAGCAGAGATGGCTTGACATTGGTCTCCACAATGTCTGTTCTGTTGTATTTATAAATCTAGGAGAGGAAAAGGGTAATGAAAAGTCCGCATCAGAACTGCTACCAAGTGACCAACAGAAACTCTTCCCGCTGGTCCATAATGGGAAGGGAGTTGGCAATTTTAAAGGGTCTTACTAATCTCAAGGCTTCTTCCCAGGTGGTCCCTTCCAAGAGGATGAGGATGGCCTCTTCGTAATCCTGGAAAAGAGGTAGGAAAACATTTACTGATATTCTGCTGACTGCTCATTCTCCCTGGCAAAGGGTGAAAGGAGGTTCTGCATTACAACCCTAATGGCTAGGGTTGCCAGCTCTAGGTTGAGAAATACCTGGAGATTTGGGGGCGGAGCTTGAGGAGGGTAGGCTTTGGGGAGGGGAGGGACTTCAATGCCATAGAGTCCAATTGCCAAAGCGGCCATTTTCTCCTGTGGAACTGATCAGCTGGAGATCAGTTGTCATAGGGGGGAGGTCTCCAGCTACTACCTGGCACCAGAGAAAGAGTTAGGGCAGGGGTGTCAAACATAAGGCCCATGGGCCGGATCCGGCCCCTTGAGAGCTGTTATCCGTCCCACGATTCAGCCGAGGCAGCCACTCCCTCCAGTTCCAATCTGGCCTGGCAAGGCATGGACCGGTCCGACCAAGTGACATTTATGTTATATCCGGCCCTCGTAATGATTGAGTTTGATACCCCTTAGTTAGGGCCACCTTGAAGCATGGACTTCTGATTATGGACTGCCTGCATGCAAACTTATCCACAGAATTGCAATCAAAAACCAAAACAAAAGGATTACAAATCATGGAATGAAGTTGCAGCAAATTCGTTTCACATACTTTGAGCTGGCATTTGATAGGAATGTCAGGAGATGGCTAAAATGATGTCAGTGGCTAGATCCCAGCTGGATCCAAAAAGCTAGTGCTGAGATGGATCAAATAAAGGGTAATAAACTCTAGGCCGGGAATTTGGATGAGAAGCGCTAAGAGGGTGGGTGGGGAAATGGGACTATACCTTGGCATATTGTTCCAGGAGTACTGCTGCATCACCAAAATTTCTTTTCTCAACACATTTCCCTAAACGAAAGGAGAGCATTTGATTTAGGTATGGAAAGTAGATCATGTGTTTGATAGAATCCTAGAGTTGGAAGGGACCACCAGGGTCATCTAGTCCAACCCTCTGCAAAAGGCAGGAAATTCACAACTACCTCCCCCGTCACATACACACCCAGTGACCCCTACTCCATGCCTAGAAGATGGCCAAGGTGCCCTCCCTCTCATCATCTGCTTAAGGTCATAGAATCAGCATTGCTGACAGATGGCTATCTGGCCTCTGCTTAAAAACCTCCAGGGAAGGAGAGATTACCACCTCCCGAGGAAGCCTGTTCCACTGAGGAACCGCTCTGTTAGAAAATTATTCCTGATGTCTAGACGGAAATTCTTTTGATTTAATTTCAACCCATTGGTTCTGGCCTGACCTTCTGGGGCAACATAAAATAACTTGGCACCCTCCTCTATATGACAGCCCTTCAAGTACTTGAAGAGGGTTATCATATAACCTCTGAAACAAGTTCTGCCTGTGCATCACTTAAATAGATCAACAGTTCTGTCTTCCACCTTGTACGTAAGCCTGCTCCCATATCAAACTCTCCCAACAATTAGATCAAGTTAATGGGAGAGGATTTCATTCATTTATCTTACCTGTAAACAACAGAACGCTGCATATTCATGCAAGCTGCAATACCTTGTCTCTAGCAGAGCATATAAATTCTATACCATGGCAACTCCTGCTCTCTTTGCACAGTTCTGGCTCCACTGATCAAGGTTTCCACAAATTTTGAGGAATGGGGAGGAGATTTGGCACAAATTAAGAGCAAGGAAGGAAGGAAATAAAGAGGGGGAGGAAGAACGGAGACTGGGTGTGGATGAGTCACAGGAGAAAGAAGACATTAAATGATAACCAGGGAGAGAGCCTGAGGGCCTCTCAAGAGATCAAAGCCCTCTTTGTGACTAGGGTTGCCAGCTCCGGGTTGGGAAATACCTGGAGATTTTTGGGGTGAAACCTGAGGAGGGTGGGGTTTGGGGAGGGGAGGGACTTCAATGCCATAGAGTCCATATGTCAAAGCGGCCATTTTCTCCAGGTGAACTGATTTGTATTGGCTGGAGATCAGTTGTAATAGTGGGAGATCTCCAGCTACTACCTGGAGGCTATATATTCAAGAAGAAAAACTTGTGCTGAATTCAAGTAGTTGAAACAAAAGCTGAGCAGCACTAATGGCTAACTAGACAATTATTCCACTTTTCAATTTCAATACCTTTATCGGCATACCATCGAGCAATTATTATTCCACTTTTCTATATATTTTCAGAATTATTTTCAAAAGTATTACCAAGAACGTTGTTTCACTAATATATATATAATAAATATTACTACAACATACAATGTCTCTATTGTTGTTTATGTTCTATAAGCAGAACCAAAAAACATACAACATTTCAGCATCAGAAAAATACCTTGAACATAACATGTAGTTGTGTATTAAAACAAGGTTCAGTATTCCTATAGTTATGCCACAAAAGGCCACTTGTAGCTCTTGTTTCAACTACCTGGAGGCTGGCATCTCTATTTGTGACTATGAGGTTCCTTGGTAGGGTTGCCAGGTCCTCCCTCCCGATCGACAGGAGGTTCTGGGGGTGGGGCGGCTGAGTGTGTGCAATGACAGCACTCCCTGTTTTACCTCCGGAAGCGCCACATCGCCACAGCTGATTCAACACTCAAAAGCCCAAAATTTGCAAAAGCAGAAGTAAAACTGGAAGTGACGTCATCACGCCCGTGCTCCAGAGCAGTTGGGTGGATTGGATCTGGTGAACTGGATTTGTTTCCACGCTCCTCCACATGAAGCCAGTTGGGTGAACCTGGGCTAGTCACAGCTCTCATAGAGCTCTCTCAGCCCCACCTACCTCACAGGGTGTCTGTTGTGGGGGGGGGGGGAAGGGAAGGCAATTGTAAGCCAGTTTGATTCTTCTTTAAGTGGTAGAGAAAGTCAGTATATAAAAACAAACTCTTCTTCTTCTTCTATTCCCTGATCCTTTTAACTGGGCATGCTGGAAGTTTAACCTGGGATCTACTTGATGCAAAGCAGAGGCCCCTCCCCCCCCCGAGCCATGGCCCCTCCCCATCCTGCAAAATGGATGCTCACCTGCTATGGTCCTTGCCAAGCTGGCCAGCTTATCTTCCGTGTAATGAAGCTCAGCTGCCGCACAGAGGGCCTGCTTCCAGTTCCCACTGATCCGAAAGGCATCCAGCGCTTTCTGAAAAGCACCGCATCGGAAGAAGACCAGCCCTGCTTCTTCAGGGAAATGCTTTTGGATCAAATACTCTCCGTAGGCATCGCTGATGGTCTACGAGACAAAGCCAACAAAGAAAAGTAAAACCAGGAGGAGAGGGGTGGCAGTGTTTGCTGATTTTCTTTTGACCCAAGGACTACAAAACTAAACCAGACAGTTGCTTTGGCAGAGCAGGTAACTACCTGTTGAACAACTGGTTTGTTTGCCGTGGAACCCACTGTTTATTTCACCTGTGTATTGCAGAGGATTCTGGGAAATGTTCCAAAGTGCATGCAGACATGGGACAGGCCTATTGAGTCTCATCATTGCTCTCAGCACACACTCAACATTCCCTTACAGCTGCACATTGCAGATGAAGATGAGCAACTGAAGACAAACTCTCTTTAAGGAATGTTCATCTATTATTCTTTGTTTAGAACAAGGGTCTCCAACGTGGTGCCAGTGGGTGACACCTTTCCTGGCACCTGCCAAATGTTTTTAGAAAGTGGGTGGGGCCAGGTGGGGCTCCTTCCCAGCAGGGCTTTTGATTGGCCATTGGAGAGCTGATTGACTGCGCAGATTAAAATAACATTGTTTTAGTGTCAGCTGCCACCCGTGCTGATTTTATTCTCTCTCTGACTCCTCTTTCCCAGAGTATATTTTAAAATTACTCCTCATGTCCCCTGCACTTTCGCTTCCTGTGTGTGTGTGTGGGGGGGGCTCTGCCTCCTGTGGCAGCCATTCTGTGGATGCGCCCACCCCCCCTTTGTCAGAATTCCATAGGCCCAGGTTTAGAACATCTATGGCCCTGCACTCTCAGCCATGCCGGCTCACGAGCTTCTCGCTGAGGAGCCTTTCATGCATTTCTTTTTTGTGAACCAGGCTCTGTGGTTTGAGATCTTATAAAAATATATCCAATTAAAAACAAACATCATATGCCATCATATGCTATCCATCTATCCCCATCTATACCTTCCAAATGAACATCTAGTGATCATTTATATATGTACCTTATGGACTTTTTTTAATGAAGATTCCTACTAATATATACTAAGAAAACTGTATTGCACAAAGACTGCATCGAACGTGGATTGTATAATTTGTATATATTTGTAAAATGTGCTACTTGTGTGTATTCCCACTTGCTTGTTTATTAATGCATGTTTAGAACACAATACAGTTGTTGTCACTTTTGTACTATATTGTTCCTGTGCTGTTTTCCAAACCTTACGGTAGTGGCACGGGAGTGCTTTGATTTTGGGTTGCAACCTCCAGGTACTAGCTGGAGATCTCCTGCTATTACAACTGATCTCCAGCTGATAGAGATCAGTTCCCCTGGAAGAAAATGGCCACTTTGGCAAGTGGACTCTATGGCATTGAAGTCCCTCCCCAAACCCCGCCCTCCTCAGCCTCCGCCCCAAAAATCTCCCACCGAAGAGGGACCTGTCAACCCTAATATATCTATCTAGTACTGCTCATATAGCATATAGCCTTGAGCAGAAAATAAAGGAACAAAAATGCCTTACTTAGTGTTACTCTTTTGGTATTTAATTATTGCCCCTAAAAAGTTTGCCGCAGACAAAATAGAATCATTTGTATCTGATAGTAGCCACGTCACCTGCGCCCTCGTACTGCCAGATAACTTGTTTTGACATTTCCACATTTTGAAATAAAGGATTAATTAAATTGGCCCTCGGCTCATTAAGACCTGTTCTCTTTCAGCTTTTAACTTTCCTGGAGGCATTGTCAGTTTATCTGCCTAGGAGGCAACAAGGCCTGAAACAGGCTCTTCATCACCACCACAAGGCTGCTTGTTCGTGCAAAGATCAACGTAATACCACAAATCCCTGAAAAGGAGAACAGGGCTCCACCCACCTTGTTCTCCTGACTGTCCGGCGGGTGCAGCTGCAGGGCTTCTTTATATAAACTCTGATCCTGCACCAAGTTCAGGAACTCTGGAAAATGCTCAGCCCCTGAAATTGCAACCAAAGACGCTTCCTTGTGAGGAGCAAGCCAAGCATGGCATGCGCTGGAACAGGCCAACCTGGACCCACTAGGACCGGTTTTGGCTGGGTCGGTTCTGGTGCCAGAGAACAGATTTCATTGTTAAGGTGTCCAGGAACAAACAGTTCAGTTTGTGCTCAGCCAAAACATTTGGGAAGCAACGTTAAATATTTTAATTCTCAGACAAGCTTGCAGGGGGAAGTGAGGGAGGGAAGGAACGGTCCATTAATCCGGGTTGCCAACCTTCAGGTAGTAGCCAGAGACCTCCTGCCATTATAACTGGTCTCCAGCTGACAGAGATAATTTCCCCGAAGAAAATGGCCACTTTGGCCGTTGGACTCTAGGGCACTGAAGTCCCTCCCTTCCCCAAACCCTGCCCTCCTCAGGCTCCGCCCCCAAAATCTCCAGGTATTTCCCAATCCGGAGATGGCAACCCTATCCCTTAAGCCTTGTATCTGCTTTCTAAAGGGGGACAGATTCATTTAACCTCATCTGGTAGGTTAGAAGAAATGTTTTTCCCAAAGTTGTTGCTATACAGCAGATGCTATATTATTATTGGAAGGAGTGATTGATGTCACAATTCAGCAGTAATTGTTTAATATTTGATTTCTGCTGCTAGAAGACTCACATTGGTTATTTTTCCACTCTTCACATCCTGGCGATATGAAGACATTCCATTGTACCAACTGAAGAACACACTACAGTATCAAAACGGGTCACACCTGGGACCTCACCTTTTTGTACAATGTTGATATTTATGCTCTTTTCCTTGCTCTGTTGCTATGTATAAATGTTATCCTTTTTTCTTATTAATTGTTAATTCATTGGTGTTAATTTCATTATTTATTTTGTAATTATATTGGATGGTTTTGTTTTGCATGACACATTCACTGTCATGGTATTTATATTATTGCACAATTTTATGAATGAATATGTGTGTGTGTATATATAATTACTCATATGGTGGTTGCTAGCCTTCTGTTTAGCGTTCCTTATTTGTTCCCTTTTCCTCCTTGGTTGGAGGACATCTTCCCTCTGGTTGAGCACAATAACCACCATGTTATCCACCATGATAACATTGAGTATATTTACATTTTCATTTAAATAAAGATATTCACACTTCTTAATTTAATAATGTGCCAAACCTGCTAACAGTGTTATGAACTTTATATTACTAAAGCAGCAAAATAAGTTTGGTTTGATAAGAAAGTATTAAATTTTAAAAAAAAATTCCCCGCAAATTTTCACTCCACCCTCACTCCCAAATGGGGAAAAAATGTTTCTTTAATCATAATTTCAAAATTTCTGGCAATTTATATCTCTACCTACCACATTTACTGAGGTGACCGAGAGCCTTTGGGTACCTCTTCAAATGTTTGTCTATCGAGTATCGTTGGTAATTGCTTTCCATTTTCTTAAGCTGGTTTAAAAATGGGAGATATTCCTTAGGATCCTGAGGAAAACAAATAAGAAAGGTATACAGTAAAATTTTGTCATTTTGGAAAAGACTGGGCAATATACCAGTGAAAGTTAGCTCAATAAGGATGATGCTACAAGATTATTCCTGATACAAGGACACCAAATTCTTTCATTAATAAAATCATATGAGTCAGCAAAGCCAATCCGTTTAAATGGCAGCAGAGGACAAATGAAGTCAAACTCAGTGAAGACAAAGCGGGAAAATGGCACCCAGGAACAGCACCAGCCAGGGGACAACATCTAAAGAACGTGTTTGAGGGTGGGACTTTTAAAAAGCTTCTGTTCAGCTTCCCTGAATGTGTAGCCATTTTACCATCCAAAGAATATTTTCTAGGAACCCCCAACTGAAACCTATACAAATTACTTCTGAGCAGGGTGTTGCTAAATCCTTTGCTAAATTCCTCAGGGAATGACGATTCCCACGATTCCCCGGAGCACAGGAACGAGCATTAAGTCTGTGGTGCAAAAATGTTCCAAAGCCCAGTGCCTATTCATTCTGATGACCTTCCCATCCAAAGTTAATAGGGTTGCCAGCTCAGCGTTGGGAAATACCTGGAGATTTTTGGGGTGGAGCCTGAGGAGGGCGGGGAGGGACTTCAATGCCATAGAGTCCAATTGCCAAAGCGGCCATTTTCTCCAGGTGAATTGATCTCTATCAGCTGGAGATCAGTTGTAACAACCTGGAGGTTGGCAACCCTAAAAGTTAAATGGGAACACTTTTTACGAATTGCCCAGAAAGAACAGTCTGGAATAGTTGCGGGGGCTGGCTGGTTTGGGTGGCGGTGGTAGTAACTGTTGCTCATCTTTTACATTCTAACAATTTCCTTTCAACAGCTAGGTTAGTACATTAAATGAGATGTAATTGGTAGGAAAAGAACCACGAGGTAAAAAATTACCTTCTGAGACTTCTCCGCAACCATGAGAACTAAATCAAAGTCGTACGTCCCCAGGGAATAATCATACAACTCGCCAACATCCACCAAGTACAGCAGGTATTTCAACGCTTCTTCTACACTGGTGGATCCAGCATTTGCAGGAGCTTGCTCTGTAGTTTTAAATTAAAATCCTTTACAAAACAGACTTCACTTGCAAAAACAACCATGGACTGAAACACGTACATATGCCATTTTTATGAGGAACCTTGATCACATTCTATCTCTCCCCTTTTAACATATAAATCTAATGCCTCTGTGTCTGACATAATGCCTTTTTTATTAAGTGACAGGGATCCCAAGGCTACATTGTCAGTGGCAAGATTTATTTCAGTCCTCATATCCCTCAAATATTAGCTTTACGCTGCTCAAGATCAATGGATCAAGGAGCTTCTAAGGGATAAAGGAAAGGAAACGCGCACATACCCCTCGCTATATGATACAAAAGGAAACCTGGCATGGAAATATACATGCTTGCCTAATTAATAACATGAGCACAAGCCCGATCAATTCACTTAAACTAATCTTACAAAAAGGACAACGTGTGGGTGATTCACCCTATGGTAACAACAGAAGAACATGATAAAAAGTTGAGTTTCCAGCAGCAATGTGGGTTTTCCGGGAAAACCTGAATCGGGAAATTTCCACCCAAATTTCCCAATTCAAACTTAAATAAATAATATAAACTATGTTTGCAAAAGAAGGCAAAAACACCATGTACAAACCTGGACTATGTACAAGCACCGTGTTTGTTTGTGCTTCATATCCCACAATTAGTCCATCTAACAAGATTGGTGATTATCAAGAATGATGAGAATTCATTCATTCATTCATTCATTCATTCCATAACCCACATGCTCTCCCCAGCAGAGGACTCAGGGTGGTTCACAGCATACATAAAATAGCATTAAAACCTGAATAGATAACAAAACCTATAAAATGCAAACAAATACAATACAATAGATTCTAATTAAACCCTAATCAGCTCTGGAACAAATCTGGACAGCCAGCCAGCTCACCTATTATCTTGGTTAATTAAATGCTGCAAAACAAGGCAGCCCTGCATGCCTTACGAAACTCTAATAGATCCTGCAGGGTAAGAATATCCTTGGGGAGTTTGTTCCAGAGGGAAGGAGCATCCACCTAGAAGGCCCTTGCCCTAGTAGATGACAAACAAGGAATTCGTGGACTAGGCACCTGCGGTAGGCCCCGTGATAAAGACCAAAGTGGGGGGGAGGTTCATATTGGAAGAAGGGTTATCCAGTAGTAAAAGTGGTATACTCGTTAGAGTGTGGGGAGACCTGTGTTCAAATCCGGGTTCATGAGGCATGAAACTCACTGGGTAGCCTTAAGCCAGTAATTGTTTCTCAGCCTAGCCCACCTCACAGAGTTGTTTGATGTTATGAAGATACAACAGGAAAGGGAGAAAGCTGTGTAAGCTATCCTGAGCTCCCTGGAGGAAAGGTTGGATAAAGCTACAATAAATAAATAGTGGATGCAAACTAAAGGGGTTTAATACAAGACCCCCTACATCCACTTTTAACTGCTTACAATATGACCAATCGGTTCTATTCTAATACTGCACCTCGAAGCTCGCGAATCTTCTGAAGAGCAGTTTCCAATTCTGGGGGGCTCTTTTTCACATGTGAGGTCAATATGGATAAGCAGTATCTAGAGAGGCCAGAGAGAAAAGTTTAAAAACAATGTATTTGTGGTGCTTTTTCCATTTCTCCATGTCAAATTTCCTGCTTGAGGTAGGATATTTCAATTTGGTACTGAAATTTCATGCAAAGCGAAAATTCAAAGCAAATTTAGGAATTCTCAAGGGAAAGCAGCCAAATAACGGTGTTTCAATGAGATGAACAAAACTGCTCGGTGACAATGGATCTAAACATCCCTGTATTGCTTCTAGACTCTTCCCGAAGCAAAGTCTGAAGTAAATGTGAAGATTTGTTTGTAGGCAAAAACATCCCAGGAATGTCAAGAAACCAAAGGAGTTTTAGTAACATCCATGAAAACCATTGCAAAGAAAACTGCCTCCTCTCACATAACAGGGGCCAGTTTTGACAGAAGCAGCCATTTCCTCTTTTTTTGAGGTGAAAAGGACCATCAAGCAGGGAGATCAAGATGGTTTCTGGCCCTTTCTCCAATCCACTCACCACTACCACCAAAACACAAATACCAAGCAGAGAAGCTGGCTTAACCCCACAGAACAAGTGTGGCATAACAGGGTCTGACTAGGATCTGAGAGATCCAGGCTTAAATTTCCACACTGCTGTGAAAGAGTGACCTGGGGCCAGACACTCTCGATACCTCACTTACCTCACAGCATTGTTATGAGGGAAAAAAGGGAAGGGCGACCCTTGTGTATCGCCCTGAGTTCCCTGGAGGAAGGGCAGGATTAAACTGCACTAAATATCTAGAAAGATCCCTTACTCTGTCTGCTATAGGGTGTCCAACCTCCAGGTAATTAAGTATACAATACCAAAAGGGGAGTGGTACCTAGAGCACACATATACAAAAAAAATACCACTAATCCACTGAATATGATGGTTTATATAATTTCAAAAGTGTGATTTCCACAAATAATTCAAGATATGCAACAAAACAATCTATACACCTTTACAAAGTTTCGCGAATCTTATCCTTGTTTCGCTAATTGCATTAGCTTCATCAGAAGTCAGTTGCTTATTTTTACTGTACAGGAAAATCTTGATTTTCTGATTTTGCTCCTGTTGCCAAGCAGATTAATTATATTTAAATGGGCAGACCATGCTGTTCGTGCACAAGCCTCTCTTTCGCTAAGGTCTGCAGAAATTATATGTGTGTATGTGTAAAGTGCAGTCAAGTCGCAGCCGACTTATGGCGACCCCTTATGGGGTTTTCCAGGCAAGAGACTAACCGAGGTGGTTTGCCAGTGCCTTCCTCTGCACAGCAACCCTGGTATTCCTTGGTGGTCTCCCATCCAAATACTAACCAGGGCTGACCCTGTTTAGCTTCTGAGATCTGACGAGATCAGGCTAGCCTGGGCCATCCAGGTCAGGGCGCAGAAACTATATAAACTATATAAACCATCATATTCAGTGGATTTTTTGTATATGTGTAACTTCCGGGTACTAGCTGTAGATCTCCTGCTATTACAACTGATCTTCAGCTGATAGAGATCAGTTCACCTGGAGAAAATGGCCGCTTTGGCAATTGGACTTTATGGCATTGAAGTTCCTCCCCTGCCCAAACCCCACCCTCCTCAGGCTCCGCCCCAAAAACCTCCCGCCGGTGGCGAAGAGGAACCTGGCAACCCTAGTCTGCTACAATACCCAAAGCCTTGATGAATGAATGGGATTGCAAGGCTGAGGGTTCTCCACTCCCCGCTGCCCGTTCACCACAGATGTCATTGTCCCAAAGAAGTAGACAATGGCTTCCAGGCCCCAAGAAAGGAGGCAGGGAATGTTCCTCCCACCTCAAGCCCAAAAGCTGTATTTCTCTCCCTACCAACTACCCTGGGGAAAGAGGTTGGGAGGAAGGGAAAATCTTCAGAAATGCACTGCTGTCTTCAAATGGGGGAGACCTTAGGACCCTAGCCATTAAAAACCAAGCCTGCTCCTATCACTTGGCCCAGGTACCAATTCTTGGTTATACTAGAGCATGACAGAATGTCAGGAACTGGCTTCGATACCCACAGGTACTGAACAGTAATTCATATGTTTCTTACTTAGGAGCATTGATCTTCTCCATGGTTGTTCTCATCGCGTCGCAGATGACGTTCACCTTTTTACCATCAGAATCGAGCCGTTCAAGGGCACTGCTGGGCTCTAGGGGTGGGTACATAGTCTTTGTGAAATCTTCTTCTCTAAGAAGACGCGGATAAAAACAGAGCAGATGGGTCTCAGTAAATCCATAATGCCAATGTGCACAAAGTGTAAAAATACTGTGTCAAAATATATATTTTTTAATTGAATGGGGAGGCCAGAGAGCATCGTAATGTCAGTGGCGGAAGAACGGCAGGGTATAAATGATCAATATGCTTCTTTTTAAAGTTTCTAGTCCTTATGGCTGCAAAGGTGAGATCTCAGAAGCCAGAGAGGTTCTCCAGTGGTTGGGGCTTCAGCACCTAGAAAACTCCTCATTCCAAGCCATGCCTACCAAAATCAGAATAAATTATGCAAAGCAACATTATGCAGATTTCATTTGCATAATTTATACAGAGTGCAGAATTTCACTTTTCGTGGTGTGGAATTTTTTTTAACAGCCGAGCATGTACACACCTTTCCTATCAGTAAAGTCACCTCACTGAACCATATATGTTTAAAAAGTATGACTCGCCTCTCATCCGGTCTTCACCAAATGTGTCAAATGCAATTGTAAAAATGGGAACAGCCAATGTTTTAAAAAACAGAATAGCTGCCATAATGCAAAGGGGGGGGTTGGCTCTCCCTCCCCGTGACACTTCACAGATGAAAACTGAACACATACTGGGCTACAATTCACCCTGGAAAGGGGAAAAATCAGAAGGTGATGAGGAGAAAGTACCTGCTTTCTTTTCCTCTGGGGATAAGAACAACTCAGAGAAGCCACGGGAGGGAAGGTTTAATCACCCCTTCTGTTCCACATCCCCAGTTTGACTCACATGGCCCCACATGACTGCTATGTCCGTTCAACACTCACGTGGAAGAACCCGTCACAGATTTCCTCAGGTTCAGCCCTTCCCCCTTTCCCACCAAACCCCATCACAAGGCAAAGCAATACTCACTTCAGCTCTGTGAGGAACAAGTTGATATGATTCACGTTGTCTACTTGCTTGATGAACGTTTCCACGTTGTCCAGGAAGACCTGACATGAAATTCAAGGCAGTTTAGCTCAACGCCAGCCTGTTAATTGGTAGCTTGAAGATGCAGAAAAAAAGCCAATTCCAGCCTGAAACGGGGTTTCAACAACTGACTTGAAGAAGCAAGACAAAACACATCACCAGTACAACTCTTCTGCAACCTGACTAGATATTGCCTCTTAAAATGGTTCCCTCTAATCACATTGCAAAACAGCCTGGTACAGACACAACATTTCCCTCCCTCCTAAGCACATTTAAGAGATGGGGAGCCCCCTGTGGCCTTCCCCGCACGGACTGGAAAAATATTGTCCAGTTCTATAACTGGTCATGTTGATGCCTGGGACAAGTTCCCAGGTCTATGGCCAATTCTGGGGGACAAGTTCCCTAGACCGAGCACCAGAGTGAGTTAATAACGGCTGCAGATCTTTAGGGGCAACTTGCTGTTTAAAATGCTACACTGTCATTGCTCAGATAGACTGCTTCAGTTCTGGTGCAGCATCCAAAACATCACACAATCCTGCTTGCAGGGCTGGAATTCTTACTCAACAAGAAGACAGACTCTCACAGATGATACAAGCCCCCCCACCCATTATCAATCTACCATAATCCAGACTAACATAGCACAAAACAAAACAGGAACTAGAAATATGTGCAGAGAATAGAATGGTGTAGTCTACTTAACCACAGAAAAGAGCAAGAGTCCAGTAGCACCTTAAGGACTAACAAAATTTCTGGCAGGGTATGAGCTACAGCTGTAGCTCATGAAAGCTCATACCCTGCCAGAAATTTTGTTAGTCCTTAAGGTGCTACTGGACTCTTGCTCTTTTCTACCGCTATTGACAGACTAACACGGCTACCCATCGTCATCCATCTACTTAACCATGTATGTCAGTGGGTATATAATTCTTTGATCAAAAATAAACTGAAATTTAATTTTCCAAACATTTCTGTTTGTTTCTGTAAACCTAACACAAGTAAAAGGCGAAACGAAACCCTAATCATCCCTATGGAGGCTGGGCCCAACTTTAAAAACAACCAGGTGCTCTGTGCCTGCCCTGAATTCCACCCCTGCAGCTAGGTGCTAAGGATTCACATGTCATAGGTCTCCAATTCCCTCCTTCCTTTGAATGGCTGAATGTGTTTTATGTTGTGAGAATGCAGACAGAGAATCAATGAAAAGCTGCGGTGCTGCCATTCTGTCTGGCCAGCTTCCCGCACTGAGCTTCTGGGCAAGCCAATACTTGTCTTTTCATTAACCATCTTTTTTTTAAAAAAGGTTTCACTATTCCATAGTAAAGAAAATTTTAGATAACTGGACATTTATTTTTTAATAACTATTAATACTACTGAACACATGAACACATGAAGCTGCCTTATACTGAATCAGACCCTTGGTCCATCAAAGTCAGTATTGTCTACTCAGACTGGCAGCGGCTCTCCAGGGTCTCAGGCAGGGGTCTTTCACATCACCTCCTTGCCTGGTCCTTTAACTGGAGATGCCAGGGATTGAACCTGGGACCTTCTGCATGCCAAGCAGATGCTCTACCTCTGAGCCACAGCCCCTCCCTATTGTATGATAATTAGTAGCCAGGCTGCACCCATGCCACCCCATCCTTGTTACCAAGAGTATTGTACTTTTTGAGGGTCCTTTCATAATTCCCACCCCCCTACACAAGATGTCCTATGAGTAAATGCCAACAGCTTTCCTCCAACTTGCCTTTGGATTGTGGTCATAAAGGAGATTTAGATTGATTCGCAGCTTCCTCATAAATTCAAACGCTTCTTTAAACTGAATCCTGTAGGGAGCGACAGATTGGCAAGAGTCAGTTCTGATACATTCATGGAAACAGGAAAATGCCATTATGCAGGCCACTTTCGGCTCCTGTCAGAGGGGGCGGGAGGTGGGACACATTTTAATTAATTAAAATATGTGTGTGTGTGTTTTGCTGTCAAATCACAGCTGACTTATGATGTAGAGTTTTCAAGGCAAGAGACGTTCAGAGGTGGTTTGCCGTTGCCTGCCTCCACGTCACGTCCCTGGTATTCCTTGGAGGTCCCTGTCAGGTCTTGGCTTGATCCCGTTTCCCAGAGTGTTTTCCCAGAGTGTTATGCTCATTCAGCACCTGGTATTTGCTGTGTCTTTGCCCTTGAGAACTTTATCAGAGTTGCCTGGCAACACCAAGCGAGTATCTTGAACATGCTTTTAAACCCTACAGCTCCCCTTGAGGGACGCTGCCAACTTTCCAAGCCTTTGAGCTGTCGTGCCTTTAGTCTGTATCTGCTAGTCTTCCTAATGAAGAGTTTTACTTCAGACTTCGAGCTGTCTGAGTGAATCCTTGGGAAAGAACCAGAGATGGGCTTATGATCCTGACAGAGTCTCCCATCCAAATACTTGCCGGGGTCGAGGCTGAGAGTGTGTGACTGGCCCAAGATCATCCGGCAAGCCTCCATGGCAGAGTAGAGATTTGAACCTGGGTTTCCCAGATCCTAGTCCGACACCTTAACCACTACACCATGCTGGTGGGGTACATGCCTATACTCCCAATGCCTTACACTGGGGACTCCACACCTGTTGAGTCTGTGAGCGCTTTAGAATTTTGAGAAAGGGTAGTGGGCACTTTGGACATATTAAGAGAAGACAAGAGTCACTGGAAAAGACAATCCTGCTAGGAAAAGTCGAAGGCAGCAGGAAAAGAGGAAGACCCAACATGAGCTGGATTGACTCTATAAAGGAAGCCACGGCCCTCGGTCTGCAAGACCTGAGCGAGGCTGTTAAGGATAGGACGTTTTGGAGGACATTGATTCATAGGGCCGCCATGAGTCGGAAGCAACTTGACAGCACTTAACACACACAGTGGGCACTACCGCAAAATGGCTGCCATCAGAGGTGGGAACAATCACAAAATGGCCACCGTGGGAGGCAATCACAACAAAACGCTGGGAGTCAAAATGATGGATAAAGGCAACTGTTCCCAAATCAGCGCTCCCAGCAGACCCAAAGGTGACACCATCCGGGATCTTTCAAAGCACCTCCTGCTCTAGAGAGGTGAAGGAAAGCCAGGATTGGCCCATACCTTAATGAAGATGGAAGTGGGCCCCAGGAAATACATGTTGATACCACGCCCTCCGTGAGTGCCACACACTGGGGATCATTGCCTTGCACATCATGAAGTCCAAAAGACTGACTTACCTGTCCAGCCACTTCCGAACTTGGGCCAACACGAGAGCCCGATGATGAATTGTTTCCAAGTTTCCTCTTGGTACCTACAGAAAGAGCCCAAGAAGACCACTTATCCAAACCGCCGAGAACATCACATTCCAGTGACATAGTCCATCTGGTGTCCCTGCTCAGACTCTGGACATCAGTGGCTCAGGGTCCTGCATTGCATTTTGTACTGAATGAGTGTAACTGATCAATGGGATTTCAATTTCCTATCTGCCTTGAGCACAGAGTGGAAAGGCAGGAAATAAAAGTCACAAAGAACCACCTAACACAGAGTTTCCCAACTCGTGAAAGCTGAAGGACATTCAAATCAAATCAAATTTAATTTATTAATACGGTCGACAGACCAATCACGTGCCAACATGTCAAAATTCCCAGACTCAACAGGTTTGCACCACAGAATCACAGACATATAAAGGTGTAAGGTCAATAAAAGCAACCCCTGGTTAAAATTGTCATCTTAAAATTGATAAAATTGTAAAATATTCTAACAATCATTTTCTAATAAAGTTCTGCGTATTTTAATAGTAACGGCGCAGAACTTGGCAGTTTGGAGCATAAGCTGAGGGTCTTCTCCTAATAGGAGTTTTTTGCCAAAAGCTCAGCTGACTCTTCAAGGAATTTACCAAGTAGGGGGGAAAGAAGCTTTGATCTAACTTCGTGGTAGAATGGGCAACATATCAGTGCATGTTCAATGGTTTCAATGTCCCCTGTAGCTGAAGGACATTGGTTTTCTGAACTGTCACAGAGACACCTTTTGCTCTTTATCCCCTAAGAGATAAACATGACTATGGGTCACACTATTTGTATTGCATAGTAACTCAGTTCCCCACACCTGACTCTGACCGAGACAGTTCAGCTGTCAGGGGTGAGGGAACTCATTTCCCAAGTGTACGGGGCCCTGAACTGGTTTAAGATCACAATGCGGGGGAAGGGGGTTTTACCCCCTCGCATTTTCCTAACCCAAAGTAGCTGGGGGGTGGGCTGCACACACAGCCCATCAGTACATGTGTAGCCACCTAAATGGGGGGAGAAGAAGAATGCAGGGGCGTTTCCCCGTGGTCACCCTGGCCGACTGCTCTCTATACAGAGGGGAAATGACAAAATTGCGGTCTACCCCACCTGTCCCGCAACCTGGATGGACCAATCTAGTCCGAACTTATCAGATCTTGGAAGATAAGCAGGGTGGGCCCTGGTTAGTGTTTGGATGGGAGATCATCAAGGAAGTCCAGGGTTGCTACGCAGAGGCAGGCAATGGCAAACCAACTTTGAATGTCTCCTGCCTTGAGAACCTACGGGGTGGGTTGCCATAAGCTGGCTGTGACTTTATGGCACTTTCCACATACACACCCGCCCCCCATGGTCTGAAGTGGTACAGTCCAGCAAGAGCTAAACCACAGGATTCTCCTACCCATGTAAACTCAGCTTTCTAGTCCATGCAACAAACACCATGATGTTGGACCAAGCTGCTTTGAGCTGTATGAACACACAAGTGCACTCACCTGTAATATCAGCTTGGTATCCTGTGGCACAATCGTGACTATCCGGGATCCTCTTTCAATCTTTCGCAGGGTCTCATTGTCGGGGGTGGAAGTGCTGCCCAAAGCCGCTTGCAGAGCTGAAGATACCACAGTAAGTAGGGTAAGAGCTCAGACCCAAAGGAAGAACTTTCCATCTCCGTTGAATGTTTGTATGAATGGGAAAGGAGTGCCTAATAAGAGGGCGCTGGGTGCCCGCACGTAACCCAAAAGAATCAAACTACATCACATGATAGAGGGGAGATGATAGAGGTCTATCAAATTATGCATGGTATGGAGAGAGCAGACAGGGAGAAGCTTTTCTCCTTTTCTCGTAATACTAGAAGGCGGGGTCATCTGCTGAAGCTGGAGGGTGACAGATTCAAAACAGATAAAAGGAAATATTTCTTCACACAATGCATAGTTAAATTGTGGAACTCCCTGCCCCAGGATGCGGTGATGGCTGCCAACTTGGAAGGCTGTAAGAGGGGAGTGGACATGTTCATCGAGGAGAGGGCTATTCATATATGCCTGTGTACCTCTGTGGTAAAGAAATGGGATTGGGGTATGCAAGAGCCCAAGATTCTTAACCAAATCCCCAATGAGTAATGGCAGAATAGGCCTTGGTCAAAAAACAGTTTCATAACCCTTCTCCATACCCTGCATAATTGAAAAGACCTCTATCATATTTCTCCTTAACTGCCTTCTTTCTAAGCTAAACAGCCCTAAGCGTTTTAACAGCTCCTCATAGGGCAGTTGCTCTAGTCCCCTGATCGTTTTGGTTGCTCTTCTCTGCACCTTCTCAAGCTCTGCAATATCCTTTTTTTTGTGGGGGTGTGTGACCAGAACTGTACACAGCATTCCACAGTTTCAGAAGACTGAAGCCACAGCACCAACGAAAACACATTTCCCTCTGCTACTCTTCATTCGTTTATAAAGCCTGATCTACGTTGTCCTTGTGCTACAGGACGACTGCAAAATGACCTTAACCCTTGTCAATGGGGAATATTCAATATTACCATCATAATGCAAAAGTCATATCAAAGCACAGGTCATAAATTACAAAGTCACATGTATTGTTCACAAGTAGGTGCATACAAGCAGGTAAGTGTATAGTCCTGGTTACCTGTCTGACTTCTGATGAATATATTGTTACTGAAGAAGAAGAAAAAATATTGTTAGAATTATTATATACATGGTGATGTGTCTACTTATCTATATTTATAACCAGGACTATACACTTACCTGCTTGTATGCACCTACTTGTGAACAATACATGTGACTTTGTAATTTATGACCTGTGCTTTGATATGACTTTTGCATTATGATGGTAATATTGGAATTATATTGAAATTGCTTGGAATATTTGTTTTCTGTGTGAATTTTGGTTTAACTATTATATACACAGAAGTGTCTATTTTTATACTAATGGGGGAATATTAACAGCCACTCTGAAGAACTGAAAGCAGAAGCCATCCAAGATGGCTGTGTGTGTTTGAGGAAAGTAGAGAAAATACATGGAGAGGAAAGTGGTCTGTGAAGAAACAACCAACCAGAGCACTCCTTATTACAAGAAAACACCAGGATATGTACCTTTCAGGGATGTGTTCTTCAGAGCCAGACACTGGCAGGTGTGGGAATGGGTGGTCACCAACAGAAACTCATCATGGATGATGAAAGATGTGACATTTGAAGCAGCCTAAGAAACATTTATTTAGGTCATATTAAATTAATTTTATTTAAATGTATTTGTTTAAAATATTTAAAGGTAAAGGTCCCCCGTGCAAGCACCGGGTCATTCCTGACCCATGGGGTGACGTCACATCCCGACATTTCCTAGGCAGACTTTGTTTACGGGGTGGTTTGCCAGTGCCTTCCCCAGCCGTCTTCCCTTTACCCCCAGCAAGCTGGGTGCTCATTTTCCCGACCTCGAAAGGATAGAAGGCTGAGTCAACCTTGAGCCGGCTACCTGCAACCAGCTTCCGTTGGGATCAAACTCAGGTCATGAGCAGAGCTTGGACTGCAGTACTGCAGCTTACCACTCTGCGCCACGGGGCTCCCTTAAAATATTTATGCCCACTTTTTTCCCATCCGGAACTCAAAGCAGAGAAGAAACCTCCTTCATGTTGAACTACTGGAGGAAGAACATCACATAAACAACATTTCTGAGGCGAGAGAGAAACTAAGAATAATTGGTACCTCAGCGTCATTCATGAAAAAACGACATCTGTCAGTCAGGCCAAAAATGGTATCCTAAGACAAAAAGGGGATACAGCACATGGTTAGAAAATAAATAATATATAAATAGCTGTATAAAAAAATGATTCCTTATTATTTTGTTGACCCCAATATGGCGCATGTCTTGAAACAGTGAGATCATAACAGTTAGACAAAACATTGTTGGCATGATGATATAAATGACACCCACAAAAGCCTTTAAGTCCAACCAAACCAACACAACAGTACAAAGTATGCAAGCTTTCAAGCTACCCAGAACTCTTCATCAGGCTGGATGGTAAAAAATAGAATTGTGGGGGTTTTTTGTATACTGCCTGATAAACAGTTCTGGAGAAAACTGGCAACGTTTGTATTGTGCTGTTTAATAAAACAACATGAGATGGATTGACTCTATAAAGGAAGCCAGGGCCCCTCAGTTTGCAAGACCTGAGCAAGGCTGTTAACAATAGGACATTTTGGAGGTAATGAATTCATAGAGTCGCCATGAGTTGGAAGCAACTTGACAGCACTTAACATACATTTAATAAAAACTATCATACGGCTTTTGTTTTTGAATTATGCTACAGACCAAAGTGGCTATCCACTTTTAAAAAATAATACATTGTATGTTAGCTGGTTGTTGCTATCCTTAATAGGCCTTGCTCCTCTTGCTACGCCACAACATCCTGCATTGTGATTGGAGGATGCAATTTAATTTTTATTGGTCTGATATGATGAGTGTTCTGAGAACACTATACACACTATAGTGTGTATACACACTATACACACTATACACACTATGAGTGTTCTGAGAACACAAGTTTTTAAAAAAGAAAAAACATGAAATAAGGTAACAGACTTGCAGTCTTTGCAAATTCTGCTTAAAAAAAATATAGTGGATAAAATATCAGACTAGAATCTGGGAGATTGGTGTTCAAACCCCCAATTCCATGGAAACTTGCTGAGTGACTTTGGGCCACTCACTGAAACTCAGCCACTGAAATTCTCAATGAGCCACGTGTGGGGTCCACCAGGCACTGCCCACATGTTCTGAAGCACATAATTCAAGCAATGAGGAATAGAACTAAAAAAAAAAATTTTTTTTAAGTTATAGTAACATTCAGAACTTTCTCATTGCTTACTTGAAACTGTGGAATGGAAAGCCTTGAATGTCAGACTGCCAACAGCAGGCAACTGTTTACTCTGCAAATAGAGGGGACCGAGAGGAACATGGATGAGGAGGAACAGGAGGAAGAGAAGGAGGAAGAAGAAGACCTGGTTTTTATATGCTGACTACCTTTTAAGGAGTCTCAAACCGGCTTACAATCTCCTTCTCTTCCTCTCCCCACAACAGACACCTTGGGAGGTAGGTGGGGCTGAGAGAGTTCAGAGAGAGCTGTGACTAGCCCAAGATCACCCAGCTGGCTTCGTGTGTAGGAGTGGGGAAACCAACCCGGTTGACCAGATTAGACTCCGCTGCTTACGTGGAGGGGTGGGGAATCAAACCTGGTTCTCCAGATCAGAGTCCACCACTCCTAACCACTACACCACGCTGGCTCTCATGATGGCTCTCACATGTGGCATTGTGACATGTACCCCTGGCATAGCTGTTGGTATCATGAGCACTTCTGTAGCAGTGCAGCAACTCTTCTGATCAGGGCAAGGTTTTTCTACTTGCCAGGAACAAATGACTAAGTGGTGAGAGGTGATGGAGGGGTTCCCAGGTTATTTGCTCACCCAGTCTAGATTTCACACTCATTGCTCACTTACTTGTCCGCCAATCACTGCCTGCGCAATCTGCATACATGGAGAGGGAAAGCGGACAGCCAAACCACTGCTGCTCAGCCAAGGGACGACAGTGGGGGTTTCGGCTGCTAAAGCATAATAGAGAAGATGCATAAACTCTACATAATAAAAGTCAAATTACACATCACCAGAAACAGAATGGGCTTCTTTGGAGGTTTTTAAACAGAGGCTAGATGGCCATCTGTCAGCAATGCTGATTCTATGAAGTTAGGCAGATCATGAAAAGGGAGGGCAGGAAGAGTTGTGTCAGTGTTTGGCTCTCATGGCCCTTTCCTACATGCCCTTTCCTACATGCTGATCGCCACTCTAGGGTCAGGAAGCAATTTTCCTCCAGGCCAGATTGGCCAGGGATCCTGGAGGGTTTTCCTCCCCATCTTCTGGGCATGAAGTAGGGGTCACTGGGGATATAGAGGGGTAGTTGTGAATTTTCTGCATTGTGCAGGGGATTGGACTAGATGACCCTGGTGACCTCATGAACACATGAAGCTGCCTTATACTGAATCAGACCCTTGGTCCATCAAAGTCAGTCCTGTCTACTCAGACCAGCAGCGGCTCTCCAGGGTCTCAGGTAGAGGTCTTTCACATCATCTACTTGCCTAGTCCATTTAACTGGAGATGCCGGGGATTGAACCTGGGACCTTCTGCATGCCAAGCAGATGCTCTACCACTGAGCCACGACCCCTCCCCTCCAACTCTATGATTAAGATCCCATTAAGCAAGACCATCTAGAATGGATGAATAAAATTTGAGGCCTTCGGGTATGAATTAGGGACAGCCGATTGCCCCAGCTTTTCAGCAGAGATCTTTCCCAGCTTTGTCATGGAAGATCCCATTAACTAGACGTGGCTGAGGACCAACTCTTCCGCATGCGAACTAAGAGCTCCATTCCAGAGGAGTAGCCGTTCCCCAAGTGAGAACCTCCAGATCCAGCCAACTCAAATGAATTGCCGTGGTCACACATACCCCACAGATACTTCATTACATGGCCATCGGAGAGTTGCAGAGCTACCAGCTGGGTCTTTGGGTTGCAAGACAGGCTGATGACGTCTCCATCCACAGTCACAGGTGAGCTGTGAACAAAGCATGAGAAATGGGGGAAGGTGACTGTCCTGAGGTCGACCTGCGCTCTCCCCCTTTGCTTTGGAAACCGAGAATTTTGAAAGCAATAATCCACTAGCAAACGTCCCCCAAACCCTGACTGAATAACAAATAGAAGAAGAGTTGGTTTTTATATGCCGACTTTCTCTGCCGCTTAAGGAACAATCAAACTGGCTGACAATCACCTTCCCTTCCCTTCCCCACGACAGACACCCTGGGAGGTAGGTGGGGCTGAGAGAGCTCTAAGAGGGCTGTGACTAGCTCAAGGTCACCCAGCTGGCATCACATGGAGGAGTGGGTTCACTAGATTAGCATCCGCCGCTCATGTGGAGGAGTGGGGAATCAAACACGGTTCTCCTGTTTAGAGTCCACCGCTCCAAACCACTGCTCTTTAACCGCTACACCATGCTGGCTCATCCGTAAACTCTTTCCAAAAGGTTATCAATTTCTGTTGCTTATATTTCTGATTGAAAAAAGGGTTGCCCTGTTAGCCTGTTGAGGCAAAATAAAACAGAATTCCAGTGGCAACTTAAAGACCAACAACATTTATTAAAATATGAGTTTTCATGAGTCACCACTTGTTTTTTCTTATCCGCAGAAGTGAGCTGTGACTCACGAAAGCTCTTATTTTAATAAACGTTGTTCGTCTTTAAGGTGGCACTGAACTGGATTTTGGTATGATAGTTGTTCCTGTGTTGGTCCTACAGAGTAAAAATCGTACCTGAGATAAGGCAGTATCTTTGAACAGACTAGCTTCTATCATATAGGAACAGGGTGTACAAGCTTTTGAGCTATGCAGAACAATTCATCTAGCTGGGGGTTGGAGGGGGAAGAGACAGATTGCAGATTTTGGCTGCAATCTTGTACCCAGCTTTTCACACATGCCACATTGATCCTGAAGAGAATTTGCATACATCTAACTTGCAGAAGGATTGCATGTCAGCAAGAGATGCACACCATATCTAAAAATAATGGTGCCTCGTAAAATAAAGATCTTAGATTATTCTAATTTTACTTACCCTTCACACCCACAAACAATGCCTCTTACATGGCTGTTACGTGACTATGATGCTCTTTATACAAATCAGAAGCACTCTGGTTAGCTAATGTAACAATGAGGCAGGTTATAAAAATGGGCTTTCCACAGCCACCGGCATCCTCATGATCTGAGTCTCTACAACTGCTAATAAAGCCAGTTTCAAAGGGGCATTAAGGACTTCCAGAGCTGCTCAAAACCGAGTTAAATTGTTGTTGTCAGTACCTGATATCAATACGGGCTTCTTCTACAGAGGACAGCTTCAGATGGTGAATGCATGTCTGAGCTGGGAGATGCCCCTGGCTAGCAGCAAGGAACAAGTCATCTTGCACCCAGGTGAGAAGACGCAACCACAGTGGGTTTCTCTCTTCCTTGGTGTTTAGGTCAATTCTGCAGCAGTAAACAACAAGAAGAAGACAAATTATATACAAATTATTCACATAGGTACCATGTTGGGAACTCCTTCCCTAGATTAGCTCCTTCCTCTGGTTGCCGTGTAACCGTGAGAGCCAGCATGGTGTAGTGGTTAAGAGTGATGATTTGGAGTGGTGGACTCTGATCTGGAGAACCAGGTTTGAATCTCCACTCCTCCACATGAGCGGTGGAGGCTAATCTGGTGAACCGGATTGGTTTCCCCACTCCTCCACATGAAGCCAGCTGGGTGACCTTGGGCTAGTCACAGTTCTCTTAGAGCTCCCTCAGCCCCACCTACCTCACAGGGTGTCTGTTGTGGGGAGGGGAAGAAAAGGTGATTGCAAGCCAGTTTGATACTTCCTTAAGTAGTAAAGGAAGGCATATAAAAGCCAACTCTTCTTCTTTACAAGGTTGGTTGAGATGAAAAAAAGAAAACCGGACAATCACACACCTTGCCCTGAGCACTGGGGATGAAGGACAAGATGAGCATAATAATAAATACAGAGTGAGGCCTACTGACACAAAAATTATGTTAAAGTCAAATGTGCCTCCCTGGTCTTCTCTATTTTCCGCTGTCCATGGTACTGGAATACAGAATATCAAGCAAAATGCCATCCTAGTAACCGGAGGTGACGCATTTCCCTCACCCAGTTTTGGAAGACAGTTCTTCCTAAAAGGTCCTGGCGATGCACATTCCCTCAAGAATCACGTTCCACATGGGTATTACATGGTATTATTATAATACATTTATACTTGTTGAATAGGTTTAAGTATATATTAGATTAAAGCAAACATCATTAAATTGGTTAAAATTTATAGTATCATTATGTATCGTTAACTATTTTTTAAATGGGTTGACTGGAAGGCTTAGTATACACAAGTGGAATTATATAACAATAAGAATTGAATGTATCTTACAAGAAGGTATGAGAATATGTCTAGATTCCCTCTTATCCTTCTAAGGTCCAGTTATATTTTATATTTTAGATATACAAATAATCTCCTAGAACAGTAGAAAGGGCTAGTGGAATATAGAATTGCTCCAAACAATAGATGATGTCTTGTCATAGCTATGTAAAATGTGTGTATGTCATGTATTTTGTTTTATGCTGTTTTGTTATGTTGTTTTGAAAAATAAAAATTTAATACAATTTTTTTAAAAAGTATCACTTTCCGTACCAAATTTAACCTCATGTACCTGTAGGACTTTTCCAGCTGAGGGGCTCTGATGGGGACTTTAAATCCACTTCCACCAACGGCACCATTTTGAACTGTAGGAGGGTCTTCATCATCATAACCACCTGTGGAAAAGGCAGTGAACAGATGATGTGATAAACCTACACTGAACATAAGAACATAAGAAAAGCCCTGCTGGATCAGACCAAGGCCCATCAAGTCCAGCAGTCTGGTCACACAGTGGCCAACCAGGTGCCTCTAGAAAGCCCCCCAAAACAAGACAACTGCAGCAGCACCGTCCTGCCTGTGTTTCACAGCACCTAATATATTCGGCATGCTCCTCTGATCCTGGATCCTTCCTGAGGAATTTTAGCAGCTTTGTGTAGCCGCAAAGTGTTAAGCTACAACAATCAAAAGATCTAAGATCCATCTGGCTATTCCAGTCCTGCAAAAATAGGTTCTAGTGCTAAGACTGCTAGCTATGAAACAAGTTTCACCTCCTCCCACACGTACAACCTGGACGCTCTGATCTGGAGAACCTCCTCCCACACGTACAACCAGACACTCTTTCTTCCTAAGGCAACCTAGCAGCACACAAAAAGAGGCTACAGGAAAAGGGGTGAGAAAAACCCTTCTGGAGGAAAAGATGCAGGTAGGGGAGAGCCAGCGTGGTGTAGTGGTTAAGAGTGGCAGACTCTAATCTGGAGAACTGGGTATGATTCCTCACTCTTCCACATGAAGCTTGCTGGGTCACCTTGGGCCAGTCACAGTTCCCTCAGAACTCTTTCAGCTCATGCGGAGGCAGGCAATGGCAAACCACCTCCTAACGTCTCTTGCCCTGAAAACCCTACATGGCCGCTGTAAGTCAGCTGTGACTTAACAGCACTTTCCACCAGGGGAGAGAAACTGAGACACACCAAGAAGAACAAGATTTTTCCTATAATTGGCGCACTCGGATCTTTCCTCTAATTGGCTCACTCCTTCCAAACTAGCATTTAAAAAATGTGACTGGTTCCTAAATTCCATAATATTTTTTTTTTGCATCCCTTGTCATGAATGAGAACAGCATGCAAAAAAGAGGAGCCAAATTCAGTACACAGAGGAAGCAGCGAGCAAACCTCTGGTTATTTTCCCGGAAGACAGCAAATAAGAAGGTCATTTCGATTACAACTTTTAAAAAAAAAACTTTTAAAATACTTTGAGACTGGATATTACTTCCATTGTTTTTTGTGCATACTAGATAACAGGGAATCCTATGTGTTCAACATGAAAGCTATGATTAGCTTACAATAATATGACATAGGGAAGAAGAAGAAGAGTTGGTTTCTATATGCGGACTTTCTCTACCACTTAAGGGAGACTCAAACCGGCTTACAATCACCTTCCCTTCCCCTCCCCACAACAGACACCCTGTGAGGTAGATGGGACTGAGAGAGCTGTGACTAGCCCAAGGTCACCCAGCTGGTTTCATGTGTAGGAGTGGGGAAACAAATCCAGTTTGGCTCCTCTTTTTTACCCCCAGCAAGCAGGGTACTTATTTTACCGACCTCGGAAGGATGGAAGGCTGAGTCAACCTTGAGCCGGCTACCTGAAACCGACTTCCGTCGGGATCGAACTCCGGTCGTGAGCAGAGCTTTTGACTGCAGTACTGCAGCTCACCACTCTGCGCCACGGGGCTCCTCAAAACATCCATACTACATATAAAATATGAATAAATGTAAATATCAGATGGCACGCCATACAGCACACAAGTTCAGCAGGGTCTGTGAGCAGCCAGAACCCCCCATTACAATTCCTAGACATTTCCACAACATTTGATCGCCCTCTAAATTAGGTAACTCAATTAACAGGGGGGGAAATCTGATGTCTTCTGCAGAAAATGTCCACTGCTTATTTTAAAACCTTGTCCCCTGGTGTATCTTTTTATCCTGTCCTTCCTCAAACGAGCTCAGGACAGTATACATGGCTCCCCTTTCCCTCGCAACAACTTTGTGAGGTGGGTTGGGCTAAGAAAGAGTGACTGGCTCAAGACTGTGCAGAATCAGAATGTCATAGTAGGGACTGGAATCCAGGTCTCCAACCACTATGCAACCTAGCATCCACCTTATGCATTTTAAAACCTTGTCCCCTGGTGTATCTTCCATATTATGCTTTAGCCACCACCTTTCCTCTTGTTCTGCACTTGCCATCAGAGCTAAGCCGTGCCCATAAGGACAACTTTCAAAACCGTGGTCGCTGTGCCCCTATAACTTTCTGAAAAGCTAAAAGCCATCCATTCTAGCTGCTGTTTACAAGAAATGTCATTGAAGCAGCATGCAGAGTACTTACTGGATCTATAAATGGAAAGCCTGTTGTTCACATCCAGGACAGCAAAATCCCCACAGCTAGAAGACACCACAGGGAAGGCCACTAGATTGACAGCACAGGAGAGCTGAAGCTGGTACGTAGAAAGAGGTGGTGGGATCACAGCATCCCGAAAAGTCGTCAAGAGCACCTTGCCTTTGAAACAAGAGGAGAAAAATAACTCAAATGTGCATCATTGCAATGTAACAGGTATTCATCCACCTTATGCATTTTTATCCTGTCTTTCCTCAAACGAGCTCAGGACAGTATACATGGCTCCCCTTTCCCTCGCAACAACTTTGTGAGGTGGGTTGGGCTAAGAAAGAGTGACTGGCTCAAGACTGCGCAGAATCAGAATGTCATAGTAGGGATTGGAATCCAGGTCTCCTGGATTCTAGCCCAACCACTATGCAACCTTGCTCTCAAGGAAGATCAATATAAAATGAGTAACAGGGTTAGTCTGATAAGAAGGAACTTGTTTTTGAGGCAGAGAAGCAACATTTGGGAGATGTGAAACAAATCGTTCTTTCTTCTGAAGTGAGATGATAAGGCACCGTGACTAAGAAATAGTTTCATACCTGCCAGCTGTCCCAAGAAGTTAATAAAATAAAACATCCTTCCCTTTAAAAAAGGCCTGATGAGGAGTGAATAGATTCCAGGAGCAAGGAATATTGAGGGCAGCTCCAAGAGCATGGAATGTTGAGGGCAGCTGAATGTTGGTTTAGGCAAAAAAGTGGGGGGGGAGGAAGAAGTTAGCTTGCTACGACTCCTTGGGTGGGAGATTCTGAGGAGTGAGAAGTGATTTCCAAGTGGTCCCCCCTCAATTCCCTCAGCTTTGTAACACCACAGGAAGAGTCCTGCTAAATAATACCAATGGTCTATCTAGCACAGCATTCTGTCTCCAACACCAGACAGCCAAATGCTTATGAGAATCATAGCCCTATTCTTAGTCACATTCACCTTGCTTTTAATTTTTGGAGCTGAAAGATGGAAGGAGAAGGGAATAAAACACAAATGAAGACTGATTAAAATGTGGCCCAGTCTGGAGGACTGTGATCTTTCCACAGGGATAACCTGCCTTGCAATCTCTCCCCCCCCCACACACACACACACATGCCACAAAGTTCATTAAAGACCACATGGAAGCGTACCTCCATCAATTACTGCCACCCCAGCCGAATCATTCACCCCTTCCATAGTGCTACGGTCTGTACTCCACTGCCAATCATAGCAGAGGTACAGCCACCGTCGACAAAGGATATGAAGTCGATATGGAACCTCTGGATCCCATGCCAGGGACGTGATCCTGCTATCCTCTGAACTACCAAAGTGTAGGCTTTGCTTCAGGTACCAATGATAGTTTCCTGTTGTCCACAGCTGAACTGCACATAAACACAGAGAATGTGCAAGGATGAGCGACTGTGGGCTGAAAATTAGGGAACTGCATAAGACACACAATCACTAACAGTAAAGACCAAAGGGATAACTATACCAGGCCCCATTTCTCAATCTCCTTGGCTTTTGGGTTGCTCTTCTCAGCCCTGAGGGGTGATACATCCCCAGTGCTAGAAACAGACATCTCCCAAGTGGTGCCTGCTCCAGGAGATTCTGCAGAGTCAACTGTGAGCCTGATCTAGAAAGTTCTGGAAAACTAAGATTCACAAAAGTATTCCAAGTTCTTACCATAAGTCTTTGGTTGTGAGTTAATCTCAGTTTTCAGGTCTTCCAGCCATACAGCTAATACCATAGAGTCCGAATTCCAGAGTAGCTCATTTACCTAAAGGAATGCAGATTGGAGTTTTGCATTGATGTCAGAAACTTTGAAGAGAATGGTTATTCTTTTGCCACAGAGTGTAGTCTCCTGAGTACTTCACAACGAGCAACTGAATGTGTTCCAAATAACTCAAAATTCCTCAAACTAGGTGGAGGGAGTCAATAGATACACACACGAGAGAGAGACGCCAGTGGATTCCATCTACCCATCCAGTAATTCTTACCACACCTTCCTGCCAAGGACCTCAGGGCGGTGTACATGATTCTCCTTTCTCCCTTTTATCCTCATAACACCCTTGTGAGGTAGCTTGGGAAACTAACTAGCCTAAGGTCAACCAGCAAGCTTCATTACCCGACAGCGTAATTCTAAGTGGACTTATACCTTCTAAACCAGTGGTTCCCAACCTTTTTTGGCCATGCCCCACCTAAGCATCTCTCAAATCCTGATGCCCCCCCTGTGACATATAATTATTAGCGGGCTTTCCCCCTCTCCATTGTCACCAGCTGACCGCCATGTACATTCTGATTTTAATTTTAAAAATGTGCATGTCACAATATACATTTATATACTGTATATGAGGCCCCTAGAACCATAAGAAATGCAAAAAATTAACTGTTAATAACTCATTCTCGAATTGCCCACCTTAAAAATCAAATTGCCCCCCTGTGGGGCGTGTGCCCCATGTTGGGAACCACTGTTCTAAACACACTGATTTAGAAGAATGTAACTCTGTTTAGGATTGCACTGAAGGTCTATGAGATCTTAGTCGGATACTCTGATCTCTGCAGAAAAATCAAGCCCCCTCAGAAAGGGACTTGCCTTACCTTGACTTGGCCTTTCTGAAAGGGAAGCGTGAATTCCCCATGAAGGAGTCCATTTTTTTCAAAGAACACAACATCATGTTTGTTGGCTTTGACTTGCGAGGATGCAATCAAGATTCCAAAGGGCCTTCAGGACATAACGAAGGAAGAAGGAGGTGCGACAGTATTTTGTGAAGGATAATTCTGAGCAACAATTCCCCAAATGCACAAATATTTTTTAAAAAGAATGAAAATCATTGGGACTGATAGGAGGCAAGGGGTGGAGGAAGGAGGGTTTATCTGTTGAAAGAGACCTGGGGGGTACATGTGCCTCCCCTCCTGGCCACTGTCCTAGACAGCAACCCCTTTAAGTTGGCCCACAGAACTCAACAGGAGCAACTGAGAGCTGATCCTTCCCCACCTTTGTGACTCTTGGCTCTAGGTGGGGAAGGATCAGCTCTCAGTTGCTCCTGTTGAGTCTTGGGGGTCCTTCGCTTGGCCACATTCAAATGTAACAAAGAGACAAAGCTCAGATCCGATGCACAAACAAGTCACATAGTTGTAGTCCCTTCTTCCCCCAATATCCTGCACAGAGCTGCACTCTCCTCTCACTTCTGAGGGCTTGCTAAGGAAGGGACATGCTGTTTGCTGGACCGTGCTGCAACACCCTTCCAGTGCAGTCCTAGGTAGAATTACTCGAGTCTAAGTCAATGGAAATCAATGGGTTTAGTATGGTGAGGGTTTAGTGAGAGCCAGCGTGGTGTGGTGGTTAGGAGAAGTGGACTCTAATCTGGAGAGCCGGGTTTGTTTCCCACTCCTCCACAAGAGCAACGGTCTCTAATCTGGTGAACCGGGTTGGTTTCCCCATTCCTACACATGAAGCCAGCTGGATGACATTGGGCTATTCTCCCGAAACTCTCTTGGCCCCACCTGCCCCACGTGTCTGTTGTGGGGAAGGGAAGGAGATTCTAAGCCAGTATGATTCTCCTTAAGAGGTACAGAAAGTCGGAATATAAAAAACAACTCTTCTTCCTTCTAGATGGAAGTAACTCTGCCTAGGATTGCACTGTTACCCCGATGAGCATATGACGAGGAGGCAGAACCCTCTGAGTTCTAACAAAGCACAAAAAGTCCTTGCACACACACACACAAAGGGCAGCTCTTCCATACTCACCTCCAGGCTACGGCTTGCTCTAGTCCAGGGACAGGCTCGCTCGTCGACTGCAAAACAAATTCTCGGCTCCACACCCGGATCTTTCGAGCCCCTACATGTTTGGAGAGGGTGTGTGCGGGGGGCGGGGGACAGAGAGATCAAGCACAGGGAGGACTTAGGAGAACAGTTTCTTAGACTTCATTTTTTATTTTAATATTTTATTAACATTTTCAAAATAAACAAACATACAAACACATACATCATTCACACAGTTTATACTCCTTCGGGGAGTTTACATCTCCTTTTATACCTTGATTTTAAGTCACATTTTATATCCTTCTAACTATATGATAAATTCTGCGAAATTATAAACAACAGTCCTTATATCTAACAATCTATCCAGAGAGATCAAGCACAGGGAGGACTTAAGAGAACAGTTTCTTAGATTTCTGGAGTTGCATGTTGGGTGTTGCCAATGAGGTCTTAAAAAAAGCAGGCCTGAGCACCCTTCAAGTCAGTGCCCACCCAGATCTGGTGAACGCACGCTGAACGGTGGCATGCTAAAGAATTTTGCTTCGTGTGTAGGGTTAGTTCTCTGCATAGGCAGCAGCGGCATAATGGCAGCCAGTGTGGTGTAGTGGTTAAGATCGGTGGACTCTGATCTGGAGAACCGGGTTTGATTCCCCACTCCTCCACAGAGGCTTAATGGATGTTGTTTACCTCTCTGCCATGAAAAAAGCTTCAGCCTCCGATTTCCACACATGAAAGGGGCAAGATTCCCCCCCCTCCAGGCCTGTTGGCAACCTTAATGGGGACCCAAAGCAGCTCACAGCCATGGCCTCCATGTTATCCCCCCTACAAACCTGTGAGACGGGTTAGGCTGAAACTATATAGCTGGATCTAAACTTGGGTCTCCCAGATGCTAATCCAACGCTCTAACCACTACACCACACTGGCTCTTGGGGATAAAAAGGTGCTAGATGGATTATATGTCTGTCCTGGTTTCTCCAAGGACTGGGGTGGGATCACTTTTTTGCTGGTTCTCAACTGGGCCACATTACGGCTTATTTACTTTGTTCCCTAGAAATCAGTGGGAGCTAGGGTTGCCAACCACCAGGTACTAGCTGGAGATCTCCTGCTGTTACAAGTGATCTCCAGCCGATAGAGATCAGTTCCTCTGGAGAAAAATGGCCGCTTTGGCACTTGGACTCTATGGCATTGAAGTCCCTCCCCTCCCCAAACCGTGCCCTCCTCAGGCTCCAAAAATCTCCTGCCGATGGTGAAGAGGGACCTGGCAACCCTAGTGGGAGCCAATGAGGCAGCCCATAGCTGTATTCACCTACTACACACCCAAGGAACGTATACATGCATAGTTCAGATCCCCACACACGCCATGGAAGCTTGCTGGGTGACCATGGGCCAGTCACACACTCTCAGCCCTGACCCGGGCTAGCAATTGGATGGAAGACCTTCAAGGAATACCAGGGGCATGACGTGGAGACAGGCAATGGCAAATAGGGTACTCCAGGTACTAGCTGGAGATCTCCTGCTATTATCCTCATAATAGCTGGAGATCTCCTGCTATTACAACTAATCTCCAGCTAATAGAAAATGGCTGCTTTCGCAATTGGACTCTATGGCATTTAAGTCCCTCCCCAAACCCTGCCCTCCTCAGGCTCCGCTCCAAAAACCTCCCGCAGGTGGCGAAGAGGGACCTGGCAACCCTAATGGCAAATCAACTCCCAACCTCTCTTGCCTTGAGAAACCTACAACCTGGGACTTGATCGCAAAAATAAAAAAGTGCGTATATGCATATGAATTAATCCCAGCAAGATATAGATTGGGAAGTCTTTAAAAAAAAAGAAAAGAAAAAAAGCGCATGATTTTGATTCTCTTCATTCAACTTCATTCAGTTGCCGATGAGTGACATTTTATTGTTTTAAGCGTCATACCAACCTGTCACTGGGCAAACAGCACTGACTGCAAAATACTGTCCGTCGCCTCTCCAGCTGATGCGAGGTCTGTGATCATCCCAGGACAAAGCAGGTGAGACTTCCTGGGGTGGGAAAAACATGCCCACTTCCTGTTAACCCAGAAGCAATAGGGGACACTTGCAAGATTACCTTGCAGCCACACTAGGGTTGCCAACTTCCACATGCTAGCTGGAGATCTCCTGCTATTACAACTGATCTCCAGCTGACTGAGATCAGTTCACCAGGAGAAAATAGCCGCTTTGGCAACTGGACTCTATGGCATTGAAGTCCCTCCCCAAACCCCGCCCTCCTCAGGCTCCACCCCAAAAACCTCCTACCGGTGGCAAAGAGGGACCTTGCAACCCTAGGTTTGGGAAATTCCCCAGAGATTTGGGGGTGGAAACTGGGACAGGCAGGGTTTGAAAAGGGGGGGGGCCTCAGTGGGGTATAATACTAGAGTCTACCCTCCAAAGCAGTTATTTTCTCCATGGTAACTGATAGCTGTCAAATGGAGATCAGCTGTCACTGAGATATCTCCAGGCCCCACCAGGAGGTTGGCAACCCTAACTCTGCCACACTGACTGTAGAATCTTATTTATGGCCCATGTAAACGCTAATAGTTTCCATAGGTGCATTTCCTTATATCCCTTTCCTCTTGCTGCCATATATTTACATATATTTTTATTTTACAGAATTTATATCCTGCCTTTCTGCCCTCACAAGGGCCGCCAAGGCGGTCCACAAATTGCAACATACATAATAATAATTTCTTGCAGTCATAGGCCAGAAAATATTATATTGCATTGCTATGCTACAATTCCAAAAATCTAAAACCTTACATTTAAAAGATTGGTAACAAGACAAATAAAGTACAGATAAAATACTATCAGCAGTGTAACATTTGGAGCAGAATTACTATACTTATTCAAATTCCTTATCCTTTCCATCAGCCCTTTTCTTACTCTGGGATTTTATCACACCAGCTCAGAAATTGGCTGCTTGTTTCGAAATCATGGGGTTTTTCGTCAATTAATAATTTATCCCGCCATACCTGCTCTGAACTTTCCGTGAAATTAACTATTATAGGATAGCCAAACTTAACCCTCAGTCCACTATAATATGGGCATCGAAAAAAGACATGCTTCGTTGTCTCCACCTCTCCCATAGAACATGGGCAGAGTCTCTTTAGGTATGGGTGTGTTTTTTTAAAATGTTTGCCACCCAGTAATGCCGAGGGATGCAACACACATAGTAAAAACCACATTTTAAAACCATTAACTCCCTCCAAAACACACACCATTAAAGCAATTAAAACAGAGCTAAAACACATACAACAACATTAAAATGGCAACTAAAAACAGACTTTCAAATACATTTCATTATATAAAACACACAACTGACATTGCCGTTGTAATAGATACCGTACCACTGGCTTGGTGTGAGCGGCCTGCTTGCCTGCAGATCCATGGAACTGCGTCTCCTTTTTACCCCAGCCGACAGTAATAAACTTCCCTAGAAGTAAGTAAGCCAATTCATGACATTTGAAATAATGGTTGGGTTTTAAAAAACATTTGAAACAAAAGAACCCCACATGTTCCGCATTTTCCCCCAACACTGTCTTCTAATGCTCTGAACAAGCTTTATAAACTCTTGTATAGGTTGAGTATCCCTTATCCAGACATCCGATATCCGGACTGATCCAAAACCTGGACATTTTAAGCCGGCATGCAGACATTACTCACAGACTCTCAGCAGCGCCACTGATGGTTCAGTGTACACAAAAGTATTGAAAATATTGTTTAAAATTACATTCAGGCTATTTGAATAAAGTATATATAAAACATAAATGAATTTCATGTTTAGACTTGGGTCTCATCCCCAAGATATCTCATTATGCATATGCAAAAATTCCAAAATATGGAACGATATGAAAAACGGACCACTTCTGGTCCCAAGCAGTCTGGATAAGGGATACTTAACCTGTAATACCAGGCTACAGAGGAAGGCACTGGCAAACCACCTCTGTTAGTCTCTTGCCATAAAAACCCCAAAAGGGGTCACCATAAGTTGGCTGCGACTTGAAGGCACTTTACACACACACAATGCCAGGCTGTCTACCAGACATGCTGCATTTCCTAGTTTTTTCAAGCAAAGAAGACATCTTGATTCAGAAACAAAAGTGATTTCCCACTGAAGTTCAGACCGATGTTCCTCAACTCTTCTTTCCATAACAAGACAGTAAACTAGCGGTATTACAAAGACTCCACCAGAAGATCAATTCTACCAGATGTACTGATTATAACTGCTGTGCTACTGGGATTGGAAAAGGAGCATCTGGAAAGATATTGGTAATCTAATTTTTATAATTTATTAAATGTCAGATGATTAGTCAACGTAAAGAATTGTAATCAGTGGACACCCTAGTATTTCTGGATTCTCAGTAGCTCAGGTGGTTTTAGACATACATGCAAACATAGTCAAAAAGGGCTAGAGTCCAGTAGCACCTTAAAGACTAACAAAAATATTTTCTGGTAGGGTATGAGCTTTGGTGAGCCACAGCTCACTTCTTCAGATACAGCTAGAATGCAAACATAGATGAGAGATATACCTACACATGTACCAGTATTTAATGAGACTTTCATTTTCCAGTCTCCTATCAATATATACCTATGCTGCTGTTAAGGAAACTATCTTTTAAACCTGTATATAAGCAGTAAACTTTAAAAGGGCAGCCAGAGAATATAGCAAAGTACAACAGTATATATGCAATCTATAAATCTCATAACTTGCCCTTTTGATCAACTGTATTGAATTCCAAAAGTAGGATCCTTGCATTTACATACATTATTTGAATTTGCATCTTTGTAATAACACTGCCATAATTCTGAAACAGTCAAATAACACAATCAAATCCAGTTGTCTGGTATTGTGGTTTTTGTTTGCATTCAATCCTCCCAATACATGACATTTGGTTTCACAAAGCCGAGTTTTATATTCCGTGAAAATCCAGCATCCTTTCCAGTGACTCACCTTCTCCAAAGTCATCTTGGTGGATCTGATTTTCCATAATCGGCTCAAAGTCCCTGGTCATCAGAATCAGGGTCTGCTGACCTTTGTAGGGTAGACATGCAACAGATATTAAAAGCAAAACTTTCTTGGTCAGCTGAAGCAATGTAAGTTTCCCCTTATTTAACCTAATTGACCTGACATAGACCCAAAGCCAAAAAAAAGTCATAAGAACTTAAGAAAGACCATGCTGGATCAGACCAAGGTCCATCAAGTCCACCATGTTCACATAGTGGCCAACCAGGTGCCTCTAGGAATCCCCCAAACAACTGCAGCAGCATTATCCTGCCTGTGTTCCAAAGCACCTAATATAATGGGCATGCTCCTCTGATCCTGGAGAGAATAGGTATGCATCATGACTAGCATTTTGACTAGTAGCCATGAATAGACCTCTTCCAAAGTTGGCAGCCGTCACCACATCCTGGGGCAGGGAGTTCCACAATTTAACTATGCATTGTGTGAAGAAATACTTCCTTTTATCTGTGTTGAATCTCTCACCCTCCAGCTTCATCAGATGACCCCGTGTTCTAGTATTATGGGAGAGAACGGACCATATCCGCTTGAAAACTTTGCTCTGTACCTGTCGCCAAGAGAATAATTTCTTGGTCTGGACTCCAGCTCATCACTGTCAGGCCACTGTCCACACTCCCGACGCACTCCAGCTGCACAGGAGGAAAGACAACAGGATTGACACCTTCTTTCGCTGGCCCTGCTCTTGCACCTTTAGCAGCGCTCACGTACTGAACGTAAGCAAATGGAAGTCCCATCATCACTTATTGCAGTGCCAAAAAAAAAAGCTTAAGTGGATGACATGTGTCTGACTGATGCTGCTCTTATGGTGTTGGCTCTCCAAGTCCCTAAATGCTACCTCGGTCTTCCTTTTCCTTGGGTAAAACAAAGTCAATGGCTGTTAATTAATGACTGTGTCCCACATCTGAATTCTGCTCCAGTCTAAAGTGGGCCAGCCTCATTCTAAGGGATTTTTTTTATTTTAAGAGAAAGAAAAAGAGGGATATTTTAAACTGGTTTCAGATGTACATGAACACATGAAGCTGCCTTCTACTGAATCAGTCCCCTGGTCCATCAAAGTCAGTATTGTCTACTCAGACCGGCAGCAGCTCTCCAGGGTCTCAGGCAGGGTCTTTCACATCACCTACCTGCCCGGTCCCTTTAACTGGAGATGCCGGGGATTGAACCTGGGACCTTCTGCATGCCAAGCAGATGCTCTACCACTGAGCCACGGCCCCTCCCCAACATGAAACAGCAGCTTATGGCTTCCTGAAATATGTCTATGGTTAGCTATACATGTGTGACAGTGTATATATTATTTTCCTACAAATTTAAAGAAGACAAAACTAATTTATTTAAAAATGAGTGGGCAGAAGAAGCCATGAAGGCCATTAAGAACTTAAGAAAAACCCTGCTGGATCAGACCTAGAGGGCCCATCAAGTCCAGCAGTCTGTTCACACCGTGGCCAAACAGGTGCCTCTAGGAAGTCCACAAGCAAGATGATTGCAGCAGCATTGTCCTGCCTGTGTTCCACAGCATCTAATATAATAGGCATACTCTTCTGATACTAGAGAGAATAGGTATAAGAACGTAACAAAAGCCATGCTGGATCAGACCAAGGCCCATCAAGTTCAGCAGTCTGTTCACACAGTGGCCAACCGGGTGCCTCTAGGAAGCCCACAAACAAGACGACTGCAGCAGCATTATCCTGCCTGTGTTCCACAGCACCTAACAGAATAGGCCTGCTCCTCTGATTCTGGAGAGAATAGGTATGCATCATGACTAGTATTCATTTTGACTAGTAGTCATGGATAGCCTTTCCTCCATGAACATGCCCACTTCCCTCTTAAAGCCTTCCAAGTTCACTATTATGAAAGCAGCCAGTCTGCGACATCCACTGTCACTGGCTAGATTTCTGGTCTGCCCTTGTGTAGCACCACCTGCCATCACAGCATACCTGGTTTGTGTTCAGGTGGCACAGAATAACATCTCCAGTGGCTGTAGCCACACAGACAGATTCTTGGTCGGGCAGATCCTCAATGCCCACAATGTGTCCACTTCCATCTTCTGGCAGAAACCCCTCCGCTGTCAGAGAAATTTCATTTGTGACCTATAGATAGACAAAACAGAGGGCAATGAGGAAAAAAAAATCACCTGCTGCTAATATTCATAATGCCATTTAAATTCACATCAGTTACAAACTTCTTAAGACTTAATATTCCTACACAGATCAGTCCTTGAAAGAACCCAAGTGATCAACAGCAAATGCTAACAGCAACACACAGCTTTAGTTCCACAGCTGTGGCTAGACGGAGAGTTGTCAGAACAGTGACCCCCCCAATATGGCACCCGCTGAAGTGTTTCCTGGTGTTCACTTCCTTCTTCCCTGAAGCAGAGCCAATCCTGACTTTCCTCTGCTTTGTTGGAGCAGAAAATGCTTCAGAACTGTCCAAGTGACATAAGAACATAAGAAAGGCCATGCTGGATCAGACCAAGGCCCATCGAGTCCAGCAGTCTGTTCACACAGTGGCCGACCAGGTGCCTCCAGGAAGCCCACAAACAAGACAACTGCAGCAGCAGCATCCTGCCTGTGTTCCACAGCACCTCATATAACATGCATGCTCCTCTGATCCTGGAGAGAATAGGTATGCATCATGACTAGTAGCCATTATGACTAGCAGCCATGAATAGCCCTCTCCTCCATGAACATTTCCACTCCCCTCTTGAAGCCTTCCAAGTTGGCAGCCATCACCAAATCCTGGGGCAGGGAGTTCCACAATTTAACTATGCGTTGCGTGAAGAAATACTTGCTTTTATCTGTTTTGAATCTCTCACCCTCCAGCTTCAGCAGACGACCCCCGCGTTCTGGTATTATGAGAGAGGGAGCAAAGCTTCTCCCTGTCCACTCTCTCCGTACCACGCACAATTTTATAGACCTCTATCATGTCTCCCCTTAACCCCCTTCTTTCCAAGCTAAAAAGCCCTAAGTGTTTTAACCATCAGCTTTGTGTCTGCATAAAAACAACTTGACAAAGAAATACAGGGCCTCACCTCCTGTGTGACAGGATCCACTTCCACAATTCCATACTCTGAGCTGATTAATAATGACCCTCGGTCCACACGGAGAGAGAAACCCTGAGGAATTCCAAGAGCCTGGCTGGGCTGGCATTGCCGTGTTCTTAGTAATTTTAGGTTTCTCATAATGTTCTCAGTACCGTCAAGGGAAATCAGTAGGAGAAAATGGTTTTCTTTTCCTGCCTTAAGAACAAATCAAAGTCACAGATTGCACTGGAAAAACTAGATGCTAGCACATAAACACGATACTGCCAGCATTTTTATGTATTGATTTGATTTCTGCTCTTAACTCCTTTTTTTGGGGGGGGGGGACTCTTTATTTTAAGTTTACTTTATAATAACAACAAAATAAAAATACCACAACAGTAGGTTAAACATCGTACAGTCAAGATATGTTCCAATACATGTTCCAATATTATACATCAGTACTTTTTCCAGAAATCGTACCCTTTGTTTTATGCACTTAGCAGAACTTAATAAATGCAAATCATACGATATTTTCGTGGGCATCGTTTACTTCGTGATGCCCCCTTTCCCCCATATTCTAGAAAAGGCTTAACTGCTTTTTTAAAGCTAGAGGATAATTGGAGTACAAAAGTTTTTAAAATAAATAAAGTGGTGTGTGTGTGTGGGGGGGGGGGAACCTGAGACAACGAAGAAATGGTTAGAATAATAACAGTTCAGGGTTGAGAAGATACATTAAGTCACATTTTAAAATGTTCAAGGAACAGATCCCAGGATTGGGCTGCTGAGGTAAAAGCAAGACTAATCTTTCATAGCTGCAGTCACTGTGGATCACTACGGGCAGGGTCAATAGTACCCCCCAAGTGCAGTGTTTGCTCCTTGGAGAGAAGGCAGGATAAAAATGCTCTAAATTATTAAAGTGTTGCCTGACAGGCAGAAATCTACCAGGCGAGGCCATACACATGAACCTGCCTTATACTGAATCAGACTCTCGGTCCATCAAAGTCAGTATTGTCTACTCAGACCTCCAGGGTCTCAGGCAGAGGTCTTTCACATCACCTGCTTGCCTGGTCCCTTTAACTGGAGATGCCGGGGATTGAACCCGGGACCTTCCGCATGCCAAGCAGATGCTCTGCCCCTGAGCCAAAGCTCCTTCCCACTATCATCTCCCCATCAGTAATAGCCTCATTTGCTAAAGTTCGAGGGTTGACAGGTCCCTCTTCACCACTGGCGGGAGGTGTTTGGGGCGGAGCCTGAGGAGGGCGGGGTTTGGGGAGGGGAGGGACTTCAATGCCATAGAGTCCAATTGCCAAGCAGCCATTTTCTCCAGGGGAACTGATCGGTTGTAATAGCAGGAGATCTCAGCTAGTACCTGGAGGTTAAGCAAAAGATGCACAGGTATTAACTAGACAAGCTGTGCAAAGAAATAATACCAAGCTCTGAAACTTACTATATCAAAATTATATTAGTGACAAAGTGAAAATCATACAAAGTGACCAAAATGAAACTTATAACTATGAAATATTACAGCATACAAAACTACAAACCGTACGGTTAGTGACAAAGTGAAAATCATACAAAGCGACCAAAATGAAACTATTAGTGACAAAGTGAAAATCATACAAAGTGACCAAAATGAAACTATTAGTGACAAAGTGAAAATCATACAAAGTGACCCAAATGAAACTTATAACTATGAAATATTACAACATACAAAACTACAAACTGTACAGTTAGTGACAAAGTGAAAATCATACAAAGTGACCAAAATGAAACTTTCTGGTAGGGTATGAGCTTTCGTGAGCCACAGCTCACTTCTTCAGTATCTGAAGAAGTGAGCTGTGGCTCACGAAAGCTCATACCCTACCAGAAAATATTTTTGTTAGTCTTTAAGGTGCTACTGGACTCTTGCCCTTTTTGACTACTGCAAACAGACTAACACGGCTACCCACTGTGAATGATCAAAATGAAACTATTAGTGACAAAGTGAAAATCATACAAAGTGACCCAAATGAAACTTATAACTATGAAATATTACAACATACAAAACTACAAACAGTACGGTTAGTGACAAAGTGAAAATCATACAAAGTGACCAAAATGAAACTATTAGTGACAAAGTGAAAATCATACAAAGTGACCAAAATGAAACTTTTAACTATGAAATATTACAACATACAAAACTACAAACCGTATGGTTAGTGACAAAGTGAAAATCATACAAAGTGACCAAAATGAAACTATTAGTGACAAAGTGAAAATCATACAAAGTGACCCAAATGAAACTTTTAACTATGAAATATTACAACATACAAAACTACAAACCGTACGGTTTGTAGTTTTGTATGTTGTAATATTTCATAGTTATAAGTTTCGTTTGGGTCACTTTGTATGATTTTCACCTTGTCACTAGTAGAATTTTGATATAGTAAGTTTCAGAGCTTGGTCTTATTTCTTTGCACAGTACCTGGAGGTTGGCAACCCTATCAAAGCTCCCACTCACAGCTTCAGAAGGAACATTACCCAGTTGGTGCTGTTATTATGACGTCTCGACCATTGCAAGGGCTTGGAAACTTGCTCGAGCCCACACGAAGCTTAAGCTGCACCCGCAAAACCACACGTTGGCTGAGCTGGGCATGAAGACCCAAGAAGGCAGTAGGGTCTTTTGCAAATAAAGATCCTGCCCCCTTCCCCCTATTTACAAAACATGCACCCCCCAGCGGGGCGAGAAAACACCCTCCGCGATCCTGATCTCTGCTCAAGCTCACTCACCTTGGAAGCGGGTTGTTTTCCAACGACACGCGTGCAACTTAAGCTGCAGATTCTGCCATGTCAAGGGCGCAGTGTGGGCAGAGGACAGAGCATGCGCGGTAGAACTTTGAAGCCGAGTAGGCGTAAGGGCGGCACGACTTGCGGGGGGCGCGTGCGCGGTGGGACTCTGAAGGCGAGGGCAGCGCGGCGTCCAGACAGCGCATGCTCAGTGGAAATCGGGCTCGTCTAGGGAGCGCTGCGCGATGGTTTGTTAAGGAGGGATCTCTTTTGTGTGCGCGTTTGTTCTTAGTCGCCTTGTGTCAAACTTTTCATTTTTCAGCCAGAGACAAAAAGGGGAGGGGGCTTCTTGATTTTGATTTTGGGGCAAAATCAAATAAAATAAAATAGACAAAATAGATAACTTGTGGAACTCCCTGCCCCAGGGTTTGGTGATGGCTGCCAAGTTGGAAGGCTTTAAGAGGGGAGTGGGCATGTTCATGGAGGAGAGGGCTGTCCATGGCTGCTAGTCAAAATGGATACTAGTCATGTAAAATACAACCACAATCCAGGAAAGGACTTGTCCCTGTGATACCAATTCCCTGGACTCAACTGATCATATTCTGTTGGTCTGCCCTCTATATGAAACACCCCATGGGAAATGGTTAAAAAATTGGCTTCTTTCCAAATATCACCTATCTACCCAAACAAAACGTCAATTTTTATTAAATGATTCCGATCCGGAGGTTACTGCAGATGTTGCCAATTTTCTAGTGGATGTGAGGAAAGTTCAAAAAGCCCAAAGTTTGTAATTTCTATTTTTGGAATTTACTGGCCTATGTTTTTAGCTTAATGACTGCATATTTTATGTACCTTCTGTAACAATTGTAATATTACTTACGCCATTAAAGGTTTTTCATTTCATTTCAGAATACTAGTCAAGATGCACACCTGTTCTCTCCAGGATCAGAGGAGCATGCCTGTTATATCGGGTGCGGTGGAACACAGGCAGGACGGTGCTGGTGCAGTCGTCTTGTTGGTGGGCTTCCTAGAGGCGCCTGGTTGGCCATTGTGTGAAAGGACTGCTGGACTTGATGGACCTTGGTCTGATCCAGCATGACCTTTCTTATGTGCTTATTTTACTTGTCTGCTTGTTTATTTAGAACAAGTATATTTCACTTTTCATGGTCTTCTCAAAGAGGCTAACAGAAATCTTCCCAAAACAGTCATATACACTACACATGATGAGAGGTACAATGGAAATCTGTGCTTGGTTGTATCAGCAAGGACAGAAATAGAATCCTGATTTTATTAGCGCAGGCATTTCCTGTCCCTCTGTATTTCTCTTTGTGCAACTTGGTATTAAATAATGACAGAGCAATCCGAAAAGTGAGATTTGAGTCTAGTAGCACCTTAAAGATTTCCAGGGTATATGCTTTCAAGAGCAGGGCCGTCTTAACACATGGGTACTCTGGGCAGTTGCCCAGTGGCCCCACGACCATAGAGGCCCCATGCTAATCTATGTATGTTGTGACTTGCTGTCAATGAATTAATAAATACTATACTAAATTATAAATATTTGTTATTGGAAAATGCATCTTTAGCATGTGTTTTACTAAAGATAATGAACAATATTAATGTTAATTTGGGTTTGGATTAAGAATAAATATTGAAGTGTAATGTAAGAAAAGACCTGTTCATTATGGAAGCAGAATATTTAAATTAATATTAAATAATTCATAGTAATTTCATACCGTGCCATCTCCGTCTGTATGGTTTACCCATTGAGTATCTTGTATATGTTGACATTTTTGTGTTTTTCAAGGTTTGTGTTACATTGTTCGAATGTTTGTGTTGATTAGTCTTTGCTGTACAGCATGTTTTTAATGTTTAAACACTGATTTTTGTTGGAAGTACCAATAAATATATCTTTAATGTTATTGACTATTTACATTTTTATTCCTGTGAGTGGTTGTCTAGGTAGCCCCCCCCCCTCGTCCACTGCTTTGCCCCGGGGCCTATAATACTGTTAAGGTGGACCTGTTCAAGAGGCAAAGGTATCTGATAAAAGAAGTTTTGACTCTTCAAAGTTTATACCCTGGAAATTTTGTTGGACTCAAATCTTGCTCTTCTGCTGCAGAACAAACATGGATATCCCTTTGAGAGCAATTCCAAGAACACTTTCCTGTAAGCCTCACCATACTGTTACCAAAAGTTTCTTTGAGATTTCTCTGAGCTTGCTAGTTTCTTGATAAGCCGGCGCATGCTGTTTTCTAGAAGCAGGCATCAAGGGGGGAGAAAATGCTGAGGTTTCTATTTTAGCTTTTAACCCCCCAAATCACTTAGAATCATAGAATCATAGAGTTGGAAGGGACCACCAGGGCCATCAAGTCCAACCCCCTGCACAATGCAGGAAATTTACAACTACCTCCCCCCCAACTACTCCCCCCCATACTGACTACAGTATGACTCTGAAGGCTGCCATAAGAGTACACTTACCTGGGAGTAAGCTTCATTCCAAAAAGTGGGATTTATTTGTGAGCAGAAAAAAACAAAAGTCCAGTGGTGCCTTAAAGACTACTGTCTGCTACAGTAATACATGAATAAGAAAATCATAGAAATAATGCAGTAAAAAAAAGGCAGTGTCTTGTGGCGATTTAAAGACAGTAGGTGTACAAAGCCCTTACCTAGATAGCCCCAGCCTAGCCTGATCTCATCAGATCTCAGAAGATAAGCGTGGTGTAGTGGTTAACAGCAGTGGTTTGGAGCGGTGGACTCTGATCTGGAGAACCGGGTTTGATTCCTCACTCCTCCACATGAGGGGCGGACGCTACTCTGGTGAACCAGGTTGGTTTCCCCACTCCTACACATGAAGCCATGGGTGACCTTGGGCAAGTCACAGCTCTCTTAGAGCTCTCTCAGCCTCAACTACCTCACAGGGTGTCTGTTGTGGGGAGGGGGAGGAGGGAAGGTGATTGTAAGCCGGTTTGATTCTTCCTTAAGTGGTAGAGAAAGTTGGCATATAAAAACCAACTCTTCTTCTAAACAAGGTCGGCCCTGGCTAGTATTTGAATGGGAGACCCCCAAGGAATATCAGGGTCGTGATGCAGAGGCAGGCAATGGCAAACCACCTCTGAAGGTCTTGCCTTGAAAACCCCACTAGGGTCACCATAAGATGTACAAAAATAATCAGCAGCCTTGTTGCACCTTAAAGGCTACCAGTTTTTCCCTACAATAAGCTTTTGTAGATGAGAGTCTACTTCCTGAAATAATCCTAAAAGGGTTTACTCAAACATAAATCCCAATAAGTTCAGCTGGGCTTTCTTCCAAGTAAATATACACTGGGTTGTAGTCATATGGTATAAATTCTTAAGGGCCAGTTGCATGATTTTGGAAAACCTTGTGAGGCACGTAACTGAGAGATGCAGATTTTTAACGAATTAAATTGGGAAACGGCCATCACTCTTATCCTGGAAGACACTTACTTGCATAAAGTATACCAGTTTTTCCCTACAATAAGCTTTTGTAGATGAGAGTCTACTTCCTGAAATAATCCTAAAAGGGTTTACTCAAACATAAATCCCAATAAGTTCAGCTGGGCTTTCTTCCAAGTAAATATACACTGGGTTGTAGTCATATGGTATAAATTCTTAAGGGCCAGTTGCATGATTTTCGAAAACCTTGTGAGGCACGTAACTGAGAGATGCAGATTTTTAACGAATTAAATTGGGAAACGGCCATCACTCTTATCCTGGAAGACACTTACTTGCATAAAGTATGGCCCTAGTTTCAATGAATCATTAAATAAAAAGATTGCATTTGTTAATTAATAAGGTTGCCAGCTCCAGGTTGGGAAATACCTGGAGATTTTGGGGATGGAGCCTGAGGAGGACAGAGTTTGGGGAGGGCAGGGTCTTCAATGGAGTATAATGCTATAGAGTCCACCTTCCAAAGCGGCCATTTTCTCCAGGCAAACTGATCTCCGTCGCCTGGAGATCGGTTGAAATCCCAGGATATCGCTAACCCCCATCTGGAGGCTGGCAAGCCTACTGACCTCACAGAGTTGTTGTGAGGATAAATGGTGGAGGGGAGAACAATGTGAGCTGCTTCGGGGCCCCATCGGAGAGAAAGGCAGGGTCTGAAGGAAGTAAATAAATGAATACATACATAATATTTCCAGAGGTGTGAAGACCATAAAAATACTGATACCAGGTATTTTCTGCACCCTCCCTTTACAGCCACAAGAGGCCACTACTGGCTGGATGATAGCGGAGTTCCATCTCTTCTGATGCGGCCGAATCTAGCCTGAAGGGCTGAAATCTGGTCCTTTCCAGCATCTCGTGACCCAGTATTGTTTAGAACACCGGCTCCCAACCAGGGGTCCGCGAGAACTAAATTAAGGTCCGCGAAACAAAGTTATAAATCCATAATAAATTAATATTTTCAATTAAAAGTTCTCTATTATAAAAATATATATTCAAAAATTATTCTAAGTTTAATGTTTAACTAACAGTTATAATTAAAGTTTATTTTCAAATTCTCAGAATTTTTATTTTGAACCTTGGGGTCCCTGCACCGAACAAAAAAGTCCTAGTGGTCCCTGGTCAAAAAAAGGTTGGGAACCACTGGTTTAGAACATGCAAAAGCTTGAGTCACTGGACCTTGCTGGAGCCATCCCATCTCTATGCCTACAGTAACAAAGTCCCCCCCTTTCTTTGCTTTTATCTTCCTGAAAAGATTTGCAGTATTGCAGCTTTGCTGATTTCTTTTAGCAAAAGCTACAAGTCTGGCTACTCACACAGGTTTTTTTTTTTTGGGTAGGGGCGGTAGTAAGCTACATCAAACCTATTGGGTTTTTACGGTAGGTTTTTGCTAGAGAGTAACAAGCTAGGAGGAATTGGGATGGGGTCTCCCACAATTACAACAGTATTATGAAGCATTTCATTTAAAAGCATTGATGGAGATTGAGGGAGCTGTGGACTTCCGGTGGTGCACTGGGACGAGCACTACGTTCCCTCAGGTTGTCCTGGGGGAAATCCAAGTTTGCGCAAATCTAGGGGTGATATATGCACCCCAATCCGACCCTTGCAAGTGGGTTGGACAGCAGGAATTCCCTGCAGCCCACAAACGCAGTTTGACCTCCCAAAGACTCTGAGGGAGCTTTTATAAGTCCCCCGGAGCTTTGGACGCTGGTCCTGCGAGGGCACATAGGGAAAGGAATCGCCAAAACGCAACTTTGGCACAAGGCTCTACCCTCCACCACCTTAATACCAACATAAGGACTATTTTAAGAAAAGAACCTCACCTCTCGATGCCTAAGTGAGTACAAAGAACCCTTCGTCTCTTACTGGCATTACCGAATAACCGGGGGGTAGATGAAGATATTCCCAGTACCTCTGCTCCTCCCTTATCTGAATCGGGAAAGTTTGATTTGTAAATTCCATCAGGATTAGCGGCAGGAGCCTTATCAAATAGATCAGCTTAAATCAAAACAAAGAGTTGGAAGGACGCTTAGATGACGGACTAAAATTTCCACCAATGAGAAGCAACTTTGAGGGAAGGGGAGGGTGAATTTCTTCCCGATTCTCCGGTGAAAAAGAATTTCCTGCCACGTTAGCAGCAAGGGATTCATCAGACCGGAAGCCCCTCTATACCACCCTCTCTATCATCTGAGTCACAACAACAGGAAATAAGTCGTAGGACCGGATACGCGTCGCACTTGAGTAACATAGAAATAATTCCTGAAGGAAACAACCATCGAGATGAGGCGGTAGAAGGTCCGCGGCAAATTCAACTTCCGGAATACTTCCTGGTAGATCCGACCTAGAGCGTCCAGTAAAACTCGCTGGTATTTCAAAACTTTATTAAGCCGTTTTAAAGCTAAATTTGGCTCTTTTCAACCCGAAAAAATTATTAAGCTGATCACTGAATTATCCTCTATTAACTACCATCTGGAGGGCCCTGTCTGAAGACATGACTTTTACCAGCTTTATTCCAATGTAAATGTCTGGAACTCGGCCCCGATCTGGCTCACTGCATAGCCCTGCCTATACTAAACTGAAGGAGACAGCACAAGTTTCAACTATGGATAAGAAATTACAGGACATGTTAGCCAAACAAACAGAGGCAACAACCAAACAGTTTGAACAGATGTCTACACAGATGGCACAGCTAACTTCTATGATGACAAATCTTGGCCAAGCATCTCAAGCCATTAACCACAAATTGGATGTGGTAACAGGAGACCTTAAAGAAGTAAAAACTCAAATGAGTACTATGAAGACAGACATGCAAGCAATGGATTCATCAATAAAGAGAGTGATGGAAGAGCATAAGGATACAAAGAAAAAATTAGAAAGCCAAGAAAAACAGATCGAAACAATACAAATAAATCAGACAGCTGTAAAAGATCAAATAGCCATGATGGAGATGAGAGTGAGAGAGACCAACCTTCGTCTGTGCAATTTTCCAGATATGATGGGAGACAACAAAGAAACTGCAGTTCCAAATCTGGCTTACTTGTTTCAAATGGAAGAACAAGAATTGAACCAAGCCATTAACAGAGTATATAGAATACCATTACCTGCTAGAATGAAAAGGTCTAAACCAAGAGACCTGATGATAGTGTTTTATGACACTAGGATTAAGGATAAGATCATGAAGATTCATTATGACAACCCGGTGTCAGCAGGAGACACTCCTCTAATTTTATTAAAGGATATACCAAGACATCTACTCTCACAGAGGAATAACTACAAAGAATTTGTGTCTGTTTTGAAAGCTAATGGTATCAAATATCGCTGGATTATGCCACAAGGCTTGGCTTTTACCTACAAAGAAATGAAAATGACAATTACATCTACAGCAGATGTGGGAAAATTTCTGAGGAAATATAAATCAGATCTCAAAGGACTAACTGGGGATCAAAAGGAAGAGGAAGAGGAACAAGAAGAAGAAGAAGAACTACAGGGAGCAGTAGGAGGAACTAAATTATAGACTGCATATTTTGCTTCAATAATCATTGTACCATGGCAAAAGTAATTTCTTGGAATGTGAATGGTTTGAATGAAAAAACTAAAAGGGCTAGATTGGTTCTTGTAGGTTATCCGGGCTGTGTAACCGTGGTCTTGGAATTTTCTTTCCTGACGTTTCGCCAGCAACTGTGGCAGGCATCTTCAGAGTAGTAACACTGAAGGACAGTGTCTCTCAGTGTCAAGGGTGTAGGAAGAGTAATATATAGTCAGAAAGGGGTTGGGTTTGAGCTGAGTATTGTCCTGCAAAAGTATTGTCCTGTAAGTATCAAGATAATGTGCTAATGAGGGTATGGTATGTTAATATGGAACCATTGTATCCTGAAGTGATCTGTTAATGTGTGTAATCCAAAGCTAATCTGTATGGCTATTGTTGAATGTTGTCTTTGTCTGGAGGTTTTTCAGGGCAGGAAGCCAAGCCTTATTCATTCTTAAACTCTCCTCTTTTCTGTTAAAGTTGTGCTGATGTTTATGAATTTCAATGGCTTCTCTGTGCAATCTGACAAAATAGTTGGTAGAATTGTCCAGTCTTTCAGTGTCTTGGAATAAGACCCTGTGTCCTGTTTGTGTCAGTCCATGTTCAGCCACTGCTGATTTCTCAGGTTGGCCAAGTCTGCAGTATCTTTCATGTTCTTTTATCCTTGTTTGTATGCTGCGTTTTGTGGTCCCGATGTAAACTTCTCCACAGCTGCAAGGTATACGATATACTCCTGCAGAGGTGAGGGGGTCTCTTTTGTCTTTTGCTGATCGTAGCATTTGTTGTATTTTCTTGGTGGGTTTAAACACTGTTTGTAGGTTATGTTTTTTCAAAAGTTTCTCCATCCTATCAGTGACTCCTTTAATAAATGGCAAGAATACCTTTCCTATGGGAGACTGTTTTTCTTGAGTTTTCTGATTTTTGTTTGGTTTAATGGCCCTTCTGATTTCATTCTTGGAGTAGCCGTTTGCTAGCAGTGCGTGATTTAGATGATTAGTTTCTTCCTTGAGAAACTGTGGTTCACAGATCCGTCTTGCACGGTCCATTAATGTTTTGATTATTCCTCTTTTTTGTCGGGGGTGGTGGTTGGAGTTTTTGTGTAAGTAGCGATCTGTGTGAGTTGGTTTCCGGTAGACCTTGTGACCTAACTGAAGGTTTGTTTTACGGATGACAAGGGTATCAAGAAATGGGAGTTTACCCTCAATTTCCTTTTCCATGGTAAACTGAATGTTTGGATGGATATTATTAAGATGGTTTAGAAAGTCCATTAATTTTTCTTCACCATGGCTCCAAATGGTAAATGTATCATCTACGAATCTGAACCAGACTGTAGGTTTGTAAGGTGCTGATTCTAATGCTGTCTTTTCAAAATATTCCATGTAAAAGTTTGCTATTACTGGACTGAGTGGACTTCCCATAGCTACTCCATCAATCTGTTCATAAAATTCTTGATCCCATGGACTGACACAAACAGGACACAGGGTCTTATTCCAAGACACTGAAAGACTGGACAATTCTACCAACTATTTTGTCAGATTGCACAGAGAAGCCATTGAAATTCATAAACATCAGCACAACTTTAACAGAAAAGAGGAGAGTTTAAGAATGAATAAGGCTTGGCTTCCTGCCCTGAAAAACCTCCAGACAAAGACAACATTCAACAATAGCCATACAGATTAGCTTTGGATTACACACATTAACAGATCACTTCAGGATACAATGGTTCCATATTAACATACCATACCCTCATTAGCACATTATCTTGATACTTACAGGACAATACTTTTGCAGGACAATACTCAGCTCAAACCCAACCCCTTTCTGACTATATATTACTCTTCCTACACCCTTGACACTGAGAGACACTGTCCTTCAGTGTTACTACTCTGAAGATGCCTGCCACAGTTGCTGGCGAAACGTCAGGAAAGAAAATTCCAAGACCACGGTTACACAGCCCGGATAACCTACAAGAACCAATTAACTCTGACCGTGAAAGCCTTCGACAATATTTTGAACGCCTCTACGGGGAGGAAATATTTCAACAGACCCGGAGATTGGAAACACTTCGGAACAAGAAAGCACATCTACTTTGTTCTTTAACTTTTCTACTGCGATGCAGAGACACTGGAACCATTCCATCTTTTCTCACAAGTAAAAGAATCTTTAAAACTTCACGAGCTAACCGCATTTATGACCATCTAGAACGGGCTCTCTTACGAGAGAGAATTCACACTACCCGCAGAGAACTTGCTGCCACAGACAAGGAGTTGTTTTCCTTACATATCAATACTAGCCACAAAATGAGAAGCCATGATTGGGACAAGATTGATAATCTCACCTACAGAAAAATGGAACAGGGGTTAACCAGCCATACTTCCAGACAGAAGCAAAAGTTTAACAAATTACAGGAAAGAAGACAGAACAGTCCAAAACTTGACAACAAACGGATTATCTTCAATCTGACAGACCGACAACTCTCACCTGAAGAAACTTCCATCTTAGCTAAGGGAGGAAACTTTGCAGTCACTCCCACCCAAATTCCAGTGGAAGACATCATTGCAAATGTAGAATCTGCCATTCGTAATCTACCTGAAGAAGATGCTGAGGAAATAAGAGGAGAGACAGCAAGAATTCTACGAAAAGCAAAGCCCCCTGCTAGCAATATAACACGCAAGGAGAGAAACGCCATCAAGACCCTCAATGCAGATCCAGAAATCATTATTCTACCAGCTGACAAAGGCAATGCCACAGTGATCATGAAAACAGAAGAATACAAAAAGAAGATTGAGGAACTTCTGGACCCTGCCACATACAAAAAACTAAAACGAGATCCAACTTGCAAAATTACCAGGAAAACTAGCATTCTGATCAAGAATTCCACTCTTCATCCCGACACACACAGAAAACTATGCAAGACTGAAGCACAACCACCACGATTATATGGACTACCTAAAATTCATAAGGATTCCGTTCCACTCCGACCCATCATGAGTGCCATTGGTTCCCCAACATATGAATTAGCTAAATATTTGACCACCCTCCTACAGGACCACATTGGAAAAACCACTTCTTACATCAAAGATTCAACTCACTTCATCAACAAAATCAGTCCGTTAAGACTCAATCCAAAGGATATTTTAATCAGTTTTGATGTTGTATCCCTCTTTACCAAGGTTCCAGTAAAAGACACAATCTCATTGATTAACCAGATTTTTCCAGAAGATATAACAGCCTTATTTCACCATTGTTTGACAACAAGTTATTTCCTATGGGATCAAGAATTTTATGAACAGATTGATGGAGTAGCTATGGGAAGTCCACTCAGTCCAGTAATAGCAAACTTTTACATGGAATATTTTGAAAAGACAGCATTAGAATCAGCACCTTACAAACCTACAGTCTGGTTCAGATTCGTAGATGATACATTTACCATTTGGAGCCATGGTGAAGAAAAATTAATGGACTTTCTAAACCATCTTAATAATATCCATCCAAACATTCAGTTTACCATGGAAAAGGAAATTGAGGGTAAACTCCCATTTCTTGATACCCTTGTCATCCGTAAAACAAACCTTCAGTTAGGTCACAAGGTCTACCGGAAACCAACTCACACAGATCGCTACTTACACAAAAACTCCAACCACCACCCCCGACAAAAAAGAGGAATAATCAAAACATTAATGGACCGTGCAAGACGGATCTGTGAACCACAGTTTCTCAAGGAAGAAACTAATCATCTAAATCACGCACTGCTAGCAAACGGCTACTCCAAGAATGAAATCAGAAGGGCCATTAAACCAAACAAAAATCAGAAAACTCAAGAAAAACAGTCTCCCATAGGAAAGGTATTCTTGCCATTTATTAAAGGAGTCACTGATAGGATGGAGAAACTTTTGAAAAAACATAACCTACAAACAGTGTTTAAACCCACCAAGAAAATACAACAAATGCTACGATCAGCAAAAGACAAAAGAGACCCCCTCACCTCTGCAGGAGTATATCGTATACCTTGCAGCTGTGGAGAAGTTTACATCGGGACCACAAAACGCAGCATACAAACAAGGATAAAAGAACATGAAAGATACTGCAGACTTGGCCAACCTGAGAAATCAGCAGTGGCTGAACATGGACTGACACAAACAGGACACAGGGTCTTATTCCAAGACACTGAAAGACTGGACAATTCTACCAACTATTTTGTCAGATTGCACAGAGAAGCCATTGAAATTCATAAACATCAGCACAACTTTAACAGAAAAGAGGAGAGTTTAAGAATGAATAAGGCTTGGCTTCCTGCCCTGAAAAACCTCCAGACAAAGACAACATTCAACAATAGCCATACAGATTAGCTTTGGATTACACACATTAACAGATCACTTCAGGATACAATGGTTCCATATTAACATACCATACCCTCATTAGCACATTATCTTGATACTTACAGGACAATACTTTTGCAGGACAATACTCAGCTCAAACCCAACCCCTTTCTGACTATATATTACTCTTCCTACACCCTTGACACTGAGAGACACTGTCCTTCAGTGTTACTACTCTGAAGATGCCTGCCACAGTTGCTGGCGAAACGTCAGGAAAGAAAATTCCAAGACCACGGTTACACAGCCCGGATAACCTACAAGAACCAATTAACTCTGACCGTGAAAGCCTTCGACAATATTTTAAAAGGGCTAGAATTTTCAAATATCTACAGAAATACAAATGCTCCCTAATTTGTCTACAAGAGACTCATATAGCAACAAAACACAAAAAATATTTGGATAGGCAAATGCTTGGACAAGCATTTGTTGCATCGGCCAAAACAAAAACTAAGGGAGTAGTAATATATGCTCATTCTAGCCTTAGTCCTGAGTTACTATATAAAGACAACGAAGGGAGAATTGTAATTATTAAAACCAAAATATTGGGGCAAAAGACGATTGTAGTAGGAATATATGCTCCCAATGAAGGAAAAACAAAATTTTATGGACAATTGCATGAATTGATCTCTCAGTATGCCAATGACCAGATTCTATTGATGGGTGACTTAAATGGCGTTATTCTCCCAATTTTGGATAAAAAATCAAAAGCAAAAGACGAAAATGAAGGATGTTTACCCAAAACCTTCTTCACCATGGCTACAGAATTGGAATTACAAGACATCTGGAGAACAATGAATACTACAGCCAAAGAATATACCTTTTATTCAGCGAGACATGACTCACACTCCAGAATAGACATGATTTGGGCTAGTAAATCAATTTTTATGCAACTACGTAAAATACATATTTTACCAAGAACTTTTTCTGATCACAATCCGGTTAAATTTGAGTGGAACAATAAACAAGCATTTAGATGGCGATTGAATGATAAACTTTTAAAGGAAAACAAGATTCAAAAAGAATTACATGATTTGATTAAAGACTTTTTTGAAGTTAATCTCAATGGAGAAACTACGCTGAATACAGTGTGGGATGCATTTAAAGCAGTTCTAAGAGGATTTATGATACAGAAACATGCAGCGTGGAGGAAATCTCAACTACAATTTACCAATAATATACTTTGGGATTTACAAATTTGGAGCAAAAACTTGTTATGGCGTTACAAGAAGAAGAGAAAGACGAAATACAAATGAAGATTTCTGTATCTAAACACCAATTAAATTTGGTTATAATGGAGGAAATGAATAAAAACTTAAAATTTGCCAAACAAAAATATTTTGAACATGCTAATAAACCTGGGAAATTTTTAGCAACACAACTGAAAGACTCATTTCAGAAGAAGATCATAACAAAAATTCAAACCGCTAAAGGACCAGTTCATTCAACTACAGATATACAAAAAGAATTTGTTTCATTTTACACTAAGCTGTATCAGAAAGAAAATATTTCAAAACAGAAAATAGATAAGTTCTTAAGTTCAATACAGATGAATGTTCTTTCAACAGCCCAACGAGAATGGATAGATGCTCCAATTACAAGGGAAGAAATACAAGAAGCAATAATGAAACAAAAACCGGACAAGACACCTGGACCAGATGGAATTACTGCACTATTTTATAGAACATTTAGTGACAACTTAGCAGACTTTTTTGTAGTACTTTGTAATACAATTTTGGACAAGGGAGTAGCCCCAGAGACTTGGTCGCATGCATATATATCGTTGATACCCAAGGAAGGAAGAGATCCAGAAAAAACATCAAACTACAGACCTATCTCGTTGTTAAATGTGGATTATAAGATTTATGCCTCGGTCTTATCGAATAGGATGAGAAAATTTATCAAAGACCTTATACATGAAGATCAGGCGGGCTTTGTTCCAGGAAGGCAAATTAAAGACAATATAAGAATTTTATTGGACTCATTGGAATATTATGATCAGAATATTCAACGATCAGCTGCCTTTGTATTTTTGGATGCGGAAAAAGCCTTTGACATGGTCTCATGGGACTTTATGAAAAAAACATTGGAAAAATTAAATTTTGGAGACCGTTTTTTGAAAGGTATATCGGCTACTTACACATCCCAACAAGCAAAAATTTTGGTGAATGAATCAATGTCGGATAATTGTCAAATTAAGAAAGGAACTAGACAAGGTTGTCCTTTGTCTCCGTTATTATTTTTGTTGGTGTTGGAAACATTATGTTGTAAACTAAGGAGCATGGAGGGCATTCGCGGTTTAAAATTAAAAAACATGAATTTAAGTTGAGAGCATTCGCGGATGACCTCCTGTTAATTCTAGAAAACCCAACACAATCAATGAAGATATTACAAGAAACTTTGGACGACTTTGGGGAAATATCGGGATTTAAAGTTAATCAAGAAAAAACAAAGACAATATTCAAGAATCTACCAGAAATAGAGCAACAGGAATTTATTTCGTTTACAGGTTGGGAGAAGGCCAACAAAGTTAAATATTTGGGAATCTGGATCTCAGCGAAGAACAAAGAATTGTTAATTAATAACTACTTTAAATTATGGGGTAAAATAAAAACTGATATGATCATCTGGTCAAATAAAAAGTTGTCACTATTGGGACGTATTTCAACAATTCAAATGAATGTGCTACCAAGGATGCTCTTCTTATTCCAAAACTTGCCTATAATATCACATGTTAAATACTTTGATACTTGGAGGAAGGACATTTTAAACTTCATCTGGCAAGGGAAAAAACCGAGGATTGCTTATAAATATTTGGTGGACCTTAAAGTTAGAGGAGGCTTAGCATTACCTAATCTTCAACTTTACGCTGAAGCGGTAGCCTTAACATGGCTAAAAGACTGGATAACTTTATCAAATACACGTCTGTTAGAGCTTGAAGGCTTTAACAATATTAGTGGATGGCATGGCTATTTATGGTATGACAAAATTAAGATACAAGCATCATTTAGGAATCATATAATCAGGTCCTCTTTATTGCGTATTTGGATGAAATATAAACATATTTTGGAACCAGCAACACCGATGTGGATTTCACAGCAAGAAATGTTAACACTACGTCCACTTAGACCGGACAAATTTATAATTTATCAGGAATTAATTAACTGGGAGGGGAAAAAATGTTCATTAAAGGAATTTCAATTTTTTAAAGAGGATTTACAATGGTTGCAATATTGTCAGATTAAATCAGTTTTTGTACAAGATATGAAAAATGGATTCTCTAAAGAAAAGTCCCCTTTCCACAAGATGTTACTAGAGAACAACCTGAAACTGATCTCTAAAATGTACAATCTACTTTTAACAATATACTGTGAGCAGGAGACAATTAAACCAACTATGATCGACTGGGCTCAAAACATGGGACATGATATTGCTTTAAACAAATGGGAAAGACTATGGTCAAAAGATTTGAAAGGAATAAATGCGCAATCAATTCGAGAAAACATTTATAAAATGATGTATAGATGGCATTTAACACCTAAGAAGATCGCAAAGATATACAAAGTGACATCCCCTAAATGTTGGAAATGTAATAAGGAAATTGGTTCCTTCTACCATATGTGGTGGACTTGTGATAAAGCTAAAGATTTTTGGGATATGATCTATAATGAATTGAGACTAATAGTACAAAAACAATATACCCAAAACACCAGAAATGATGCTACTAAGTATGATACCTGACGATTTGCTAACACAAAGAACTTTTTTGATCTATGCTACAACAGCTGCGAGACTGCTTTATGCAGCAAAATGGAAAGGGGCAGAAATTCCCGGGGAAAAAGACTGGATTGGGAAAATGTTCGAATTGGTGGAAATGGCAAAACTTACAGCCATTTTAAACGAAAAAGACAATGTTCAATTTCTAGGGGAATGGGAGGATTGGATGAAATATTGTGAATATGAATTAAAACTGGGGAAAATGGAAGAATACTTATTAATCTGATCTAGAGGACACAATTAATATTAAGAGTTATAACCATTTATATTAATAGAAGATGTTTTATGAAAGTTAAATGAGTTTATGATAGTTAAGATCAGACCAATTACGATGGGATGAATACTTTATTAAGAGGCGGACAGAGGTGATGGGGAAGTCATAAATTTTCCTTTAATTGTTTTTTATGAATTTAAGAAACTATAACAACATTGAGTTAGAATTTTGAATTTCATATTACTTTTATTGTTGTTTATTATCATAGAAAATTTGTATTATAAAAACCAAAAAAATTATTATAAAAAAAAAGAGATTGAGGGAGCTGAAAATATGAAATGGATAAGAGTAGAGAATGAATTAAATCAAGGTATGGGGAAATATGGGATATTTACAGAAAATTTAAATAAAGCTTTACAATTAACCAAGAGCCCGAGACGGGCAGTATTGAGTGTTTGGAAGAAATGGAAAATGAAGTGGATGAACAATCAAGATGGACCCCAATAATCTGCGTGAAAGAAAGGGTCATAGATGGTAACTTAGGGATAAAAATGAAAAATAAGGGTTATTATAGAGTGAAGGACATATTAGATCACCAAGGAAATTTGAAACCTTTTCAGAGAGTATTAGATGAAGTGGGCCAAATACGTTGGCTGGGACTGTGGGGACCAAATGAAGCAGTAAAACAAGGAAGATGGGGAGAATGTATGAAAAGAGAGGACAATGAATTGGAAGAGTTAATAAAGAGTGAAGCATATATTAGAAAAGGATTAGCAGGGAAAATATACAGAATGTTGATAAGAGATAAAGAATTCATGATTAGAATAATACAGGCAAAATGGGCAAAAGAAACTACAATACCAACACAAATGGTGAATAAAATGATGAAGGGTATTAAAATGTTTAAGATGGATAGATATAAAGAGTTGGAAAGGAAAATAATGCTGAAGTGGTACAGAACACCGGCCCAAATAGCACATATGATCAAAGGAATTAGACCGAACTGTTGGCATTGTAATGCAAAAGAGGGGTGGTTCTCACATTTGTGGTGGGAGTGCCCAAGGGTAATAGAATTTTGGAACAAAATACTTAGTAAAATTAGAGAATTGTTTAAGATTAGACTTCAAGAAAGTGTAGACCTGATGTTTATGGGAATAATGGGGTGTGAGAAGGTAGAAAAGAGAGCGAGATGTTTAAAGCGATGATATTAGCGGCTCACGCAGTTATAGCTTTTGGATGGAAAGATAAAACAAAGTGGACTACGGACAGGTGGAATAATTATGTGTTCGAATATGTGCAAACAGATGTATTGGGATACTTAAAACAACAGACGATGGGAGAAACAGAAGAAATGGAATTGAAGACTAAGTGGAACCCATACATTAATTGGGTGAAAAGAGGAGAAGCCAACGAAGAGACTTTAGTAAAACTAAAAAGGCTATGCTCATGGCTGAAAATATGATATTATGGATTGGTCCGTGGGGAGAGGGAAAGGGGGGGGAAGGGGGAAATTTGTATTGGAAGAAGGAAAGTGTAAATTGTAATTATAAAGGTATGGAGATGTAAAATGACTTCCAATGCAATAAAAAATATTTTTTTTTTAAAAAAGAGTAACAAGCTAAAACTGAGTTCAGAGTTGATGATGGTCAGGCAGGCAGAAGGTTTGGAGTAGTGTTGAATCTGACAAACTCAGCTACAAGAGGAGGAGCTTTATTACATCCCACTTTGTTATTTGAAGGCCAGGTAAATGCAGTGGTGCAACTACCTTTCTTACAACCGTATCTTGTCTAGAAACAGTCTCTTCTCTTACACTCTGCTGGTCTGGCCACACTCATCCACACTTCTGTAATTTCAAGAATAGACTACTGCAATGCACTCGACACGTGGGGCTGCCCTTGAAGACTATGTGGAACCTGCACCTCGTCTACTAACCAGAGCCTGGAAGTGTGAATGTGTTTCTCTGATTTTAAGACAACGCTGAGATCTAAGAACAATTTCCTAGAAGTAAACCCTATGGAGCAGCTTTGAACAGACCTGCTTAGGATAGTACTGGAACACCTATTATGTTTTTTTGTGGCCAATTCAAGTTGCTGTTTATCCCCTTTAAAGCTTTCAGCGACCAGGGACTCATGCACCTTCTCCCAGTATGAGCCTGTGCACTGATCAGGAATCTTGCAGGGCTCCTTCCTTACTACCCTCTTCTGTGGACATTTTGCACTGTGGTTCCAGGCCTCTGGAATGGTCTTCCTGAGATGGTCAGGAGAACACCCATGCCAGCCTTTTTTGGGATGTTCTATGAGACCCCAGGGCTGCCAACTCCAGATTGGAAAACTCCTGGAGATTTGGGGGTGGAGCCTGGAGAAGGCAAGGTTTGGGGAGGGGAGAGGCCACAGCGGGGTATAATGCCATAGAGTCCACCCTCCAAAGCAGCCATTTTCTCCAGGGGAACTGGTTTCTGTAGTCTATAGATCAGTTATAATCCTGAGAGGTTACCAGGCCCCACCTGGAGGTCAGTAGCTCTAGGTTGCCAGCTTCGGGTTGGGAAATACCTGGAGATTTTTGGTGGAGCCTGAGGAGGGCGGGGTTTGGGGAGGGGGACTTGAATCCCATAGAGTCCAATTGCCAAAGCGGCCATTTTCTCCTGGGAAACTGCTCTCTATTGGCTGGAGATCAGTTGTAATAGGAGATGCCCAGCTAGAACCTGGAGGTTGGCAACCCTATCTAGGCCACTCTGTTGAACAGAAGCTTTGAGACCAGGAAAATCCATTTTTCATCAAGAAATATTTGGTAGTTGTGATGTGTGTCTTAACTGTTATAGTGCTGGAGTATGCTGGGTTTCGTAAGCAGCTGTTAATGGCAGGTTTGGCATGTTATATTTATTGTAATAAATATTCTCTAATTAAAAAGGAAGGAGGAAAAATTACCAAGGCACTTGTCATCTTCATTTCCTATTTTTTTTCATATCCTCTCCCCACCTATTTACTTATAAGGAACCACAGAGCTCCTTATTAAACTCCATTCACCCAAAGGCACAACAAAATTGAGTTCTTCCAGCTACAGGTGAGAACACAGTCAGGATTCTCCATGCCTCTCGGGCTCATTCCACATGAGTCTTGCTTCCACGCAAAGATGCGGTTCTTTTTATGCTCCTTTTCACCCCCAAGCGAGACTTGCAGGTGGGTGACTTGCGAGACTCACGGGTGGGCCGCAACCACGTGTGAACCACGTGAGCGGGCTTGTCAAAACATAAGAATCTAAGAAAGGCCCTGCTGGATCAGACCAAGGCCCATCAAGTCCAGCAGTCTGTTCACACAGTGGCCAACCAGGTGTCTCCTGGAAGCCCTCAAACAAGACGACTGCAGCAGCATTGTTCCAAAGCACCTAATATGATAGGCATGCTCCTCTGATCCTGGAGAGAATAGGTATGCATCATGACTAGTATCCATGTTTACTAGTAGCCATGGATGGCCCATCTATCTCTCACCCTCCAGCATCAGCAGATGACCCCGTGTTCCGGTATTATGAGAGAGGGAGAAAAGCGTTTCCCTGCCCACTCTCTCCATACCACGCAGAATTTTATAGACCTCTGGTCTCCCCTTAACTGCCTTGACGGCCTTGCTGGATCAGACCAAGGCCCATCAAGCCCAGCAGCTAAATAATGTGTGTGTGTTACGTGCCGTCAAGTCGCTTCCGACTCATGGCGACCCTATGAATGAAAGCCCTCCAAAATGTCCTATCTCTGACAGCCTTGTTCAGATCTTGCAAATCGAGGGCTGTGGCTTCCTTTATTGAGCCAATCCATCTCTTGTTGGGTCTTCCTCTTTTCCTGCTGCCCTCCGCTTTTCCTAGCATGACTGTCTTTTCCAGTGACTCTTGTCGTCTCATGACATGACCAAAATACGACAGCCTCAGTTTAGTCATTGTAGTCATTAGCGAAATAATAACTAAAGTAAAAAAACAGATAAAATTAAAGCGTTATTCACAAAAGAAATAATCTATATAATATTCTGTTCTGTATGAGGAGAGTTGGAAGTCGGTCTTTGTATTGTTTTATACTTCACTTTTTATTTTATGTTGGGTATTAGATAGCGAGCTTTGCTACATGTCAGACAGTTAAGGGTTAATATTGTAACTGGCCAGGTGGTCAGTATGGTGGCCATTGCAATCGTGCCTGGTGGTCACGTCTACAACAATTTGCATGTTTACTTGCTTTCGATATCCTTTGTTTGGAAGCAAAAGCAGTTCAGTTGTTACCTTTCGGATGCCAGCCGGCTAGGATGGAGAGGCTTTCTTGTCGTTTAAGAATGCCTGCTCGTGAGTAAGCTTAGCGCCTGCCAGAGGCTTCTGGCAAGCATAGGAAACCTAGAATGTAGGGAGGATTATTTGTTTTGCACCCAGTGAATTTCCCTTACCCTGAGTTTAGAGTAAATCTTGTTTATGACCAAGACAAACGTCTTGTGACCTTTTGTGCGTGTGCGTGATCAATCTCTATTTTCAATAGACCACGATCAACGATCCAATCCCTCTGAACGGTAGCAGTAAGCCCTTAAGAATCGAACACTTTGGCCATTTATTCGTGGAAGGTTTTGCATTGGATTTGCCGCTCTTTAGATGCACTTTTTCCCCATCCATATCCTCAAAACTCAACAATAAGCCGCCATGCAGAGTTGTGAGAATTCAGATGGGGGAAATGTGCATCTATAGCACTGGTTCCCAACCAGGGGTCCATGGACCCCCAGGGGTCCTAAATTAAGGTCCGTGAAACAAAGTTATAAACCCCTAATAAATTAATATTTCCAATTAAAAGTTCTCTATAATAAATATATATATTCAAATATTATTCTAAGCTTAATGTTTAACTAACAGTTATGATTAAAGTTTATTTTCAAATTCTCAGAATTTATTATTTTGGACCTTGGGGTCCCTGCACCGAACAAAAAAGTCCTAGTGGTCCCTGGTCAAAAAAAGGTTGGGAACCACTGATCTAGAGAGTGACAAATCCAGTGCAAAACCTTCCATGAATAAATGGCCTTTACTTTCTTGTGTTCCGGTTTTGTTTTTTTTTTTGCAAGTTTTGCATATTTTGTTATATTCGGGCCTATTTTGCATACTGCGTGAAATAAAAAAATCTAATAATAAAAAATTAAAATTTAAAAAAAAAATGCCCAGCGGCCTGTTCACACAGCGGCCAGCTTTGGGGAGCGGATGCCGGGAGCGCGCGCGGACGCGCCAGGCGGAGACCTTTGGATCCGAGCCTGGAAGCGGCACTTGGGCACGTTTGCGCGCAGCTTCCCGGGGGTGAGTGGGTGGGTGGGTGGGGGACCCTTCCAGGCGATCCCCGGGGAAGGGGGCCGTGCCTTTCCCCGGAGGGCGGCGCCGCCCGCTGCCCCGCTGCCCGGGCCGTGCCCGGGACCGCCTGGCACCGCCCAGCGACCAGGAAACAGCTGCACGGCCGCCGCTTGGCCAACTCCAGCCGCAGCAGGAAGCGGGGCGCGCTCGGCAAGGCGCGGGCGGCGAGCGGAGGTAAGGGCCGGCGGGGGCGCGCCCGGGACCCCCTCCGCGGGGATCCGGGGCGGGGGGCGGGTCCGAGGGGGCTCTCCCCCCCCGCCTCCGTTGGGATCGCCGGCTTTCCTCCGCCGGGGAGGCTTGCAACTAGGGGGAGTGGTGCAATGCCTGCGTGGTGCAGGGGGTTGGGCTAGATGACCCCGGGGATCCCTTCCAACTCCCTGGCCACTTATGCATGGGAGGTTTGGGCTTGGGTTTGCTGCTCTCTACACGTCGAACGCATGAACACATGAAGTTGCCTTACGCTGAATCAGACCCTTGGTCCATCCAAGTCAGTATTGTCGACTCAGACCGGCCGGGGCTCTCCAGGGTCTCAGGCAGAGACCCTTTCACATCACTTCCTTGCCTGGTCCCTTTAACTTGGAGATGCTGGGGATTGAACCTGGGACCTTCTGCATGCCAAGCAGGTGCTCCACCACTGAGCCATGGCCCCTCCCAAATACATGCAAATTTCACATGAACACATGAAGCTGCCTTATACTGAATCAGACCCTTGGTCCATCCAAGTCAGTATTGTCTACTCAGACCGGCAGCGGCTCTCCAGGGTCTCAGGCAGGGGTCTTTCACATCACCTCCTTGCCTGGTCCCTTTAACTGGAGATGCCAGGGATTGAGCCTGGGACCTTCTGCATGCCAAGCAGGTGCTCCACCACTGAGCCACAGGCCCTCTAGATGCACATTCCCCCCATCTGAACTCTCAAAACTCTACATGGGGGCTTATTGTTGAGTTTTGAGAATGTGGATGGGGGAAATTTGCATCGAGAGAGCAGCAAATCCAAGGCAAAACCTCCCATGCATAAATGGCCTGTGATTCTATGATTCTAGGGTTGCCAACCTCCCGGTGGCGGCTGGAGATCTCCTGCTGTTACAACTGATCTCCAAGCGATGGAGATCGGTCCCCCTGGAGAAAGTGACCGCTTTGAAAAGTGAACTCTAAGGCAGTATATACCCCATTGAAGCCCTTCCTTTCCTAAACCCTACCTTCCTCATGCTCCGCAGGGAAGAGCCATAGCTCAGGAGCAGAGCATCTGCTTGGCATGCAGAAGGTCCCAGGTTCAATCCTCGGCATCTCCACTTAAAGGGACTAGGCAAGGAGGTGATGTGAAAGACCTCTGCCTGAGACCCTGGAGAGCTGCTGCCAGTCTGAGTAGACAATACTGACTTTGAGGGACCAAGGGTCTGATTCGGTATAAGGCAGCTTCATGTGTTTACCCCCAAAATCTCCAGTTATTTCCTAACCTGGAAGCTGGCAACCCTACATGCAACCAGCCAAGATCTGAGGAGGTGGTGAAGTGGCTTGGAGGTCTTCCTCTGGTATCTTTTCAGGACAGTTTTTAGTGTGCTTGGGTCCATGGATCTCCCTCCCCTCTGCCGTTTTAGCTGCACAACGACCCTGAGAGGTAGGGTAGGCTGGCTGGTTGCCCAGTCAGTTTCATGGGAAGTGGGGATTTGAACCTAAGTCACCCTCGTTGACACTCTTAACTGCTGTGGTGGTTCTCCGCAACACTCCTCGGTGACATAGCACTGAGTCAAAAGCTGCGCTGCTGAATTTTGGCCGGTCGTGCCTGCAAGTCAGGAGCTGGCATTGAGATTCTGCCCATTATCGTGAACTTAATCACAGACGTTATGAACAACTGACTCATGAACATCATGGGCATTCTTCATCAGGCAATCCCTGCCTTCTAGCTACACCTCCCCTTCCTTTGCCCTTGATGGGGGGGGGGGAGCAATGCTGACTGGTCTCTTTAAGTATTTGAAAGGCTGTCACCTAGAGGAGGGCAGGGAGCTATTCCTGTTGGCAGCAGAGGATTAGACTCGCAATAATGGGTTTAAACTGCGGGCGGAAAGGTACCGGCTGGATATTAGAGATTTTTTTTTTTACAAGTAAGATTGTTCGACAGTGGAATCAGCTCCCTAGGGAAGTGGTGGGCTCCCCCTCAATGGCAGTCTTTAAGCGGAGGCTGGACAAACACTTGTCAGGGATGCTCTAGGCCAGAGCTTCCCAAACTTCTTGAGTTATGGAGCACTTATCAAGAGAGAAATTCATCACAGAGCACTAATCTTCACCTGGCACCTATATACTAAACCAAATGACAGTAGTATTTTTCTTTCCAGTCCCTTAACGGAGCACTAGGAGGTGTTTCATAGAGTACCAAGTGCTCCCTGGAGCACAGTTTGGGAACCTCTGCTCTAGGTTGATCCTGCATTAAGCAGGGGGTTGGACTAGATGGCCTCTATGGCCTCTTCTATGATTCTGTCTTAAATAATAATAAAGGGCTGTCAAGTGACAACTGACTTATGGCGACCCCTCAAGGGGTTTTCAAGATAAAGAGATGAGCAGAGGTGGTTTGTCATTGCCTGCCTCTGCATATCCTTACAGAGTAGTTTTAGGAAAACAGGAAGTGGCTTTGAGCAAGGCAGCTGACTGGTCCACCTTGGCCACTTCTGCGGTTTTTGGCATATAAAAACCAACTCTTCTTCTTCTAGCGCATGCATGCAGAGGGGGGAATGGATTTTTTTTTCAAACTGCTGCATAAAATTAAGATCCTCCAGCCGTAATATAAACAGATTTTTCTATCCAAACCATCAACAGATGAGCAAAGACAAAGGAAGTTATCCTCCTCCATTATACCTCCACTACATAACCTCCCCTATACCAGTAGTTCCCCCAGCAGCTGCAGAGTAGCTTATACATTTACTCCTAAGAAAACTTTACATAAGAACCTAAGAAACGCCATGCTGGAACATACCAAGGTTCATCAAGTCCAGCAGTCGGTTCACACAGTGGCCAACCGGTGCCTCTAGGAAGCCCACAAACAAGACGACTGGAGCAGCATCGTCCTGCCTGTGTTCCAAAGCACCTAATATAATAGGCAGGCTCCTCTGATCCTGGAGAGAATAGGTATGCATCATGACAAGTATCAATTTTTACTAGCCCTCTCCTCCATAAACATGTCCACTCCCCTCCTCAAGCCTTCCAAGTTGGCAGCCATCACCACATCCTGGGGCAGGGAGTTCCACCATTTAACTATGCCTTGTGTGAAGAAATACTTCCTTTTATCTGTTTTGAATCTCTCACCCTCCAGCTTCAGCAGTTGACCCCGTATTCCGGGATATTCCTTGGTGGCCTCCCATTCAAATACTAACCAGGGAAGTTTAAAAGGATAAAAGTCTTGGCTTTTCGACAGGCAACATTGCAAATACACCCAGCACTTGAATGCTGCCAACTGCTGCACCCTCTTCCACCTTGACCTATGCATCTTAGATTTTGCAATTTGAGAGGTAGGAAAAAATAAAAGCTGAAAACAGAAGAGAAAGTTTGGAGTAAACAGGGAGTGTGTTATTTAAACAGAAACTGTCACAATAAGACAACCGTCATATTTGGATAGCAAGTTAAAGCCTGTAATGTGCAAAACATCAAGGTATTTAACAACGAATTATAAAACCCATTAGAGCATATTGTTTCCAAAATTATTCACATTTAAACATTTAATCATAACTATGAACATGCGTTGTATACATTGACACTGGAATTATTATCGAATGCTGAAGATTTTCTTAACGTTTAAAATTTACCTTATAAAACATGTTATCCATTCCAAAAAAAGGTTTTTTTATTCAGCGTTTCCCAATATTTCCCTTTTTTTAAACTGGGAAAATAAATAAGTGCTTGGAATAAAACGGGGAGGGACAAGTCCATGGGGGGGGGGGATCTAAAGATTAGAAAAAGAATGGAGGGGAGAGAAACCCTCTCTCCTCCACATTTTTTCAGGCCTTCCTGTTTCTAGACAGACGTGGGACTTCAGGCAGCCTCAGGTGACGCTGTTGAGTTAACACTGACTAGCCCAGTTAACATATGTTACACCGGCCCTGTTCTGTGGGCCCCTATTTTGTAGGGCAAGGCAATTAAATTTTCTAGGACAACTTGGAAGGCTTTATGAGGGAAGTGGACATGTTCATGGAGGAGAGGGCTATCCATGGCTACTAGTCAAAATGGATACTAGTCATGATGCATACCTATTCTCTCCAGCACGAGAGGAGCATGCCTATTGTATTAGGTGCGGTGGAACACAGGCAGGCTGCTGCTGCTGTACTCGTCTTTCTTGTGGGCTTCCTGGAGGCACCTGGTTGGCCACTGTGTGAACAGACTGCTGGACTTGATGGGCCTGGGTCTGATCCAACATGGCCTTCCTTATGTTCTGATGTAAGTACTAGAGACGGGGCCATTTCAGGCGAAACTAGATGACAAGCTGGAAGCAACACGTGTTGTGCTCCTGAGAAAAGACATTTTCCACAGCCGCTAGCTCAGCAGATCCATTTCAGATTAGGGAAACTGGTACAGAGGCAAGGCATCCACTTCTCCCCAAACCACACCTGAGATCTGAATCAGGCTCCCACCCGTCTTCTATTTAAAAAAAAACATCTCTGAGCCCTACAGCTCTGAGTGGTTTGTCACAGGTGTGGAGACTACTCCCAGGAGCCATGGTTGGATGGGGAAAAGGGCAGGACACTCAGGAAACTGACCTGCTTGCAACTGGGTTGATTTCCACTTCCCTGAATTTGTTCCAGGGTAGACTTTGCCCTGACCTGGATGGCCCAGGCTAGCCCGATCTCGTCACATCTCAGAACCTTAGCAGGGTCAGCCCTGGTTGGCATTGGGATGAGAGACCACCGAGGAATACCAGGGTTGCTGTGCAGAGGACGGCAATGGCAAACCACCTTTGTTCGTCTCTTGCCTTGAAAACCCCATAAGAGGTCACCATAAGTCGGCTGCGACTTGACGGCACTTTACACACACGTAATTTCTTTTCTCCCAGGATTGGTTTGAACCCAGCACGTAGGCAATACTGCTAATGGAGTCCACACATGGGTGTTTATCAGCCAGCTCATACACCAACCAGTTCCATGAATCAGGTTTGCCACCTTTCTTTGCAGGGCTCATTTGCCTTGACTGACGTTTTACATAGAAGAAGAAGAGTTGGTTTTTATATGCCAACTTTCTCTACCCCTTAAGAGAGACTCAAACCGGCTTACAATCACCTTCGCTTCCCCTCTCCACAACAGACACCCTGTGAGGTAGGTGGGGCTGAGGGAGAGTGACTAGCCCAAGGTCACCCTGCTGGCTTCATGTGTAGGAGTGGGGAAACCAATCCAGTTCCCCAGATTAGCCTCCGCCGCTCATGTGGAGGAGTGGGGACTCAAACTCGATTAGACTCCACCGCTCCAAATCACCGCTCTTAACCACTACACCACGCTGGTTGGAGTTTTTCCATGAAACTTAATATTTTTTTCTTCCTTTTTTTGCCATTTGCATTCCAGTAACAAGAAATCTGCCCTGTGGGAGAATATGGAACCAGAATCCGGAAGTCGAGATTCCCCTGTGTCCGCAACTTCAAGGACATTAGACACGGAAAAGGCAGCAGACGCTGGAAGCGGGAAGAACTGTGCTGCTGAAGAAGCTGTTTTGCCTTCCGTCCACGAAGGTTTGGAAAATGCGTACCTGAAACCTGTCAAAGAGGCTCCCACAAAGAAACTCTGTGGATATTTACACAAATGTTCCGGGAAAGCGCCAATCAAGACTTGGAAATCTCGTTGGTTCTTTTACGAGGAGAGCAAATGCCATTTGCTTTACTACCGGACTGCCCAAGACGTCAACCCTTTGGGAAGCATCGATGTCTCCAGCGCTAGCTTCGATATCAAGGCGGGAGCAGATGAAGGAGTTTTTGAAATCAGGACTCCCAGCAAAGAATTTATCCTTAAGGTATGTGAAATACATGTTAGGCTGGGGGGTGGAACCGGGGAATTGAGTACCAGGTATTGTTGTCGATGGCTAGTCAGATGCCAAGGGGAAACTCATACGAAGAAGTTGGTTTTAAGTGCCAACTTTCTCTACCTTTTAAGGAGAATCAAACCAGCTTACAATCGCCTTCCCTTCCGCTCCCCACAACAGACGCCCTGTGAGGTAGGTGGGGCTGAGAGAGTTCGGAGCGAACTGTGACAAGCCCAAGGTCACCCAGCTGGCTTCACATGCAGGAGAGGGGAAACTAACCAGGCTCACCAGATTAGAGTCCGCCACTCATGTGGAGGAGTGGGGAATCAAACCTGGTTCTCCAGATTAGAGTCTGTCGCTCTTAACCACTACACCAACCAAATCCTGTCCTTTTGGCACCTGACGTGAACTAGGGATGTGCTCCGGAATGACTCCCCGCACTCCTAAAGCTGTTGGTAGGTGTGATGAAAGTTGTGGGGATATTTATAAAAGAACTAAATCTGTTTCAATGACTGGATGTTCATTGAATGCTTGTTTTAGCCTTGTTAACATCACTGCCAGGAAAGCATTAAAAAGTCTGGATTCCCCTGGGGTGGTTTACTTAGCTATATCCACTTAGAGCTGGGTTTCTAGTTAGCTGGAGTCCAGTATTCTCCCCTTAGATCTTCCACAGTTTGTAGCTGGAAAATTTCAGCAGGCAAAAAAAAAAGATTAATAAATCTTAGTATTTTTATAAAGGGGAACAGGGTTATAGGGAAATGGTACTGTTTAGGAGATAGTGTTGTGGTTTTAATGTCTGTGGGAAAAACATAGGCAGGTTTTTTTACATTGAGTATTGTATATGCTAGGCTGGTTATATTGCACTGTTTTTCTAATTCTGTAATTTGCCTCGGGTCTTGACAGCTGTCTATAAAGGAAGTAAACCAATCAATTTATTTGTCACTAACACAGGGCCAAGTTGGAACACGGATCATTTGGATACTTCTGTTTTTTTCCAGTTTATTGGCAAAGATCAGGGACGCAGAATGGCTTGATCATGTTATCGGCACAATTTTTTTGTTTCCCCTTACAAAATGCTCTGATTCATTCAGATGAAGGGTTGTTTCGTCTTCAGAAAACTGCTGTTTATCATGAGGGCAGCCTTCTGCTTTTTGAGGAAGTCAGAAGTCAGTATCCTGAATTCCTTCTTCTTCCTGACCCATCATGAGAGGCACGAGATCAGGAAATCCCATTACTTGCTTAACAGATCTCTTCCAGCGAGGTTCTCTTTGCTACCAGACTCCATCCATGGCAGAATTGAGTGGTATCTACAGGTGAAACCTGAATGACAAAGATCATGATCTGACCTCTTTTATATTGTTTTAAAATTTTAACTACAGGCTATCAGTAAACAAGCCATGATGTACTGGTTGCAGCAGTTACAGATCAAGCGTTGGGAGTTTTGTAATAACCAGCCTTGGAGTTTGGTAGAGGATGCGGTGAATGAAGCCCAGTTCAGCTACTGTAAGTAACAGCTATATAACTGCATTAGACTTTTGCCCCCCAAACAGGAGGTTGGATTGTCATCAGCGAATCTCGAGATCACAATGTTTAGTTAAAGATCTCCTCCAAGTGGTGGATATTAAGCAGAAAAAAATGGGAGCGGTTAGAGAAAAATCTCACTGGGCATAATGAAAAAGCCCAAATCTGTCGTTCATAGCAGTTTTAAAATGAAATGGAGGCGGTATTGTGCAGACTTGTTGATTAAGGTAACACCCATTACCAAAAATATTTTCTGTTGTGGGGGAATGGTTCTGTTCCCTCTGAAAATATAAAAGCCAGCAGTTATTAGGATCTGCCAAAGACTAAACCCTCAAGCATCTGTTTGCCAGGATGCCAGAGGTTTTTAACTCAAAAATTATTTATCCATTTACTTCAGTTACACCCCACCTTTCTCCGCAGTGGAAAAACAAAGTGGCTTACATTATCCCCTCCTTCGCCATTTTATCCTCACATCAACCCTGTAAGGTAGGCTAGGCTGAGAGCGTCTGACTGGCCAAGGTTCCCCAGTAGGGTTGCCAGGTCCCTCTTCTCCTCCGGCAGGAGGCTTTTGTGTGTAAGTGTGTATGTGCGCGCACCGATGCACGCACGTCACTTACGGTTTAGAACCAGAAGTGCTGCCTCACAAAGGGCCTTTACCTCTTAGTTTGAGTGGTAAAGCGCCCCTTACCACTCAACCTAAGAGGAATAAGGCTCCTCGCGAGGCAGAACTTCCGGTTCTAAACCGGAAGTGACGCGCACGGTATGCACGCGCGCAAGCACATTTGCCCACCAACCCTTAGGTGGTCGGCAGGCAGAGGGGTTAATTGCCGGGGGTTTGCCCGCCACCAGCGGGCACCTGGCAACCCTATCCCCCAGCAAGCTTCCACAGCAGAGTGGGGATTTGATCCTGGGTCTCCCAGATCCTAGTCTGACCCTCAAGTCATTACACCACGCTGGCTCTCGGAAGGTTTTGCATTGGATTTGTCACTCTATAGATGCACATTTTCCCCATCTGAATTCTCAAAACTCTGCATGGCGGCTTATTGTTGTTTTGAGAATATGGATGGGGAAAAAGTTTATCTAAAGAGTGGCAAATCCCATGCAAAACCTTCCATGAATAAATGGCCTTACTAACTTGAAGCTGGGCAGTAATAGTAAGGCAGACCAAAACAGAGATTTGCATTTTGTTTGATGGAGCATTTGTCCTGTCGTTTGCATAACAAGAAGCCAAAAGAACGCACCGGTTGCATATTTTTGTTCTCCGTGGCCTTTCGGCTGCAGCCTTCCTTAACTCCATCAAGTATTTTGTAGCTCTTTCTCTTATCTGTCTTTTTAGCTGAGGCGGAACACGATTTTTTGCCCCCTGTGAAAACTCCCACTGATGCGGTTGGCATAAAGACAGCTTTCCAGCTTGCTCCCCAGCCCTCCGTATCCTTTCAGAACATCTCCCTCAAGCACCCGTGGATTGAAATACAGTAAGTGGTTCCATTTACTGAAATTCTAGAAAAGGGGCTAGTTTGTTTTGCCAGTAACAACAGAGAGCCTTGCGGCACCTTGAAGATCTACCAGTGTATATCGCCAGGAGTTTTTAAAGGCAAGAGTTTAGTTTGTCAGATGCATTAAGTAGACGAGTGATTCCCCAACATGTTTCCTGGAATCCACTTGTTTCTTCCCCAAAGCATCTTATCTCCGAAGCAAAGAGCCTGGTTTTCCTCCACCTCACTGGCTCAGGAAGTACTTTATAAGAGACCGGGCGATTTAACCCATTCAGAAAAAGTTGCCTCTATCATAGGAGCATGCTTGGCTTGGGACTTCCTAACATTTTGTGAACCTTTCAGCCTTTGTGATTGTGCCCAGCCTCTTTGACAGCTGTTATGTAACTGGTCCCATTCCCCTATGGCAGACATTTGACTGTTTCCACTAATCGTTCTCAAAATTCCACAGGTGCCTATAACTTCATCGGCCTGATCTTTTTGGGTGTGGTGCATATGCTTGATATGTGGAAAGGATTGTTATGCATGGTGAAATTAAAAGATAAAGGTATCCAATAGCAGAAATTAACCCCCCCCACACACACACACACCATTTCACATAGAAAATAAGCATGTCAGGAAGATTAGGCTAGAACCTTTCTCCTTGGCATCTGGATTTCCTTGTGCAAGGATTTATTTATTTTTTTTGGAGGCATATTCAGTCCCCATCTGACATGACGTAGCCCAATGACATATTTTCCTCTTCAGTGAAAATTAGGCCTCTGTTTCAATTGTTATTACAGCTCCTTCCTGACCCTTTCCTGATGTTTTTGTGATCTCAGGAACACCGTGCATAATCTTTGTGGCAGCCGGCCAAACCGAGGAGACTGTGGTGGTATGTTTAATTCCGAGGAGACCCAAGAAAATTTCGAAATCCTAGCTGAGGAAGAGCATGTGGAAGCAGAAGCTGAGAAAACAGGTGCTCTCTCTCTCTCTCTCTTTTTTGCACATTTCATTCCCGTATAAAGAGTACAACATTGAGTTGTGCCCAGTGAACATTTTTAGCACCTGTACCAGGGCCATGAGGTACGAGAAACATCACTGTGGTGAGCTGGGCTGAGCCAATGAAGAATGGTTAGGGTGAAAAACTATTCTGTTCTAAGCAGATCTACCTAAAAGTAACTCTCGTTGAAATCGAGTCTTTGGAATAATCTATTGGGGTGCAAATCTCACTGAGTCCTGATCTGGATGGCCCAGGCTAGCTACATCTTGTCAGATCTTGGAAACTAAGCAGGGTTGGCCCTGGTTAGTACTTAGAAAGGAGTCCACCAAGGAAGTCCAGGGTTGCTACGCAGAACCAGGCAATGGCAAACCACCTCTGTTTGTCTCTTGCCTTGAAAAGCCTATGGGGTTGCAGTAAGTCAGCTGCGACTTAACAGCACTTTTCCACCACCAAATCTCATTGATCAAAAAATTTAAGCATTTAAATATGAATCTGTTAAATCTAGAGGAGGTAGTGTGCACCTCCCATTTCCTCAGTATCGATCCCAAATTGATCTTAAACCAGTCTGATATCTTCCCTGGTAAACGGGAACATGCCGTCCTTTAACCCTGTTTGTTTCCTCCTCAGCCAGTCCAGAAACCCAAGAAAATACAAGGATGAAGACCAAGCCTGCCGTGACTCGAAAAACCAAAAAAGGAAACGGTGCTTTCTCTCGCTTTGCAGAAGGGACAGGACAGGAGAAAGTAGCCTCCTTAAAGCATCAAGCTTTAGTCCTCACAGAAGAAGTTAAATCCCAGAAGGTAAACCTGACATAGAAATCCATATTTAGTAGGGCTTGTTCCACAGTTTTTTAACACATAGATATGGGCTTTAAGTAGTGACACAATAGATACGTTCATAGATATGTTCTGGAAGCTTCCTGGGTGCACTGTGTGTGTGTGTGTGTGTCCATTTCCACTATGGACCTTCCTCTTGACACTGTTTTCCCAACCTGAAGTAGAGCAATTCCCTGCTTTCTGGGACTGTTTTAGATCAGGGAAACATGGGAGGGGGAGGTTAAGCTCCCTCTCCCTGCCTGCCACAGTCCTGATCAGACCATGGAGATGTACCCAGGAAAAATCTGTCATAGAATAGTTACTTCCATCTGATTGACTAACCAGAGTTTGCTGTACAAACCACCGTTTAATAAACCATAGTTTATCATGATGTCTGGATGCAGCCTACAACTGCAAAGTTGTGAGTGGATTTTTTTTGGTTTGGGGCTGTTGTGAGGATAAAATAGAGGAGAACAATGTACACCACTTTGCGCACCCTTGGTAGAAGAGCAGGATAAAAAATGTACTACATAAAAATAAAGATGCCATTTTATATACACAGAACTCTTCTGTCAGCGCAAAAACAGGACATCTAGAAATAATGAACTGCAAAGTTGTGAGGGGATTTTTTTTTTTTTTTGGCTTTGTGTTTTCTTCCTCAGGAACTGGTTAAACTTCTCCACAAAGCTCTGGAGGCAGCACAGCAAGAGAAACGGGAGTCCTGCCGGTACCTGGCTGCCACTGAGACAGACAGGCTGGAGCTGGTGCGGCACAAAGTCAGGCAGATTGCAGAGCTGAACAAGCGGGTCGAAGCGCTGGAGGTGGAGGGGAAGGACCTGGAGAACCGGCTCGCTTTGAAGGAAGAGCACGTCGAGGAACTGGAGGCCCACGTGCAGCTCCTGATGGAGAAGAATCAGGCCAAGCAGCAAGTCGTCCTGAAGCTGACGGAGCAGCTCAGCAGGGAAATGTTGGACTCTCCTGGGGAGGCAGATTCCATTGCCGCAGAGACCTTGTACAAGCAGCAGGAAGAGATTGAACATTTGAAGGTACACTTGAGGCAAAGCCAGGAGCGAGCTCAGCCAGACGGTGGGGCGCAGTGTCATCCGGCCACTTTGGTCGTTTATGTCTGGGTACTTTCACTCACGTTCACCCACTGTCTGTCTCGGTTGTTCCTTGGAGTTACGCATGAGTTTTCCCTCCATTAGAGATGACCTCGCTGCCAGCTCTCACAAATCCCAGGACTTCCCGTTCCTCTGTTAACCTGATTCTTCCCTTCCCTGAGCTCAGCCCGGCTGAAATCTCTGTGCATAAGGCAAAGTGCAGGACACATGAGCTTAGTTTCGCTCACAGGCAATTACAAAGCAGCATGTCCAGAGGTGGGGATTCAAATACTTCCTGCTTCCTGGGAGCTCTTTCTGAGCAGAAGAAAGGATTTTTAAAACCGAGGCTTGGATTTCTCCCCGTCCCCCCTCTTTTCAGTTTGTTCCGGTTTTTGTTTTATGTTCTTAAAATGCTTTTTTATGTGGCAATTGGGTTTGGGGGGAGGGAACGTGCAGTAAAGCCAGCTACGAAGCAGCATTTCAAGGGGTGGGGATTCAAATACTTCCTGATTTGAGCTTGGAAACCGCTGGTGCATAGACTCCCAACAGGAAAGGGTGGGTCCAGCGAGCAATGAACCTCAGGTAAAACTCCCATGCATAAACAACCTTTGTCTCCACACTCTCCCAGTTTCACCTCGGGTGTATGTTGGCCCTTAGTTTTGTGCTTTCCATTTTGTCTGATGCATCCATTCCAGCTCCCAACTCCCCTTCTCCAAGCTCCTGAAGTTGAAAGCTTAGCCTGCTTTATTTCACTACCCTCCTGGTTGCAGGAACAAGTTAAAACACTGTGTATGCTCCCTAGACCTTTGAGGTGAGTCACTATATTCCGCTGTACAACTCTATGCAGAGGTATTGTGGCCTGAGCCCATTGAAATCAGTGAGCTTAAAATGGAGTAACTCTGCATAGGATTGCACAGTTAGTCTTAGAAATAAATACAAATAAATGAGTAGTTAACACAAGAACAAAGAAAATCACCAGTTCACCTGCCTGTGGTCGTTTATGCGTGGGATTTTTTCCTGAGTTTCGTTGCTCGCTGGACCCACCCTTTCCTGTTGGGAATCTATGCAGCAGTAGGCTCCAAGCTCAAATCAAGTCCCCGACCCTTTAAATGCTTCTTTGTAATTGGCTTACTTTGCAGTGCGTACTGTGAGAGAAAATCCCCCCCAAACCCAATTGCCATATAAAAAAGCATTTTAAGAACAAAAACAAAAAACGAAGCAATCTGAAAGGAAGGGGGTGGGGAAGAAGCCCAAGCCTCATTTTTAAAATCCTTTTTTCTGCTCAGAAAGAACTCCCAGGAAGCAGGAAGCATTTGAATCCCCGCCCCTTGATACAGTACTTTGTAATTGGCTGTAGTGCTTTCTTTGAGAGAAACCAAGCTTCTGTGTCCCGCACTTTGCCTTATGCATGTGGATTTCACCCAGGCTGAGCTCAGGGGGGATGGAAGAATTGGGTCGAGGGACAAGAAGTCCCAGGATTTGCAAGGGCTGGCCGCGAGGTCATCTCTAATGGAGGGAAAACTCATGCATAACTCTAAGGAACAACCGAGACAGACCAGGGGTGAATGTGAGTGAAAGTACCCATGCATAAGTTACCTATAAATACCTGAATCAGACACACCTGCCTAAAAATGTGAAGGCTTCTCTCATGGTTGCCTGGAGGTATGTCTTGGGCTTATTTTTCTCTGAGATAGCCCACCTGTGTCTGCACTTTACCCCTCCAAATTGTAGGTGTGGTTTGCATGATTAAATGCTCTGACCCCCCCCCCCCAATCCTCCACAAAGAAACCTGGCATGTTGAAAAGGGTCATATCCCAGCTTTCTCCTTGGCATTTTTACATGAGCAGGTTTTTCCCCCATGTAAGCATATGAACCCCCAACTGCAATCTGGTGTGCCTTTTGCCCACATTTGGGTTCATCAGCTTCATGAGAACGAAGCCTTCATAGCTGCTAGAGACCAAACAACTAGTCTGGTCACGTGAGAGCCAGCATGGCGTAATACTTAATGTGGTGGACAAGGATCTGGGGGAATGAGATTCAAATCCCAACTCTGCCGTGAAAGCTCCCTGGGGGACCTTGGGCCAGACACTCTCTCTCAGTGTAACCTACCTCACATGGTTGTTGTGAAGATAAAATGGAGGAGGGGAGAGCGTTGTAAGCCACTTTGGATTCCTGTTGGAAAGAAAAGTGTGGCATAAAATGAAGTAGGTAAAAAGGTAAAGGTAGTCCCCTGTGCAAGCACCGGGTCATTACTGACCCATGTGATGACGTCATATCCTGACATTTACTAGGCAGACTATCTTTACGGGGTGGTTTGCCATTCCCCAGTCATCTACACTTTACCCCAAGCAAGCTGGGTACTCATTTGACCGACCTCGGAAGGATGGGAGGCTGAGTCAACCTTGAGCCGGTTACCTGAAACCGACTTCCGTCGGGATTGAACTCAGGTTGTGAGCAGAACTTTTGACTGCAATACTGCACCTTCCACTCTGTGCCACGGGACTCTATAAATGAAGTAAATAAAATAAATAACCACTGCCAGGAGGTGGGGTTGTTTTATAGGTAGGGTTGCCAGGTCCCTCTTCACCACCAGCGGGAGGTTTTTGGGTCGGAGCCTGAGGAGGGCGGGGTTTGGGGAGGGGAGGGACTTCAATGCCATAGAGTCCAATGGCCAAAGCGGCCATTTTCTCCAGGGGAACTGATCTGCATTGGCTGGAGATCAGTTTAATAGCAGGAGATCTCCAGCTAGTACCTGGAGGTTGGCAACCCTACTTATAGGTCCCTTTCCATGCCAGAACTAAGCAGAGGGATGCTGCCTTCTACTTAGGCCCCGAAGAGCATCCATATTCCCTTTTGAGCCTTCCATGTGGCAATGTTTAGTTTCGAGAATTTCATTCTCTAGCTCCTAACATAGCACCTTGAAACAAAAGATCGCCTGACAAAAGTTAACCAGAAAAATGACTCACAGTTGGGTGTTATCTATGTGACTGTTGCATTTGTATCCTTCTACAAGCAGGCAATGAGAACAAGGGCTTCTTGTTGTAACCCCCCTCTCCCCCACAGCTAATGAATTATATAGTTGTGCTGACAGTTTGTTTTGAATGGTTTTCTTCTTCTTCTTTTTGCCAGGATGATCTAGAAGCGTATAAAACTCAGAACCAGTTCTTGAATTCTGAAATCCACCAGGTTACTAAAATCTGGAGCACGGTGGCACAGAGGGAGAAGATCCTCCTGATGAAAGTAAGGAATCACGTTACATGCTCTTTGGAGAGCCAGCATCTTTGGCCACGCCCTTTTCTCTGTAATTTTGGGTTTGTAGAAAGATTCTTGTCTCTCTCTAAAATGCAAGCTCCCTACATTCCCTTTCCCTTTCCTAACATTCTGTCACACTTCACTGTGATCAAGAAATAAAACCTAACAATGGTCTACCCACATAGGAGCGGGCTACACCAGGATGGTGTAGCGGTTGGAGTGTCCGACTAGGATCTGGGAGACCCAGGTTTGAGTCCCCACTCTGCCACGGAGACTCACTGGGTGACCTTGCGCCTGTCACTCTCCTTCGCTTTCATCTACCTCACAGGGTTTATTGTTCTGAGGATGAAAATGGGAGAGTGTCGTATCCCGCTTTGAAGAAGAGTTGGTTTTTATATGCTGACTTTCTCTACCACTTAAGGAAGAATAAACTGGCTTACAATCGCCTTCTCTTTCCCTCCCCACAACAGACACCCTGTCAGGTAGGTGGGGCTGAGAGAGCTCTAAGAGCTGTGACTAGCCCAAGGTCACCCATTGAATCCCCATTGGGGTATAAATACCTTAATAAAATTTTCAAAATAATACTGGGTTCACCAAGGTCATTTATGCATGGGTACTATCACTCATGTTTGCCCCTGGTATGTCTTGGTTGTTCCTTGGAGTTTTGCATGAGTTTTCCATCCATTAGAGATGACCTCGTGGCCAGCCCTCACTAATCCTGGGTCTTCCTGTTCCTCTAATAATTCGATTCTTCGATCTCTCCTGAAATCAGCCTGGGTGAAATCCCCATGCATAAGGCAAAGCACGGGACATGGAAGCTTGAGGGAGTGACAGTTCTCTCACAGAAAGCACGACAGCCAGTTACAAAGCAACGTGTCAAAGGACGGCGATTCAAATGCTGCCTGCTTCCTGGGAGTTCTTTCTGAGCAGAAGAAAGAATTTAAAAAACGAGGCTTGGGTTTCTCCCCCCCCCCCGGTTCCTTTTAGAGAACTCCTGTTTTTTAAATGCTTTTTTTCATGGCACTTGGGTTTATGCAAGGGCGGGGGGGCTTTTCTCTCACAGTAAGCACTACAGTCAACTACAAAGCAGCATTTCATGGGGTGGGGACTCCAATGCTTCTTGATTTGAGCTTGGAGCCTGCTGGTGCATAGATTTGCAACAGGAAGGTGTGGGTCTAGCAAGCAACGAACTTCACGTAAAACTCCCATGCATAAACGACCCAGATTTCCAGAACAGAGTTTTTCCTCAGCTCATAAAGCATTGCCCAGTGTAGGGCATCCTCTTGGCATGCAGAAGGTCCCAGGTTCAATCTCTGGCATCTCCAGTTACAAGGATGAAGTAGTAGGTGATGTGTAGGACCTCTGTCCTTAGACCCAGGAAAACCACTGCCAGTCTGAGTAGACAATACTGGCCTTGATGCACCAATTGTTTGATTCAGGATAAGGCAACTGCATGTATTCATGTTTTCATCTTTGGTACCTCTTGGGATTACCCCTTGACCCCTATGTTAGTGAATGGCTGGCTGCCATTAATTCCACCAGAGAAAAGTAGGGTGCAGCACATTAGGTTCACATTATGGGGGCCAAAGTGGGTGACTCCTAGGGTTGTCAGGTCCCTCTTCGCTACCAGCGAGAGGTTTTTGGGGTGGAGCCTGAGGTGGGTGGGGTTTGGGGAGGGACTTCAATGCCATAGAGTCCAATTGCCAAAGCGGCCATTTTATCCAGGTGAACTGATCACTATTGGCTGGAGATCAGTTGTAATAGCAGGAGATCTCCAGCTAGTACCTGGAAGTTGGCAACCCTAGTGACTCCTAATGATGTTTGATGGCATTGTCTTCATTGCTATGGATCCCACAGTGGGCACATTTTGGAAATAGGTGGGTAAAATTGAGTAACTTTGCCAAAAGTGGAAAAACGGACTTTTATAAAAAGCCCATTGATCTCCCTTTAAGCCTGAGAATTTAGACCTGGGGTGTCGTCTGTGGGCCGCCCTTGAGAGCTCTTATCCAGCCCACGAGCCAGCCGAGGCAGCCACCACCACCCCACTCTCGATCTGGGCTGTCGAGGCATGGCCCATCCAAGTGGCATTTCTGTCATATCCCAGCCCTCGTAACAATCGAGTTCGACACCCCTGATTTAGACGGTCTGCTCCCACTCACTAGCCAGAGGGCCAAGAAGAAGAAGAAGAGTTGGTTTTTATATGCCGACTTTCTCTACCACTTAGAGAATCAAACCGGCTTGCAATCGACTTCCGCTCCCCACAACGGACACCCTGTGAGGTAGGTGGGGCTGAGAGTACTCTAAGAGAGCTGTAACTTGCCCAAGGTCACCCAGCTGGCTTCGTGCGTAGGAGTGGGGAAACAAATCCAGTTCACCAGCTTAGCCTCCACCGCTCATGTGGAAGAGACGGGAATCAAACCCGGTTCTCCAGATCAGACTCCACCGCTCCAAACCACCCCTCTTAACCACTCCACCACACTGGCTGTACCCCTTTCCTCCTCGCAAGCAGGACGCTCGAGAGGAGGTTCAAAATTGCCCACAGACTATTGCCTGCCTTATGCGTTACTGCTCTTGAGGCAGCAAACGTCCTGATCGGCTCTGACGGCAGCAATCCCCTCTTTCTGTCACAGTGTGCTCGCTTGCAAGCCCACAACTGCCAGATGGAGAGCAAATACCTGATGATGTTGCGGAAGCTGCAAGGACTGCCGGACTTGGCCAGCGACCATGCGGAAATGGTGAAGGGCCTCATCCAGGAGGCGCTGCAGTGGGGCGTGAAGGAGGAAGCCACCGTTCCTGTCCAGCAGAGCCCAATCAAGTAAGAGCCCAACACGTGTCTTTGTACATCATGGAGGGTGGCTGTTTTTAGTCGCTCTTCTAATGGTGTCAGCCCTACGATTTCGAAGGGCTTAGGCTGGAGTGACTCCATGTAGGATTGCACTGTGGGGCAGAAATTCATTTAGTGAAACAGAACAGAAGTTCAGTGGCACCTTATTCAAATAAATATTGTCCGTCTTTAAGGTGCCACTGGACTTTTGTTCTGTTTTACTAAATGAGCCAATTTTAATTGGTGAAGAAAAATTCTGATCAGAGGAGCTACAAATCAAGGGAGACACTTTTTTTTTACACTAGTGGTATGTTAGTGTAATAGAAGAATTTCTCCCTCTCTCATAGTACTAGAATGCGGGGTCATCTGCTGAAGCTGGAGGGTGAAAGATTAAAAACAGATAAAAGGAAGTATTTTTTTACACAATGCATACTTAAATTGTGGAACTCCCTGCCCTAAAATGTGGTGATGGCTACCAACTTGGAAGGCTTTAAGAGGGGAGTGGACTTGTTCATGGAGGAGAGGGCTATTCATGGCTACTAGTCAAAATGGCTACTAGTCATGATGCATACCTATTCTCTCCAGGATCAGAGTAGCATGCCTATTATATTAGGTGCTGTGGAACATAGGCAGGACAATGCTGCTGCAGTCGTCTTGTTTGTGGGCTTCCTAGAGGCATCTGGTTGGCCACTGTGTGAACAGACTGCTGGACTTGATGGGCCTTGGGCTGATCCACAGGGTTTTTCTTATGTTCTTAAGATATTAAAGGTGACCTCAGTTTCTGACAGTAGGTGATGGCTTTTGTAACTTCGGTAATTTATTAAAGGAAGTATAACTGCATGATATCTCAAGAGGGTACCTACTTTGAGGCCTTAGTGTGATGGGTATTTTTTCAATTTAATTGGGTAATAAATGATTATCAATCGATAGTCATAGTAATCTGATCCCCCCACCCCTTCTGCTTTTCTCACCGGCCAGTCAATACGATGACTATGGGTTTATGACAGTTCCCGACTATGAAGCCGAAGACTGGAAGCTGCTGGCAAAAATCCAGGCATTGGAGATCAAGTCCAGTCACCTCCTGAACCAGGATGCTCTGGAGAAACCCCTTTCCGAGCGGTGGAATAGCCTCGGGGAACTGATTCCTTCCTCGGAGTTAAAGAGTCTGCTGCGCTGCGGTGTCCCGGTAGAGCACCGCCAGAGAGTCTGGAGATGGATCGTGAGTCACCGGGTGCAACATATCCGTTCTCCTGGCCACTACAATAACTTGCTCAAGCAATGTGAGGTTGCCGATCATCCGGCTTCCCGGCAGATCGAGCTGGATCTGCCCCGCACGCTGACCAACAATAAACACTTTACGTCACCTACCTCCCAGCTTGTTCCCAAACTCCGAAGGGTTTTACTGGCGTTCTCCCGACAAAATCCCACCATTGGCTACTGCCAGGGATTGAACAGGTAAGGAGTCCTGGCTTATTAGTACAATTTTTTAACTCTTCAATGCTTGCAAATTGCACCTTATTGATTAACTATTATGTGTTTGACAATGATTCCAATGTAAAATATGAAATCGTGTTTAGGATGATTGCTTATAATACAAGGGTCCAAATGTGCAGGAATATCTGGAGTCTGTAAGAGCCCCCATGTTAATTTCCCTTAGGATATTCCAGACCCTTATTCCCCCTCCCTGCAAAATAACTAGGAGGTATGAGTGACAAACTACTCCATGCTTAATGTCCTTGTTTCAGTGCAACTGATGAAACCCAAAAATTAAAACACACACGGAAGGGGGAGTTTTAAATTGTTCAAGAAAAACCATTCACCCGTTAATTGTAGGAAAATATATTTATTTGGAAGGGGCATGGATTAGGGAGATTTTTTTTCACCTGACGTGTTTTATCACCCCTGTTGTGGCCCTAAAGAGTGCAACTTGACATTGAGGGGCAGGCAGAGCAGTTTGGCTCCAGCGGTTCAGCTGAGTGGCAAATCCTGACAAGAATGGTAGTTCCCTGATGACAATATGGTCGGCCAAAGTTTGCCGTGGCTATCTGTCAAGCAGAGTGATTCGTCGCTAGAAGCATAATCGGCTCTACTCTTATGCAAGGGCCGTTCCTTGATTTGTATGAGACTTGGCCCTTGGATGAGAAGAGAACACGTGGCCCTGTTCTCAAGGGGTCATAGTCCCCATGGGGTTTGATCAGTACTTTTGGTTTCCAGTCAGATGCAGTCTATGGTGTATCAGTCCATGCCAGACGAGAAGGACATTGCCATAAAGATGAGGCGAAAGTCCAAATGGCAGCTTTCAAATTTTCCACTGCTCAGTGTCTCTGTGCTGATGACATCTGGTGCAGTCCTAAGCACTTTAATTCAGAAGCAAGTTCCCCTGAGTTTAAGGGATTTATTCCCTAGTAAGTGGGTTGAGGACTGTGGTCATTATCACCCATCGGCCATTTTGAAGCACAGAAAGTTGTCGGCTTTGAGGGACTTCAATGCCATAGAGTCCAATTGCCAAAGTGGCCTTTTTTCTTCAGGTGAGCTGATCTCTATCGGCTGGGGATCAGTTGTAACAGCAGGAGATCTCCAGCTAGTACCTGGAGGTTGGCAACCCTATTGGCAGTCAATATTGTAGGCCCAGCTCCCAAGGAAAAGTGACTAATTTTGGTGCTGCATAGAGTTCGAGAGGAAAGATGAACCTGGTCTTTAACAAAAAATATGTCTTTTTCCCTTGCCCTTGATGCTGGTGTCGGGTGCTAAGGGTTTAAACTGGTTGTGAGGGCAGTGCCCAGGCTCTGTAGTTTCTATGCCACCCTGGCACCTTATAGGCAGAGGGACCCGTTGGATTGCCACTCATCTGATTACAAGTTTAAGGCCCACAACAGCATTGAATCCTCTTTGTTATATTGAGGCCTGCGATTCTCCTCAGCTTGTTCTTTATGGGCGGTTGTGTTCTGTCACCTTACAACCACTGGCTCAGTCCAGATGTGATTCAAAAACCATGGTTTCGCTAAACTTAGCTTCAGTCAGTGGGTTTGAATGCAGGTGACTTTGCTAACTATGGTTTAGTTGTCAAAAAGGGCAAGAGTCCAGTAGCATCTTAAAGACTAACAAAAATATTTTCTGGTAGGGTATGAGCTTTCGTGAGCCACAGCTCACTTCTTCAGAAGTGTCTAAAGAAGTGAGCTGTGGCTCACGAAAGCTCATACCCTACCAGAAAATATTTTTGTTAGTCTTTAAGCTGCTACTGGACTCTTGACCTTTTTGACTACTGCAAACAGACTAACACGGCTACCCACTGTGAATTATCTTTATGGTTTAGTTGGGGGACATGAAACCCAGCTACGGAACCGGGGTTTGAAGTCGATTTTTAGCCACAGTTAGTCTCAGCCATGGTTTTGTGTGATGCGGGGAAATGGGAATCTGGCATAACCCTGGATTGTTCCTCAGCCCTTGTTACAGCGCAGAACAGGATACTAGTCACATCTCTACAAAGGAGATTTTCCTTTTTTTCCTTATTATTCGTTATTTTTCAAGGCCGGCCAGGATATGGATGACTCTGCCAAACCCTGGTTGCATACAGTAACCATGGTTAAAACCAAACCATGTTTTCATGGTGTGTCTGAGCTGAGCCATTGGGATGGAGAATGCTTGAAATGCCTCCTGGATTAAAATTCCATTGCTGCATTTGTCCTCTGCGGCTGTAATCCAACCAAGCTATATCAACGCAAGAAACAGAACCATTTGCAGAGCCGGGGGCTTCTTAAAAGTTTCCCCTCTGGCTGTTTGCACTGCTGGAGGGGAAACAGCTTTTCAGGTTAAATACTGAATGGAACAGCGGGGCTTCCCCTGAGCTTCTGCATACAGTGTGGCCATTTATGCAGGGAAATTTTTCGCTTGGTTTCCTGCTCTCTTGGTGCACAGTTTTCTACTGCAAGGTTTCCAACCCCTCTGCACGGGACATTTTGCCCCACAAAACATCCTGGCATTCAGGAGTAATTTGCTGCAATGAAGAAGTCATGGCAAAATGCAGCTCGTCAGAGCCCCTCCCCCCCAGACTAGAGTTGCCAACCTCCAGGTACTAGCTGGAGATCTCCTGCTATTACAATTGATCTCCAGCTGATAGTGATCAGTTCACCTAGAGGAAATGGCCGCTTTGGCAATTGGACTCTATGGCATTGAAGTCCCCTCCCCTCCCCAAACCCCGCCCTCATTAGGCTCCGCCCCTAAAACCTCCCGCCAGTTGCCAAGACCTGGCAACACTATCCCAGACCCTCTTTCATTGGCTGTTTCCCCCCCCCATGGAAAATCATGTCACCAGCCCTGCTAAGCCCCACCGTGGTGCTGGGCATTAAAAAAAAACAAACCTGGCCAGGTCAGCGTTTGGGGGTGTTTCGAAGTGGGGAGGGGGGAGCTGCTCTGTGCCCAGAGATATGCAAATGCTTCTTAAAGTGGGTAGATCGGCGTTTGGGGGTGGGGGGAAGCAGCTCTGTCCACAGACACATGGCAAACGCTGCTTAAGCTGGGCAAGCACATTTTACCTATACAGCTCCTTCCCGCACGCCACTCACTAAAAAAAATGGCTTCCAGGGAGAGGGATTGCATGAAGGAGGAACAAGCAGAATAGTAGACATGGGGAGGCATGGGGAGGCATGGGGAGAGAAACCCGAAACTAAAACCTATACATGGAAACGGTGGCGATTTGCCTCGCTTTGGGATCGGGGAAAACTTAAAATTCGCACTAAAACAGGTTGCTTAAAACACGAGTCAAGTGCACAATGGGGACGAAGTGACTTCTGAAGGTATGAAAATTCCATATAACTCCAACAAAGCCCCGATGCAGTCCTGCAAGGATCCCGAGGCAAGTAGGGTAAAGGTAAAGGTAGTCCCCTGTGCAAGCAACGGGTCATTCCTGACCCATGGGGTGACATCACGTCCTGACGTTTACTAGGCAGACTATGTTTATGGGGTGGTTTGCCAGTGCCTTCCCCAGTCGTCTACACTTTACCCCCAGCAAGCTGGGTACTCATTTTACCGACTTCGGAAGGATGGAAGGCTGAGTCAACCTTGAGCCGGCTACCTGAAACCGACTTCCATCGGGATCGAACTCAGGTCGTGAGCAGAGCTTTTGACTGCAGTACTGAAGCTTAGCACTCTGCACCGTGGGGCTCTCTCCCAAAGCAAGTACTCGAGCATAAATGGCCTGTGAGTTTCAAAGAAACCCCTGACTCCTCACCATTTCCCTGTGTTGTTTTCCCTGTGGCCTTAGGGGACTATCCTAGAGGATCACCAGTTCCTGCCCCACAGTTGTGAAAATCCCTAGTTGTAGCCGTAGGATTACATGTCTTATTTATAGCAGTGTCTCATTCATCCTAGGTTAGCAGCTGTAGCCCTGTTGGTCCTAGAGGAGGAAGAGAACGCTTTCTGGTGCCTAGTCCACATTGTCGAGAACCTAATGCCTCTGGATTACTACAGCAACACGCTGATAGGCTCACAGGTAAATCCAGCAGACCTAACTAAGCCAGACAATAGGATAGCCATAAAGCAATGGTCTCTTTTAAAAATAATTAACTTTAATTAGAATATTATTAAAGTATCCAAAAGATAAATGTTTTTGCAGCTGTGGAACATCTGCTCTGGAGGACTTATACCACTACTTATTTGAATGCCCTCTATATGTGGAACCCAGGGCTAAATTTCTTGCTGGGTTGGTTTCTGGCCTTAACACTTGTCCTAGTGCTGAGAAATTAGTATTTTTGTTAAAAGATACTGATGGGTTTGTTTCTTATAGGACTTCCCTGTATGCTCTGGAGGCAAAGAAAATAAGGTCCAATATGGTTGCTAAGAGAGCTGAACCTTCGAGCTGATTTTAATAGTTGCTAGGTCCCATTGGCCGTTTGGGACACCACTGCAACTTTTAGTTATTATTTCTCTGTATGCATCAATTTAGCATAGTTTTATTATGTATGTCATATGTATTATTAATCCAGCATTTTATTAACCTCGTACTTCCTTTTATTACATATCCGTGGTATCCTGGACATGTTTGTAATGGCCTATGGCTAAATGCAAATAAAGCTATTACTTTACTTATTAAAGTATCATTATGAAAACATTATGAGGAGTCCCATGGCGCAGAGTGGTAAGCTGTAGAACTGCAGTCCAAGTTCTGCTCATGACCAGAGTTTGATCCCGACAGAAAGTTGGCTCAAGGTTGACTCAGCCTTCCATCCTTCCGTGGTCGGTGAAATGAGTACCCAGCTTGCTGGGGGTAAAGGGAAGATGACTGGGGAAGGCACTGGCAAACCACCCCGTACACAAAGTCTGCCTTGGAAATGTCGGGATGTGACGTCACCCCATGGGTCAGGAATGACCTGTTGCTTGCACAAGGGACCTTTACCTTTTTATGAAGACAGTGCTTCAATAAAAAAACCTAAGCACTTCGGGGTTTTTTAAAAAGCCTGGTCCTGCACACAAACTCAGAATCTAAAAGAGACAAGTATGAGGGAAGAATCTGGCACAGGTTGAAAGGATTTCTGTGGCTCTACTAACTGCATTCGGTGCAGTGTGAGGTATCAGCCAATATAGTTGTTAAGAGTGTTGGGAGACCAGGTTTCAAGTCCGCAGTCTGTCACACAAACTTGCTGGGTTACCTTGGGCCAGTCACTCTTTCTCAGCCTAACCAACCTAGCAGGGTTGTTGTGAGGATAAAAGGGAGGTGAGAATGATGTGGTAAGCTGCTTTGTGTCCTCATAGGGGAGAAAAGTGAGGGGAGGGGGCCGTAGCTCAGCAGTAGAGCATCTGTGTGGCATGCAGAAGGTCCCATGGTTCAGCATTTCCAGTTGAAAAGATCAGGTGATAGGTGATGTAAAGAACATCTATGAGCTTTCGCGAGCCACAGCTCCCTTCTTCAGATATCTTTGAGGTGCTACTGGGCTCTTTCTCTTTTCTCTATGGCCTCAGTGTCTGTCCTTCTGCCCTTAAAAGACATTTTCCTGGACCTTTCTCCAGAAAGACATAAACATTCAAGTAATTCAATCATATTTTTTAAAGCCCACACACAAATCATGAAAGTTAAATATGTGCCCATTTATAGATTAATTTGTTAAAGACACACACTGCTCTGGTGGGTGTTCAAACAATGCCAAGACACGCTCAAAACAATAAATAAATCGCAATATAAAATCAGTGATCGCAGATGTTAAAAAGCGCAGATAATACAAAGAAGGTAAAAGACAGAATCGTTCATAAGTGTGTAAGAGATGATCAAATTGAGGAAGGCTGTTAATTGGAGAATAAGTGAAAAAGGCATAACTTTGTAAACATGGTGAAATGATGTGTTAAAAATGGAAAATGGACTGGAATTGCTGTTTCTGTCCCTACATTGTACAAGTCACTGAATAGAGGAGACATTAAGTTCCCTAATGTATTTAAATATAATCATGGTAAGATTAGCAGCAATGGGCTGAATGTTGCTAAAATGGAACAAGCAGGCTTTATCACCCTTTTCAGACACATCCTCTGGCCTTGTTGGATTGGAGAGTCTAATATCAAAGTCAGCCAAATCTGAGGATACTTAAATCCGGTGATTGGAGCTGTGAACAGGCAAGATAGATCTTTCTACAAACCTGAAAAATGCCCCCGGTTTGCAAAAAAATCTGAAATCTAAAAAGATATACATTGGGGTTTTTTTAAAACCCCAAAATGATAAAAGAAGCACCTGTAGCTTTAACAAATGGATTCACTCAGTGGCTGTTGCTAGGCAACCACAATCTTCTAGCCCTAGTTTCTCTGAGTAAATGGCAGGGGGAGGGCCTGGGCCATGGTTTTCCTAGGCAGAGGCTGCTGGGTGAGGGAGGGAAAGCTGAAGATAAAGGGGAGATAAACCTAGGTTGGCTGCTGGGTGGGAAGGAGAGAAGGCAGCAGGAAGAGGCTACGGGGCTTTTATGAAAAGTTGATTTAAATGGGTTTAGAAGGTTGTAATAGGGTTGCCAGGTCCCTCTTTGCCACCGGTGGGAGGTTTTGGGGGCGGAGTCTGAGGAGGGCGGGGTTTGGGGAGGGGAGGGACTTCAATGCCATAGAGTCCAATTGCCAAAGCGGCCATGAGGATACATGCGCTTTTGAATTCCACATAGATGCATTCCCTAGCTGACGGTCATTTGAACCCTCCTTTTAGCCTACGGGCTGATTAATGCTAACAACGTTGGAGCTGAAGAAAGCCTTGAAACGTGATTTACGACTAGCCATGCGTTCTCCTTTTATCTTGGTTCCTTGGCTGCACTTCTTGGATTTTCTTATCTCTTACTTCTGGACTATTGATGTTTGACCTTATGTTTTGGACTGGATATTCCTGTACTCGTTGTGGATTGTATTTAGTCTAGAGCACTAATTTGTGCCACAGATTTGCTTGCTCTACTGCATGATGTAATGCTTTTCATTTCATTTCATTTATCATTATGCTTGTTAACTTTATGCCTATAAATATTGTCTACACATTCAGAAGTGCTTATATGATTTTTTGTATAGTTTGCATGTTCATTGTTTGCATCATTATTTTGCATTTTTTACCCAGTGTGGTGTTATACTCTTGAGCCCTCGTGCTACCATTTTCTTCAACTACGTTAACTTTGGCACAGGTGTTCCTCATTATTGTAACTACCTGGCAGTTGGCAACCCTAGATTGTAATTCTGTTTAGGATTGCGCGGTTAAAGATACACTTGAGCCCACGGTCCGGCTAAAAGGTTAGTTGTTAAAGCAACAAAATAATTTAGAACGCAGCCCAAAGCAAGTCTACGGAACCCTTCTCAAGTCCGTTCCAGTGGGGTTTATGCTCAAGAAAACATTCTGGGGATGGCAGTGTTAGTCATCTATTTAATTTGTGTCTGGAAACAACAATGCAGCACGTTGTCCATAGTTGTAATTCTTAAAAGGCAGTTGCGACTAACTGAAGCCCCACTGAAACTATAGGGACTGTTTGACTTTAGCTAGATTGAGACCTCAGTAGACAAGGTTTTTTTTTTTCCAGACCGTTGCACGAGCAATTGAGTAATTGACACAAGGAAGATGAGTGGTTGTTCCGTCATCTATTAATTTCCTAAATGCTGAAATATTCTCAGTGTCAGTTCCTTCTTAGTTTTCCGTTGGGGGGAAACCTAGCCCTTGAACAAGTTCTGTAATATAATTCCTTAAAGCGTTGGCTGTCAAAGAGGTTGAAAGAACTTGCTTATGTTGTCAGTTTTAAATAGGAAGGTTGGGGGTCACTTTTGGTAAAACGCTGGACAGGCTTAGGAAGTCAGTGCAGAACACTTTGCTCGGCTCAGACCTCAAACTTCCTGATGTCCTTACCATGGTCAGGACCACGCTGTGAGCTGGCACGCTCCTTCCTTCCTGTGCTGACGTTCATCCTTCCCCCTTAAGTTTGGGAGCTAGGTTTGGATAATGTTGCAACTCCATCAGCAATATCCATTAACCGGGGCAAGTACCAAACTGTAGTTGAAACCACGGTTAGAAGCAAGTTGACAAATTGTAGTTTAGGCTAAGTGTGCTTGGTGAAAACACCAGTGCCAACATAACAGTAACCATGTTTAGCTCCAAAACTGAAAAAGGTGCATGTGTGAATGCCCATATCGGACAGGAGGAGGAGTATGGAAGACTATGGGGTGCTCCCAATCACTTAACTATAGTTAGACTCTGGGCAAATGTAGTGTTCCCTATTTGGCAGATATCTTGATGGCCCAAGCTAGCATGATCTTGTTGGATCTCAGAAGCTAAGCAGGGTTGGTCTTGGTTAGTACTTGGATGGGAGACCACCAAGGAAATCCAGGGTTGGTACACAGAGGCAGGCAATGGCAAACCCCCTCTGTTCGTCTCTTGCCTTGAAAGTCACACAGGGTTGCCATAAATCTGCTGTGAGTTGATAAAACAAAGCACAATAGCAACTATTAAGGTTGATAAACCACACACCATACACGTTTCGGCCAACTGGCCTTCATCAGTGGTCAGATAAAATCCCATATAATGCACACACAAATGATATACAAATGTATCACAATATATGAACAGAATTATAGGGGTGTATATCAATTTTCAAATTTGAAAGCCCACTAAGGTGGAATACCTGCAAGTTGTTCTACTCTGGGCTATACTAGTCTCCCGTACAGAGTGTGCTAGTATCAACCTGGTAGTATCAACCTGGTATAACCAGGTTCCTGGTGGGACTCGATTCAGGTACTGATCAGGCATCGACCAGATCCAGATCTGTTTAGCTGTACTGAGGTTGCTGTATCATGTGTCTTTTCAATCATACCCTTTTTTCCTTAAGGTTTTTATTTAACAGATCTAAGGGGAGAGGGAGAAGTTTTTTTTAATCTGTTTATATCTGGAATTGCACACTATTTTAATCTTGTGAATGCGTTTGACTGCCGTTCCAATGCCCTTCATTTCCTTTTAGTATTAGATAAAATCCTCTAATTGTTTCTTTGGCTGGATTGATGCGGTAACTTTCTGTAAACAGGATTTAAGCTCTTTGTCAATAGAAATGTTGAATGTACGAATAAATCCAGCCCTCCTAGAATCAGAAATGTTGAATGTACGATTAAATCCAGCCCTCCTGGAATTAGTGGGACAAAACTGGATTGCATTTCATGTATTTTTTTTCCGACCGACTATCATGGGGCGTTAAAAAAAAAAGGGTAAAACAATATACGTTTTGAAAAGGACGTTATCAGAAAACCTTCTTTTGAAAGAGCATTCAACACAGTGGCATGTATCCAACCATGGAGCTCCCCAGATAAAATGGCATTTTCAATTCCAGAAGAGGGAGAAGCGATTATGCGGATTCCCCTCTCACGCTACACCTTGCCCTTTATACTGTTATTCAGGTCCAATGACACACACACCCCCAACAAAATTTCTGGGGGCTCAGTGGGCTTTAGCAGGAGGGAGAAGCGGTAGAGACCCGAATAACAGTATAAAGGGCAGTATACAACAGTTTATCAAACAGTATACAACAGTATATCAACTGTACCAGTTGATGGTTGTATGCTCGCCCGTCAGTGGGAGGGCTGACTAGATCAGGAGATACAAATGCACTGATGCCTGCGATTTGAAGGATGCTGAAAAACTGTAGCTGTACCAGGGGTGGTCTTAGTGATTATGGAGTCCTTGGGCAAAAGTCCAGGATGGGGCCCCCAAATCACTGGCACCTCCTTTGCCCCCTTGCTGGCCCTTCACCTGTGCAAGGTATGTAGGAGCCACCGCTGCTGCCAGAAGCCAGCAGCTCGAGCCCCAGACAGGGCAGGTACAAGCAGCGTGAGGACCTGCAGTGTGGTATAGTGGTTAAGAGCGGTGGTTTGGAGCGGTGGACTGGAGAACCGGCTTTGATTCCCCACTCCTCCACATGAGCGGCAGATGCTAATCTGGTGAACTGGGTTTGTATCCCCACTCCTACACATGAAGCCTGCTGGGTGACCTTGGGCTAGTCACAGCTCTCTTAGAGCTCTCTCAGCCCCACCTACCTCGGGGTGTCTGTTGTGGGAAGGGGAAGGGAAGGTGATTGTAAACCGGTTTGATTCTTCCTTAAGTGGTAGAGAAAGTTGGCATATAAAAACCAACTCTTCTTCTTCTCTTCCCCCTCCTCCTCCCCCATTGGGTGGGAGGGGTCGTAAGCTGTCGAGACTCCCTTATTGCAGGGCCTGGGGCGGCTGCCCATGTTGCCCATTGGTTAAGACTGTCTCTGGGATAAACCCCCTTGCAAACAAGGATATTCATTATTATTGCTCTCTTTTTTTGCCTGAATTCAGGTCGACCAAAGGGTCTTCAAAGACTTTTTGTCAGAGAAGCTTCCCAGGCTGACAGCTCACCTGGAGCACCACCGGATCGACCTGGCCCTTGTGACGTTCAACTGGTTCCTGGTTGTCTTTGTAGACAGTCTTATCAGTGACATCCTCTTCAGGGTCTGGGATGCCTTCCTGTATGAAGGGACAAAGGTAGGAAGCACCCTTTCCGTCCGTGAAATCCCATCCACATACTATGTCGGTCTCCCAAGGCAGAGACGCTTCAGCAGCAATGGATAATTTGGCCATGCTCCTGGGTCCTGGGATGGTTTTATCGAATGTGCATCTTCCTTTCTCAGTGCCGCCATCATTATAGCCTATGAAGGCATGGTTACCACCCTCCCACATTGGATGCGGTCAATTCTGACTGTTGGCCGTGTTCTCCTTTGCTATAGGTGATATTCCGTTATGCTCTGGCGATCTTTAAATACAACGAAGACGCGATCCTGAGGATCCAAGACAGCCTGGAAATTTACCAATACCTTCGGTTTTTCACCAAAACGATAGGTGACAGCAGGTAACAAAGATGGGGCTTCTTCCTTGTCAAGAGTTTGAGGCATGGAGTGGAGACTGGCAGACAGATAGACTGGCCTGTTAGAGACTTATACAGGGAAAAGCCAATTTGTCGTTCTGGGAATGGGAGAAATGCAAAGACTATCCAGATGGTCAGTAATGAAACCACAGACTGGAAACCACATTCTCTGAGGAAAACTGGAAACCAGGGAGTCAGGCCGAGCAGAAGTAGATCAGGACTAACTAAAATGAGTTCCCCTTACACAAACCGGGCCTGTTAGTGCGGTTCCTCGGAACCTCTTCAAGGGTTCTTCAGTGAGCCGATCAATAATGGCAGACACACTTCTCTGAAGTGTGCTCACCAATAATGATCTTCTGCAATGTTCAGCCAGAAGGCAGCATTATGCATCTCAGGGCACACTCTTTTTCTGTCACAGACCGTGATGGTGAGGATGCACAGGCCTAGTCAGTTCTCTGTGAACCAAATAGTCGTAGTAGTAGGTTTATTGTACATGGCCATAGGCCTTTTCCAATCTAAAACATAATAAAACAAGTTAAAAATTATAAAACTAATAAAATCCAGAAAATGATAAAATTCTCAAATTTCACCCAACGTTCAGTTTTTCACTGAGACAATATATATAAAACAAGAAGGATAAAATTTGGCTCTAACTGTCTTTTCGTCAAAAAAAAGTTTCTGTTCATTTAATGGCTTTCTTTGCCCTAATTTTCCTGGACGCCAAAGCGTAAAGCGTCATTTTTCGGGAGACAAAAGAATCCACATCTGATATTTAAAAAAAATTAATTTCTCAGCATCAGATGAAGAGTATAGAGTAGTTAATATGTTGGGCAGGAACTGTGAACTAAATATACATTGGCCATAGAACATGCCCCAGAATCCCTGAGAAACACACAAGGGTTCTTTAGAAGACACCTGGATAGATTTCCCTGAAGGTATTACATTTTGAATAAAAAGGTAAAGGTCCCCTGTGCAAGCACCGGGTCATTGCTGACCTGTGGGGTGACGTCATATCCTGACGTTTACTAGGTAGACTTTGTTTTTTACAGGGTGGTTTGCCAGTGCCTTCCCTGGTCATCTTCCCCTTTACCCCCAGCAAGCTGGGTACATTTTGAATAGCTTGTTTCTAATAATAATCAGACCAGTAACATGGTTAAAGATGTGGGGGTTCCTGAGGAATAATCCTGAGGAACACAGTGAGATTGAAGATTCTGATGCTGAACAACCCCAAAGCTTTGAGCCTCAGCTTACAGGCGAGCCGCCGCCGCCGCTTCCCAGGCAGCTTTTTCTCCACCGCCACTCCCTTCGGAACGTCCAGACGCGCACATGCGTGCCCCCAGCCATTCACCCGCTGGGCGTGCGGGGGGTCGCGGGGTTGCCTCGCTGTTGCTGGGCGGCTTTCCTGTGGCCAACAAATCAGGTCAGTGGCAGGCTTGACTTACAGTTATTTCTGCAACAATGCAAAAATAATGATAGTAATGATAACCCCAAAATTGCATCCTTTGTATTGCATACGTTGGGTTGCGTGGATGGGCGCGTTGTTCTGCAAAGCAAGAGAATAAAGGGGGGGTTAATCCTGGCGTGCACGTGCAAGATCCGGCTGCAGTCCCGGGTGGGGCTGCGAGAGGAGGTGGGGAGGGGGCTTGCTCGCGCATGGCGTGCCGATTGACACCTGTTCAATGCGTTGGGCTCCGTCTACTGTAGCGTGGAGGAAGTGGGGGGAAGCAGGGCGGGGCAGGGGAGCCTGCAGAGAATTGCACAAGTCTTCCCCCCCCCCACAGTCCCCGCACGGGGACAGGCTGTGGCTCAATGGTAGAGCATCTGCTTGGCATGCAGAAGGTCCCAGGATCAATCCCCAGTATCTCCAATTAAAGGGACTGGGCAAGTAGGTGATGCGAAAGACCTGAGACCCTGGAGAGCCGCTGCCGGTCTGAGCAAACGATACTGACTTTGATGGACCCTTGGTCTGATTCAGTATAAGGCAGCTTCATGAGTTCATGTGTTGGGTTTTTGAAAAGCTGCCCCATTTCTGAGAGCCACCCCAGTCTTCTGAGGGAATAGAGAGAGCCTGAGGAAACTTCCACAGACCTATCCAGGAGATACATTGAGTCTGGGCTCTCGGCTTGTGTTTTTGCCCGGCTTTCACGTAGTTCGTCCTTTTCCAGGAAGCTGATGAACATTGCCTTCAGTGACATGAATCCGTTTCCCATGAAGCTGCTGCAAAACCGGCGCGGAGCGCACAGGTTGAAATTGGAGGCCGAGCTGAGAGAATTGGAGAGGATAAAAGACCAGTACGTGAGGGAACAGGCCGAACACGTGGCCAGTCACCTGGATGGTGCTGTGAGCGAGGACGAAGAGGAGGGGTAGCTTCTTCCTCTTTGCCCCTCTTCAGACGTTTATCCTCTCAGAACAGAAAGGCGGCTGTTGTTTTGTTCATGTTAAACTATGGTACCCTTGAGCACTGAACGGAGGTACACTGGATTGCTTTTCAGCTCCTCAGAAGCAATTGTACACTATGTGCAATTGTACCCACCAATGTTCTTTCCGGGTATAGCTAATGGTGTTCTGTGGGCTGGATGCCACTGTGCTATAAAATGTACACTCTGTCTTTCTGAATCAGCTCTGGTACGGTTCAAGGTCTCCGTTGAGTGGTCTGTTCCTTCCCCCTTGTCCATCGCTCAGTTTTCTTGTCCTGTGTGGCTTCTAGTTATCCAGCACCCAAACAGAGAATTACTAATGGGCTGTTGCTGAGGGGAATTGATTGTCTTTATCCTCTGGTAATTCAGTGGTCTTCAACCCCATGGGTCAGGATACTCGGGGAGACCCCAGCTGCTGAGCTGTGAGCCCCTCTAGAACTGCCATTTTGGGGGGCTGCTTTTTGAAAGGACCTACTACTACTGCCAATGCATAGAGAGCAAGGGTACCACGTCCCCCCATTTCTCTTTGCACACTCGCTGAGATGGTGAGGTGAGGTCACTGAACGGTGGAGGGGATTTCTCCACGGCTCTGACCCTTGGCTTGTTCTTCATCAGAGTACACTCCCTGGTGCTTAGCTTGTGTTTCCTGCCCCAGGCTGTCTTGGTCTGTTGTTGATCTTGTCCTTGGCCGTTAATGCATGGCTAGGATATCATTGGTTTGTCCCTCCCATGTCTCACACTTTTCTATCCCAAGATAAAAAAATGAACGCATGAGAAGGACAAACAAAAAGAGTCAGGCGGCAAGGAGAAGAAGCCACCATCAACCCTGCGGTGCGTGCACACACTCATACACCCTGCACACCCCAACCCCGGCAGGCAAGGGTTGGCTTACATCTTCCTCCTCGCACTCCGCCTTGCCTGGTACTGGAAGTGGGGCCGGGAGGTGTTGGCTTGCAATGGGCGCAAGCTTTCCCCTCCCCCGCCAGCTGGGAGGAGTGGGAGGGGAAAGTGGAATGGGCTGGAAGGGAAGCTAGTCGACCTGTGCGCTGAAACGCACAGGGAAGCAATCGCAATTGCAGCGATTATTTTTTAAAATTCGAGACCACACAGGAATTGGAAAATCGGGAAGTATCACACCGGAAGCGGGTTGCTCCCGCAGATTGGAGACCACCATGCGATTACAAAACAGAGATTCGCTACATTCACAGGAGAATCGCAAGACAAAACAGCCATGCGTTTTCGACCCTTGACACCTCTGAGGTCATAATTCGGCCCCCTTCCTCTTCTCATCACACAACTGTGATGTCACATGTTGGCAGCTCAGTGGCTCCCAAGTCTGGAAAGGCTGAAGACCATTGCGCTTAGGGGTTGCTAACTCCAGGTTGGGAAATTCCCGGAGATTTGGGGAGTGGGACCTGTGGAGTGCAGAGACTGGGAAGGTGGGTCAGCAGGGACGTGATGCCAAAGAGTCCAGCCTCCAACGCTGCTATTTCCTCTAGGGGAACTGACCTCTCTAGTGCGGAGATCAGTCATAATTCCAGGAGGACTCCAGGCTCCACCTGGAGGTTGGCAACCCTTACTGTGCTAAACACCATCTCTGAACAGTACCTTGCTGATTTTTCCCCTTTGTGCACTTTCTCGTTTCCTGCTGGAGGCCAGCAATGTGTCTGCATAAACATGTACATTCCGATTAAATTAACTTCCTTGACTGTAACCAGCCACTTTAGGGTGGGTTTGCATAGGCACCTAGCACACTAAAGTCTATGGACGCTTTCACATGTGCGGAATAATGCACTTTCAATCCACTTTCAATGCACTTTGCAGATGGATTTTACTGTGCCCCTTTATGCAGGGTCGATTTTGATGCTCGCTCAAAGCTGCCTTTTAAAATCCACACTTTAAAATGACTGACTATTCACTGTCCCAAAGCAAGAGAAAGCCAAACACATTCCACACACACCCACTCGCCTGCTCCTTCGTTCCTTCGTTTGCATAGCCGTTAGCAATGGTGATTTTTCATGGTTCTTTGCTTCGAGGCGGGGCGGAGCAAATACAAAAGGTCGCGCTAAAGGGGCGCTTAAGAAATGCGAACCAGGTATGCACCGGCTTCGCAGTGACGGCTGGAGTGAAGGTTCGTGAAGAAACTAAAAAATACTCAGGGCACTTCAGCCTGGAACGCACTGCTAATTACCAAGCATAAACGGCCTGTGTGAAATGGCAAAATCCACTTACAAACCATTGTTAAAGTGGATTGAAAGTGAATTGTTCAGGATGTGTGAAAGCGGATTATATTTTTAAAAAAATGTTAAATGTTCTCCTTTTGCTTTTCAAGTTTCCTAGCAGGGAATCAATGCTGTGTTTGTGAGTGAGAGAGACAGAGGGCGAAAACACACGGTCGCTTTAGCCTCCTTTAGTCCCTGTTTCAGCCAGGACTCAGCAAGGATCGAATGCACGTTTGGCGAAACACATGCTTTCGATCCCGGCTGAATCCTGGCTGAAACAGGGAGTAAAGGAGGCTAAAGCGACTGTGCGTTTTCGCTCAGAGATGCACATGAGCCGATTTCAAATTACTTGCTTGACAGTAGTCAGATGGCTTGTATCTGTGTGTGTGTGTGTGGGGGGATTCTTGTGTTTATTTAGCACTTTAAAAACTGTGGGGTTTCATAACTGTGGTATTTCTTTCCTTCTGCCCCCATTCATGTCTGTGATGCCCCTCTACATACAGGTGCTCATCCAAATAAGCCATTTATGGTAAATATATGTAGGGCTGCCACAGCAGCCACACACGCACACACAAAAAGCTGCAAAGCATTAAAATTCTCCGCGTTATCCTGACCCAACATTGAAATCTGTGCACAGTCCTTCACTTGCCAAGTGATTAAATGGTGGGTTAATATTTCCAATGAAACGGCACTCCCCCACCGTGGCACTGTTCAAACTTGTTGTATGGTTAAGGGCTCCCTTCCCTACAAGTGTTGGCCCAGGATCCTAATTCATGTTGGAGGTGCGGCAAGCGCTTGGTTATGCAATGCCATTGGCCATTTGCTTTTCTCAGTGTTTTGAAAGACGTTTGTTCTGGCTAGTCACGCTCTCTCAGCCCCACCTACCTCAGGGGGTGTCTGTTGTGGGGAGGGGAAGGGAAGGTGATTGTAAGCCGGTTTGATTCTTCCTTTAGTGGTAGAGAAAGTCAGCATATAAAAACCAACCTTCTTCTTCTTTTAATGCACTGACTGTTTATGTTTGCTGTGCACGTGTTTAATTATAGATTGAGATGGGATTCTGTACCAATTTTCTGTTCCCAGCTTCTGTTTAAGTTCTGTTCTCAGTCAGATATGCCGAAGTTTGCCTTAAGGGCTGGGAAACCGGCCCTATGAAATTCCAAATATGCAGAGTTGCTGGTTGGTACACTAGTCAAGGGTGAGTTAGATTGGAAGAGCTGCTTTTGCTGGAGGCAGTTTAAGGTTTTTTTCACGTCTGTTTTTTCACCTGAAGGTGCTGCCTTATATTGGATGAGACTATTGGTCCATCCAGTTTAGCACCACTTGGTTGTCTAAGTTTCCAGGCAGAGGTCTTCCCTGTTCTTTACCAAAGACTGAACCGTGTACAAAGGGCATGATGACATATTACACTTTCCTCAGGTTCTTCCTGTTTTGCCCGATCAGATGCACGCATACTATTTATTATTAACTTCAATTATAAGCGGCTTCCATAGTTCCTCCATTTTATCCTCACAACAACCCTGTGAGGTAAGTTAGGCTGAGGGTGTGTGACTGGCCCAAGGTCACCCAGCAAGCTTCCGTGGCAAAGCGGGGATTCGAACCTGGGTCTCCCAGATTCGAATTCGCCACTAACCACTTTGCTGGCTTGTGAGTTTCATGCTTGGAATTTAATTCCAAGGGACACATGATTCAGATCAGGACCACAATGTTCACGTGTGGGGGGTGGGAGTCATGTTTTCATGTGGCTGCGTAGACATGTATACAGTTCAGTGACCTTTATTTAAATGATATAACATTCCTGGAAGCTATTTTTATTTGCACTGAACTTTCTGATTCTTTTGCACTTTTAAAGCAGCCTCCATGGTTTATGTTGCTGATCTGAAGTATTTAAGCATATTGATAGTTCTTATATTCAGTTCAAGTACATGCCACTATGTATAACTTCCAAAGGGGATTTTTGTTGTTGTTGAGTCACTTAGTAACCATACTTGGTAAACCACATTTCCTGGGTTGTTGTTTTTTGCGTGCAATTTTCTACATTCCACTCTACTTCAAGCAGATTATCTCAGTACCGTCCACAATAATGGTTGATTCACTCACAAGTCCATGACTTGACTGGCATATGATCTTTAGAGGTATACCACTCCTTGATATGGAGGTTCTATTTAGCAGTCACGCCTCTGGAAAAAAAATCTGATAAAACTCCGATCCTTTAAAAATGCTATTGAAGCTAGTGGCCATCCCCAGATATTATAGTAGAGAATTGCATGAGCTGAACCACAAATCTATGCAGAAGAAAGCCTCGTGGTACTCAATGGGACTTAACTTTCCAGGTTAAGTGTGCAAAGGATTGCACTGTTGGTTACTTGTGCGAAGAACTGTATTCTACTGTCTTTTTTTTAAGTTAAGGTCAGTCATCTTTGCTGGGTGACCCTGAGGTCCAGCATCATGAATAAGGGAGAATAAAATCCCCCGGGTGATGCTCCGTAGAACAGAGAAGCTACCCTCTTCACCTTCTTGAACCTTGGCTGAACCTTTAATGCCCATATGCCCTACCGTGGCTCAGTGGTAGAGCATCTGCTTAGCATGCAGAAGGTCCCAAGTTAAATCCCCGGCATCTCCAGTTAAAGGGACTAGGCAAGGAGGTGATGTGAAAGACCTCTGCCTGAGACCTTGGAGAGCCGCTGCCGGTCTGAGTAGACAAGACTGACTTTGATGGGTCACGGGTCTGATTCAGTAGAAGGCAGCTTCATGTGTTCATGTGTACCTGTTCATTGCTGATGCTGCTTCTGTGTGCATTTCCCCTCTACAGTTCCTTCGGACTGTAGCCTTCCATATTACAAACCTTCCAGAAAAAAATGTCATTATGTTTTTAAATTTACACTCGCAGTTCTCTTCTGATCCAGCTGTTTAGAGAACGTAGCAATTTATGCAAAGAATAATGGCCCTTAAGGATAGATTCACATTTCCTTGTATCATGACTCTACTTTTCACTTTTCCTTTGTGTCCAAACCTTCTCTGATTCGTGTTACTTTTATACAGACGTGTGCTTCCTTTCTGCTGTAGATTGTACTGTTTGGATCTTTCCAGATTGGTGATGATGTAGGTGTAATGTTTCCTGATCTGTTGACCATGGTTAACCAGTCACAAGCATCTCACATGCTCACTTCCCCTCCTAGATTCCCCTCCCTTTCACTTTCCGGGGCCTCACTACCTGGCAAGTTTATGGATCTGTCCCATCTCTTGTCTACACTGGCGGTTCCGTGTAGAAACCTCATTCCCAGGTGTGTGAAGGCCCAATTCAGATCAAGACTGTGGCATGCGGGGAGATGGGGACCAGCCTTCTCTACTCTGCACATTTTCCCAAGCAGAAACAGCCCGGGAGAACCACCCTGAGTTACTGATAGATCACACATAAGTTTCCTCAACAGGGCAAATGGCAGCCATTTCATGTTGGAAAAATGGCATTTTGGGGAGGCTTAATCACTTCTCACATGGCACAGACCTGATCTGAATTGGACCCCGTGCATACCTAAGAATCTGAGTTTCAACATGCAGTTCCCAGTGACAGGGTCCAAGGAGACAGGTAAACAATGTATTTTGTGAAGTCAGTTGTTTCACCCGTGTTGAAACATTCCTTCTGCAGGTGAAATAACGTGAGCAGTTTCAAGGGAAGCCAAAAGAGATTTCTCATGAGTTTTGGACATCCTTTCTTAACAGGGTGCCCATGAAGTACGTAATTTATTTTAATTGTTCCCCTATAAATGATGACCCTGCTATCTGTAGTTGCTACCTCCTTCTGTTTGTTTTTGGAGGGAGGGGATTGTATTTATACAAGGGTTTATTTTTTTGGATTTTTCTGTGATTCTGTTCACCTTGTTGTGCCACTCCTCGGGATTATTACACAGACTCCCAGACACATTGGCTCAGGTGAGTTTCCAGGTTCATTTCAAGGAGCTAGTGTTAACCTTTAACCATCCTACAAGATGTGGGCCCAAGCTACCTGCAGGAACACTTTTTTTCCACATGTTCCTCCCCAGACATGAATATTACCAGATCACTCCGTTACCAATTGAGGTATATCATGTGCTAACAAACAGCAGTGCCTTGTCAGGTGTGGCCCCCGTTCTGTGCCTAAGGAGGCCTGCCTAGCCAAAGGATCCAGTTAGGTGGCTGGTGAGAACAGTTCTTGAGAAATGCTTTTCTTTTGTCTTGTGGGCAGAAAGCGGCACTGAAGACAGAGTTATGTTGCCTTTGTGAGTCCTATCTAGCCCTATGGCCTTGCTGCTTAGCTGTTTCGTTCTGATGTGTAAGTTTTGATGGCTGGATTTTATTGTCTGTCTCCCATGATCTGTTATCGTTCAATGCACAATGTAAAATTTTTAATAAAATAAACCAATCACTATTGGCAATTACATTCCTAACCTAGACCTGCTGATTTCAGTGTAGATTTAAGTAGATTCCTTTGAAATGTGGTGTTGGAGGAGAGTATTACAGATACCGTGGACAGCCAAAAAACAAACAAATCAGTGGGTTATAGATCAAATCAAGTCTGAATTGACCCTAGAAGCTAAAATGACTAAACTGAGGCTATCGTATTTTGGGCACATTATGAGAAGAAAAGAGTCACTGGAAAAGACAGTCATGCTAGGAAGGCAGTTGAAGGCTGCAGGAAAAGAGGAAGACCCAACAGGAGATGGATTGACTCTGTAAAGGAAGCCACGACCCTCAATTTGCAAGACCTGAGCAAGGCTGTCAAAGATAGGACATTTCGGAGGACATTGATTCATAGGGTCACCATGAGTCGGAAGCGACTTGACGGCACTTAACACACACACATTTACACATAGCCTCAACCTAGATGGCCCAGGTAGCCCAATCTTGCCTGATCTCAGAAGCTAAGCAGGGTCAGCCCTGGTTAGGACTTGGATGGGAGACCACCAAGGAAGTCCAAGGTTGGTACACAGAGGCAGGCAACGGCAAACCCCCCTCTGTCCGTCTCTTGTCTTGAAAATCACACTGGGTTGCCATTAAGTCTGCTTTGAGTGGATAGTTCTTTCTACCACCATCTGACATAGAAGAAGGTTGTTTTTTATGCCAATTTTCTCTATCACTTAAAGAAAGAATCAATCCTGCTTACAATCACCTTCCCCTCCCCGCAACAGACACCCTGTGAGGTAGGTGGGGCTGAGAGAGCTCTAAGAGAGCAGTGACCTGCCCAAGGTCACCCAGCAGGCTTCATGTGGAGGAGTGGGGAATCGAACCCGGTTCTCCAGATTAGAGTCTACCACTCCAAGCCACCGCTCTTAACCACTACACTACACCATGCTGGCTCTCTGGAATCCTGATACATCAATCTCCAGCCCAACTCCTTTCAGACTTCTCTCTAGTAATATTATGCTGTACGTCTTTAGTTCCTTAAAACCTGTTGATTTCTATTCTCCAATGTGAGACCAGAGATTTTATGGATAGAAATTTGCTGTGATTTGAGGGCACTTTACACGCATTCATTGCAGAAGTGGGGAGGGCCCAAGATGGAGAGAAAATCGAAGGAGTCATGAATGGATCAATTGAAGAAAAAAGAGGGGAATGAAACCCAACCTAGAAAACAGGAGCTGGGTACCCAAGGTTGGGTGGGATCAATAAAATATATAGTTAATGAAAATATAATTTATTTAAAGTGCTATGTCAAGATAAAAGTTATTTTAAAATGTTAAAACAGCACAAAGGCATTTCCTAAGGTTGATATCTATAACCACATGCCAGACGCGTTTCGGCCTGTTTGGCCTTCCTCAGTGGTCAATTGAAACCAATGTAAAACATGCACACATTTACAGACAGAAAAAGAAAGAAAGAAAAAGAAAAAAAGAAAGAAAGAGAAAGAAAGGTAAAGGTAGTCCCCTGTGCGAATCTCCGGGTCATTCCTGACCTATGGGGTGACATCACATCCCAATGTTTCCTAGGCAGACTTTGTTGAAGGGGTGGTTTGCCATTGCTTTCCCCAGTCATCTTCCCTTAACCCCCAGCAGCGAACTGGGTTCTCAAGGATGGAAGGCGGAGTCGACCTTGAGCCGGCTACCTGAAACCGACTTCCGTCGGGATCGAACTCAGGTCGTGAGCAGAGCCTGGACTGCAGTACTGCAGCTGACCGCTCTGCGCCACAGGGCTCCTCATATATACATATACAGACAATATATTCAGACCAGGCATGTATTTTGATTGTATAATATATTACCAGTTATACAAACATCTGGTAAGATTGTCTCAAGTTGTTATGCTGGCTGTATATGTCTCCCATATAAAATGTGGGCAATTATCAACCTGGTAAAACAGTGCCTCCCCTTTTAAATTCCTCACCCACAAAGTCTCCTTCTCTGTGAAGCTTTTGGGTTAACCATTCCGTCACCTTCCCCACCCAAACCACCGTCAAGGTTTGTCGCTGCAAAGTCCTGTGGGAAAGGGACCTCCAGCCAGCCCTGTTTGTGATACTGCCATCGAATTAACCGTTTGACGGGCTTTTAAAACAAACTTTAAAAACTGTGCCACCGTCTCCAATATATGGGGCGAACGATTGTTCAATAAATAGGAAACGTTAAAAGAATCTGCGACTTTCTGTCTATTAAGCAACAATGGACTTAAAAGTTCGTTACGAGATTCTGTGTAGAAACTGCAGTAAAATAAGACATGAGCAACCGTTTCAATAGAATTGATGCCACAAGGGCAAAGCCTTTCAGACAGAGGAATTTTCTGAAATCTGCCTTCTAGTAGCGCGGATGGCAAAACATTAAATCTGGCCAGAGAAATGGCTCTACGTTGAGAAGAGTCACAGGTGAGATAAGTATGGGGAAAGGGACCTCTTTTTCTCATGGCATTTAACAACTACCCACTTTGTGCTGTAATAATAAATTAGTAAATATAAATAATGTGTCTCGCCAGCAACCAAGTGAATTCATGCCATAGTATTCCCTATTGCTATGTATGGGTGTGGAAGTTGGACAATAAAGAAAGTTGACAAGAAGGAGGAGGAGTTGGTTTTTATATGCCGACTTTCTGTACCACTTAAGGGAGACTCAAACCGGCTTATAATCACCTTCCCTTCCCCTGTGAGGTAGGTGGGCTGAGAGAGCTCTTACAGAGCTGTGACTTGCCCAAGGTCACCCAGCTGGCTTCGTGTGTAGGAGTGGGGAAACCAAAAGACAAATAAATGGGCTCTAGATCAAATCAAGCCTGAACTGTCCCTAGAAGCTAAAATGACTAAACTGTGGCTATTGTATTTTGGTCACATGATGAGAAGACAAGACTTGCTGGAAAGACAATAATGCTAGGAAAATAGGTTTGCCAACCTCCAGATACTAGCTGGAGATCTCCTACTATTAAAACTGATCTCCAGACTATAGAGAACAGTTCACCTGGAGAAAATGGCTGCTTTGGCCATTGGATTCTATGGCATCAAAGTCCCTCCCCGCCCTCCTCAGGCTCCACCCAAAAAACCTCCCGCCAGTGGCAAAGAGGGACCTGGCAACCCTATAGGAAAAGCTGAAGGCAGTGGGAAAAGAGGAAGACCCAACATGAGATGGATTGACACTGTAAAGGAAGTCATGGTGTTTAGTTGCAAGATCTGAGCAAGGCTGTTAATGATAGGACTTTTTGGATGACATTGATTCATAGGGTCGCCACAACACTTAACACACACACACACACACACACACATCCTGGGGTGTGGATAGGATTGCCAACCTCCAGGTAGTAGCAGGAGATCTGCTATTACAACTGATCTCCAGCCGATGGAGATCCGTTTGCCTGGAGAAAATGGCCGCTTTGGCCATTGGACTCTATGGCACTGAAGTCCCTCCCCTCCCCAAACCCCGCCCTCAGGATCCTACCCAAAAACCTCCCGCTGGTGGCAAAGAGGGACCTGGCAACCCTAGGTGTGGAGAGGACTGGGAGGCGTTCCTTTCTTGTGTTAGTGAAAAGGCCTGATCCTATGCATGTTTCATGTGGCGTGTTGAAAAAAGGTCAAGTAGCATATTTTGAACATAAATATGCATCCTTGCAAATCTAGCCACTTCTTGCTTTACTAAAATGTTTGGCTGTCTGCTCAGCAGGTACTGGAGTGACCTCTACTGGATACCAATTTGAACTGCAGGCGTCTTTAGCAAGCCAGTTAAAACCGGGACCACCTTAGACTGTGTACAGAGAAATCGCTGGATGTCAAGTAATAGCAAAGCTTTATAGACATGCCTCCAAACTTCATTTTAAGGGGAACTGTTTTATGCAGCCCATGCTTGTTTCCTGAAACTACAATTACTAGAAGCAGTGTCCATTTCCACTACAATGGGTATTTTTTATTTGCGTTCTTTTACAAAAGAGATGAATAATCAAAAGGACCGCATGGGCCATGCCTAGTGGGACATTTCTTTCTTTAAATTAGTGCATTGGTCAAATAGTTCGGTTCCATCCCTCTCCAATATCCATGCCACCCAAACACTTGCTATCAACAGTATGTTCCTTCATCACTAACCTACAAATAAGGCAAGACTGTATGAAATTATGTGCGGTGTAGCTCAAGCATAGATCTGATCTGGGGTAGTATTTGGATGGGAGACCTTCAAGGAATACCAGGGTGATGTGGAGGCAGGCACATGCCTTGAAAACACCACCAGGGGTCACCATAAGTCAGCTGTGACTTGACAGCCCAAAAAAAATGCTCAAGGCATCTCTATTGACTCTGGATTGGATTCTGTCGCTCTGTTCTGCTATCTGAGGCGCTTTTCGCTGATGGAAAGCAGAAGAAGAGTTGGGTTGTATATGCTGACTTTCTCTACCTTTTTTTTTTTATTTTTTAAGGAGAATCAAACCGGCTTACAATCTCCTTCCCTTCTTCCCACAACAGACACCTTGTGAGGTAGGTGGGGCCGAGAAAGTTCAGAGAGAACTGTGACCACCCAAGGCCACCCAGCTGGCTTCGTGTATAGGAGTGGGGAAACAAATCCGGTTCACCGGATTAGAGTCCACTGCTCTTAACCACTACATCACGCTGGCTCTCCTTTGCCTGGTGCGAGGTATGGAGTAGTTCCTTCTATCTGGGAAAGGTTCCCAGGCAGAAGGAAACTATGGCTAAATCAGTCTGTGTGCAATGTAGCTGTATGTGTGCCATCAAGTAACTGCTGAATTATGGCGACCCCATAGGGTTTCCAAGGCAACAGACATTCAGAGGTGGTTTGCCATTGCTTGCCTCCGCGTGGGCTGAGAGAACTGTGACCGGCCCAAGATCGCCCAGCAGGCTTCATGTGGAGGAGCAGGGAACCGATCCCGGTTCACCAGATTAGAGTCCGCCACTCTTAACCACTACACCACGCTGGCAATGTAGCTATGCTCTCTGACTTTGCATCTGGGCATGGTTTAACAGCTCCAAGATCCTGTGATGCACCTTTCAGATTGTACACTGCTTCTCTGACCGGCATGCTAAAAAGCTTTGCTTTCCCAAAGGACTGCTTGAGCCATTTGTGGAGCTGAGCCTGCCCTGGGTACAGAACGCCACTGTGGTTTTGCAAGCAGAGGTTGGTACTGTGACAGCTATAAAATGGAATCATCTCAAAGCTTTGTTGAGCTTTCTTTCCATAATTCCATTGGCTTTTGCAAGGAGGAATGACTCATAATTCTCATCGCTCAAGACATGCAGGCTGATAGCTATGGAAATGATCCAGTTCTGGTTCTTTATTAAGAACTGCTCTCTGCGGTGGAATAAACCCATGAACACAAGAAGCTGCCTTATGCTGAATCAGACCCTTGGTCCATCAAAGTCAGTATTGTCTACTCAGACCGGCAGCGGCTCTCCAGGGTCTCGGGTAGAGGTCTTTCCCATCACCTCCTTGCCTAGTCCCTTTAACTGGAGATGCCGGGGATTGAACCTGGGACCTTCTGCATGCCAAGCAGATGCTCTACCACTGAGCCACGGCCCCTCCCCTTATCCCCCTTTGCAAATCTGCTCCCAAAGTTAATAATTCACCCTTCTTTATGCTGAGCCTTTATCACTTGGGAATAATTTTAGTCACAGAGGACAAGCTTCTAGTCCATACCGAACTTTGCACTGAAGGCAATGCTAACAAAGTCCATGTTTCATCTTGTTGTGACCCGTGTCGACAATGTCAAAAGGCTGAGGTTTCGTTTGAGTGAGGCCCAAAGAACGATTAAATTCAATAAAACTCCGGTCGTATTTCTGAGTCTGCTGACGGATCAACAGAGTGGGGAATGGCTTAAAACAGGGATGGGGAACCTCAGGCCCGGGGGCTGTATGCGGCCCCTGAGGACATTTTTTGTGGCCCTCGGGAGCTCCAGGGCCCTGCCACGGAGGGGCAAGGCAGGGCAGCCCTCCCTGAGGGTGTTCCTGGGGCCACGGCTTGCAGGTTCGCTCCGGCGCCCTTTGGACCTCCTCTCACCAACTGACGGCTGTTAGTCGGCGAGAGGAGGAGGAGGGATGCTTCCCCCAACGCTGCCCCCTGTAGCCGCCAGGGCACACTGTAAGCCCCTCTTGCTGCCTGTCGGCTGTTGAGCAGCGAGAGGGAGGGGGGAAAGAGGCCCACAGCTCCCGGCAGCACAGCATGTGCGCAGGAGCCGATCGGGTTTTGGGGGGCCTTTTGTGGACTCGGGGGGGGAGGGCATGGAGCCTGGGGCCAGGTCGTGTGGGGCCGGCGTGTGGGTGTGTAGGGGCGGGGAGGCTTTTCTCTCTCCCTCTCTTTCTGTCTCTTTCTTTGTCTGTCTCCCTCGGTCATTTTCTTTCTCCCCCTCTTTCCATTTCTTTCTCCCTCTCTCCCTTTTCCTCTTTCTCTGTTTTCCTTCCTTCCTCCCTTGCCAATTGACCACGGACTGCGCCCCCCTGGCGCCTCGTTTGCTCGGGCCCACCGCTGGCTGCCCTTCCGCCTGGGAGGGGGGAGGACCGGGGGAGTGGGGACGCCCTCCAGGCCTCCCCTGGGGTTACCAACCTCCAGCTGGTGGCCGGAGACCTGGCAACCCTAGCCTCTCCCCCCCCACTCGGAGATCTACACCTGGTATGGCCCCCGAATGATGTTATAAATGTGCAAATGGCCCTTGGCAGAAAAAAGGTTCCCCACCCCTGGCTTAAAACAAATCTAATAGAAACAGCGATTAAAACATATTGCATGGCAGTCTCTAAGGGGCCATTCCTGAAAAATGGGCCCAAAGCCCTTAGGAGGCCCACTATGGCCTCTGCCGGCGCAGGGGTCCACACCACTGGCGCCCGGAAGGTGCACACTGGCGTGAGTGGCCCCCGCGCCGGTGTGCAGGGCCAGGTGCTGCTCCCCAACCGCCGCTGCCTCCCACTGGCCTCTGGCCGCGCTAGTCGGCCTCCCGAGCACTTTCGGCTCAGGAACGCCTTTTTTTATTTTTGTATTTTAGCTGGCATATCTCCTGTGCAACCCTATGAGGGTTGCACAGGTTTTTGGCACCGGGCAGAGGTTTAGACTGTGCCGAAACCTCTTTAGGAGGCAACGCCGCCAGTTTGCTTCCTAAGCCCGGTGCAGGCATTCCTTTCAGGAATGCACTGTAAGCCTTATTCTGGAACTAACTGAAGTTATATGATCTTAGGGCAAGTCCATAAGTTACCAGTTCCTTAACATTATAAAAATAAAAGGGAATGTCTTTAAATTTTATATTCTATCACTACAGATCTGACACTTTTTAAATGTTTGCAGCCATGAGACTCCTTTCTTTTGAATACCTGATGATGATCTCAAACCTGTCGTGATAATACTTAGCATTTTCCATTGTGCATTTCCTCAAGGCTGGAAGCATTTCACACATCAGAATTATCTGTACATTAGAGGTGGAGTGGGAGGGCTGAGGTTAGGGTTGCTAGCTCCAGGTTGGGAAATACCTGGAGATTTTGGGGGTGGAGTCTGAGGAGGGCGGGGTTTGGAGAGGGGAGGGACTTCAATGCCATAGAGTCCAATTGCCATAGAGTCCAATTGCCAAAGCAGCCATTTTCTCCAGGGGAACTGATTTCTATCACCTGGAGATCAGTCGCAACAGTGGGAGATCTCCAGCCACCACCTGGAGGTTGGGAACACTAGCTGAGGTGGAGAGACAGCAGCTTGTGACTTCATGGTTTATGGGAATAAGAGGAAGAAACCATAAAATTGAGCTAAATGTTTTGAATTCTACCACTTTAGGCTCATGTTAAAAAAAACCCACTAATGTCGCAACACACACCTTAACAGCGTGACCACGCGACAGAGGCTGCAGGGTTTTATTACGGACTTTCCCATGGATGGGCATGACGTTGCTTGGACTTCGATACTGATAAATTTAGAGTGGCAATAAATACATTCCTGGACTTTAGCACAGCCTGGCTTTCTAGCCTAATCACACCCTCCCGTAACTCTCACAAAAGGGCTCCTTCTTTTCTCATCTGCAGATCGATGGAAGGGTATAATTTAACCGCCTTGAAGACTTTCAGCAAGAACAGGATCGGAACGTATAATGTAATAATTTGTTAGACTGCACAACCTGAGCCAGGCTCTCTTGGCCAGGCTAGCGCCCATGTACAACCCATAGTATCCATGCAGAGCCAGCGTGGTGTAGTGGTTAAGAGCAGTGGTTTGGAGCGGAGTCTGATCTGGAGAACCGGGTTTGATCCCCCACTCCTCCACATGAGCGGCGGAGGCTAATCTGGTGAACTGGATTTATTCCCCTGCTCCTCCACATGAAGCCTGCTGGGTGACCTTGGGCCAGTCACAGCTCTCTTAGAGCTCTCTGAGCCCCACCCACCTCACTGGGTGTCTGTTGTGGGAGGGGAAGGGAAGGTGATTGTAAGCCAGTTTGATTCTCCCTTAAGTGATAGACGAAGTTGGCATATAGAAACCAACTCCTCCTCCTTTTTGCTGCTGGAGATATTTACGGGTGGCAGAAGAAGACTTGGCTTTTATAACCCACTGTTTCTCTACGTAAGGAGTCTCTCAGCCCATTCCTGAAAAATGGGCCCAAAGCCCTTATCAGGTGGACTACGGCCTCCGCCGGCGCAGGGGCCCATAGTGCTGGCGCCCAGAAGGCGCACTCCAGCGTGAGTGGCTCCAGTGTCGGCGTGCAGCGAGCCAGGAGGTGTTCTGGCGCCCTGGGAGGTGTTCCCGGGGCGTAACAGCTCTGGCCGCAGGGCCGACGTTATTCTGCCTCCCGAACACTTTCGGCTCAGGTATACCCCTTTTTATTTCTAAGATATGCCAGCTTTTAGCTGCTGGCGTAGCTCCCGTGCAACCCTATGAGGGTTGTACGGGTTTTGGCGCCGGGCAGAGGTTTCGGCAGTGTCAAAAGAGGTTTCGGCAGTGACGCCGCTAGTTTGCCTCCTAAGCCCGGCGCAAGCATTCCTTTCAGGAATGTGCTGTCAAAGTGGCTTACAATTGACTTCCCTCCCCCACTGGCCACAACAGACACCTGGTGAGGTCGGTGGGGCTCAGAGAGTTCTGAGAGAGCCGTGACTAGTCCAAGATCACCCAGCAAGCTTCATGTGGAGGAGTGGGGAATCAAACACTGTCCTCCAGAGAAGACGCCACTGCTCTTATCCAATACACCTTCTTGGCTCTCCAGCAAGTGGGCATATGCCACTCCTAGCTGGGATGGGGTTTTGAGGTCGAAGCTGGGCAATTCCCACACCCAATGCAGGATTTTCCTGCATGCCATGGGATTCCCCTGCCACACACACTTATAGGGTATGTGGAAGTTAAGAACAGGAACAGTCAGTAAAATTCTGGATATAATGATACCCACAGGCACAAGAGAAGAGCCCTGTGGTGTAGAGTGGCAAGCTGCAGTACTGCAGTCCAAGCTCTGCTCATGACCTGAGTCTGATCCCGAAGGAAGTCGGTTTCAGGCAGCCGGCTCAAGGTTGACTCAGCCTTCCCATCCTTCCGAGGTCGGTGAAATGAGGACCCAGCTTGCTGGGGGTAAAGGGAAGATGACTGGGGAAGGCACTGGCAAACCACCCCGCAAACAAAGTCTGCCTAGTAAACGTCGGGATGTGACGTCACCCCATGGGTCAGGAGTGACCTGGTGCTTGCACAGGGAACCTTTACCTTTTTTCTTTTCTTTTCTTTTTTTACAGACACAAGAATTTGCCTCCGGGACTATTTCAAGGACTCTGTACCAGAAAGGTCTTACAGCACAATACTGAATTTAGTTCTGAATATTTGCAGCTTTCCTGGAGAACTGCATGAGATAAAATTTCAGGGTGACTTTTCACTGGTTTGGGGCCTTGCGGAGAACTCAGACGGACAACCAGACGACCCCGGGGCGCACTCTCTCAGGCAGCCTTTCTCAAGCAGGTTCCTGGCAAACAACAAAGGATTTTTATCGCTCCAGGTGTAGAGATGCAGTAAATGTATATGCACCTGAAGGCTTAGATGCAGTGAGTTATACTCGCTAAATACCTTCCTTCCCTGCCTGGAATCCAAAACTCTTACCTTATCATGAAACGGTGATATGGGAGTTGCATAGTCTGGCAGCAAATTAAAGAATGATATATATTTGGAAAATAAGACTTGGAAAAGTTCAGGGTCAGCTGGCAGCCATTCCTGATCCGCTTTGCTCAGAAAAGTTGGACTCATTTTATAACTGCATCGCTTTTCTTTGCCATTTCCCCCCCGCCCCCGTTTTCTTTCTTTCTTATGCTGTCGTACCATCAGCCCTGCAAATCTACCCAAATGCTTCCAGCCAACAAAAACTCGTAATACCTTACCTGCCTCTATAGACTTGTTAGTCATGTGTGTCCTGAAAAAGAGGAGGGGGAGAAGTAGAAGGAGGAGGAGAAAAAGGAGGAGGAGGAGAAGAAAGAAGAACAAGCATTTGTAAAATTTCTCTGCCTGGTTGTTCGGAGAAAAGTTTAAGTGTATGTGTGTGTGTTAAGTGCCGTCAAGTTGCTTCCGACTCATGGTGACCCTATGATTCAAAGTCTTCCAAAATGTCCTATCTTTGACAGCCTTGCTCAGATCATGCAAACTGAGGACCGTGGCTCAATTTATGGAATCAATCCCTCTTGTTGGGTCTTCCTCTTTTCCTGCTGCCCTCAACTTTTCCTAGCATGATGGTCTTTTCCAGTGACTCTTGTCATCTCATGGCGTGACCAAAATATGATAGCCTCAGCTTAGTCATTTTAGCTTTTAGGGTCAGTTCAGGCTTGATTTGATCTATAACCCACTGTTGTTGTTTTTGGCAGTCCGCGGTATCCGTAACACTCTCCTCCAACACCACATTTCAAAGGAATCTATTTTCTTTCTATCAGCTTTCTTCACTGTCCAGCTTTCACACCCATATAGTAATAGGGAATACGATGGCATGAATTAACTGGATCTTGGTTGCCAGTGACACATCCTTACACTTCAAAATCTTTTCTAGCTCCTTCATGCCTGCCCTTCCTAGTCTCAATCTCCTTCTGATTTCTTGGCTGCAGTCTCCCTTTTGGTTGATGGTGGAACCAAGGAATAACCCTAGATGGAAGTAAAGAGCCCTTCCTCGCCAAGAACCGTTCAGCCTCTGAGCTCTCATCCTGGCATCTGGGCAACCTCTGGGAGGGCAGCAAATTGGCTGCATAGGTGGCATAGTTAAACCACCATCACCACTTTGGCAAGCCCCCCCCCAAAGACCAAACTGGCCTCCGTGTGTTTGTGTGTGTGTGGGAGGCTACTACTCCCCATTTTCCTTGAGCAGCTTGCCCCTATGCTTGCCAAACTCCAGGCGGGGCCTGGCGATCTCTCAAAATTATAACAGATGTCCTCTAGGCTACAGAAATTAGTTCACCTGAAGGAAATGGCTGCTTTGGAGGAGGGTGGACTCTATGGCACTATACCCTGAGGAGGTCCCTCCCTCCCAAGCCCCACCCTCTCCAAGCTCCCCCCTCCCAAATCTCCAGGAACTTAGCCAACCCAAAGTTGGCATCCCTACTTGCTCTCCTGGGACCTCTCTTCTGGGCCCCAAACCCCACCCTCCTCTGGCTCCACCCCAAAAACCTCCCACCAGTAGCAAAGAGGGACCTGGCTACCCTAGTACCAGCATATCAGCCAGTACCTACATTGCTGAGCGTCTTGGGGAGAAGCAGGAAATCTGCAAAAGTTAAAAAAAAAATTGCAATGCACAAAATAGCATTTCTTAGCGGTGTGCACGCGTATGGTGGTGGTGGGGAGAACCTAGAATCATAGAGTTGGAAGGGGCCACCAGGGTCATCTAGTCCAAACCCCCTGCACGATGCAGGAAATTCCAAACTATCCCCCCCACACCCCCCCCGTGACCCCTACTCCACGCCCAGAAGATGGCCAAGGTGCCCTCCCCTCTCGCGATCTGCCTAAAGTCACAGGCCAATTATTCATGGAAGGTTTTGCACTGGATTTGCCACTCTTTAGATGCACTTTTCCCCCATACATATTCTCAAAACTCAACAATAAGCCGCCATGCAGAGTTTTGAGAATTCAGATGGGGAAAATGTGTATCTATAGAGTGACAAATCCAGTGCAAAGCCTTCCATGAATTATTGGCCACAGACCTCGGCTAATGTGCTTATACTGCACCCCTGGGGTTTCAGGATCCAGCCCTTCCTTAATCCGGAGTTGCCTTGGCCGGCGTCCAGAAGGGTGTTTTCTCCGCCAGGTGCCGAGAAGACGCCGCCGGAGGCGAACGCTGCGGCATCCCCATTTCCCCCAGAGAGCTGCCCTGCAGGGACCGCGTTTCTGCCTGCGCCTCTCCAAATCCTTGCCTTCATCAACAATACCATCGCCTAGGCATGGATAACATATTGTGAAAATGAATTAAATATGGGAAATGTTAAAGGCTATGATTTAATCTAATTCAATTGATCAATGTTGAAAGGATGAAGTATTCAATAATTAAAGTATATAGGATGATAATATGTAGTTCATGGAAATGATATAATGAATTAGAAAACAAATACAGAGGGGATTATATAGATATTAATTTGATAGAGGAGGGGAGAGGGGAAGTCAGAAAAGTCAACACTGATTAGGCTGATTAGTTTGAAATTGTTTTATTTTATGTAACTGTGAAGATGATAATATTGAAATTGAATGTGACTTAATAAGAAAATAAAAAAATCTTTAAAAACAACAACAATACCATCGCCTTTTCCGCCGAGACTCCCGGATCGGGCTCTATGCATGGGAGGTTTCGCCTTTGATTTTCCACTCTCTAGATCAGTGATTCGCAACCTGGGGTTCATGTAGCTATCACGAGTACAGCGTGCTTATCAGTTGGTCCAAGAACTCCTCCAGACGGTAGCTACTATAAAAGTGCTTGTATTTATTTAAAGTGCAACAAAAGTCCAGTATACACTTTACAATCCTTTACACTCTCCAGCAGAGCCTCCGGCTTAGCCCTGTATAGTCACCCCAACACTGAGCCTCAGAGGCTGTGCTCTTATATACATATTGCTTCCCCAGATAATTACCTGGCCACCTGCAGCATTGCATCATGCTGCCGGCCATATCTGGTTGTATCCAGTCCACCCTGCCGGTGCAAGTCATTACAACCCCTTGCATCAGCTAGATTCAGTGGATCTAACACACTGACAGCTCCTTCTCGACCAGCTGTCCTGTCATATCATAGCACGCTTGCATATTCTTGACAGTAGCCCCAGGGGTACAAACCAGGACATTTAGGGGTACGCGGGGGTGGGGGGAATGAATAACGGTGGAAATATAAATTTAAAATAACAGCAACTATATTAATTACAAACGTTTTGGTAACGTGAAGGGTACAATTGATGGAAATGGGCTACCAAGTGGAAAAAAAGATTGGGAATCACTGCTCTAGATGTGCATTTCCCCCCATCCGGATTCTCAAAACTCAACATTAAACCCCCCCGTGCAGAGTTTTGAGAATATGGATGGGGGGGGGGGAACGTGCATCCAGAGAGCGGCAAATCCCGGGCAAAACCTCCCGTGCATAAATGGCCCAAGGGCGGCACACAAAGGAAGGGAGAGGGGGGGGGGCATCTCGGCCTTTCCTCCCTTTTTCCTCCCGCAGCTCCACCCACCTCCCTGCCCTCTCCAGCTCGCGGGTAACTCCGCAGTGACTTTGCAAGCGTGCACCCTGCCCGAGGGAGCCCGCACGTTGCAAGCAGGCAGATTATTATTATTATTATTATTATTATTATTATTATTTTGCAACGTTAAAGGTGGGATGCTTTAAAAAAATAATAATCATAACAACAAGGGGTCGGGAAGCAGCTTTCCTCGACCGGCGTCTTGCAAGCGCCTCGCCGGCCACGAGTCATGCACGAGCGCGATCCCCGGGTCCTGCTGCAGCACCTGTAAGCGGAGAGGCAGGCTCGGCTCTGCACGAGGAGGAAGGCGTGGTGCCGATCTCGTCGGAAAGCCTTTGCTGCAGAGAGGGGGGGGGACACGAGGGGGAGGCGACGGCATCTCGGGCGGGCTGCTCGGCCCTTGGCCGCTGCGCCCCCTCCTCCCCCCCCCCGCCCCCAAATTCCGGGCTGCATGACCATCACAAAGGTAGGGGAGGCTTGCAAAGATGCACCTGCTACCGTGAAAAAGCAATTCGGAGCAGCTGGTCTGGCTGTTGCAGCGCCTTTAAGGTCTTCGTTGGGGGGGGGGTCTTTGCAAAACGTGTCTGACATAGGCTTGCTATTGCAGCGCCTTTAAGGTTTGCGTTGGGGGGGGGATCTTTGCAAAACACATCTGACATAGGCTTGCTATTGCAGCGCCTTTTAAGGTTTGCGTTGGGGGGGATCTTTGCAAAACACATCTGACATAGGCTTGCTATTGCAGCGCCTTTAAGGTTTGCGTTGGGGGGGGATCTTTGCAAAACACACCTGACATAGGCTTGCTATTGCAGCGCCTTTTAAGGTTTGCGTTGGGGGGGGGGTCTTTGCAAAACACATCTGACATAGGCTTGCTATTGCAGCGCCTTTTAAGGTTTGCGTTGGGGGGGGGATCTTTGCAAAACACATCTGACATAGGCTTGCTATTGCAGCGCCTTTTAAGGTTTGCGTTGGGGGGGGGGATCTTTGCAAAACACACCTGACATAGGCTTGCTATTGCAGCGCCTTTTAAGGTTTGCGTTGGGGGGGGGTGTCTTTGCAAAACACATCTGACTTTGGCCAATTATGCGCGGGAGGTTTTGCCTTGGATTTGCCCCTCTCTAGATGCACATTTCCCCCACCCATATTCTCAAAACTGAAAAATAAGCCCTCCCCATGCAGAATTTTGAGAATTCAGATGGGAAAAATGTACATCCAGAGAGGGGCAAATCCAAGGCAAACCCTCCCGTGCATAAATGACCATAGACTTGCTATTGCAGCCCCTTTAAGGTCTGCGTTGGGGGGGGGGGGATCTCTGCAAAACGCATCTGACATAGACTTGCAGTTCTTCCTGGATGCTATTAAAGAGGGAGGGTCCCCTTTGCGTCCGAGGAGAGGGGGAAAATGGCAACCTCTGAAACGAAAAATATTTCTTTTTCCTTGGATAAGTTTTGTTGGATCAAAATTCGGTTTTTTTTTGGGGAGGGGGGGAACATCTGGTGAGGTTGGCTGGGTGGGCTGAGCCATGAGCTGATTCCCCCCCCCCTTTAAGAAATAAAGAGCGGACTCCACCAGGAAGTTATTCTGTGCAAGAAAAGGTTTTTTTCTCCCCCCTTTTGAAAAGGTGTTGCAGATTTCCTAGCATTTCCTGGACAGGGTGGAATCTCGGCCCTATGGTGGAGGGTAGGGCGTAATATTTACTTGAATAAATACGATAATTGTCTTCTGATGGAGAATTGCCAACTCCTGGTTTCTGGACTGGGCGTTGGAGCTGAGTCAGTCTGGTCGGAGCTGGCCAGAATTGGAATATAAAGGGCTTTTTGCATCTCAAGAATTGGGGCCAGTGGATGCCTGCTGGCCTTGGCCTGTTCACCTATGGTGTATAAAAATCTGCTCCAGGTGATCAGCCAGGAAAAAAACTTTTATCAGTTGGAAAGAAGTTGGTTCTCTTTTTCTTCCAGGCTATTAGTATTCTGGTTGTTATTAGCAGAGATGTTTGTGGGCATTTTGCAGGCAATGAGCAACTTTGTGGACTTCTTTTCAAGGCTGCGGGAATTGGTATCAGGCCGAACATAGTTATATTAGTAAGGCCGTTGAAACATTGGTTCACTGGCAAACCCTGTTTGGTTCACTGGCGGCCTTATCAGGAGCCATGTACAAGTCTGTTCGCTATAGGTAAGGACCCATAGCTATAGATACAAATCTGTTTATTCTCCTGTTATTGTGAATTGATCTTAAATTACATGTCCCACTTATGTAAACCATCAGGCACTTTATGTTTCTGAACCTTTACAAAGGTAGTTCAATCCTTGTAAAACATTTTCCCCCTCTTAAAGCAAGATGGAGATTTTCTCCAGAGGGTGTGTACTTAAGTAGGCTGCTGTCCTGAGGAGTAAGCCCTGTAGAATAAAATGGGATTTACTCCTGAGTAGACATGCTTGAGAGCCAGCGTGGTGTAGTGGTTAAGAGCGGCGGACTCTAATCTAGAGAACCGGGTTCGATTCCCCACTCCTCCACATGAAACCTGCTGGGTGACCTTGGGCCAGTCACAGTTCTCTCAGAACTCTCTCAGCCCACGCGGAGGCAGGCAGTGGCAAACCACCTCTTAATATCTTGCCCTGGCAACCCTGCTGGGTCATCTCTTGCCTTGAAAACCTTACAAGGTTGCCATAAGTCGGCTACTTACACACACAAACACGGACCTGCTTAGGATGGTTCACTAGGTCACTTAGGAGGGGCTGGATTAGTTTGAAATACTGTAATACTGGGTACAAAAATATATATATAAAGTACATGGAAGGGGGAGGTGAGAGAAATGCCACATTGCATTCCATAATAGAAGCCAGAAAATCTTATTGTTTTTCAATGTCATTTATCCAATATTGTTTTTCAATGTCATTTATCCAGCTAAATCTATTTCCCCCAACATTCTTTTCCCATTGCAGTGTCCATTCCCAGACAAAATCAAGTACTTAAATATATGTAATTTTTATATCCAGCATCAGTTAACCACTCCATTGTACTGACAATCTGGGTCTTTTCTCCCTCCTTTCAACATATGCCTATCAAAGAGAGATTGTAAGAAATATTTCATGGTACTCATTGTGCATTACTTAACGCAGAGTATAAGGGTGCGGCCTTTCTCTGTCCCTCTGAGTTTATTTAGGGAGGGGCTGTGGCTCAGTGGTAGGGTATCTGCTTGGTATGCGGAAGGTTCCAGGTTCAATCCCCAACATCCCAATTAAAAGGACCAACTACAGGTTGAGTGTCCCTTATCCAAAAATTGGCGTGGTCCAAAATCTGAAACTTGAACCAGACTGCGCCTGGCCCCATCCCAGGTGATGTGAAAGACCTCTGCTTGAGACCCTGGACAGCCATTGGCAGTCTGAGTAGAAAATACTGACCTTGATGGACTGATAGTCTGATTCTATATAGAGCAGCTTTATATAGAGCAGCTCTATGTGTTGGAGGAATAGATAAAACCGTTGTCCAATACTGTAGAAGGTATTGATTGCACTGACTTGGGGAAACTCAATGAAGGTGTGCAAATCCTGGCAGAGCAAGGATTCGAACCTGGGTCTCCGAAATCCTTGTCTGACCACTAGACCACACTGGCTCCTTGTGATCTCTGAAGGTTATGACGCACAAAGGTGGCATATAAATTCTTGATATAAGTACATAAACTGTTGTGCTTTGTATGCATCCTATGGAACTCCAGAGAACCACAGGAGGCTACCTGGACCCTTTTGCTTGGAGAAGGGCTTGGGTTGTTCTCAGATGCTGGTGTTGCAAAGTGTCACTCCAACGGGTGCTAATTGCTGTGCACTAATTATCCAGTCCTGATTAGCGCAAGAATTGCCTTACCTTGCTCTGATAAACAACCTGTCCATTTTAGCATTCTTTTTCCAGCAGCCAGCCCTGGGAAGCTGTTGAAAGCACCGCAAAAGAGCAGCATGAACACATGAAGCCGCCTTATGCTGAATCAGAGCCTCGGTCCATCAAAGTCCATATTGTCTACTCAGACCGGCAGCGGCTCTCCAGGGTCTCAGGCCAGGGTCTTTCACATCACCCACTTGCCTAGTCCCTTTAACTGGAGATGTGGGGGATTGACCTTGGGATCTTCTGCATGCCAAGCAGACGCTCTTCCACTGAGCCACAGTTCCTCCCCAATTTCGGCATCTCTGTGATTTCCTCAATATCCAGCACCAGGAACCAGCAACTTGAGCTTCTGTACTGAAACTAGCAGTTATTTAAATTCCTTATGTCTAGGGCTGCCAACTGCCTGGTAGGGGGGGATATCCTGGCTCTTTAACAGAGGCGTAATGGGACGTTGTTTACCAGATGATGTCATTTACCTGCGTGCAGCGAAAAGCTTCCGCTGCCCATCTCCGCACGTTGCCTCTTTTACAAACACAGGATATTTTTCTCCAGGCCTGTTGGCCACCCTGCCTCATTCCTCTCATCTTACGGTTCTTTCGACTCAAAGGTCTTGAACAGATCAAGATCCAGCTCTCTTACAGCTGAATGTTTAGTGACTGCGGAGGTAGTTTTCTGATCCTCATCCACAGGGAAAAACAGGACTGTTTTTTTTTTTTTTTGGTTTTTTTTGAGATTGTGGATTCACATAATTTATGAAGAGGGTCACGCCATGGGACAACAAGAGTCACTGGAAAAGACAGTCATGCTAGGAAAAGTTGAGGGCAGCAGGAAAAGAGGAAGACCCAACAAGAGATGAATGGACTCAATAAAGGATGCCACAGCCTTCAATTTGCAAGATCTGAGCAAGGCTGTCAAAGATAGGACATTTTGGAGGACTTCCATTCATTCATTTTGGAGGACTTTCATTCATAGGGTCGCCGTGAGTCGGAAGCGACTTGACGGCACTTAACACACACGCACACACACATGAAGAGGAAGGACAGTAGAAAAGAGCAAGAGTCTATTAGCACCTTAAAGACTAACAACATTTCTGGCAGGGTATGAGGGAGGACAAACGCTTTTTCTCTTACATCATCTTGACATTTTGAGGCCGCTAATGCCAGTCCAGGGAAACTAGTAAACCCTGACCCCAATAAATAGATTAAAGCTAGTGACTTGGTGCCAAAACAGTGGCCCTGTTTACTTATGTATTTACTCCATTTGTTCTCTGCCTGTCTGTCGGACAAGGGCAATCTTAGCTGCAGGATAACTGGGGCAGCTGCCCTGAGCCCCATGTTGGGAGAAGGGCTGCTCTGGGGCGGGGGGGATAATGCCCATCTGCCATCTCTAGAGTCACAGCAGTGCTTCAGGGCAGCAGCTGAGGCAAACAACTGTAGGGCAGTGAGGGCTGGCCTTATAGACCCCATATACACAGCTGACCCCCCCCTCCCAGTGTCCAGTGATGGTGAACCGGGTTGGTTTCCCCAGTCCTACACATGAAGCCAGCTGGGTGACCTTGGGCTAGTCGCAGGTGTCTCTGAACTCTCTCAGCCCCACCTACCTCACAGGGTGTCTGTTGTGCGGAGGGGAAGGGAAGGCGATTGTAAGCCGGTTTGATTCTCCCTTAAGTGGTAGAGAAAGTCAGCATATAAAAACCGACCCTGCTTCTTCTGCTTCCTCTGCTGCTTTCAGTGGTCATGATGGGACAGAGGAGATGTAGAAGTGTTTAAAAGAGACTGGCATAAGGCCTTTGTACAGTGGGCTAGCACGGCAAAGATTGATTTTACGCAGATTGTGAAAGAGTTGTAAATAAAATATTGTACTAAAGGGAAGCTAAATAATTGATTATATAAAGCTAAGGCTAGCCTGATCTCATCAGATCTCAGAAGCTAAGCAGGGTCAGCCCTGGTTAGTATTTGGATGGGAGACCACCAAGGAATGCCAGGGTTGCTGTGCAGAGGAAGGCACTGGCAAACCACCTCTGTGAGTCTCTTGCCTTGAAAACCCCATAAGGGGTCGCCATAAGTCGGCTGCGACTTGACGGCACTTTACACACACAAGGGGTACTTCTCTGGAAGTCACAATGGGGGGGTGGGCACATAACGCGAGGGGTAGAAAGGGAATCTCACTTTCAACTATATGTTCGGTTTGTTGTTTTAATTTTGTTTAAAATCTTTTTTTATTCTTGTAATTTCTCTATAGTTATTTTTTTTCTGTCAATAAGAATTCTATTAAAAAATGATGGGACAGAGGGCAAAATTCTGGCATGGGGAATACCTACATGATTTGGGCTAGTCACACAAATAAATCAAAACACTGCAGTGGTAAGGGTTTCTGAAATAAATGTATTTGAAGTGCTCCTGAACAAAGCATTGAATAAATGCTAAGTATTATCAATACTGGCTTAAATGGATGCGCAGTAGCAGTGCCTCATTCACCAAAATGGAGCAAGGGTGGGACAGCACCGCCCCCCCCCAGGCAGTCGGAGATATAGGTCATGCCAAGCATTCATACTTATTTGATGAATATCCCCGGATGTCAGTAGCAGATCTTATTTTTCTAGCTTTCAACCTCTGGGGTTTATGATGGAATTTTCCTGTTCCACTATTAGGCAGAATTTTGTTTTCCTAAATAGAGTTTCCAGTTCTCTACTTAGCTCAGATGATCAGGCGGCTAATTAAGAATACAATTAGCGGTTTCCCTTGGAGGCCTTCAAGTATGCTTACAAGAGAGAGCACGGGGGTATGAAAGATGGGTTATTATCTATGACATTCCATAGAAAGGAGATGGTCAGCATCAATGGCACACACCGTGGGTGGCCATAACTACATGAAGCTGCCTTAGCCCAAGTCTGACCATTGGTTTGGCAAGATCAGTATTGTCTACTCGGATTGGCAGCAGCTCTCTAGCCCTTGAAATAGAGATGTCTATCATTGCCCACTCCCCGATCTTTTAACTGGGCATGTCAGAGATGGAACCTGGGACCTTTGGCATGCAAAGCAGATGCTTTCTTATTAGGGTTGCCAACTTCCAGGTACTGAGCAAAAGTAAGAACACAGCAGCGTCAACCACCACAATTATTACTATATACCTTAAGGCTGAATTACGTGCAATACACAATTATGTAATAAAGATTTAGGTTTCAATTACTTTGTAAAGCAGTTTTATAATTCAATAAACTGCTTAGAAATTATTCAAACAACAAGACAGCGTTTGTCAGAATAAATGAGTCAAAGTGTGGAACTGGTTAACCTGTACCTTCCACATAAATGACAACTGAACGGTTACAAACAACAAAGTATTTTTCTAACTGAAATGTATTACAACATGTGGACCCAAGCACCATTCAACACTTTTCCTCTTAAGGAAACTGAAATTTATAGAATGTTCTAATTAAGAAAGTTCTCACCCCCCAGCGGGTAAACTACTAGTTAGAAATCTCCTGCTATTATAATTGATCTCCAGCCGATAGAGATCAATTCCCCTGGAGGAAATGGCCGCGTTGGCCATTGGACTCTATGGCCTTGAAGTCCCACCCCTCCCCAAACCCTGCCCTCCTCAGGCTCCGCCCCCAAAATCTCCTGATATTTCCCAACCCGGAGCTGACAACCCTATTTATTATTGAGCCATGGTTCATTCTCACACCTAGCCAGGGAAGAGGGTTTGACCAGCCTGTGGCCTCCTGAGGTCATCTGCTGGACCTGGAAGAGAAGCCAAGCTCTGTTGACCAGGCCAAGGCTGACGACCAGATTTCTAATGTTTATATCAGAAGAAGAAGAGTTGGTTTTTATATGCCAACTTTCTCTACCTCTTAAGAATCAAACCGGCTTACAATCACCTTCTCTTCCCCTCCCCACAACGGACACCCTGTGAGGTAGGTGGGGCTGAGAGAGTGTGACTAGCCCAAGGTCACCCAGCTGGCTTCATGTGGAGGAGTCGGGAAACAAATCCAGTTCACCAGATTAGTCTCCGCCACTCCTGTGGAGGAGAGAGGAATTGAACACGGTTCTCCAGAACAGGGTTCACCACTCCAAACCACCACTCTTAACCACGACACCATGCTGGCCTGAACAATCCTGATGTTTCATACTGCCTGCTGGTATGTACCTCCCTAATTCCTTCTGTGTCTGAAGAAGAGTCCTGGGGAATGATCTAGGTACAGTATCAGCGTCCTACTCCTTCAGGTTCCTGGTTCAAAATCTGGAGGGTTTTTTCCCCTGAAGCACCGAGAAAGATAAGTGAACGGCTAATGCTTAACTAAACACTTGCCACACCTAATGAGTTAGGATCCTGAGTCAGCACCAGTAAAAGAGCTTTTGTTGATCCAGCACGTGTTGGACAAGGGTGTAGAGAAGAGCCCTTTAATGGAATGATTTAAAGGAGGATTCATGCACACCTCTGCTTTATGAAGTGTAGTATTCTTCTAGTATTCACCATGTCAAGGGTCTGGAAGACGAACCTTCCATGTAGATTGGTTCTTTCTTAATCTACAAAGGCCTCTGCATAATACAGAATTCTCATTGAGTTCAAGAATCAAGCCCCTGATGAATAGCTCCAATGTTCATTTAATGAAAGGTAAAACGATGCTCGGATAAGCTTGTTTTCATGCTCTGGGGGTGTAAAACGATCATTCTGCCAGGGGCCAAGGAGAGACTCGGTGGCACGCTCTGCGCAGAAGGGATGGATGTTGTTGGGGCTGGTTCTTGGCTTTTTGTTCTTTTTGTCTGGGAGCCCCGGTTGAGGTAGGAGAATGAAAGATATCGTGACCCCCTGTTGATGTACTGAATGCTGGGTGAAGGAACCTCAGGTTGCTTTGGTACGATTGGTTCTTCCAAGAGCTAAGAAATGCATGCCATACGATACGGATTTCATTTTTTGTGCTGCTGCTGTGTTAAAATACTCCAGGTGTCTTTGGGTTATTATCATTGATGCTGTTTTGGCTTGAGATTCAGGCCCCTTCCCATAGCGGGCATCCTGTGGGCATCCTTCCCATAGTGGGCATCCTATTGGCATGAGTGCATGTCCCTTTGTTTGTACTGTCGGATCTAAAACGCTGCCCGTCAAGGAGTTCCGAGATGTCAGAACTGGTTTCACATTCAAACTTAAACATTTCAGTAATTGCAATAACAAATATGTAATTTATTTAATCCGTTGCCCATGTGGTCTACTCTATGTAGGCAAAACTAAAAGAGCCATTAAACTGAGAATTGGAGAACATAGGTCCAGAATAAGGAATTCTAATATGGAGGCGCCACTCACGGCGCATTATAAGGAAATGAAACACCAGGATTTTGAATTGCAGTTTTTCGTCGTTTGGCAATACTTTGGAAAGCCATTTCAGAATCAAAACATAGATCGCATTATGTCCCAACAGGAGTCCCGCTTTATTTTCCTATTCAGTACTTTAATTCCCTACGGTCTGAATTCTTGTATGGATTTATCCAGTTTTTTATAATTACATTTACCACTCTCGTAGATATACGGTACTTCAGTTTAGGTGGTATACGGTAATCACTGGCAGCTGCGCTTTCTGTAAGATTTAAAATGGTGCTAAACTTTTTTTCTTCAGACGTCTTATCCAGCCGTCCGTATATATTGGGAAGGTATAGTCCTTTGTCTTCTGAATGGTATGTGTTTACTTTCAAATTGTATAACTATATGGAAAGCATTTTACTATGTACTTTTGTGTGGTCTTTGCATATGGCTTCTAGTTGTAATTTTATTTTTCAGAAGCTACACGCACATGGAGGAATCTGAAGCTTGAAAAAATCTCTATGAAATGGGAATTTTGTGCATCTTGTTCTATATATGGACTTTTAGAATTTGTGAGCGTTTTGACGCCTTTTGTACCATTTAACACTTGAACGTTAATTTTTTTGTACTCTGGACTTTTGTCCGTCTATTTTCAACAACTGCGGTTGTCACTTTGAGGCTTGTCTCACAATATATTTATTAACAGCAATTCTAGTGTGACCTTCAATTTATTGCCTTTATTTTGGGTTGTGTGTATTTGTGCTTTGCTTTGAATTCTAACTTCCTTATTAAGCACTTGTGGCCAAATTTTTGATTAGTACCTGGAGGTTGGCAACCCTACTCTGACTCAGTATAAGGCAGCTTTATGTGTTGGGTTAGTGGAAGTTGATCATGGTGTTATGCCAGAATAGACTCTGAAAGTAAGGAGGGATTTCTAGAGCAGGTTCTTTCCTGGGAACCTCCCTCTGATCTCATGGATGGATTTGTGTCCAGGACTGAATAGCAACTCCACTCCACTAATTAATTATTTTTATTGTACTGCTAATGATCGGTTAAGAGCCCCGTGGCGCAGAGTGGTCAGCTGCAGTGCCGCAGTCCAGGCTCTGCTCACGACCTGAGTTCGATCCCGACGGAAGTGGGTTTCAGGTAGCTCAAGGTTGACTCCGCCTTCCATCCTTCCGAGGTCGGTAAAACGAGTACCCAGCTTGCTGGGGGTAAAGGGAAGATGACTGGGGAAGGCACTGGCAAACCACCCCATAAACAAAGTCTGCCTAGAGAACGTCGGGATGTGACGTCACCCCATGGGTCAGGAATGACCCAGTGCTTGCACAGGGGACCTTTACCTTTAATGATCGGTTAAAGAGCTGCCCGACGACCCGTTAACTAGCTGCAAGCGAAGCTTTCTGACCTTCCGCAAAAAATGAAAAGTTACCCATGTGCCAGCCGAGGCATTGCCGCCCACCTTCCACTGATCTAATTGTGGTCCTTCAAGCAGGGCTGTGATGGATGATCACTCCGTCCGGAGAGGAACAAAGCGAGGCAGGAATTAGATTTGCTTGTAGGGATGTTGCTTGTAGGATGCATTAGGCCGGCGTCCTTCTTTTTCAGTGGAGAATGCTATGCAACGGGAGATTAGAAAGGAAAACAATGCTGCCGGTACATTATGATCCTGGGTCAGTGCCAGAAGAACCTCTCATCGTGAAAAAATGGGACGGTTGTAATTGCAGCTTCTGCAGAAAATCAGAATTGCTGTTGTATTGTGTTTCCAGCCTACCCAGGATGACCAACTGCTGATCTTAACGGCAGTATCAGGCTTGCGTTGTCCTGTCTGATCAGAACTAGAGATTCTTTGGCACCTGAGCATCTGAGCACATGAAGCTGCCTTATACTGAATTGTATGCCCTTGGTGCATCGAAGTCAATATTGTCTACTCAGACCGGCAGCGGCTCTCCAGGGTCTCAGGCAAAGGTCTTCCACATCACCCACTTGCCTGGTCCCTCTAACTGGAGATGCCGGGGACTGAACCTGGGTCTTTCTGCACGCCAAGCAGATGCTCTACCACTGAGCCATGGCCCCTCCCCACCAGCCCCCTTAGGAGGCTAGCTGATAGAGGGTTTTCAGCTCATTCCTGAGCCCTGCTGCGGCCGTGGACAGTGTGGACGCAGCGCCGCCATGGCACCTCCGAGGAGGTTTTGCAGCCGCTGCTCGGGGTAAAAGGGGATTTTTAAAGTAAAATTAAAAAAAGGGGGGGGGAAGCCCCATAGAGGAAAGCAATGTTGCTCCATCAAAAACCTGGCACAGCACCACTGTGCCTGAAAGGGGTTAGGTGTCTGGCTACTGGCAGCTCCTCCCCCAGAATGCCCCTGGAACGCCTCCTGGGGATGTTGGCGTGAGCACTTGTGCCGACAGGAGCTTAGGAGGCGCCCAGACCCCACGCCGGCATCCATGCCACTTTCGCTGTGCAAACTGGCATGGACGCTGGCGTGGGGTCTGGGCGCCTCCTAAGCCCGTTTGGCCCCCAGGCTCAGGAATGGTTTGTTAGTTTATTAATACTCCATTTGAACCTGGGCTTGCCATTGTTGAGCCCTGGGATCTGCTCAGCCCCGGGAAATGTGATGTTGCTATCGGGTTTCTCTGAACGTTTGCGGATTTCCCCCATTGCTAGAAGCGCGGCCTCGGACTTACCTGCAAGCCCCGTTTTGGTGGCCCGAGCGGGGAGCAGGGCTGAGCCAGCGCCCACTCTGAGGGTCCCAATAAGGGATTTCTGGGGTGGCCGGATATGTACTGGGGCAAGCCCAGCTCGGGGGCTGCCCGGGACAAGCCCAACCCGGGGGGCAAGCGGCATGGCCTCCTTCCGAGTAGCAGGGAACCACACAGCTGGCTTCCGTCCGTGTGGATTCCAGATACTGCCATCTCATGCTGCTGCCAGCAAGCAGGCAGGGAGGTCTGCTACATTGGCCCGCAGCGGGTCGGCCGATGTTCAGGATCATGCCCCAATGCCATGCCAATCAAGTATCTCTGAGCAGATTTGAAAGTTTGCAGATTTCCCCCACATTGCTGTAAAGAGCGCACACTTCCAGCTCTGAGTTTGTGGGTTCCAGACTGGGAGTTTGACTGGTAAAAGGCCCGTAGCGATGCGGCGCTTCCTGGTGTAAACTGGAAGTGACGAGATCGTGTCGGCGCGGCTGCGTACGCATGTGATCCCCACTTCCAAGCTGGGCACTGGATCTAAGCGACCTGGCAACCCTACAGAGAGAACATGTCCAGCTGAAAAATTAAACATTTCTGTAGCCCAGATTTTCCCCAGAAATCAGTACTTTTTTATGGCTACTGTACTCTAATACACAGTTCTTTTCCATTGAAAACATATCCATCTCCATTTTTAGAGTATCGCTTTTCGGTTTCCTGCTGTATTTTGTCCATGGTGATTATATTGTCTTCCCCCAATAACTGAGGAAGTTATTGCCAAGAAGTAAATGCTTTGTAACCTGGAGTTTGCCCTGTCGCTGGAACGAGAAGTACACGATTACTTGCGCAGAAAACTGATAAGGGGTAATATTTTCTCGGTGTCCAGGGAACCGAGAACGAAGTGAAAAGAAGCATTGTCACTAGGGGAAGTAGATGGAAGGATTTTGATTTTGTGTGAGTGTGTGTGTGCGTGTGATCCTGGTGATCCTTTATATATTAATTTTGGAAAGGAGGAGTCCAGTAAGCAAGCAAGACGGACTCGTCCATGGAATAATTCCAAAGGGGTAGCCCCCGACGACAGCAACCAGGGTTTGGGCCTTTTCTGTTGTGGCCCCTCTTCGGTGGCATGAACTCCCTGAGATGAGGTGAGCCCCCTTGCTGGAGATTTTCAAGATGCGCTGCGAAGCCTTGTTTGTTTGCCAGGGCTTTTGGAGGGCTGTGAACATTTGCCATCTTTAGGGGTAGGGTTGCCAGGTCCCTCTTCACCACCTGCAGGAAGTTTTTGGGGAGGAGCCTGAGGTTTGGGGAGGGGAGGGACTTCAATGCCATAGAGTCCAATTGCCGAAGCGGCCGCTTTCTCCAGGTGAACTGATCTTTATCGGCTGGAGATCAGTTGGCTTTGCTGCACACCTTATTACCCTGCGTGGGAATTGGAGACTATCCTGTATTATCTTCATGGTGAATATGTAGACTTACCGCATGATTAATGTTTGAAGGACTGAAGAAGAATTTAAAATTAAGAATTTGAAACGGCCGTATCCTCTTGGTGAGCTTCGGCTTTACATCCTAAGGATCACGCACTGAACTGCTTTAAGGTACTATACTGTCTGCAATGACACTTGTACTCTATGAGACTTTTTTTGGAATGTTTTACATTATATATGTTCATTGCACCTGTATATATCCTATAGGATAGTGGTATCCTCTTGTTGTAAATACCATCATTGTTGCTTTGAATTGTTTATTCAGTAGCGTTTGTGATAAACCTTTTGCACTTTAACTTTTTTTGCTCCTGTACTGATTTCCTAATCCCCATGATACTAGTGCAGTGGTGTCTATTTCTTTCCCTCCCCCCCCCCCCAGTACCTGGAGGTTGGCAGTTCTATTTGGGGGTGTTATTTGAGATTTTAAAATTGTATTTGGTTTTAATTTGCACTGTTCGGATTATGACGTGTGAGCCGCCTTGAGCCAAGAGGAAAGGCGGGGTATAAATACTTCAATAAATAAATGTGGTGGAAAGGGCTGTCAAGACGCAGCCGACTTATGGCGACCCCTTTTGGGGGTTTTCATGGCAAGAGACTAATAGAGGTGGTTTGCCAGTGCCTTCCTCTGCACAGCAACCCTGGTATTCCTTGGTGGCCTCCCATCCAAATACTAACCAGGGCTGACCCTGCTTAGCTTCTGAGATCTGACGAGATCAGGCTAGCCTGGGCCATCCAGGTCAGGGCAAGAAATACACTGCGTTAGAAACATTGAAAAATAGAGTTGGCAGTCACCTCCAAGGTCATCTAGTTCAACCCCCTGCACAATGCAGGAAAATCACAACTATTCCCCCCCACCTCCCTAGTGACCCCCACTCTATGCCCAGAGGAAAGCAAAAAATCTTCCAGGATCCCTGGGCAATCTGGCTTGGAGGCAAATTCCTTGCTGACCCCCAAGCGGTGATCAGCATGGTAGCGATATCGCGAGTTGGGACACCGGCATGGGGGAAGGAATTGAGTCCACCTCTCTTCTCCTTGCTCCAGTTCTGAGCTGGATTGGGCCCATGCATGGTTGCTGCTTTACAAAGGACAAATGCTTGGGAGATCTAGCCGCAGACCTTCCCTGGGTGCTCATAAATGCTTTCTGGCCTATTCAAAGGTGTGGCTGTGTCAGCTGTTCTGCTGTGATTGTTCTCAGCACTATAAATCTTTTCAATTATTCAGATTGCAATGGGGGTGGGGGGACCTAGCTTTCGAGTTGTTTACTCCTCTGGCTTATTTGACAGCAATTTCCCTCTCCCCTCTGCTAATTCCCCAGAACAAGTCGGCTGTGACTCACGAAAGCTCATACCCTGCCAGAAATTTTGTTAGTCTTTAAGGTACAACCGGACTCTTGCTCTTTTCTTCTTCCCAAGAACGAAGAAAAGATAAAAAGTTAATATGTGCCTCATCTTTGCCCCTTAGCCAGCCAAGTTTCTCTGCTAAGCATGGGGTCTAGAAGCCAGTGATCTCTGCTCTTCTTCCTCCGTACCCTTTGTTTTATGAGAGTCCTCTGCTGATAACACACCCAAGAGGTTGAAGTCCCCTCCAACTGTTGGTCGGGAACTTTCCATTAGTTGGGTGTGATTTTTATGAATGGGATGTTGTTTCTATGGAACTATGGCCCATTTGCATGGAATTCCTAGGGCCAGTTGGCCACATCCCTGCATCGAAGGTTCTCCGTTGCGCTATCATGAGAGGCGTTCGCACTGGCAACAGAGAATATCCATACAAGAGTTGTGTGTGTACTTTCCTCAGCCAGTCACTGTTTCCATGGCGTTTTCCCCCCCACTGTACCATTGGAGGGCTTTTTCCTGGGCTTGTTAAAAAATGGTAATTGCTAGAGTGCTATAGCATTACAGCGTTATATTGCCATCAGTATAATGTTATAATGCTGCTGTAGCACTCTAGCACATCCAGATTTTTGGAGACACTGGGCAGAGAGTGCCCATGGCCCCCTTGTCTCCTCTGCCTACCACTAGGCCTCCTTCTCATGCTTGATGAGTCGCCAGGTCTCACGAGAATGCCTGGGCTATTCTCCTGAATACTGATTGATTGCTGGGATGGGTGCAGATAGGTTAAGTAATGGTCTGCTCGGAGTGCTGATTAAATCACCTTAGGGTGACATGATGGGGATTAGCTAGCCCCACTGTCCAGCCAGGCACACCTTAGGGTGTTCAGCTGCCAACCTCCTTCCTGCCCAAGCTTGACACACTAGGTTAGGGTTGCCAACCTCCAGGTAATAGCAGAAGATCTCCTGCTATTACAACTGATCTCCAGCCGATAGAGATCAGTTCACCTGGAGAAAATGGCCACTTTGGCAATTGGACATTATGGCATTGAAGCCCCTCCCCTCCCAAACCCTGCCCTCCTCAACCTCCACTCCCAAAATCTCCCGCCGATAGCAAAGAGTTACCTGGCAACCCTACACTAGGTGGATCCCAAAACGTTTTGAGAGGCAACCATTTTGTGGGGGGCAGTGTCTTGCTCTTATGCCGGTTTTTGGGCCCTGTACCTTCATGGCGCCCCTTCGCAGGAGTAGGGGTCCAACTTACACCATGAAGTTAGATAGTGGCTTTAGTGGGGAGTTAGACATTTGAGGTGTAGGGGATCTGACTGCTTACAACATTAAGATTAGATAGTGGCTTTAGTGGGGAGTTAGACATTTGAGGCGTAGTTGGATCTGACTGCTTAAAACATGAAGATTAGATAGTGACTTTAGTGGGGAGTTAGACATTTGAGGCGTAGTTGGATCTGACTGCTTACAACATGAAGATTAGATAGTGGCTTTAGTGGAAAGGTAGACATTTGAGGAGTAGGGGGTCCGACTGCTTACAACATGAAGATTAGATAGTGACTTTAGTGGGGAGTTAGACATTTGAGGAGTAGGGGGTCCGACTGCTTACAACATGAAGATTAGATAGTGGCTTTAGTGGGGAGTTAGACATTTGAGGCGTAGTTGGATCTGACTGCTTACAACATGAAGATTAGATAGTGACTTTAGTGGGGAGTTAGACATTTGAGGAGTAGGGGGTCCAACTGCTTACAACATGAAGATTAGATAGTGACTTTAGTGGGGAGTTAGACATTTGAGGAGTAGGGGGTCCGACTGCTTACAACATGAACATTAGATAGTGGCTTTAGTGGGGAGTTAGACATTTGAGGCAGCTATAAGGGGGCTTGCTCCATCTTCCACCAGGATGTTTGATGTGGGAGGTTTTAAGGCAAGTGCATTCTGGCCCTGGTTCCTCAAAACGGTTACAGATGAGAAAGGTAACGGCCCAGTAATAAATATTGTGTTGTGATAGGTTTGGGAACATATGGATTTTTCAAAGATTTTTTTTTTGCTGCGAGAACCGAACTGTAGAGATAAACAAGGCATTTTCTGGCGAGAGCTTTGTGGAATCCATCCACCTCCGCTACGTCACCGTGAACAACAAGCAAGGACGAGAGCGTTGCTCTCCTCAGGGATGGACGCCTAGCCCAGCCCGTGGCCGACTCCTTAGCAACTCTGATAAACAGAGATGATTTCACGCCGCTTGTGGTCAATCTCAGGAGCTTCTGCTTGCTTTTTTCCTCCTCCAGCTTCGTTTTTGAGATAAAGCAGCCTGTGAGCAAATCAAAACCCTGTAAAAATGAAGCAGATTAATAATGTTTGTTTTTTAAAATTCTGCCCAGCAGCTCAGCGTGGTTAGCTAGGAGCTGTGCCATTAAAGGAAGGACGTCATATTTGTTTTTGGCCAATATGTTACTGAAGGAAAGCCCATTTCAAGTTAATAGAAATAATTCTTCTGATTTCAAGAGGCTTTCAGTCTGTCTGCTTCTTACTCTCCGGGGTGAATATATTGTTTCATACTCCTGATCAGACTGGCCTTTACATGTTCCATTTTATTTACAATCACCCAGCGGAGAGAAATCTAGTGATGGGCAAGGCTTGCGTGAGCCAGATCTAAGTGTGAGCATTTAGATCTGGCTCACGCAAGCCTTGCCCATCACTAGATTTCTCTCCGCTGGGTGATTGTAAATGGGCTCCATTGAACAACATTGTGTTTACGAGCGATAGAAAAGCTCTGTCTGTGTTGTTAGATCTGCAACAGCTCATTCACACATGCAAGCCGTCACGAATGTCCTTGGGAACAGGGGAACCAGAGGGAAGCCGTGAAAGGGTATCTTTGGAAAAATCATTTTTTCCTGCATGTTGACATGGGAAGGAATTGAGTCTTTCAACCAGTGCAGACAGTTCCTTCTGCAGACGGTCCCAACGTGGGGAGGGGCCGTGGCTCAGTGGCAGAGCATCTGCTTGGCATGCAGAAGGTCCCAGGTTCAATCCCTGGCATCTCCAGTTAAAGGGACTAGGCAAGTAGGGGATGGGAAAGACCTCTCAGCCTGAGACCCTGGAGAGCTACTGCCAGTCTGAGTAGACAATACTGACTTGGGTGGACCAGTGGTCTGATTCAGTATAAGGCAGCTGCATATGTTCATATGTGGCGTAAGACAAGATGGCAAAGCAGGCCCCGCTCCTATAAACCATATCTTAATAGTAGTAATTCCAGATTCATTACTGCTGAGTGCTAAGAGTGTTTGTGATATAGTGGGTGGAGAGAACCGAAGAGGGGAAATTGAAACTAGCAGCACATATGGGAATGTGAGCGAATTCCAGAATAGACCATCTGGGCAGCAGAAACTCCGAGGTTTATCGTCATCTTCTGCCCGTTGAACACTCTTTGCGATGCGCCTCTGCGTACCGTTTTTGACTGACATTCATGAGATGCCGGTTAATCAGCTCGTAGTTTTCATTTCTCTTTGTACCCAAAACGACTGTTCTTAAAAACTGTTTTTAATTGGGCTGTTGGCCGATTAAAGAATCTTTGTTCAATCATCTGCCTTTTTGTAGGCTGATTCAAAAGAATTTGTATGCAGTCAACATCTAACTACAGCCTATTATTAGTTATTGCAAAGGAAAGTTTTTAAAAAGTTGTTTCCCTTTTTGTTTGTTGAATTAACTAAATAAATTGAGTTATTGTGCCCCCAGGAACTGAGAATAACTCTTGACAACAGCATAATTCTACTCAGGATTGCACTGTTAATCAAATTAATCAGCTTGTTGCTTTATTTAGTTGGTTGGTTGCCTTTCAACTTAAAAAGCAAGTCCCCAGTTCCGCTTACAACACAACACAATTAAAATGCAATTAAAAAATCAAAGTGCCCCACCGTTTCTTATTGGCCTAACTCATAGACCATTTTTGCATGGTCAGTTTTGATGCTCGCTCAAAGCTCTTTTTTAAAATGCTACTTTAAAAATACCTTTTCACGGTCCCGACGCAAAAGGAGAAGTCCCACTCCCCCCACTCGCCTGCTCCTTTGTTCCTGGTTTCATAAGCCATTAGCATATGCATAGCTAACGCGCCTCTGTTGTTTTGCATTGTTCCTTGAGGGCGATTCTTCGTGGCAAACTCCAATGGTCGCGTTAAGTGACTATGCATAGTAATTAGCAGCGCGTTCCAGGCTGAAGTGCCCCGCATATTTTTTTGAATTTTGCACACTGAACTGTCATTCCAGAAGTGACTGCAAAGCCGGGGCATACCTGGAGGTTGGCAACCCTACCTCTGGACATGCTGCTTTGTAATTGGCTGTGAGCGAAACTAAGCTTGTGTGTCCGCACTTTGCATTATGCATGGGGATTTCACCCAGCCTGAGCTCGGGAGAGGGAAGAATCGGGTTAACAGAGGAACGGCAAGTCCTGGGATTTGTGAGGGCTGGCAGCGAGGTCATCTCTAATGGAGGCAAAAGTCATGCAAGGAACAACCGAGACAGATGCGGGGCAAACGTGAGTGAAAGTACCCATGCATAAATGACCATAGAGAGTTCAGATCAGTTTGTTTCCGAGTCCAGTAGCACCGTAGGGATGAACAAGATTTTCTGGGTATAAGCTTTCAAGATTCAAAGCTCCCTTTGTCAGGCATCTGACGAAGGGATCTTTGACTCTCGAAAGCTTGTGCCCCAAAAATTTTGTCGGTCTCGAAGGTGCCGCTGGACGCGAATCTAACTGTTCCACTGCAGACGAACACAGCTTCCCTCCGAAACAGAGTTCAGATCGTGACTTACCCATTGTACGCTTTGCTGGAGGTCCTGGGCAGAAGGCCTGGATACAAAAACACGAGAAATTCAGATAGCAATCCCGGAAAGAGTAGCTGACGCAGGCATATACTGTAAGGAAACAGTAGTTTGCTGGACCAGAAAAGTCAATGGCTGAGAACTAAAAATAGATGACCTCGGAGAGAGATAGAGATATCCCAAGTGACTCAAATAAAAACCGTGGAATATTTTACTTGAAACCTGTACCTAGTGGATGGTGTAAAAATTATTGCGATAATCCTCCCATCCGTGAACGTTGTCCAGTGAAGTCTTCTTTCCCATTAGTCATTTTTAGGCAAGAGTCCAAAGGAAAGCACATTTTGGCACGAAGGGAACGCTAGGAGGTTCTGTCGGCAGGAGCAGCTTCGTCTGTTCCTGAAAGCGGTGCGTTAAAAACTTACAAATGATTTATCCTTTCTGTCTGGTTACAAGCTCTTGCCTACACGGGTCTCCTGCTGTTTGTGTTTCCTTCTCTCCTTTTATCAGAGATGCCATGGTAATGGAAAGCAAACTCTCCCGGGGGGGGGGGTAGTCTGCAACCTGCCCCCCTTTAACGTTATGGTTGGTTGTTTGGCGTATGGTGGTCTTTTAGCTTGGCAAGTCCTGATAAGCAACACAAAACGTGAGTTCCTGTGGCTGGGACATCTTCAAGATGTAGGGTTGCCCGCTCTGGGTTGGGAAGTTCCTGGAGATTTGGGGGCAGAGCCTCAAGAAGGTGGGGTTTGGAAAGGGGAGGGACCTCAGCAAGGTATAATGCCACAGAGTCTAGCCTAATCCCAGGGGATCTGATCTCTAGTCTGGAGATCAGTTGTAATTCTGGGCGCTCTCCAGACCCCACCCTATCAAGAACGGAATTTATTCTGGCATAAGCTTTTGTGAGCCAGCTCTCGCTTCATCAGATGCTTTGCAGTGCATTGTGTTGGTGCTTTTATATTTATAACAGAAAGTATGTGTTGGTGGTTAGGAGGGTATTATAAAGAGAAGGCAGTTTGAAATAAGATCCAATACTAAGCGTTCTCAGTTCAGTCGGCGTGGGGGAGGGGGCCGCTACCAACTATAGTTAAATATGCAAAGTAGGATTAGCATAAAATCTAATGCAAGATGAAGTAGATACAGTAGGAAGAACAAGGAGACCGAGCCCTATGAGGAAAGGCTGAGGGAGCTGGGAACGTTTAGTCTGGAGAAGAGGAGGTGGGGGGGGGGACATGATAGCTCTCTTTAAGTATTTGAAGAGCTGTCACTCAGAGGAGGGCAGGGAGCTGTCCCTGTTGGCAGCAGAGGATACAACTCGCAATAATGGGTTTAAATTGAGGGCGGAAAGGTACTAGAGGTATTAGAGAGAAGGTATTAGAGAGAAAATACTAAAGGTATTAGAGAAAAATTACAATTAAGAGTTGTTCGACAGTGGAATCAGCTGCCTAGGGTAGTGGTGAGCTCCCCGCTCACTGGCAGTCTGTAAGCAGAGGCTGGACAAGCACTTGTCAGGGATTCTCTGGGCTGATCCTGCATTGAGCAGGGGGTTGGACTAGATGGCCTGTATGACCCCTTCCAACTCTATGATTCTTAGTTACCGAGGTATAGCTGAATTACTTGACATCCATAAGAGGTGGGATATACAAGGTATTACTACCTATAGTGAGTGAGGAATCCTGTGTGTGTTGTGTGCTGTCAAGTAGCGTCTGACTTATATCGACTGTGTGTATTAATGATCTCCAAAGCATCCTATAATTGACAGCCTTGCTCAGGTCCTGCAGAATGAAGGCAATCGCTTCCTTTATTGAGTCAATCGTTGAGGAATCCTGGGTGCCTTTTAAGCCCTAGATGAGGGTGGGGAATGGTCTTGGGGTTGGCTCCAGGCTAAATTGTCCAGTGGCAGAATGGAATATTCCTGCCTCCACCCTCCCACGGCAGCCCACTGATCTCCACAAAATTTTGGTCCTGGGGAATCCTGAGGGAAAACATGAAAGGAATTGGTAGGAATTGGTGGAAGCTTCCAGTTTTGTCTGAATCCAACCCTTGAACTTGTTAGTGAATTCCAATCCACCAATTTCCCGTTGGATTCTCCCTTTGGAGTTCCTCTGTGGACGAAACGCAACTGTTAGATCAACAACAGAATGCCCTGGAAGAATCAAAAGGGTGGCCTCTGGGTTTTTGAAGATTGTGGTTTTTAATGTCAGATTTGTGTCCATTTATTCTTTTACGTAGGAACTGAGTCATGATAGTAAAAGAAGCACCAAAAACCCGATTCTCCCATTGGCTTTTGAAGTGAGAAGGCCATTATGAGATTATGGTTTCTTCATGTTTGAACCTTTTTCTGAATCCTTTTCCTTTGCCTAAGAGTTTGGTATTTACAGTGCCCGAGATAGCTCACACCTGCAGTGGATTTCCAGGACTTGGCAAATACTAACGTTCTAACACATGGGAAGGGCATTGACAAGAACACTTTCAGCATGCAGAAGGGATGAGTGGAGATTACCAGGCACTGGCTTTATTTTGATAAAGACATATGTAAGAATGATGGGAGGGGTTGTGGTTTAGTGGTGACGCATCTGTTTTGCACGCAAAAGGTATCAGGTTCAAGCCCCGGCATCTCCTGTTAAAAGGGTCGGATGATAGGTGATGTGAAAGACCTCTAACCTGTGACCCTGTAGAGCTGCTGTCAGTCAGGGTAGATAGTATGGATATTGATAAGACCAATGGTCTATAAGGTAGCTTCAGGAGTTCGAGGTGGTTGTATGTGATTTGAGTATCATGAGAATGGGAGGGAAGGCGGCATGGTAGCCCGATCTTGGAAGCTAAGTGGGGTCGGTACTTGGAAGGGAGACCACCAAGGAAGGCTCTGCAGAGGAAGGCAATGGCAAACCACCTCTGCCTAATCTCTTGCCTTGTAAACCCCACCAGGGGTTGCTATAAGTAGGCTGCAACTTGACTGCACTTTACACACACAGAGAGAGAGATCAACAGAGTCAGGGGCAGGAAATGGAAAGTGGCGTCTCTGAGCTACGGTTGCCAACCTCCAGGTGGTGGCTGGAGATCTCCCGCTATTACAACTGATCACCAGGCGACAGAAATCAGTTCCCCTGGAGAAAATGGCTGCTTTGGCAATTGGACTCTATGGCCTTGCAGTCCCTCCCCTCTCCAAACCCCGCCCTCCTCAGGCTCCACCCCCCAAATTTCCAAGTATTTCCCATTCCAGAGCTGGCAACCCTTCCCATAGCGAGGGAGAAACCAAGAGGTCCAAGCTATAGAAGAATCCTCTCCACCACTGAATTACCTTGCCGTTTTGCTGCTTTGCGGTGCATTCATGCAAAGAGAGACAGGAGGCATGACAACTTTGCTCTCTATACACCAGGAGCTTGGGCCTTCTGGAAGGCAGTAACAGTATGGCAGCTCTATAGGGGGTTACTACCCAGCAGGCGGGGTTACTACCCAGTCAGCGTGGTGTAGTGGTTAAGAGCGGTGGTTAGGAGTGGTGGACTCTAATCTGGAGAACCGGGTTTGATTCCCCACTCCTCCACATGAGCAGCGGAGGATAATCTGGTGAACCAGGTTGGTTTCCCCACTCCTACACCCGAAGCCAGCTGGGTGACCTTGGGCTAGTCACAGCTCTCTTAGAGCTCTCTCAGCCCCACCTACCTCACAGGGTGTCAGTTGTGGGGAGGGGAAGGGAAGGTGATTGTAAGCCGGTTTGATTCTTCCTTAAGTGGTAGTGAAAGTCGGCATATAAAAACCAACTCTTCTTCTTCATCAACAAGTTGTAAGGAGTTAGATTGTTTTTGGAATCCAGTTTTTGTTCCTGTTAACCCTTTTATGGGGTTATTCAGATCCACTTTCCCTTCAATATCTTTCCTCTCGGCTCTGTTTAGCAGAGGTAGATTGGTGGTGGAAACTGCTGTCAAGTTGCAGCCAATTTACAGTGATCATGTAGGGGTTTCAAGGCAAGAGATGTTCACAGGTGATTTGCCATTGCTTGCCTCTGCGTAGCAACTTCCTTGGTGGTCTCCAATCCAAATACTAACCAGGGCCGGCCCTGCTTAGCTTCTGAGATCTGATGAGATCAGGCTAGCCTGGGCCATCCAGGTCAGGGCGGTTGTGTTAAATTAGGCTGTTGAAATGAGATAGCGAGACACTGTAGCAACTGCAGAATTGTATGCACATCCTGAGAGAGGTTGTACAATTATTTTGGATTGTAGAACGCCTCACTTTGAAACTATTTCACAGTTCAGGAATGTGGTAGGTGAAGACGTTGAGTTAGCAGCATTTTGTCCAATCTGATTTTTCTTTAACATTGTTTTAATTGGGTTTGTGTGTGCGTGGACTCAGTGTTCCCGAGAAATGCTCTGCTCAGAGTCCATTTTTAAAACACAAGAGTTTTGTACCTTTCCCCTGGTGGTAGGAAAGATAATCTTTCCCAGATGAGTTTCCTTTGGAGTCAGAAGCATAATAAAAGGGGCAGATTTGTTTCCTGAATTAAAGGTTGGTGTGACAGGTTCAATCCCCGGCATCTCCAGTAAAAGGGACCAGGCAAGTAGGTGGTGTGAAAGACCTCTGCCTGAGACCCTGGAGAGCCAGGGGAAGGGGTCGTGGCTCAGGGGTAGAGCATCTGCTTGGCATGCAGAAGGACCCAGGTTCAATCCCCGGCATCTCCAGTTAAAGGGACCAGGCAAGAAAGACCACAGCTTGAGACCCTGGAGAGCCGCTGCCAGTCGGAGTAGACAATTCTGACTTTGATGGACCAAGGGTCTGATTCAGTGTAAGGCAGCTTCATGTGTTCCACTGTAGTCTGAAGTGTTCTAAATCCTTAATCTTTGCCCCAAGGTAATAAGCAATCAAAGATTCATGCAAAATCACGTTCACTCATACATACACAAAAAAAGATGTGAAATCAATCCAAATTCCTATCATACATATGTGTGTCAGTCTCAGGCGTCTGCCCCAAGTGTCCTTCAAGCAAACTCATCCAGACAGGTAGATCTGAAGAAGTGATACTTTATTAGGAACTAAAAGGCAAATAAAAGAACCGACTGCACGCAGGCAGGAGAGGTTAGCAATGGAGACCTGGTACAGGTTACCTGCTTAAAAACATTAGGACTTGAGCATAAGATAAAAATTGCTAGGCAACAGCGAGATAAAGCAGTTCCCATGAGGAAAGACAAACCCGCCACAGCTGTGATAACCGGTACTAACGAAGTATACCCAGGAGCTTCCAAACCCTGGGAACCAAGGTCTTGACTTGTGGTCAGAACTCGGCCTGAACTCATGTCAAGAGCCTGTCTGGATCTTGCGTTCAGTGAAGAACATGACATTCTGCCCCTCTTAAGGCCCCCTCTCCCAACTACGGATGAGGTTTTTCAGGGTAGGCTTCATGAAACTTGTGGACTAGGCGGGGGGCAGCGACGTGGTGTTCCGCCACCCACTCATCATGACCGGGACCCAGATGTTTCCAACGTACCAGGTAGTGTAGGGTCCTATTACGCACCCGAGAGTCCAAAATCTTGGAAATCTCGAAATGTTCTTCCCCTTGTACCAACACTGGAGAACCTGGGGCAGGTTCAGGATGCCACTCGAGTGCAGCCACATACTTCTTTAACCAACTGATATGGAACACTGGGTGAATACCTTTCAAAGACGTAGGAAGATCGAGTTCCACCGTGAAGTTATTTATGAGTCGAGAAACCGAAAAGGGCCCCCCATACTTTTCACTGAGCTTTTTACATGGGCGAGGGGAGCGAAGGTTTTTTGTGGGCAGGTAGACCTTGTCTCCCACCTTGATATCCCACCCCGGAGAACGGTGTTTGTCCGCTTGAGCCTTGTATCGGCTTTTGGCCTTTTCCAGGTTCTTTTGTAACCAGGGCCAGGTGTTTTGCACTACGTTTACCCACTCACCCACCTCGGTATCAGTCTCCCCACCCGAGAGATTCACCCCCAGACTGATGGTCCGACCGAGCGGTTCAACTCTGTACTGGAATGTTACTTATGTTGCTATGTACAGTAAATTATCATCAAGACGATTAGGTGGATCTTTTGCCTTTTGCTGAATATGCTTATAACAACTCTGCGCATCAGTCCACTGGGTTTAGCCCTTTTCAGGTGTTGCATGGTAAAGACTTCGGTCCCTTGGGAAACGTGAATCTCTCGGGGGCAGGTTCTTAAAGAGGACAGGGCCATAATGCGCAGGGGGCGGGGGCAGGTTCCTAGCCAGTGTGTCCTCATTTCATCCCTGCAGGCGGAGGTAGCAGGAGCCGGCTGTAGAGTCCGGCCCCAACCATGTGGAGCAGGAGCAACTCCGACGTGCGGCTGGATGGCTACGCCCAGCTGGTGCAACAGACCAACCTGTGCCATCAGGTGGGCAAGTGCACCTCTAGTTGGATGCCTGCCTGCTTGCCCACGCCGGGGGGGAGGGTTCATCTGGGGCAGCTGCCTGCTTGGGGCTTGGCCGGCTAATAATTTTTAAGTTGATAATTTTGTATGGCCCTTGAATGATGTTATAAATATCCAAATGGCCCTTGGTGGAAAAAAGGTTCCCCACCCCTGGCTTAGAGAAAGATCAGTTGAGAGCCGCCCCTCAGAAGGCTAAATCGTCTCCTTTGGTGGCTTTGAGGGCCGTAGTTAACACTTGGAGTTAATTAAATCTACAAGAACAAAGTTTCCTTGCGAGCTGCCCTTGGGTTGATGGCTGTGATAGCCAGCCGCGTACAGCTAATTCTGCATTTCAGGGTTTTCAAAGGCATCTCTAAGGGATTTGTTGGATTTCGATAGCAGAAAAAGAGATGCCAGCTGTTCCGCGTACCTCCTCTATTCCCAACGGGAGCTGTACTTTGGATACAGGATCCTGGGGAAAGTATCACAATGTGAATGGAGGGAGCAGATGGCAGGTGCCTGGCAATTTCAGAGGTAACGCGGCCTCCGAAGAAGGGAAGCCGCAAAAGGGTGTGGGGCCAAGCTGTCTGTCTGGCATTTTATGCCGTAGCAGGACAGCTAAGCCGACGGGCATCCAGGTTTGGTTCCCTGCCATGGCAAAAAGGCTCTGTGTAATTGAACTCTTGACACCATCTTAATATACTTAAAGGTATCTGTTCCATTAGGTTTTGACTGGTGAGTCACTCAACACCCGCCTTTATTGGCATATAAAAAGGAAGAACATGTATTTGGATAAATCTGATTTCAAATAAATAAAATTGGGTAAAACCATCCCAAATCAGCCATTAAGAAAAGCTACACACACCATTCATGATATCTGATTGCTACCTGTGGCCATTTATGCAGGGTCAATTTTGATGCTCGCTCAAAGCTCTTTTTTTAAATGCAACTTTAAAAATGCCTATTCACGGTCCCGACGCAAAAGGAGAAATTCCACCCCCCACACTCGCCTGCTCCTTCGTTCCTGTTTGCATAGCCATAAGCATGTGCACAGCTAATGCGCCGCTGTTATTTTGCATGGTTCCTTCAGGGGATTCTTCATGCCGGGGGCGGAGCAAACACCAAAGGTCACGTTAAAGGGGCTCTTAAGTAATGCGAAGCAGGTATGTGCCGGCTTCGCAGTCACTTCCAGGATGAAGGTTCAGCGTGAATTTTTTTTAAAAAAACAAACATGCGGGGCAATTCAGCCTGGAACGCGCTGCTAATTACCAAGCATAAACGGCCTCTAAGAACTTTGCAACTGATTCAATTATTTTTGGGTTTTGTGTGGTCATAAGATAGGATGTCCTGATTCTGTCAGAAAGTCATTCCCTGTTTACAAATGGCGGGTCGATGAATCGGGATCAGCTGCAAGTATAAAAGGAACAATTAAAAAGGACATGCCCAAGTGATTCAATTTCACCATTCATGCAAGGACAAACTGTGTTCAAAGATGGGATTTTATGAAATCTTCCATATAACAAGGTAGAATCATAAGAGTTGGAAGGGACCACCAGGGTCATCTAGTCCAACCCTCTGCACAATGCAGGAAATTCACACTACCTCCCCCACACACACCCAGTGCCCAGAAGATGGCCAAGATGCCCTCCCTCTCATGAACTGCCTAAGTTAATAGAAACAGCATTGCTGACAGATGGCCATCTAGCCTCTGCTTAAAGGTTATGCATTTAGCCTGGGGACTGGTGAGTCAAAATGACTGAGATGTGTGGTCGGGAACACCAGCGGCAATATCACATTGTATATATTTATTAAGGCAACTCAGGAATCTTCCATGCAAGACGGTGCAAAGAATTCTCTGCCACAGATCCCTAGCCTCCTTCACAGCGCTGAAGTTTCCAGTCTTTCCACCAAAGAAGCAATAACTGCTAAAACACCGTTTGTAGATATGCATGGAGAGAGAGTGAGTGAGAAAAGGAGAAATGTGTATAACGTTTTGTTTCTTTAAAGAAGCAAACTGGGCATTTTGAGCTGTAGTTAAAGGTGAGTCCCAGGCCGCGAGAGGTTGAAAACTACTTTCTTTTCTACCCTGGGGTGGAGGGGGTGGAGGCTGGGTTAAATTTTGAGTGGGCATGCAAAATACCCTGACCTAAATAGCCCAGGCTAGCCTGATCTCGTCAGATATTGGAGGCTAAGCAGGGTCGGCCCCTGTTAGTATTTGGATGGGTGACCACCAACGAAGACCAGGGTCACTGTGCAGAGGGCAGGCAATGGCAAACTGTCACTTGATGGCAAAAAATGAAAAAATGCAAGATGCTACTGATAATATATATATATATATATATATTAATTAAGACAACCTGTATACCTGTGGATGCAGCGTGCTGGACGAAGGCGAACTGGTCTCTTAGCTCTTCTTACCAGGGACAGTTCAGCTCTAATCTGTGGACTTTATTCCATCGCTTTCCTAATTAAAAGCAGACACATTAGTAAGATTCCGTGAAGAAAATCCAGCCTGTTGAGACAATAAATACATTTCTAGGGACTGGTGAGGGGGTATAAACTCCTTATCTCGCATGTTAGGGTTTGTTTTTCAGCGTTGCCTGCAAGCACGTGCAGAAACGCCTTGCAGCTATAGTCCATCAGAGGAGTCCTGTTAACAGGGCGTGGGTGGGATTTTCATCTGTCTCCGTTTGAGAGCAAATTCCACCTCCTCAATGTGTATGGTTGCCAACCTTACAAGTGGTAAGCAACACACCCGTGCTGTACAAGACTGTGAGAAAAAGACACAGCACACTGGCCAACAAAGAATCCCATAATATTGAATCACAATTTACATATAACAAACACAGAATTGCCAATGAAAAGTGACTGCATTTGTCACCACAAGTATTTACAAAGGCAGTGGTCACCATAGAATACATACATGGATGTCTTGAACAAAACACAGATCAATATCAGCACTACAAATGCGGAAAGGGGATCCGGTACCAGTCCCTTTTCAAGCAGGCTTTCTTCAGTCGCATGTATGGATGTACAGTATGTGCTGGCTTGAAATTGACCTGAAATTGACCAACGTCGATGCTTGGGGTTCTCTTTCAAGTTCTAGACCAGGGGTCTCAAAACTGCGGCTCCAGAGCCGCATGCGGCTCTTTGGCCCGTTGAGTGCAGCTCTTGCGCCTGCTCGCGCTGACAGCCGGGCTGCGGAGCCGGCACGCCTGAGAGAGAGCGCGGGCGAGCGGACGCGCTGTCTTTCCCCCACACACACACCGTGGAAAATGGCCGGGTCCCCCTTTCCCTTTCCCTCAATGGTTGGGAGGCTAAAGCCTCCCCTCCCCTCTAGCCGCGTGATTGCTGGGCGGGCGGCTCGGCGGTTCCTGCCCCCCTGCCCATCACCTGTTGGGCGGGGCGGGTTTCCTTTGGTAGACCTGGCCTCCAGCTGAGTCCCATTGGGAGGCCATGTTTACCCACTGGCTTTCTTGGTGGTAGACCTGGACTCCGAGGAGGGGAAAAAGTCCCCCTTCAGAGGCCAGGTCTACCAATTGGCTTCTATGGGCCTCCGGAGGCCAGGTCTACTGCCAAGAAAGCCAGTGGGTAGACCTGGCCTCCCAATGGGACTCAGCCGGAGGCCAGGTCTACCAATAGGCTTTTATGGCGGTAGACCAGGCCTCCAGATGAGGACTCCGGACGGGGACGGGGAAATGGCAGGGACTTACAATTTAATTTTTATCAATAAATAAGATCACTATTAAGTATGATATCAAGTTTTATTCAGTGTACCTATAGTTTAATTAAGACTTAAAACTTTAGTTAAAGTTTATTAAGTTAATAAACAGTGTGCCTACCTGTATAGTTTAAGTTTAAGAAATTTGGCTCTCAAAAGAAATCTCAATCGTTGTACTGTTGATATTTGGCTCTTTTGACTAATGAGTTTGCCGACCCCTGTTCTAGACAATGTCTTTCTTTGGCACTTAATACCTCAATCATTGAAACGGAAAAGCATTCTAGCAGACTTCCGTGTTGCGGTTGTACCCCAGTTCTGGCTGAAAAATGGCTGCTTTGGAAGGTGGACCTTATGACATTATGCCCCAGTGAAGTCCCTCCCCTCAACAAATCCACCCTCCTCAGGCTCCACCCCCAAAACTCCCAATTATTTCCCAACCTGGAGCTGAACACATGAAGCTGCCTTATACTGAATCAGACCCTTGGTCCATCAAATCAGACCCTTGGTCCATCAAAATCAGTATTGTCTCCTCAGACCGGCTGCAGCTCTCCAGGGTCTCAGGCAGAGGTCTTTCACATCGCCTGCTTGCCTAGTCTCTTTAACTGGAGATGCTGGGGGTTGAACCGGAGACCTTCTGCATGCCAAGCAGATGCTCTACCACTGAGCCACGGCCCCTCCCTAAACACTCTTCCAGCCACACGAACACATGCACATAGAACTGCCTTATACTGAATCAGACCCCCTTGGCCCATCAAGGTCAGTATTGTCTACTCAGACTGGCAGCAGCTCTCCAGGGTCTCAGGTAGAGAGGTCTTTCACCTCATCTACTGCCTGGTCCTTTTTCTTAATTGGAGATGCCAGAGATTGAACTTGGGACTTTCTGTGTGCAAAGCGGAGACTCTTCTACTGAGCCACAGCTCCTCCCATAATGTGTGCATGCCAGGCTTTAATGATAGGTGATAATATCAAAAGCCCTTAATCAGTATGAGTTTATGGTGTGAGGGGACATGGAAGGTGGGATCTGAAAGAGATTGATGAAGTTCTGTATGGTATGGAGAGAGTGGTCATTTATGCAGGGTTGAATCTGTTCCTCAATCAGTGCTGGTTTTTTAAAAATCTGACCTTTAGAATGACTATTCACGGTCCTGATGCAAGAGGAGGAAGTCAGACAAATTTCACCCCATCACTCCCCTGCTCCTCCCTTCGTTTGCATAGCTATTAGCAATCGTCGTTTGCATAGCTAACCCTGCGGCTGTGATCCTTCATGCTTGCTTGAGTGGATGCTTCAAGGTGGGGCGGAGCAAATACAAAAGGTCGTGTTAAAGGGACTTAAGAAATGCGAAGCAGGTATACGCCAGCTTCGCAGTGACTTCTAGAATGACGGTTCAGCATGAAGAACTCAAAAAAATAATGCGGGGCACTTCAGCCTGGAACACAATTGACAATGAAACCTTTATTGGCATAATTATTATTACAGTTGTTACAAAATAATCATAAAACCTAAAGCCTGGAACACACTGCTAGTTACCAAGCATAAACAGCCAGTGTGTATTGCCCCCCCCCATAATACTGAAACTTGAGGTCACCCATTCATTTCAAATTTGGTTGGCCATAGATTCATGCCATGCAAAAAGAGGGTACTTTATTCTTATTTTTTGCACACTGGCACAATTAAGTTACGAATTTCCCTGCCCACCAGCTGCGCCAACAGCTTTGTAAGAGACGCATTCGTGGCGGGTAAGCCTGCCGACAGCTACAACTGCACCATCTTTAGAGGCAACGCACCTCTGAATGCTGGGGATGAACAGTGGGGGGAGGGTCTTCTGCCCTACTTTTCTGGGAGCATCTGGGCCGGCCAGCGTCGAAAACAGGCTGCTGGAGAAGACAGAATGCACACCCAGCCGGTTATTTAGGCGTTCGGCTGCAGTAACTGATCCCACATGCAAATCTGGGATGTAAAATCATAAATGTTTAAACGATGAAACGCTAAGGATTCACTGACCATTTCTGGGTTGTTGCAAAAGCTTAAGGGCTTGTTTTCCAAGGCTTGGGAAACCGGCAGAGGGTTCCCTGTGTATTCCAGGATCATCCTTGCCAGCAGAACGTGTGTTTTCCAAGGCTGATGTTACTGTTAATTGTCTATGTATAAGACTGACACCAGAACACATTCACATGTCAGATGTTCTTAACAAAAATCAGTTGTAGAGCTGATAATGTGTAAGAATATGAGTGTGTGCTAGGATGTGGACTTGCTAATATTTAAAAGATACCATTTTTATCGTTTGAATGGTTGCTTAATTAAAGGTGATTGACTGTTTTTTAACCGTTTATACCCCACTTTCCTCTCTAAAAGGGACCTATAGCAACTTACTACAGTCTTCCCGCCTCAAGTTGTATCCTCACAACAACCTAGGGTTGCCAACCTCCAGGTACTCCTGCTATTACAACTGATCTCCAGCTGATAGGAATCAGTTCGCCTGGAGAAAATGGGCACTTTGGAAGGTAGACTCTGTGGTATGATACCCCATTGACGTCCCTCCCCTCCCCAACCCTGCCCTCCTCAGGCTGCGCTGTGAAAATGTCCAGGTATTTCCCAACCCAGAGCTGGCAACCCTGCTGGCTTAAGTATTCGGTGCAAAAATGGCCACTCGTTCTCTTGGTATTTGCATGGCATTGCATTTTATAGTCAACAGAGACTTAGTAATAGGGGTGCTGGTATGTGTGTAGGGTTGCCAACCTCCAGGTAGTAGCTGGAGATCTCCCGGTATTACAACTGATCTCCAGCCGATAGAGATCAGTTCACCTGGTGAAAATGGCTGCTTTGGCAATTGGACTCTATGGCGTTGGAAGTCCTTCCCCAAACCCCTGCCCTCCTCAGCCTCCGCCCTCAAAATTTCCAGGTATTTCCCAACCCGGAGCTGGCAACCCTATATGTGTGGCATTTTTGGAGGGGACCGATCAGCCTGGCAAGGAGAAGTTCGCAGGGAAATCTGATTTTGACTTGAAATGGATGCTGCTTGAAGGAGGTGCAGTTTGCACGTGCATGCTTGCTACTTGTTCAACCATTATACTTGCAAATAAGCTGTTTGTTATAGAAGGCATAAGGTATCCCTGCACTTATACGAAAGACAACTCATCCTGTAAAAATCTCTCCTGGAACTTCCTATTGCTTGGGGGGAAATCAGTGTAGTAAAGCTTCGAATTTTCAATGGATGGTTTTTATTTATATATTTATTTATTTATTTATTTATATATATATATATATATATATATATATATATATATTTGCATGTGACCAGCAGGGGGCGCTGGTCAGCAGACAGAATTGCTTTCCGCAAGTAAACGGTGAATCACCATGCTTATAATTCCGATTTTAAGTCTGTTGCGGAAGAAATCAATAGGATCGAGTGGCACCTGAAGGTCAAACATGATTTTTAACCCAGGATACGGTTTCTTGAACTCGAGCCCAGTGCGTCTGACAAAGTAAACCCTAGTCCATGAAAGTTTACAGGGTAATAAGATCTTGTGCGTCTTTTAAGTTCCCGCTAGATTCTGGTGATTCATCCATTTATTTCACTGCACTTCCCTAGAACAGCGTGTGTCAGGGTTTTGTCATAAGGAGGCTATCCTGCCAAGGTTTTAAAGAAAACGTTGCTCGGGAAAAACAAAGCCCAGATGATTAAATTGTTGTTCACTCCCTCCTTCCCTCTCTGCATAGCTAGTGTGCATGCCACACACGTTCCAGCATTGATGAATATTGACACTGGCTTCTGAACAATCCCAGATGAATGCCTGACCCTTGCAGCTCTTGGGCGTTACATGGGTGAACGCTGACCCTCTTATGCCATGTCATAGAATCATAGAGTTGGAAGGGACCACCAGGGTCACCTAGTCCAACCCCCTGCACAATGCAGGAAAAGTCAGAGAGTAAGACAGAGAAGAGAGTGTAATTAGAAAGTACTGGAGGAATGGGTATTCAGTGTAAGAACTGAGAGGTGAAAGAGAGTGATAAGCAGCCATATATCTAGATAGAGGAGGGAGGGCTTTGGCTATGACTTGCCTATCTCATGTTTGTGCATCTCATGCACACTGATGAAATGCACATGAGAACATAAGAGCATAAGAAAAGCCCTGCTGGATCAGACCAAGGTCCATCAAGTCCAGCAGTCTGTTCACACAGCACCCAATAGAATAGGCATGCTCCTCTGATCCTGGAGAGAATAGGTATGCATCATGACTAGAATCCATTTTTACTAATAGCCATGAATAGCCCTCTCCTCCATGAATATGTCCACACCCCTCTTAAAGCCTTCCAAGTTGGCAGCTTGTGTCATACAGGCCCACTTAGCTCAGTGCTGTCCTCTGTGAAGATCAAGAGCTCTCCATGACATAAGAAAGGCCATGCTGGATCAGACTGCTCCTGATAGGCATGCTCCTCTGATCCTGGAGATCTTCATAGGGAGATGCTTGGCCACCCCACACTTTGGGATGTGCATACAAAGTCATAGAAAACATCTGACTTGAGAAAAGTGAAAGCCCCCTTCCCCAGGTCTACAAAACAATTTAACAAAATCCAGACGAATGTATTCATTATGAGCTCCCAAGGCCTGGAGACGGTACAAGTGAAGAAGGGGTACTTAATGCCCAGCTGTGAACAAGAAGTGCCTTTCTGCATGTTGTTCCCCAAGGCTTCTCTTCCTGTAATGATACCTTGACTTTAAGTCCTACATGCGGTAGTATAAATTTAATGATATCCTCGACCTCAGCCTTCCTTTCTCTCATCCTGCTGCCGGCAATCTGCCAGTTCACCCAAAGACCTGATGGCTGCCTGGGAAACAATTGCTGTTTTGCATGGGGGGGGGGGTAATTGAACCCAGCATTCTTCCACAAGATTCTCCATTTCATTTTCTGGGGTTCATTTTCTTTCATATTTTAAGAATTATTTAGATACCCCAATTGTCTGTATAAAACCCAGACAGATGACAATTGCCTGCTAGTTATTCATAAATTGCTGCTGTGGTGGTAGCTTCTGTTTTTGTATTAATATTGAATTTAATTTTAAGGTTTTTTTTTTTTAAGTATTGGAACAGGCCTGAGAAAAGTAGCCATTCCTGCTGTAGGGTTGCATGTTAGTTTTTTGGGATGCGCCTCCCATCAGCCGGCCTTCCCCCATCCCCGGAAGCAGAGATCTGGCTCTCTGACAAGGTTTCAAACGTCCTGGCTCGGAAAAGCTATTCCGGTTACGGCGTCAGCATCTTTCTAGAAATGCTGGCAAGCGGAGACCTGTCTCCTCGCAGGTCAATAAATGTGCAGGTTTTAACGGCACGGCATTGGAGCCTCAACTCCCCTAGCAGCTGCCCCACTAGAAACCTTTCGCATCCACACGTGAAAAATGGCAACAGGAGCAGATCCAAAGGGGCACGCGCGTCAGGGTTGTGTGCCCGTTTCCAGTCCTTGAGAATGTTTTGGTATCCTTGCTAGGCAGGAGATCTGGATGAAAGAGAACCAGCGATGAAATTCTGTTTCCACTGGGGAAACATCGGGTGTGATCATAGTTGATTTGTATGGCGTTATTTTAATTTTCAAAGCGTTGCATGTACAGCAGGCTTTTGACCTTCAGGGAATCCTTTCTGCACAGCTAAGCCTGCAACCCTGCATATCTGCCATGGAGCCCTAGCATGATGCGGACGATCGTGGGAAATGTCCCAGGTGCATATTCAGCTAATGTGGGGCAGTGTTACTTTGTGTGCCCGCAAGGGCACACCCAACTTTCCCCCATGGCTGCTTGTTGCTGGAGGAGTCCAGTAATGAAGAAGAAGAAGAGTTGGTTTCTATATGCCGGCTTTGTCTACCACTTAAGGGAGTCTCAAACGGGCTTACAATCACCTTCCCTTCCCCTCCCCACGACAAACACCCTGTGAGGTGGGTGAGGCTGAGAGAGTGTGACTTGCCCAAGGTCACCCAGCTGGCTTCATGGGTAGGAGTGGGGGAAACCAACCCAGTTTACCAGATTAGCCTCTGCTGCTCATGTGGAGGAGTGGGGAATCAAACCCAGTTCTCCAGATCAGAATCCACCGCTCCAAACCACTGCTCTTAACCACTATGCCACTCTGGTTGGCAAGTTACTTGGGGAAGCTCTCCCATTCTCATCAAGGAACGCCTTCCATGAAACCCCCAGACTTTCCCAACATGCTATCTGAAAATGTGTGGCGCGCTGATTTCAGCAGTTTAATAACTCTTTCTCTAGGTATACAAGGCAGCACGGGCTGTAGCTCGGTGGAAGAGCGTCTGCTTTGCGTGCAGAAGTTCCCAAGTTCAATCCCCAGCATCTCCAGTTTTAAAAAGGATCAGGGTAATAGATCATGCGAAAGATGTTTAACTGAGACCCAGGAGATCTACTGCCCACCCGAGGAGATGATCCTGACCCTGATAGTCCAGCTTCAGTATAACACTGCTTCTTGTACGTTCTAGAAGATGCAGCAGGCACAAATGATGACAAAATCAATGCAAATAGAAATGAGCCAGCCTAAAAACCACCACCCAAAAATGCCCCATTCAGCCCTCCCGCTCAGCCCTTTTGAGCTGCATTTGCAGAGTTAAGGAGAGGGCCGTAGCTCGGTGGTAGAGCATCTGCTTGGCATGCAGAAGGTCCCAGGTTCAATCTCTGGCATCGCCAGTTAAAGGGACCAGGCAAGTAGGTGATGCAAAAGACCCCTGCCTGAGACCCCAGAGAGCCGCTGCCAGTCTGAGTAGACAATACTGACTTTGATGGACCAAGGGTCTGATTCAGTATAAGGCAGCTTCATATATTCATGTGTGAGAGCCAGCGTGGTGTAGCGGTTAAGGGCAGTGGACTCTAATCTGAAGAACTGGGTTTGATTACCCATTCCTACACATGAGCAGCGGACTCTAATCTGGTGAACCGGGTTGGTTTCCCCACTCTTCCACATGAAGCCAGCTGGGTTACCTTGGGCTAGACACAGTTCTCTCTGAACTCTCTCAGCCCCACCTACCTCACAAGGAGTCTGTTGTGGGGAGAGGAAGGGAAGGAGATTGTAAACTGATTTGATTCTCCTTAAAAGGTAGAGAACATCAACATATAAAAACCATCCTCTTCCTCCTCCTCTTCTTCTACTACTACTACTAACTGGATAGACTCTGCCTGTAATTGGCCTCAACGGAAGAGCTGCCACTGGATGTTGTCACAGTTCATACATTGTAAAAACAATGACCGTGTTCCTCGATTGCATCAGGAATAACAATATGACACAGGGTCGTATCTGAGGACTTCCTTGTGTCCGGCGCGGTGACTGAGGATGTGACTTGGAAGCCAGGAAGTCCCTTGTTGACATGTTGCTTCAGCCATCAGCTAACCTTAATTAAACCCATTGTCACAAGGTGTGTTTGGATGGGCAGCCTTGCCCCATCTGAAAAGTTTGAGATGGGTCCAAAAATCAGTCAAACGGATTTCACCAAATTCAGCGAAATCTGCCTTCTCGCTTCCAACTTAACCTTGAGTGCAAATGGCAAGGTCTAACGATACTTCTGAAAGGTGCTTAGTCTTTGGCGTGGGAGGGAGAATCCCATAATTGGGGCAGGGAGGCACCAGGAGCGCCCCATGTTGTTGCCAACAGGCTAGAGAAGACTTTGATTGCTTTCATACCGGTTATCTGCTCTGGCTTTGCAGCTCACACATGAAGCTGGATTATACTGAATCAGACCCTTGGTCCATCAAAGTCAGTACTGTCTACTCAGACGGGCAGCAGCTCTCCGGGGTCTCAGGTAGAGATGTCTTTCACATCACCTACCTGCCTAATCCCTTTAACTAGAGATGCCAGGGATTGAACCTGGGACCTTCTCCATGCCAAGCAGATGCTCTACCACTGAGCCATGGCCCCTCCCCTGATGGGAAGCTGTGTTTTTCCCCCTCTAGCTTCCACACAGCAACGTGGGTATTCTGTTGTACCTTCCATTTTCTCCAGAGGAACTGATCTCTATTTCCTGGAATACAATTATAATAAAGGGAGATCTCCAGGCCCCATCTAGCATTTTGGAAGCCAGCAGCCTTGCGGTGCAGAGAGAGCAGAGCCAATTTTTGAGAATCTTTATTCTATAGCTAAGAAGCAACTGCATATGAAATTCAAGACGAATGACTGAAGAAGCTGCTATCGCAGCAGCGAAAACGTGAGGGTCATCCGGGCCGCGTTCTCGTCTTGCGCTCACTCTCGAGATAATTTATGTATTAGTTCAAGTCATTCTTGACTGATTACAACACTTCTGTGATAATTTTTGTAGAACATTGAGCAGCCTTTTGGAGCTGTATTGTATGTGTATATGTTGTCGTTCCGTTTGTAAGAGTTTGCACTTTCACTCATTGCACAGTTTTGTATTATTAATAGATGCTTGTTTGCATTGCAAGAGCCTAGTACTATTTATTTCCCCATCTGGAAGCTGGCAACCCTACCCACCCTAAAAGCTGCAACAGTGCCCCTGATCCTTCATAGCATCTGGGGAGGCCTCCTTATGCTTGCCTTCCTGCTCTGCTTTCCATAGAAACCCCGAGGCCATGGAAGGCAGATTATGAAGTAGGGTGGGCCAGAAGCTTTGTGGTTGAATAATGGGACAGTTCGGGATAACATCTTCCAAAACTAGGAGCATATCAGAAGTGCAAAGAACAAAACAAAAAACCCCCCCTAAAAGATCTGTTCCATTGACGAAGTTTAACTTGACAGACTAACACAATTTGATAGAGGTCTATAAAATTATGCATGGTATGGAGAGAGTGGACAGGGAGAACCTTTTCTCCCTCTCTCAAAATACTAGAACACGGGGTCATCTGCTGAAGCTGGAGGGTGAGAGATTCAAAACAGATAAAAGGAAGTATTTCTTCACACAACACATCATTAAATGGTGGAACTCCCGGCCCCAGGATGTGATGGCTGCCAACTTGGAAGGCTTTAAGAGGGGAGTGGACATGTTCATGGGGGAGAGGGGTATTCATGGCTACTAGTCAAAATGGATACTACTCATGATGCATACTTATTCTCTCCAGGATCAGAGGAGTATGCCAATTATATTAGGTGCTGTGGTACACAGGCAGGACAATGCTACTGCAGTCGTCTTGTTTGTGGGCTTCCTAGAGGCACCTGGTTGGCCACTGTGTGAACAGCCTGCTGGACTTGATGGACCTTGGTCTGATCCAGCATGGCCTTTCTTATGTTCTTATGTGATCATCCAAGTCTAGTGGAATCTTTGGATCCATGATGGTCAGTGAGAGGTATAAATATCTTTAAATAAATAAGGTGTCCTGCCAGCCATGTTTTGGCCCTCCAAACGCTTGACTCCTTCCCTTCGCCAGTTTTGTAGCCCCAGAAGCCATCAAGATGTGGAAATTTATAGATTAAAAAAAATTAGGGCGTCATACGTGGCTAATATTGACTTGGCAAGTCCCAACTTGAGCCGGCCTGGTTTACCTAAAGTGCTACCCTAAAGAGATTTCCACTCCCTTAAGTGTGTTGAAGCTAATGGGTTTGGAAGGTTGCAGCACTGTTAAGAGAGGTATCCTTTCACTCCGCTCAGCAAATTCGGAAGCCGTCCTCCATCCTAACGCACCTTCCTCCAACTTCAGAGCTCTTCTCTTAAGTTGGAGGACAGCTCCTTCAGATGGATGAAGGCTTCCAAATTTGTTGAGTGAAGTGGTAGAATGCAGGCCAGTAAATGCAGAATAAGCCACTGAACATAATTTTGATAGTGGGCATCTACTGGCAAGTTCTACAATAGACCACCCTGCCGGACTTTTAGAATGATGTGGAACCCCAAACTCTTTAGCAAACATATTGACATAAACGTTGAGGGAGAAGAAGAAGAAGAGTTGGCTTTTATATGCCGGCTTTCTCTCCCTTTTAAGGAGAATCAAACCAGCTTACCAATCTCCTTCCCTTCGCCTCCCCACAACAGAGTCCTTGTGAGGTAGGTGGGGCTGAGAGAGTTCCGAGAGAACTGTGACTAGCCCAAGGTCACTCAGCTGGCTTTGTGTGGAGGAGTGAAGAAACTAACCCGGTTCACCAGGTTAGAGTCTGCCACTCATGTGGAGGAGTGGGGATCAAACCCGGCAACTCCAGATTAGAGTCTGCCGCTCTTAACCACTACAACCACATGGAAAGGCCATGGCTCAGTAGCAGAGCATCTGCTTTGGTGTGCGGAAGGTCCCAGGTTCAATCCCCAAAATCTCTAGTAAAAACCATCAGGGAGTAGGTGATGTGAAAAACTAAGACTCTAGAGAGCTGCTGCCCATCTGAGAAGAGAGTACTGATGACTTTGATGGACCAGTGGTCTGATTCGACATAAGGCAGCTTCAAGTGTCTGTTTGTCTGGTACAGGGTACACACATGAAGCTGCCTTCTACTGAATCAGACCCTTGGTCCATCAAAGTCAGTATTGTCTACTCTGACCGGCAGCGGCTCTCCAGGGTCTCCCACATAGGTCTTTCACATCACCTACCTGCCTAGTCTCTTTAACTGAAGATGCCGGGGGTTGAACCTGAGACCTTCTGCATGCCAAGCAGATGCTCTGCCACTGAGCTCCGGCCCTTCCCCAAAGGGTATGAAGGGGGTGTGCGCTTCCAGCACTAGCGTTAGCGCATGCATGGTTTATAATAATCTGCCTTCGGGAAAGAGCCGTGAAAGGCGTTTTTGTGTGTGTTTTTGCAAGGATAGGAGAAGGAATTATGTCACATCCAAGTCTGAACTGCCTCTAAGCATGCAGCCTGCAGCAGGGGAAACTGTCTAGACCCACATTGCGTCTGTCTCGAGCAGAAATCCCCCGTTTAAGTGGAAGCCCTTGGAATTATACCTGAGCCTTGGCTCCTGCCCCCGGGCAGGTTAGTCAAACAACGGAGCCGATAACTGATACCCGGAGGTCATGGGCAAACATGCGGAGACTGTAAACAGAGCTGATTCACCTGACTGACAAGGAGGCAGCGAAGGCCACGCCCAAGCAGGCAAGGTTTCGGGTTCCAATTTCGTTGTTTTGTTTGCTCTGTACTCACACTGGACGGGTGCAGGCAGGGCGTTAGACGTGCCTTGTCGGCATGGGTTGCTGAATGCATTCGTTCCTAATTATTATTATTTTTAAAAATCTTTTTTTCATTTTTTTAAAGAATCGTTCTGCATCTTTGGTTTCACGGAAGGTGGCTGGGCGTAACCCACCGGCCGGCCAAGAAGCATTGACTCTATTGGGAACGGGTCGCAAATCAATGAAAGGTGAGTGGCTTCCAAAGAAACCAGTTCGTTGTTAATGGTGGCGAGGGTCAGGTCAGTGTAACAAATGCCTGCGGGATTTGGCCGGCCAGCCTGTTGTGTACGGTGGCCCACTAGGGGCACGATGAAGCCCCTGTCAGTCCATGGCTGATGGGTTGGATGGCCAGAGTGGTCAATACTAAAGCAGCTGGACTCGCACCTGTGGCTTTTAGAAAAGCTTCATCTGCAGACATTGTGTGTGTGTGTGTTGAGTGCCGTCAAGTCGCTTCCGACTCACGGCGACCCTGTGGTCATTTATGCATGGGAAGCTTTGCCTTGGATTTGCCGCTCTCTCGGTGCACATGGCCCTCATCCGAATTCTCAAAACTCTGCACGGGGGGCTTATTGTTGAGTTTTGAGAATTTGGATGGGGAAAAAGTGCATCGAGAAAGCGGCAAATTCAAGGCCAAATTTCCCGTGCATTAACGGCTTATGATTCAGTGTCCTCCAAAACGCCATATCTTTCGCAGCCTTGTTCAGGTCGTGCCAATTGAGGGACGGGGCTTCCTTTGTAGAGTCAATCCATCTCTTGTTGGGTCTTCCTCTTTTCTTGCTGCCTTCGACTTTTCCTAGCAGACATTAGCTGCCGATGATTCTCACCTCCGTGGCGGGGAAAGATTCACTGGCCACGCTGGATGCCAACCCTGCCTTACGACCTGCCTTGCCAGGTGGAAGAAACAAGGGGTTTCTCATGCCTCTGATTCAGTACATTGTCTATGCTCACCTTAACAGGTCACAATCTGGCCTGGAGGAAAATGGCTTCCTAACCCCGGTGGCCACTTTGGGGTCAGGAAGCAATTTTCCTCCAGGTCAGATTGGCCAGGGATCCTGGAGGGTGGGTTTTTTTTTGGGGGGGGGGCATCTTCTGGGCGTGGAGTATGGATCGCTGGGGGTGTGTGGGGGGAGGTAATTGTGAATTTCCTGTATCGTGCAGGGGGTTGGACTAGATGACCCTGGTGGTTCCTTCCAACTATGATTCTATGAAGTTGTGCAGGCCTGATTTAATGTAGGCCCAAACTGATAGGCCCCTGCTCCAAGGAGCTTACAATATGTTTCACCAGTGTGGGAGATGTCAATGGTGGGAGAGGGAAGGGGTGAATGGGAGACTTGGCTTAACCTTGTGTTACTAATTTTGACAGAAGAGTGATCCAATATCCTGGTCTCAGATTTCAGGCAGCTGTGCAGAACAATTAGCAAGCGACAAATCTGCTCTTCGAAGTCAAAATGTGTTTGTGAGCTTGCAGAAATTTTGAGCTAGAAATCAGCTGTTTTGCAAAGTGAAAAAAACCAGTGACGTATCTCAGACAAAAAGGAGAGCCAGTGTGGTTTAGTGGTTAGAGTGTCAGACCAGGGACTGAGAGAACCCGGGTTCAACAATCCCACTTGGCTATGGAACTCACTGGGTTAGCTTGGGTCAGTCATTCTCCCTCTGCCTGATCCAGTTTGCTGGGTGGCTGTTGCAAAGATAACATGGGGAGGTGAGAACTGTAAAAGCCCCCCCCCCAGCTGTAAGAGGAAGGGTTGGGCAGAAATGTACAGGAGAGATCATAGAATCATGGGGTTGGAAGGGACCACCAGGTTCATCTAGTCCAACCCCCTGCAAAATGCAGGAATGTCACAACTACCTCCACCCCCCCACACACACACATCCAGCACCCCCTACTCCATGCCCGGAAGATGGCCAAGATGCCCTCCCTCTCATGAACTGCCTAAGTTCATAGAATCAGCATTGCTGACAGATGGCCATCTAGCCTCTGCTTCAAAACCTCCAGGGAAGGAGTGCTTACCACCTCCCCAGGAAGCCTGTTCCACTGAGGAACCGCTCTAACTGTTAGGAAGTTCTTCCTAATGTCTAAATGGAAACTCTTTTGATTTAATTTCAACCCGTTGGTTCTGGTCCGACCTTCTGGGGCAACAGAAAACAACTCGGCACCCTCCTCTATATGACAGCCCTTCAAGTACTTGAAGATGCAAGTTATCTAGATACCATAAGAAATGGATTTTCACTTGGTTTAACTATCATTCCCTGTTTCCCATTTTCTGGTTGATAACTAAGAAACGTAGGGTTGCCAACCTCCAGGTACTAGCTGGAGATCTCCTGCTATTACAACTGATCTCCAGCCGATAGAGATCAGTTCACCTGGAGACAATGGCCGCTTTGGCAATTGGGCTCCATGGCATTGAAGCCCCTCTCCAAACCACGCCGCCCCTCAGGCTCTGCCCCCAAAATCTCCCCGTCGGTGGGGAAGAGGGATCTGGCAACCCTAAAGAAACGGGCTATAGTCGTGTGAGAAGTGGTGGTTATAACTGCTGAAATATTGGCAGAGCTAAAGGCATTGAATGTGGTTTCACTCTCTATACAAAAAGCAAGATCTTCCAAGTTTCAGTTGGCACAGCAAGACTCAACTTTTTCTTTTTTTAATGCTTAATTACTCCTGCTGTAGTATATTGTGGATAGAGTAGTGTGTGATGACGTCCTTGCTTTGATAAATGATGGGTGCCATCCTGTCCCAGGGTATATACAAAACGGCAGAGGAAGTACGAATTCTTCGACATGGGGAATTACCCAAGTTTATTTTCGCTTGCTGAAGTGGAGACAAGTATAAGTATTTATCCTTGGTGGGTTGGGCTTCAGGCATGTAGGGGGGGGGGAACCCCTGCTTCGGATAGAGAAAAGAAGGCGGTTAAGGGGAGACGTGATAGAGGTCTGTACAATTATGCATGGTAGGGAGAGATTGGACAGGGAGAAGCTTTTCTCCCTCTCTCCTAATACCAGAACGCGGGGTCATCTGCTGTAGCTGGAGGGTGAGAGATTCAAAACAGATAAAAGGAAGTATTTCTTCACACAACGTGTCGTTCAGTTGTGGAACTCCCTGCCCCAGGATGTGGTGACGGCTGCCAACTTGGAAGGCTTTAAGAGGGGAGTGGACGTGTTCATGGAGGAGAGGGCTATCCACGGCTGCTAGTCAAAATGGGGCAGGGAGTTCCACAATTTAACTATGCATAGTGTGAAGAAATACTTCCTTTTATCGGTTTTGAATCTCTCGCATGAACCATCTTTCCGGGAGTTCTCTGTTTTTCATCCTTTCATATTTGTTGGTCCCAAAAGGTTTGCAAAACTTGTGAGCCCATGTAGCATTTTTGCATCAGCATGGCTGCTCACCTTTACCTGTGCCACACCATTTGCGATGCTCTAATGACCCGGGGGGTGGGTGGGAACCAAAAATGGTAAACTGACTCGCTGTTTTTCAGACGCTTTCCATCTTCGTCATTTGGAGGCGATGGCTACTCAAGGGCAGGCGAGCAGCTCTTTACCAGCCTGTTCCAGAACGTGACTTGTGGGACTGGAGGCAGGCAGGCCTCGATGGCAGAGTTCAATTCGCTGCTTGAAATCATTGTGTGATCTATTTGAATTAGGGGGTTGGGGAAAGGGGAATTGGCATGTTATTTGTTCTCTGGAATAATGGGTGCTTGTGCGTGGGAGTTTTACCGGAGGTTCGTTGCTCGCTGGACCCGCACTTTCTTCTCGCGGAGCTATGCACCAGCAGTTTCCAGGCTCAAAACAAGAAGCTGTTGAGTCCCCGCCCCTTGAAATGCCGCTTTGTCATTTGCTGCAGTGCTTAGAAGTCCCGTCCCCCTGCAGAAACCCAAGTGCCGGGTCAAAAAGCATTTTATAAAACAAAACAGAGCTCCCTAAAAGAATTGGGAGGGGAGAAACCCAAGCCTTGCTTCTAAATGCCTCTCTTCTGCTCAGAAAGAATTCCCAGGAAGCATTTGAATCCCTTCCTCTTGACATGCTGCTTTGTAATTGGCTGTAGTTCTTTCTGTGAGAGAAACGTCCCATATCCTACGCTTTGCCTTATGCATGGGGATTTCACCCGGGCTGAGCTCAGGGGAGAAGGAAGAATCGGGTTAACAGAGGTACGGGAAGTCCCAGGATTTGTGAGAGCTGACAGTGAGGTCATCTCTAGTGGAGGGAAAACTCATGCATAACTCCAAGGAACAACCGAGACAGACCGAGGGCGAACGTGAGTGAAAGTACCCATGCGTAACCGACCAATGACCGTTCTTGACGAGTGAGCGTGTCAGCTATTTTTACAAAATAGTGAAGTTTAAATTTTAACTAAACGGAAGGATGAGAGAGCCTGTGTATGGAGTTGCAACAGTACCTTTGTTAGCCAGCCTGAAAAATCTGAAGTCCACAACCCGCTGGGGCAGGGTTCCCCAACATGGTGCCCATGGACACCATGGGTCCTGCCAATACTTCCCCTGACACCCTCCAAGCCTTTCAGAAAGGAGGCAGGGCCATTGCAAGGCGGGACTTGTTTTTGGCTGCCTTTAGTCAAACAAAAGGGTTTTCCGTGGCTGCATTAGCAGCTGCAACCGCTGGAAGATCAAGAGAACTGGTAAGCGCTCAGGCATGTGCTTCCATTTCCCATCAAGGCTCCTCTTTTTATTCCCCCTTCTCGTTCTCCCCTCCTCTCACCAGGGCTTTCCTTCGGCTCTTTTTATTCTCCTGCAATTGCAAAGCAAAGAGGGATGTTATTGGATTTTGGCTCCACCTCCTGCAGCAGCCATTTTGTGGTGGCGCTCACCCCCCCCCCGGGTTGTCATGTCCCTCTTCGCCACTGGTGGGAGTATTTTGGGGGCGGAGCCTGAGGAGGGCAGGGTTTGGGGAGGGGAGGGACTTCAATGCCATAGAGTCCAATGGCCAATGCGGCCATTTTCTCCAAGTGAACTGATCTCTATCGGCTGGAGATCAATTGTAATAGCAGATCTCCAGTGACTACCCGGAGGTTGTGCAACCAAAATAAATCAGCCCTAAATTAAACCTCTCAACTTGTATTGTATAACTTCGGTTACAATGTGCAATAATGTACAACGCGCAAACTATAAACATGCTATTCACATAAGCAAACCACTCTTGTGTGTGTGTGTGTGTGTGTGTGTGTGTGTGTGTGTGTGTTAAGTGCCGTCAAGTCGCTTCTGACTTATGGCGACCCTTTGAATGAAAGTCCTCCAAAATGTCCTATCTTTGACAGCCTTGCTCAGATGTTGCAAATTGAAGGCTGTGGCTTCCTTTATTGAGTCAATCCATCTCCTGTTGGGTCTTCCTCTTTTCCTGTTGTAAGACCACTCTTACAACAATGCAAAACCAAAGAAATAAGTCCATACAACCCCTCTGCTTCCATAAAATGGGGATATTTTAGACTGCCGCTTTAGAAGTTACTGTGTAAAACCTTGTGTAGTCCACAATACACAATGGGGCTGTCAACACTGGCCTTCCTGCTCAGTGACCTCCTGAGTCCAGATTGCACGGAGACAAATAACTACTTAGATAATTCAGGGAAATATTTCTTCTGTGCTGCGGGTAAACTCCCTGCTTTCTTTGAATGGAAAGATAACCGTCTCTTCTCTGTTTAGGGCCAAGAAATCTGACTGTTAAATTCCTTTTTATTGTGCAAAGAAATCACCTGGTACATTCACAGTTAGAGTTCATGGAAAAGAGATTAAGACAGGTGTTGAAATGTAGCCTTAGGTGCCGCTTGGTAACACGTTGACCTTGTCAAGTCATAGTATGTCTCTGTTTTTTTTTTTTTTTTTTAAAAAGCTTATACAGTTAAGGCAGCAGGGCATATATTTCCATTGTGCCCTCGTATGAAGTGAGCAACTGCCTTGCATTCTTGGGCAGGTTCCCAGCTTGACTACTGCAGTGAAGTCTTTGTATGGCTGCCCTTGAAGACTGTTCAGAACACAGCTGCCCAAATATTGGCCAGTGACATCAGTACAGACCACATAATACCAATATTGAAAGACCTCCAGGGGCTTCCAGATGCTGATGTTAACTGGACAAACTCTAAAGGGCTTGGGTCCATGATATCTCAAGGACCAACTTTCCCCCCATGAAATGCCCTGCCCTGCCCTTTGCCCCACATGCTAAGATGAGCAACTAATGCCTTCATCTGTAGAAGTTTGTTACTGGAGACTAGCAGCAGCTGGGGATGGCATGGTCGCGGCGCTGTCGCGGGGCCCCCAATGAGGTTTCGTGGCCGCCGCAGTGGGGGAAAAGGGGGTTTTATTTAAAAAAACCCGAAAATGGGAGGAAAGACCCCATAGCAAACAGCGATGTTGCGCCATCGAGAATGGTGTTGCGGCAACACCATTGTGTTAGGGGGCATTCCCACTTGCAGCTCCGCGTCCCAGGATGTCGGCGTGGGGCTATGCAATGGGAGATCACCGGTGGGAGGCCGCGCTGGCATCTGAGGGGGGCCGGCATAAGTGGCTCCATGCCGGCATCCATGCCACTTTGGACGGCGCAAGTGGCACGGACACTGGCGTAGGGGTCGCGCAGCCTCCAAAGAAGTGTTCTCCCCCCCGCCCAGGAATGCACTGTTAACTGATGACGGCAAGAAGGGAGGGCCTTTTCTGTCCTTCCTAGGCCCACCCACCTTTCTCCTGAGATGTCCAGAGATCTAGTAAAAACCTTTCTGTTCTACCAGGTCTTTGAGGTTGTTGGATTGACTTCAGTAGGGATTCCGGTTGCTGATTCTGAGATTTTGGTTCTCCTGCGATTGATTAACATGATTATTACGCTTTCGCTGTTATCCTTGCTGGGTGACCTTGGGCCGGTCACGTACTCTCAGCCTAACCCACCTTACAGAGACGTTGTGAGGATTACATGGCGGACCAGGTATACAGCCCTGAGTTCTTTGGAGGATAAAAATGTACCGAGGATAAAAATGTACCAGGTTGATAGTATGTGCCGCGGAGGACTTTACTATCATCTAATGCCAACTTACTGGTGGTCCCTGGCCCAAAGAGTGTTCTGCTGGCCTCAACTAGGGCCAGGGCCTTCTCTGCCCTGGCCCCTGCCTGGTGGAATAGCCTCCCTAGTGAGACCAGAGCCCTGCGAGACCTTAAAAGAGTTCTGCAGGGCCTGCAAGACGGAGCTATTCCACCAGGCTTATGGTTGAGGCCAGCGACTGTATCTTTTTCTATCAATGTTGACCTCCCTACGTACTCACCCCTGCTCGCTTACCCCTAATATTATTCTTTGGGGCTTTATTCTCCAGCATGCCCTTACTGTAGCTACCTGTAAATTAAGGGCACCATTTGGATGTATGTTATTCTATGTGTTGATGTTTTAGGGCTGGTTTTTTAATTGTTGTTTTAATCCTTGTTCTGTTGGATTTTATCGTTTCTGTAAGCCGCTCTGAGCCCAGCTTTGGCTGGGGAGGGAGCGGTAGAAACTTGACAAATAAATAAATAGGGACCAAGAATGATAAAGAAAATGAGTGTTGGTAGAGAGGAGGAATGGACTAGGAAGTGTCTGATGGAAAATAATCCTTTGATTACAGCGCAGGTGGCAAAATCCTGCACGGCTGCAGTGAAGATTCAACGCCTTAGAGTAACCTCCATGAATTAACTGAAATGCGCAAGTTGGCTGTTTTAGATTAGGAATGTAAATTCAACATTTGTATACTGTTTGTGTTTTACCTGGCTTAAAGCTGCAAATAAATATTTTATATATATATATATAAAATATGTATGTATGTATGTGTATATGTATATATGTATGTATGTGTATATATATGTATATATATATATGTGTGTGTGTGTGTATGTGTATATGTATATATATATGTATGTGTGTGTGTGTATATATAATGTATATGTATATATGTATGTATATGTATACAAATCCAACATTTGTATACTGTTTGTGTTTTATCTGGCTTAAAGCTGCAAATAAATATAAATATGCATGTATATATGTATGTATGCGTGTATATATATGTGTGTGTGTATACACACACACATATGCACACACACATATATACACATTTACTCATACACACACAAATTTTATATACACACATGTGTGTATATATAATTTGTGTGAGTATGAGTAAATGTGTGTGTATATATGTGTGTGTGTATGTGTACACACATATATGTGTGTGTGTGTATGTATATACATATACACACACATATATAGATATGCACACACACATATATAAAATAAATAGGGATGTGTGCATGTTAGTGGCGCATGCAGGCACACCAGCATCCAGTGAGCTCTGCCCCTGAGGCCACATCTTAACGTCCTGAGCTGTAGCTTCCTGCACAACCCATAATACTTCAATCCTCAAACAGAACCCCATTGAATGAGGCACTTTGCAACCACCGCATCAGTCATGTTCAGGCAGGAGCAGAGTGGGAGGCGAAAGCGGCCCTGGGGCAAGCCAATCGGAGTGTCCCTCGTGGTGCCACGCGCCCGTGCTGCAAGGGTCGCTCAGCTCAGCAGTGCCAATGGTGGGCGGTGGCTCCCCATTGCTCCCTCCTGGAAAAACTGGCAGCAGAGAGGGAAAAGGCAATTGGTGAGCTGCCACCAGTTACCATTGCCAATGAAGGATCTCAGCTGAACGACCCCTCAGTATTGAATTCAAACCTTAAATTTCATATTCATATTTTTACTGAATTTTACTGTATTTTATTTTAATTTTTTTCCCGCTTTTACAGTTTTGTTTATTGGCTCTGTTGTTATTGGAATTATACAAGTGGTTTAACGGTTTTACTGTTATCATAAATTAGTCCATTGGTGTTGTCCCATCGAAAATTGCTTTCGTCTTCACTTGAATGTGTTCTATACGTGAATATGTATTTTCCGGTCAATGACCATAACAACAATAAAAGAAAAGACCCCTAAGTAGGGTTCCCATTTCCCCAGTTTTAGGGGGCAATTGCTCACCAATTGCTTCTGCTGCCTGCCGACTCTCAGCTGGTCGGCAGGCGGAAGCAGGCCAGGGGAAGGGAGAGGGAGCGATTGGTGTCATCTACACAATGATGTCACTTCCGGTTTATATGGAAGTTCCAGCATCACACTGGGGGGACGCTCTAGCACTCAGGAAAAAAGTGCGATACCAGAACTTCCGCACAAACTGGAACCGCTCTAACTATGGCAGTTTTGGGGGTGCCCTTTTGAGAAGGATGTTGCTGTGTATACGTGTACCCTGGAATGTCCTCGCTTCCTTTCGGTCCCACCCCATAAATGCTCATCCAGGGAACGAACGCTGTTGAATGTGTTTCTGAGTTGCGGCTATATCATAAGAACATAAGAACGGCCCTGCTGGATCAGACCCAGGCCCATCAAGTGCAGCCGTCTGCTCCCACAGCGGTCAACCAGGTGCTTCTAGGAAGCCCCCAAACAAGACGCCTGCAGCAGCGCCGTCCTGCCTGCGTTCCACCGCACCTGATATATTAGGCATGCTTCATCCAGTCGGAGGACACTTCGGTTTCCCACCAATTCCCACTGCAATCCACTGAAGCCCCCCTCCCAGTTTTGTGACTGTAGGTCAGCAAACCCTCAAGAACTACCTGAGTCAGGGTGGGAAGTCTGCAGGGGGGTGCGCGCGCGTTTGTGGGAGTTGGGTGGAAACCTTAACGAAACCGAAGCACCCTTGAGCCTTCAGAATATGTGGTTGGAGACGGGCCGGTGTGTATAATCAGATCCATGGCGAGATTCAACATTCTTAAGTTTGTTTGCTCGGTAAAGAAACTGTTACGCTCAATTTGTAGTTTGAAAAGCCAGTGCTAGTCAGACTTGTGTACGCTGAAAGAATGTGGCGGAGAGGAATTATGGGAGGTAGCGGGTGGGAAGAGATTCAGGCATAGATTATTGATGTGAGAACAGGGTGCGTTACTCGTACGCATGTGTGTGTGTTATGGGCCATCAAGTTGGCGTCCAACTTGTGGCAACCCTATGAATTAAGGATCTCCAAGACGTCCTGTCATTCTACTTGTCCGCACCATGGTAGAAGGTGTTGTAGAAACTGATTAACTGTTTGCATCGCTGTATAAGCGTTTTCTGATACAATGGGGGTTACCGCCCTTTGCATTCCCAACGATGTATTAAGAGTTTGAAAACGTTATAAAAAATACCGTTCGCACTTCGTTTGGCCCCTTTAGCGGTGAAGACGTCTTCCAACCATTTGTTAGCCGTGGTATCCAAAAACCCTTTTAAAGCGATGTTTTTTATAACATTTTCAAACTCTTAATACATCGCTGGGAATACAAAGTGCGGTAACCCCCAACGTTGTAAAGTTCACTCGAAAACATTTTGGAGACAAAATGGGGGGGGGGGAAATGGTGCGGACAGACAAACATAAGACGTTTCGTTAAATGTCTCACAAACGTTTCATCCTTTAGTGCGGAAATTAACAGCTTGGCTCAGTGCGTCTTGACTTCTCGTGGTGTGACCAAAGTACAGTAGTCTCAGTTTAGTTGTTTTCGCTTCTAGGGAGACTTGGTTTGATCTAGAACCCACATTGCTTGTCTTTTTGGCGGTCCACAGTATCCATAAAACTCTCCTCCGACGCGAGAGCCTCCCTATTTTCATCTGTCGCCTGCTCAGGGAGACGTTGTTGTGGCAGCGGCTGCAGGGGTGAACCTACATTTTTGGGGCCCTGAAGCTTGAACTGTTATGGGGGGCCCATTCACAACCAGCCACAATAGGGCAACATCCGACAAGGTCCGAAGGGCCTTGCTGCCCTTGCAAGGACCTCGAGGCCCAAGTGGCGGAGAACAGGGTGGTGGGGTGGAGCCCTTGAAAATGGGTCATACAGTGAGCCCCTTCCCACCAGCAATGAGGTCTGGGTAACCGCTGTTATCTTTTTCATTGGAGTTGTTCTATGGCAGATGTATTGGTTTATTCTCTAATAGAGAGGTGGAAGGTCATCAGAGGGGGCTCGTTGAAAATCTGATTTTTGGGGTTAAAATGCACAAGCGAGACAAGCACTGCCTGAATTGAGAATTCAGATGACTTTTTATGGTTCCGATTGGCTCTAGCCTAAGGACTGAGCTATAGAACTATTAAGCCATGCACCAACGAAGGATTCGAGGATCCAGCTGCCCAAATGTAGTCTGTAAATAGATTCTGGTGAGCTCAGCGAGCCCATACAGGCCCCTGAGAAAATTTTGACATTTGACCAGTTACAGGGACATTTCGAGGCCATATAAAATGGGTATTAGAGCGTATTCTGAGGTCGATATTAAATACTACAACCCATGGGCGCATGATTCTATCACTAAAATAGCCTTATTTTTTTTTAAATAACAAACACTTAAAAAAAACTCCATCGATTTTGTTGAAAAATTCACTCATTAAAAAAAAAAGTTGCTTCAGGGCCCCTCTGGGACTAGAGGCCCTGAATCATAGAATAGAATCATAGCGTTGGAAGGGACCACCAGGGTCATCTAGTCCAACCCCCTGCACAATGCAGGGAATTCACAACTACCTCCCCTCCACACCCCGAGTGACCCGTACTCCATGCCCAGAAAATGGCCAAGATGCCCTCCCTCTCATCATCTGCCTAAGTTCATAGAATCAGCTTTGCTGACAAATGGCCATCTAGCCTCTTCTTAGAAACCTCCAGGGAAGGAGAGCTCACCACCTCCCGAGGAAGCCTGTTCCACTGAGGAACCATTCTGACTGTTAGAAAATTCTTCCTAATGTCTAGATGGAAACTCTTTTGATTTAATTTCAACCCGTAGGTTCTGGTCCGACCTTCTGAGGCAACAGAAAACAACTCAGCTTAATGAAGTTTAAGCTTTGTTAGCTTCATAGTAGATCCACCACCGCGCGGGTTGTAAGGTTCACGCTCGTCTTCCCTTTTCCCCTTGCAGATGTCATGGTGCCCTCAGTATCGCAGCTCGAAGTTCCGCCACGTCTACGGCAAGGCCACCAGCAAGGAGAACTGCTACGACTGCGTCCCCATCACCCGGAGCGTCCACGACAACCACTTCTGCGCCGTGAACCCGCGTTTCATCGCCGTCGTGACGGAGTGCGCGGGCGGAGGGGCCTTCCTTGTGATACCAGTCAATCAAGTGAGCACCGCTTGAGGTTGTCTGATACAGAAGGGGAGTGTGTGTGTGTGTGTGTGTGTGTGTGTGTGTGTGTACACAAGGTAGCAATGAGAGGCCGGCTCCTTTGGCACTCCTTTTTGCTCGTAAACATGTTTTGCGCTGAGCCAGGGCTGGAAAGGCCAAAAGACAGTGGACCCCGTCTACTGGTTCATTCCCCCATGAGCAGAGACCTGGGCAGTGGTCTTGGCCTGTATCCAGCCATGCCATTTCGAACCTGTATAGGCATTAAAAAAAAAAAGAGCAGGTAGTGATTTTCGCTGATTCTCCAAACCAGCTCACTGAGCAACCCCCCCTTTGTTCTTTGAGTCCATGGACTTTGTGGTGGGCAAAGCCGGGGGTTTGTAGTAAGAACCTGCAGATACCTCTGCCAGCTTGGTGTAGTGGTTAAGAACGGCGGACTCTAATCTGGAGAACTGGGTTTGATTCCCCACTACTCCATATGAGCGGCAGAGGCTAATCTGGAGAACCGGCTTGGTTTCCCCACTCCTACACTTGAAGCCTGCTGGCTAGTCACAGTTCTCTCAGAGCTCTCTCACTCTCACTCAGGATGTGTGAAGGGGCTGTGGCTCAGTGGTAGAGCATCTGCTTGGCATGCAGAAGTTCCCAGGTTCTATCCCCGGCATCTGCAGTTAAAGGAACCAGGCAAATAGGTGATGTGAATAGACCCCTGCCTGAGACCCTGGAGAGCCGCTGCTGGTCTGAGTAGACAATACTGACTTTGATGGACCAAGGGCCTGATTCAGTATAAGGCAGTTTCATGTGTTCAACTCCTTCTCCTCCTTCTAGGTAAGTGGGGGGGGGGGCAACAGGGTTTGGTGCCCCTCCAATTCTGGTGCCCTTGGCAATTGCCGAGGTGTGCCTAATGGATGGGCTCCTCTCTTTTTTCCTGGTTCTGGGCAGTACATTTCAGAATTCGCCAGACTGCAAGGGTAAAAACAGACAGAAGATGTTCAGACCAGTTACAATGAGTTCCTTATTTGCAGTGTGAGCCCAGATCTGCAGCGTAGGAATTATGAAGCTACATTCTAGCAAATCAAATGCTGGATCAGCTGTTCTTCTTGCATTCTTTCCTTAATGCATCAAACTAGTTGTTCACTTTGTTTTTATAGGTGCATTGCATGTATCTGCATTTTCACCTTGGGGGAAAAATCTGAAATATATTTTAAAAAAACACAATACTGCACTTGGGCATGGTGGTGATGTCACAGGCACTAGCCAATTGGTGCACTTCACAGACAGCTTTTCCTCAGATCAAAGTCACCATGCTGGTCAAGTGGACAAACTGGTTTTTCAGAGATGGCAGCAGGAAAGAAAAAGCCATGTCTCTACTGAGTATAGTACTGAGTATTTTCAAAAAAATATGTGGGGCAATTCACCCTGGAACGCACTGCTAATTACTATGCAAAAATGGCCTTAAACAGGCTCCATTGTCATTTTTATATCTGAGTTTTGGAATAAAAGGTAATTCCATTGAATTAGAAGTTGGGTTGTGGCTCTGGTGGTTGGATATGAATAGGAAGCACCTCCAAGAGAAGAAAATAAGGTTTAATGTTATTGGGATAAAAACCAAGAAGACGGGTGTGGTCTTCGTTTTGGCCTACATCAGTTGCCAAGCCTCATTGTAGACTCAGCACCCTGGGGACTGAATTCTTCTGTTTGTTTTTCAGACGGGAAAACTTGATCCACACTACCCTCGTGTCAGCGGGCACAAAGGCAATGTGCTGGACATTAAGTGGAACCCTTTCAACGACTTTGTAATAGCTTCTTGCTCTGAAGATGCAACTGTGAGTTGTGGGGGGGGGATATGGGGGTCTGTGAAACACTTGCCTTCCAAGCTGACAGCCATCGCCACATCCTGGGGCAGGGAGTTCCACAATGTTATGCGTTGTATGTAGAAATACTTCCTTTTACCTGTTTGAATCTCTCACCCTCCAGCTTCAGCAGATGACCCCGCGTTCTAGTATTATGAGAGAGGGAGAAAAGCTTTTCTGTGTCCACTCTCTCCATACCATACATAATTTGATAGACCTCTATCGTATCTCCCCTTAACTGCCTTCTTACCAAGCTAAACAGCCCCAAGCATTTGAACTGCTCCGCATAGGGCAGTTTATCTAGCCCCCTGATCATCCTGGTTGCTCTTCTCTGCACCTTCTGAAGCTCCGCAATGTTATTTTTCAGGTGTGGTGACCAGTGAAGGGTGAGCTGGGTGTGAACTGGAGGCGCCCCCTCCTCCATCTCCCCCACTGCATACCAGCTCCCCTTTGCTGGTTTAACATGATCAGTCTCGATTCCTGCTGCTTCTGCTAGGGACCGGGTTGATTAATGGAACAATCTCTGCCTCCCGTTGCGTCGCTCAGGTGAAAGTCTGGAACATTCCGCAGCACTTGCTAACAAAAAGCATCACGCATGCGCAGAAGGAGCTCCTGGGTCATGCGCGGAGGGTGGGGCTTATCGAATGGCACCCGACGGCGAGCGACATCCTTTTCAGCACCGGTTATGATTATAAGGTGAGTTGTTGTATAGGGAACCCTTCCCTTCCCTTTCTTTCTTTCTTTCTTTCTTTCTTTCTTTCTTTCTTTCTTTCTTTCTTTCTTTCTTTCTTTCTTTCTTTCTTTCTTTCTTTCTTTCTTTCTTTCTTTCTTTCTTTCTTTCTTTCTTTCTTTCTTTCTTTCTTTCTTTCTTTCTTTCTTTCTTTCTTGAACAAAAACACAATAAACACATTTGTGTGGCAAGGGAAGAAACCAAGAATAAGACTCAAAGCCCTCCAAGATGGAAAAAAAGAGAGGGGGACTTGCGTTTCCCAATCTCACACTTTACTATCAAGCAGCTTCCCTAGTATCACTAGCAGATTGGATAATTCATCCTGGAGACAGGAAGATTAGATTGGAAAAAGCTGGCATGGACCAAGGCTTCCATTCCCTTCTATGGAAAAAGAGAGATACTAAGCACACAGACCTCACAGAATACGATAGTAACATAAGAGGACATCTTCTGTAGATATGGGAATCGCTAAAAATAATTCTTAGCCCTTCCCCATCAATATTAATGACACCCGTGGAAGCCTATTTGGAGTTTTCTACTAGTAGAAAACAAAAACAAGGGAACTTTTGATTTCAGTCTGGAAAGTTTTATTTTCACATGGGTTGTGCACAGAATAGAAAAGGGCGGCAGCATGTCCATGTCACGGGGGAAATAATTTTGCCTCCACATTTCTTTCTTGTCCTCCAGATCATCGGGGGTCACAAATCTTGCCCTTGCAACCCTACTGCACGGGGAAGAAGCGTACAGTTCAGTTTGGTTATTCTGCAGTTTCTTTTTGTGTGTGTGTTGTTAGCTACAAAATGACATGGAAGCTTCCCAAGTCAGAGCCGTTGCTGAATATAATTCCCCCCCCCCCCCAGTGGTTAGAGGGAACAGAACTTCAGTGTCCTGAATGGCATCTTGGGTTTGGTCAGGACTAGTAGAAGACACAAAAACAGGGCCACAGGCAAAGCAGCATGCCTCTCTGCTTTTGTTCCCATGATTTGTTTGGGTTGCAGAATTCAGATACAGCTTTTGCGGAATTGGGCTTACCTAAATGCAGACCTCTGGATCTACTTTGTTTTAAGGCAGATGTCTGCTCGTTTCCTCCTGTCCCTCCCTCCTAGGGATACCAACCTCCAGGTAGTAGCTGGAGATCTCCTGCTATTACAACTGATCTCCAGCCGATAGAGATCAGTTCACCTGGAGAAAATGGTTGCTTTGGCAATTGGACTCTATGGCATTGAAGTCCCTCCCCTCTCCAACCCCCCCTCCTCAGGCTTCGCCCAAAAAACCTCCCATCGGTGGTGAAAAGGGACCTGGCAATGCTACTCCCTCCCTATCCTCCTTGTTGCTAAGTATCATAGAATCATAGAGTTGGAAGGGACCACCAGGGTCATCTAGTCCAACTCCCTGCACAATGCAGGAAATTCACAACTACCTCCCCCCCACACACCCAGTGACCTATACTCCATGCCCAGAAGATGGCCAAGATGCCCTCCCTCTCATCATCTGCCTAAGGTTATAGAATCAGCATTGCTGAGAGATGGCCATCTAGCGTCTGCTTAAAAACCTCCAGGGAAGGAGAGCTCACCACCTCCCAAGGAAGCCTGTTCCACTGAGGAACCGCTCTGACTGTTAGAAAATTCTTCCTAATGTCTAGATGGAAACTCTTCTGATTTAATTTCAACCCATTGGTTCTGGTCCAACCTTCTGGGGCAACAGAAAACAACTTGGCACCCTCCTCTATATGACAGCCCTTCAAGTACTTGAAGATGGTTATCCTATCACCTCTCAGCCTTCTCCTTTTCAAGCTAAACATACCCAGCTCCTTCAACCTTTCCTCATAGGACTTGGTCTCCAGACCCCTCACCATCTTTGTTGCCCTCCTCTGGACAAGTTCCAGCTTGTCTACATCTTTCTTAAATTGCAGCTTACCTCAGGCGCTGCTCCCACTCTGGCTTCTGTGCGGGCCGCTCTCTAGGTGTGAATGGACAGTGTCTGTGGAAAGACACACACCATCAGGGGCTGTCCCCGCAACGCTTCTTTTGCGAATGTGCTGACGAGCATGTGTCCCTCTCTGCCTCAGATCATGATCTGGAACCTCAACACCAAAGAGTCCGTCATTCAAGACCCGGTGAAGACAATCAGCTTCCACACAGACGTGATCCTTTCCATGTCGTTCAACACAGACGGGAGCCTCCTGGCCACAGCCTGCAGGGACAGGAAAATACGGATCATCGACCCCCGAGCAGGAACCCTCTTACAGGTACGGAAAGGTTTTACCAGTACCCACTGAGACCTTGCTGTCTTACACCCATAGAAAACAGGAACAAAGTCCTTTCCTGTATGTCCTTGTAGCCAGAGACAGAACATTTGGCTCCAAGGACATACTCAGGGACCACAAACCTGAGCCTCATCGATGTATTGGGTGATATCAGCCCAGTAAACCAGGGATTGTAATCTTATCTGGAACAAAGAAGTAACTAAACATTTCATCAAGGTGAGGAAGGTTATCGTAACAGAGCTTGTGTGCAAACTTTCTTCCTTGTGACCTCTTCCACAGTGAGGCTGTATTATTTATTTATTTGAAACATTTAAACCAGGGATGGGGAACCTCAGGCCCGGGGGCCGTATGCGGCCCCCGAAGACATTTTCTGCGGCCTCGGGAGCTCCGGGGCCGGGTGTGTGTGTGTGGGGAAGCGTGGAGGTTGGGGCCTGGTCGCGTGGGGCCGGCGTTCACAGGTGTGTGTGTGGGGGGGGGAAGGCTTTTCTTTCTTTTCTTCTTTTTCTCTCCCTCTCCTTTCTCTCCCTCTTTTTCTGTCTCTTTGTCTGTCTCCCTCCGTCCTTTTCTTTCTTTCTTTCTTTCTCCCCCTCCCTCCATTTCCTTCTCCCTTTCTCTCTCTTTTCCCCTCCCTCCCTTTTCCTCTTTCTCTGTTTTCTTTCCTTCCTCCCTTCCTTCCCTGTGGATCGGCTGCCTCCTGGCGCCTCGTTTGCTCAGGCCTACCACTGGTTGCCCTCCCACCTGGGAGGGGGGAGGACAAGGGAGCGGGGGCGCCCTCCAGGCCTTCTCTGCGTGGTCTCCCCTGGGGTTGCCAACCTCCAGGTGGTGGCTGGAGACCTGGAAACCGTAGTCCCCCCCCCGGGAGATCTACACCTGGTTATGGCCCCCGAATAATGTTATAAATGTGCAAATGGCCCTTGGCAGGAAAAAGGTTCCCCACCCCTGATTTAAACACTTATGTGCCGCCTTTCCACCTTGGGCTAGTCACAGCTGTCTTGGAGCTCTCAGCCCCACCTGCCTCACAAGGTGTCTGTTGTGGGGAGGGGAAGGGAAGGTGATTGTCAGCCGGTTTGATTCTTCCTTAAGTGGTAGAGAAAGTCGCCATATAACAACCAACTCTTCTTCTTCTTTGCCACTTTGAGTCCTCATTAGGGAGAAAGGCAGGGTATAAATATCAAAATAATTAAAATAAACATGCAGATATGTAAACATTGTCAATTGTGATGACAGTGGGTTTTCAAGAGCACAGTCCCCTTGCAGAAAGGACTTCAGTCGAAGCTTTTTGATCTCTGCGGGCTTAGCCTGGGGTAACTCCGCCTCGGATTGCTCTGCAAATACGTGCTGGGAGAGTCGCCGGGCTTAATTTAAAGAGGAAACGTGTGGCACCCTGAATTCCCTGTCGCTGACGCCCTGTGTCTTCTTGCAGGAGGCGAGCAACAAGTCCCACCGGGTGAATAAAGTTTTGTTTCTAGGAAATATGAAGAAGCTGGCCTCCACGGGGACGTCCAGGTGGAACAACAGGCAAATTGCAATATGGGACCAGGTGGGTCTCGCGCCACCATCCCTCCTTGCAGGCGGCTGCTAGGTGAAGGGTTTCCTTGCGGAGCATTCTGAGGCACTCTCTTGCTCCTCTTCGGTCATTCAGGGGGTGCCGTTAAACTCCCGACGGTTGCCTTTTTCTCTCTGCCAAACGGGAAGAGACAAAATCTCACAAAGGGGCCAGGAACAGTGGGCTTTTTGCGCTCCCAAGTCGCCGTGCCTGATGCGTTTTGAGTCCTCAGAGGCACAAAAGCAACTTTTTTAAAAGTAGAAATCTTTTATTAACAGTATTTTTAATTTTTCAAACAAATAAAACAGACATACACATCAGTTTCAGACATTATACTGGAACTTACTCCATAGTTTCATTTCAGTTACACATTCTTTGGATTATTATGTTTTTATATTTTACAATAGATTTTTAACTTAAATTCTTACATTTTATTATTATTTTTATTAACCAAGAGCTATATAATCAAAGAATATTTGCAGTATCAATCTGACAGATGTCTGAACATACGGCGCAACCATGGGGTAGCGGGGTGTTAAAAAGTGATGTAGAGCCCCGTGGCGCAGTGTGGTAAGCTGCAGTAGTGCAGTCAAAAAGCTCTGCTCACGACCTGAGTTCGATCCTGACGGAAGTCGGGTTCAGGTAGCCAGCTCAAGGTTGACTTAGCCTTCCATCCTTTGGAAGTCGGGTTCAGGTAGCCAGCTCAAGGTTGACTCAGCCTTCCATCCTTCCGAGGTCAGTAAAATGAGTACCCAGCTTGCTGGGGGTAAAGGGAAGACGACTGGGGAAGGCACTGGCAAACCACCCCATAAACAAAGTCTGCCTAGTAAACGTCGGGATGTGACGTCACCCCAGGGGTCAGGAATGACCGGGTGCTTGCACAAGGGACTACCTTTACCTTTATTCTTCTGAGGTCTGCAGGCTGGTGCTGCCCCCTTCTGTATTTTTCTCTTCCTCTGTCTCCAACACTTCGGAGGTTCGCTAGCGGCAATCTCCAGCTCAGAGCCAAGCACAGGGTAGGGAAAGGGGGGAGACTCCTGGCCCCTGCATCGAGCATGCAGTGGTCGCAGTCTGAGCAGGGGGAGGAGAAGGCCCGAGCAGTCTCAGCGCTTTAACTTGGATGCTGGTTTGGCTAGACTTGCATAGGGAAAGAGACTTTTCTGTCTTAGAATCATTGAGTTGGAAGGGGCCATACAGGCCATCTAGTCCAACTTAATGCAGGGTCAGCATAGAGCATCCTGACAATTGCTTGTCTGGCCTCTGCTTAAAGACTGCCTGTGAGGGAGAGCTCACCACCTCCCTAGGTAACTGATTATCAACTCTTCCTGTAAAATCCCCCCCCCCCCAATATCCAGCCTAATACCTTTCCGCCCTCAATTTAAACCCATTATTGCGAGTTGTATCCTGTGCTGCCAACAGGAGCAGCTCCCTGCCCTCCTCTGAGGGACAGCCCTTCAAATACTTAAAGAGAGTGATCATGTCCCCCCCTCAACCTCCTCTTCTCCAGACTAAACATTCCCAACTCCCTCAGCCTTTCCTCGTAGGGCTCTTCCTCTCCAAGACCAGAGGGTCAAATGTTTGCCTTTGCCAACTTGTCCCGAACCGCACCCAGCCCGCACCTCATTGCAAGCCGTTGCAGAGGTGTCTTAGTTGGGGTAGTGATGTGAGAGATGGGTCTAGTTCTCACTGGCAAGGGGGTAAACCTGTATATGGGCTGACGTGTGTCAGGTAGAAAATCACAAGACTGAATGCTGCTTCTCACTCACGCGTACACACTCACAAAACCCCCTCCATGTAGAAATCCAGCATATCAAGGACGAGGCTAGAGATAGAACTTATCTCCCTTATATGCTAGTTTTCTGTGTGGAGGAATGTTTTTTGGGGTAGAAGAAAATCCAACCACGTAGGTTTCCATCTCTGGCCCAAGCTCAGGTTTGCCACCTCAGTGAGAGCGAGGCTTCGGCTGCCCACAGGTAACCCGAAAATCCTTCTTGCGGGGCACCTTTGTAACCAATTATCCCTCAGACTCCTTGTTGGAAACTTCCCTCAGCTGTTTTTCGTGTGTCCCCCCCCCCCCCTTCTCTGCAGGGTGACCTTTCGGTGCCTTTAGCAGAAGAGGATGTCGACGGCTCGTCGGGTCTCTTGTTTCCTTTCTACGATGCTGACACGCACATGCTGTACGTACTGGGCAAGGTAAGTTCTTATCCTTGGCACAAGATCGCAATAAGTGTCGTGACCGTCCTCCAGGGATTCCTTGGCCGCCTCCAAACCCCCCCCCCAAGAACAAAAACCCCTTTCATAAATATCTTGGAAGCGCCCCCAAGTAATCACGACAGGTGAAACACTCCCGTGGTCCCAAAGAATCCCAAATGCGTTTCACCATCACTGTCTTCACCCGTGGTCTACCCAAGACACCAGTGTTTTACCCAATACACAACACATTATGGTGTAGTGGTTAAGAGCAGTGGTTTGGAGTGGTGGACTCTGATCTGGAGAACCGGGTTTGATTCCTCACTCCTCCACATGAGCGGCGGAGGCTAATCTGGTGAACCGGGTTGGTTTCCCCACTCCTCCACACAAAGCCAGCTGGGTGACTTTGGGCTAGTCACAGCTCTGTTAAAGCTCTCTCAGGCCCACCTACCTCACAGAGTGTCTGTTGCGGGGAGGGGAAGGAAAGGTGATTGTAAGCCTGTTTGATTCTTGCTTAAGTGGCAGAGAAAGTCGGCATATAAAAACCAACTCTTCTCGAAAAAACCTTTCTCTTATTCCGTGATTCACAATAAGGGAGGTTTGTATGTTATGATTATTTGGGGACGCTTTCTACGTAGTCATTCAAGGAGCTGTTTATCTGGTTTGGATCTTAGCGGCTTCTAAACAGCAGGTTGGATTTTCTCCTGCATATGGATTGTTTGCCGATTTTAATTTCTCCCCTTTTGTTCTACGCCTCCTTTGCCCCTCTCCCCATAGGAAGTGGTGTCCAGGTGAGTTAATAGAAGCTGTTGATGTTGAAGCTGAGAGTTTGAGTTCTGCTGCTCTGGCTCCTGCACTTATTCATGCACTTATGCCAATAAATAAATAAATAATGTTGTCTTCTGGGGCCCAGGGTTTAGTCTCCCAGTTTTTGTTTTCAGGGGCAGGGTGGAAGAGCAGACACAAGGGTTTCCTGGGCCCTGGTCTGCTGTGCACACACGGAAAGGCTTGTAACAAAAGAAGCGTGCATAACTTAGCACAAATTAACGGAATATATTATTATTATTATTAGAAGAATTGGCTTTTATATGCCTATTTTCTCTACCTTTTAAGGAGAATCAAACCGGCTTATAATTGCCTTCCCTCCCTCTTCCCACAACAGACACCTTGTGAGGTAGGTGGGGCTGAGAGAGTTTGGTGAGAACTGTGACTAGCCCAAGGTCCCCCCAGCAGGCTTCATGTGGAGGCGCGGGGATACAAACCTGGTTCACCAGACTAGAGTCCACCGCTCATGTGGAGTAGGGGAATTGGACCTAGTTCTCCAGATTAGTGTCCGCTGTTCTTAACCACTACCCCATGCTGGCCCCTAGATGAGTTTGGTACCTTCTGCATGCTAAGCAGATCCTCTATCACTGAGCCACAGCCCCTCCCCAAAATTTTCCATGGAACATTGATGGAAATGCTGTCAAGCCGCAAATGACCTCTGGCAGCCCCATGTTTTCAAGGCAAGAGATGAAGAGATGTCGTTTGCCACTGCCTCCTGAATACCAACCCATTCTTCCTTAGTGGTCTCCCATCTGAGTACTAACCAGGGTCGAACCTGCTTAGCTTCCAAGAGATCAGGCTTGCCTGGGCCATCTGGGTCTAGGCAGAGGTGCAACAGGGAAGCATCCAGCTCTCTGGCTGCTGCTCTGCTATGGCTCCCTTTTGCACAGAGGGCCCCACCCTCTTTCTGTCGTGGAAACGACAGCCTTCTCCGCAGAAGGGTGTCGAGAACTACCTCTTTCAGAGAATGGCCTCTTCTCAGTGGCTTGTCAGAAGCAACGTGGAGTTCAGTGCCACCCCCCCTTTTTTTTGTCTCTCTTGTTATCCCTAGGGTGACGGGAACATCAGGTACTACGAGATAAGTCCGGAGAAGCCATACTTCAATTACCTGATGGAATACCGTTCCCCTTTACCCCAGAAAGGAGTGGGTAAGTTTCCAGCAGCCTCGTGAGCGGTTGCGTATTGTGGAATAGTGATAAATGGGCGCCTGTGAGCAACTGATACACCAAAGCAGCTGTTTGGGGGTAGATAACAGGCCTGGCTGTGTTCTCCTTCTCTTCCGTTTTGTCACAGTCGCACCACATGGGCGAAGGGCTTGTCTCTTGTTTCTCGGTGCACTGAGAGGGCAGACCGAGACATCAGCCAAGCAGGGAAGAGCATCTTGACATTTCAGTTTTGATTCATCTTTTTCAAACTTTGTTCTGAAGAGACTTCCTCTTTCCTCTGTCCTCTGTCTGAATGTGCAAGTGTGACACAGTGTATTCACGTTTATGTAGTAAGTCTGTAGTAAGTTGATGTAAGTTTGCAGTAAGTTTGTCCACCAAACTGGTGCTCCCAGCAGTGTACAAGTATCATACACCCCTTGCCCGTCAGCATTACGTGTACGGTTGCCAACCTCCAGGTTGTAGCTGGAGATCTCTCTCTATTATATCTGATCTCCAGGTGACAGAGAAAAATGGTTCACCTGGAGAAAATGGCCGCTTTGGCCATTGGACTCTATGGCATTGAAGTCCCTCCCCTCCCCAAACCCTGTCCTCCTCAGGACCCACCCCCCAAATTCTATACCAGAGGTTAGGTACCAGTTGATACATTGTTTGTCTTGCACATTTAGTACCTGACTCCCCCCATAGTTGTTATTCGGCTCCTCCCCACCCATGGCAGCCATGTTGAGATTGGCCCCAGTATTATGTGGCAGCCATTTTGTGGTTGGCTGTACTCCTCCCACCCATGGGGCTATGTTGTGATCAGCCCCAGCCTTATGTGGCAGCCATTTTGTGGTTGGCTGCACTCCTCCCCAACCAAGGCGGCCATGTTGAGATTGGCCCCAGCCTTCTGTGGCAGCCATTTTGTGGTTGGCTGTACTCCTCCCACCCATGGCAGCCATGTTGTGATCAGCCCTGGTCTTACATGGCAGTCATTTTGTGGTTGGCTGCACTCCTCCCCACCCAAGGCAGCCATGTTGAGATTGGCCCCAGCCTTCTGTGGCAGCCATTTTGTGGTTGGCTGTACTCCTCCCACCCATGGTGGCCATGTTGTGATCAGCCCCGGTCTTACGTGGCAGCCACTTTGTGGTTGGCTGCACTCCTCCCCTCCCAAGGCGGCCATGTTGAGATTGGCCCCAGCCTTCTGTGGCAGCCATTTTGTGGTTGGCTGTACTCCTCCCACCCATGGCAGCCATGTTGTGATCAGCCCTGGTCTTACATGGCAGTCATTTTGTGGTTGGCTGCACTCCTCCCCACCCAAGGCAGCCATGTTGAGATTGGCCCCAGCCTTCTGTGGCAGCCATTTTGTGGTTGGCTGTACTCCTCCCACCCATGGTGGCCATGTTGTGATCAGCCCCGGTCTTACGTGGCAGCCACTTTGTGGTTGGCTGCACTCCTCCCCTCCCAAGGCGGCCATGTTGAGATTGGCCCCAGCCTTCTGTGGCAGCCATTTTGTGGTTGGCTGTACTCCTCCCACCCATGGCAGCCATGTTGTGATCAGCCCTGGTCTTACATGGCAGTCATTTTGTGGTTGGCTGCACTCCTCCCCACCCAAGGCAGCCATGTTGAGATTGGCCCCAGCCTTCTGTGGCAGCCATTTTGTGGTTGGCTGTACTCCTCCCACCCATGGTGGCCATGTTGTGATCAGCCCCGGTCTTACGTGGCAGCCACTTTGTGGTTGGCTGCACTCCTCCCCTCCCAAGGCGGCCATGTTGAGATTGGCCCCAGCCTTCTGTGGCAGCCATTTTGTGGTTGGCTGTACTCCTCCCACCCATGGCAGCCATGTTGTGATCAGCCCTGGTCTTACATGGCAGTCATTTTGTGGTTGGCTGCACTCCTCCCCACCCAAGGCAGCCATGTTGAGATTGGCCCCAGCCTTATGTGGCAGCCATTTTGTAGTTGCTATACTCCTCCCACCCATGGCAGCCATTTTGCGATGGCACCCTCTACTGTTCCCTCAAGATTTCAGAAATTGCCCACAGGTTCCACAAGGTTGGGCTTCCCTGGACGAAAGCTTGTTGCCTGCGAATCCCGCACTCCCTTCTTTGCGGCGGGGAAGCAGCAGCCGGGGCCCCAAGCCCTGGGTTTGCCGGTGAGCATACGATTTGGCCCCCCGTCCAAGGCATCTTCCTGTTCTTTAGGAGCCATGCCAAAGAGGGGTCTGGATGTCTCTTCCTGCGAGATCTTCCGATTCTACAAACTGATTCCAGCGAAGAGCTTGATCGAGCCCGTTTCCATGATCGTGCCTCGGCGGGTGAGTGGAGAATTCGGTTGTGCGGCTGCAGCCGCTGCGCTGGGGTGTGTGTGTGTGTGTGCGCCTGAAGAGGCAGCTTGCTGTGACGTCCTCAGTGTGCGCTGGTGTGTCTTTGCAGTCTGAATCGTACCAGGAAGACATCTACCCGTTGACAGCTGGAGTCCAGCCTGCGCTGACGGCACAAGAATGGCTGAACGGCGTGAATAAAGGTCAGACTTTGTACTGAGCGGGCAGAGTCTACGGTTAAACCATTTCCTCAACCACATCCTGTAAACCACGGATCATTAAATATTGAACCCTGCAAGAGACAGCAGCTTGGATCCTGCAGTAAATGCTAGTGGAAAAGGGGGTATGTGTGAATGTGGACTGGGGTGGTGGTGGTGATTTTCCCTGAATCCCAGTTCCCACTGCAGACCCCCATTCGTGTTTCATGGTGTGCCTGAGGTGGCCCCCTGTGCACCAGGAGCATTTCTGGCTGCATCTTGAATGGGGTGGCGGGGCAGTCCTGTTCTGCTGATAGAAATTCGTTTCCATTAGTGGAGAGTTACTATAAGATCCAAGCCAGTAGGTTTTTTTAGTGGGTTGAAATGGCGTTCAGAGGCTTTGTTTCCCCTGGGGTTTACATGCAGTTAGTTTCTCGTATACATCTATGCTCAAACAGGTTCTGCAGGTTTCAGATAACGTGAAACCTGCCAAACCTGTTTATCCAGAGGCAAAAATAGGACGAGAGTGTGCACACCGCAGGCAGTCGGTCCCACTTTCAGACTGATTCATCACTGGCGTAAGAGTAGCAAAGCAAAGCGTGTATCTTTATTGCACAGGATGCGGGAAGAACTTGTGAACGGGTGGACTGCTCAATAAATATGCCAAATTAACTCAGGTTCTCTGCCTATACCACTGGTTCTCAACCGGGGGTCCGCGGACCCCCAGAGGTCCGCGAGAACTGAATTAAGGTCCGCGAAACAAAGTTATAAACCCATAATAAATTAATATTTTCAATTAAAAGTTCTCTATTATAAAATGTATATATATTCAAATATTATTCTAAGTTTAATGTTTAACTAACAGTTATGATTAAAGTTTATTTTCAAATTCTCGGAATTTTTATTTTGAACCTTGGGGTCCCTGCACCGAACAAAAAAGTCCTAGTGGTCCCTGGTCAAAAAAAGGTTGGGAACCACTGGCCTAGACACACTGCCTTCTTGCAGCCTGGCTTAATTGTACAAAGAGGCTCTTCATTTCCAAATTTATATCCTGCTACTTTACTCTCAGGCTCATGAGAGGGCGTTCAGCTTTTGCTTAAAATAATATAAACTCACATAATAATTAAAACAATAAAGACATCAATAGCAACCTAAAAGTCTTGATACGAGAACCTGCACGGTAATCAAACCACAGCAACGGTTGCTGCTAAAAAACCTAATGGTGTCAGATGGAATAATCCTTAAAAACTGCGGGGTGGGGGGGTGCTTTCATCTGGCACCTCTGGGCCAGGCTAGACTTGTTCTGTGTTTGGAGCTTCCAGTGATTGGCTTAAAAACTCTGTTCTCAGGTGCACCTCAGAAGTTAGTTTTTAAAACATCTGGTTGGCCCTTTAAAACTAGAGAAAGTTGGCGCTATGCAGATCTCCGTGGTGAACCCGTTTGCCACTTTCCCGAGGCTTTTCCCCACAATGCCGCTTGTGATCGCTCAAAGGCTCAGTTCTGAGTCAGCAGTGCCGACGGCACAAGTCCTTCCCACCCGATCCTCCCACCTGCCAGTGAAAAGCAACTGCTGCCTCGCTGCTGGGACACAACAGGGGTGGCTGAAGGAACAGGGAGGGTAAAGACCCACCTGGGTTTTTTCTCCCTCTCTCGGGAGACCGCAAACGTGAGGTTCTGCGGTGCAGAAGGAAGTTGTGTGTCAGACCCGGACTGAGGCAGTCAGGGTACCAATTGCTGTTCAGCCCTGTGGAATTGTGTTAAGTAAATGTTTGTGTGTGCACAGCTGCTTAACCTGAACGCTTTCCACAGGTTGCAGAACCCAGCATTTCTTTCAAATCTCAATTTTTATTTTTTGAGGATTTTTAATCTGGTGAACTGGATTGGTTTCCCCACTCCTCCACATGAAGCCAGCTGGGTGACCTTGGGCTAGTCACATGCTCTCAGCCCCACCTACCTCACAGGGTGTCTGTTGTGGGGAGGGGAAGGGAAGGTGATTGTAAGCCAGTTTGATTCTTCCTTAGCCTCGGCCTTTCCCCGCAGTTGTTAGAGCTTAATAGAGAGCCGGTAAGGCCAATAGTTAGACAAAGGATCTCTGATATAGAGAGACAATCAGAGCTTTTGAGTTCCCCGGTCTATTGGGCTCCAGTTAGAAATAGACTCATCCTAGCGCCGGCAGAATACTTCTTATAGAGTCAAACAAGCAAAGAAGAGCCCTCGACGCTACCGTCAACAATTATAGATGGAAAATTTAGGAAGTGGGCAAAATCGGAGTGGGGATGCCCTTGTAAGACAGTCGAAATAGAGAATGAACTACATTCTCTATGTTTTATTCAGATGTGTCTTTTATGAGGAAATGCGCCAGAAATTGATTTTCCCACTTATTAATACAAGATTTAGTTCAGAGGTGGAGAAATTGAAATACCTCTTCTGGGAAGGAGATTGTAATAGACTGTTACAGGTAGCTAAATTCTGTTCTGTACCAATTAAAATTTGCTCAGAAAAGGTGGGTAGAGTCAATAATTTTAAATCCTAAATTATTAAAAAATTTGGCCTTTTTGGGAGAGAATATTTAATCCAGGTTTTTAGTAATTGCTTATTTTCTCTTTATATTGTATTTAAGGTATGTTTGTTCTCTTTTGCTGGCAATCGCTGTATCAGTAAACTGAACTGATTCTTCCTTAAGTGGTAGAGAAAGCCGGCATATAAAAACCAACTCCTCCTCCTTCTTCCCTACTTATTTCTGTCCTTCATGGCTCGGCTGTCCCTGCCTTTCAAATGCTGCTGTGTTTTGACGTTTCTGTTGTTTTCTTGGTTTTTAGCGCGGGATGTTCTTTTCTCTCATCTCCAGGGCCTGTCCTGATGTCGCTGAGACCCGGCTCTGTAATCTTTAACTCTTTACCGCCATTTCCCGAGGAGTCACCCCCAGAAGCAACAGAGCCTGTCCCATTCTGGAGCAGGACGGCCGAAACCAATGAAAAGCCAAACAGGATCCCAGAGAAATGGGGAAACTGGACAGCAGAGGATAGGGGCCAGGAAGACAAGAAAATGGGGCTGTCAAACGGCTTTGATGCGTTTGAGTGTCCTCCGCCTAAGACGGAAAACGAGGTATGGCGGCAAATCAGATTCTGTTGTTAGGATGACCGGTTTAAACTAAACTGGAAATGAGCTGAGAGCTTTGAGTCTAGCGCCACGGCAGGCCAAATTCTTGGCATCTTGCAAGGAGTGTAGGGAACCAGCACGTGTCCAGTGGAATCCAGTGATCATGGAGATAATAGAATCTGCTAGTTTATATAATGAGGGCACAGCCTCTCCTGTGTGGCATCACATTCTGTCTCCTCCACACCTCCCCCCCCCGACCCTTCTTGGGCTCCAAGTTCAAGGAATTCACACCATGCCAGGGTCTCTGGGTATGCCACGGCCCTGGTATGTTGTGGTATGCCAGAGGAGAGCCAGCATGGTGTAGTGGTTAAGAGCGGTGGTTTGAAGCAGTGGATTCTAATCTGGTGAACCGGGTTGGTTCCCCCAGTCCTCCGCATGAAGCCAGCTAGGTGACCTTGGGCTAGTCACAGCTCTCTTAGAGCTCTCTCAGCCCCACCTACCTCACAGGGTGTCTATTGTGGGGAGGGGAAGGGAAGGTGATTGTAAGCTGGTTTGAGTCTCCCTTAAGTGGTAGAGAAAGTCGGCATATCAAAACCAGCTCTTCTTCTTCATGATTGGATGATGGGGCCCTAAGCAAGTAGTTATAAAAATAGGGTTCTGTACAAGTTACATATTTTAAAAAACATTTATATCCTAATTTTCTCCCTGATTGGGGACCCAAAGCAGCTTTTCACATCGTTCCTCCCCTCTTCCACTTAATCCTCACAACAACCACCTTGTTGAGGGGTAGACTAGGCTGAGAGATTGTGAGAGGCCAAAGGTCACCCTGATGGTCCGACCTCTAACCCCTATGCCACACCAGTCTTCGATATATATCAATACATATCACACACACACATCACAACAGCACATTATAATAACGCCGTTTTGTTTTCAGTGTAGCATTTTGGGATGTTTTGTGTATAACCCTTAAGGGAGAAGGGCTGTTGCCAAATTTGGGTCCCTGTTCTCCTGCCCCCCTTCCTTCCTTGGTTTTGTATATTCTAGATCAGGGGTGGGGAACGTCAGGCCCGGGGGGCGTTTAAGGCCTGCGAAATCATTTGGTCTGGCCCTTTGTGGGTCCTGGCAGATCTCTAGCTTAGAAGGATCTAAGACTGGTGATCCCCCCCCCCCCCCCGCAGACAGGAATAGCCTCTATTCAAGGCGGAAGTGGCGACAATGGAGGGGTTAAAGGGGCAGGGCCAGAATGCATGGGTTTTTTTTTTCCCTTAGCCAGTGTGTCCTCATTTCATCCCAGCAGGCGAAGGTAGCAGGAGCCGGCTGTAGAATCTGGCCCTGACCATGTGGAGCAGGAGCAACTCCGGTGTGCGGCTGTACAGCTATGCCTGGCTGGTGCAACAGACCATCCTGTGCCATCAGCTGGGCAAATGCGCCACCGGTTGGATGCCTGCCTGCTTGCCCACGTCGGGGGGGGGGCATCATCTGGGGCAGCTGCCTGCTTGGGGCTTGGCCAGCTAATTTTTAAGTTGATAATTTTGTATGGCCCGCGAATGATGTTATAAATTTCCAAATGGCCCTTGGCGGAAAAATGGTTCCCCACCCTTGTTCTAGATAGGCGCTGGGGAAGTTGAAGTTCATGGGGGGATGGATAGATGGCCAATGACGGCAGCACCCTCTGCTCTCCAGCTGTTGCAGGTGTTCTACAGACAGCAGGAAGAAATCCGGAGGCTGCGGGAAGCGCTGATCCAGCGGGACGTCCAGATCAGACAACTGGAGCTAGAGATCAAAAACGTTCATATGGACACGGGCAGGTTTTGACGAGACGCTGCTTTCGGAAGGTAGCTCAGCTCCAGGGCTGGCGTGGCCTCCAGCTCAATACTGTTGGGAGATCCTGGCCCAGGAGGAGAAGAAACTTCTGACTCGACTGGAAACTGTCGGCCTGTTTCTCGCGACCTGGGGGTGGGGGGCTGCAGCTGCTGGAGTTGTCGTTGGTGCTTTGTTCTTTAGTTCTCTTCATGAGGATCTCCTTTTACAATTGGACCCGGAGTTGTCTTCCCCCCTGTCCAAAAGCTGGAGCGGTCTGAAGGTGAAGACAGAGCCCCCCTCCAGCCTCCTGTGCCTTTGCGTGCCTGGGGTTTTCACTGAGGAGCAAACAGGCCGAAGCCTCCATCTGTGCTCGTTTGGACTTTGTTTGGACCCTGCTGGACCTCCCAGCACTGTGCTGCAGAAGCTCCCAAAAGCGGCTCAGGATTTTGTCCTGACCTGCTACGGCTTCAGAGTTGTCTTGCTGTGTGACTCCAAGGGGCAAGGATGCAGGTCGAAGACAACAGTCCTGCTTTAGCTTGACAGATCTTCCTTTGCAAATACCATTCCAGTCTGGAGGTATATGGAGCAGAGGAAGGGGGGATTCGGGAATCTGCTGTCGAAAGGAAGCACGTGCTTGTGAAGAGGAGGTCGCTGATTGGCTGCAGAGAAGGGGGGGAGAGAGACCTGCCAAACATTCGAAAGGAACGTTTTGCTTCTTGAGCAGAGGGGAAGACGGCCAGGTCTTGCTGCTGAAGCTGAGCGCATCGGAACCGGAGAGTGCCTGTTCCTTCAAGTCCATACACAATCATCTTTCAGCTTCTCGTAGTCTTTCTCTCCTGGGATCACTCCATGCCTTAAGCCAGCAAGGGAGACTTCTTCCCCTTCTCTTGGAAAATGTCCTTCTACTTGTCTCAGTCGCTGGGTTGCTTCCTCTCTCCTTCAGCCTTCCTTGCTTCTGAACAGCGAGCCGCAGCGAGAATCGGGCCAGGCAGTCTAGTGTCTGGAGAAAGGCCGAGCCCCAGACGCCTTGCCGGTCCTAATCATATTGCATCTTTTATCCACGTTTCACAGTGCTGCAGTCTGCAATTACGTTGTTGCAGAATCTCAGCGCTCTTCTATCAGGTTCCTTTCCGCTTTGTGCATTGACACTTGAAGCTTCTCCCGTTTTGTTCGGTCGCCCATTGAATCCCCCCCCCCCCATGCTAGTCTGTGCAGAGCACTGCCGTCCAAATAATCTTCCTTGCCTGTCTCAGGGCTGACCACTACAGTTGTCCAAAGATAGTGAAACCCTGGGTAGGGGGGGGAAGCATTTCTGAAACGGACAATATTTCTGAAACTGTTAGGCTTTTAAGCATTTCTTTCTGATCATGTGGACTAGAAACACTGGTTATCTACAGCAGCAGTGGTCCAAATACAATTGCAAAATGAAGCAGCCCCTGGAGAGCTTGGTCCAACCCGAGAACGGTCTGTAATGGAGAGAAATTGGAACTAGGAGTTCAGAGCGTTCTTAGAAGAGTAGCAAGAAATTGGAAGACTGTGGTCTTTAATGCATGGCTGTTTCCCTCGCCGTCACCCCTCCGATGACTTTGGGTCTCTGTTTTGACTATGCGTGCCGTTTCCGGCCGTCAGAAGTCGCCTCGCTCTCCCCCTGCGTTTTCAGAGAACTGTTTTATCTCGAATTTGAAAACGCGGGGAGATACAGGGGGCGATCGAGGTGACCTCTGACGGTCGGAAACTGCACGCATAATCAGAACAATGACCCAAAGTCGTTGGAGGGGTGATTGCGAGGGAAACAACCATGCATTAAAAAAACATTTTTATCTCATGTAAAACATTTAGCATAACTTTTTATATCTAGCTAGCGCTTACCGAGTCCTCAAAATGCTTCTGAGGCCAGAGTGTGCAGAGATGGGACCACGGTGATCAGGTTTTTGCCTCTTGAGCTAGAAAGTTACTTTTCACTCACCTTCCACAAAGCCTTTATGAAAGAACCGCCATTGTTAATGCTAGGGTCACTCTCCAAAGCCTTTTTTTTTTCACTGCAGGGCTGACCACGGGGCTTGATAAAAATTGTGCCCAGGAAACGCCTGCCCCAAAGAATACAGTGTACTTTTTTCTGGATTGTACCATTTGGACTGCAGTTGGGGTTCAAACATGTGAATGCTCCCCTAAGTAAAGAAAGCTTCCATTATATAGAAAAGTAGCACATTAGGGAGCAGGCTGTTTTACAGGCACAGTGGAACCCATAAGAAAGGCAGAGGTGTGTTCTGATACCAAGCCTGAAATGTAAGTGAATTGATGTTTGGACGTTCAGAGCAATGTTTGGACATTCAGAGTGTCTCATATTCATTGCTCTTGGAATTTTAAGCAACCCCTGTCTAAAACAAAGACACTGGCATGGATTATGTGGACGATCAGGGACTCATCCAGGGACCCACGTGCACTGCTGTGGTCAGCAGAGAGGTGCACCGCTGGGGTATCATGGGACTTCACATCCTCTAATCAATTGGCTCATCAGAGAGATTTCCCCCCTCCAGGCCACAATAGCCAAGAGAGGCGCAGGGATGGGAGCGATAGATGTGTTTCTTGTAGCCATTTCTAGTTCACGATCCAACAAAGTAAGACCACCACCTCTGGAGCTATGGCTATGCCGTCCTTTTAAAGGAAGATAGAATCAGCTGTTGGCAGGAAGGCAGTGCTGAATTGAGCATCCCCTTCTCCCTAGGGAACTGATCAGGAGTTTCTTGTGGGGTTTCTTGAACAGGCTGCATGCTCTTAGGTGGGATTAGGAAGTTATGCTGAAGTGGCCCAACTAGAAAGCATGTCCCATTTTTACACACACACACACACACACACAAAGTTTACATGCAGAATGAATTACTGATATTTGGTCAATGAAGGCAAAGTCAGTTCTACAATGTGTTTCAAAAGCGAGCTTTTTCATTGGTATGCTTCTCTCTCTTTTTTTTCACGCATCGTGACCAGATCAGCAAATGAAATTTTTTAGCCATTTTATGAAGGGGGACTGGTTGATCCCAACTTTACTTGAAAAAAAATAATTACGTATGTTAACTGCTTTTTTGTTTACCGACAGCGAACAAAGGCTATCAAATCAGCACTTGAAATTTTATTTTTTAAATATTACTTCTGTATAAAATGTAAACTTTTAAGAGACCGCATTTCAAAGTAGAAGTTTGCTCATGTATGTTTTATTAGCAGGGGGCGTGGAGGCGGGAAGAGGAGGAAAACATGCAGCAAAATGGCAAACTGGTTATGCTTTATTAAACAGTGCCTAATAGTTAAAAATGAATAATGTTGATGTTCTTTCTTAAAAGGAAGGAAATAACCTCTAATGTGTGGACATGCACTAGGAAAATAATATGAACTAATTATTTGGCTGGCAAGGATTGTTCTTTTCATTAGACACCACAAGGTGGACCCTACAGATGTTTTCCTGACAGCGATGCTTTCATCACACAACACTTTCTAGTGCAGGGGTGTCAGACATAAGGTCAGCAAGCCGGATCCAGCCCCTTGAGAACTCTTTATCTGGCCCACGAGCCAGCCAAGCACACACACACACACGGATCTGGGCTGGCGAGGCATGGCCTGGGCCAACCAAGTGACGTTTATGTTAATCAATCAATCAAGTTTTATTTCGATACAATATCAGCTCTGAATAAAAATCAGTTAGGTTAAAATAAAATAATAAAGTTGATGATTCTGGGAAGGATGATTTGAAGAGGAGGAAAGATCTTCTATGTCAGGGGTGGGGAACCTTTTTTCCGCCAAGGGCTATTTGGATATTTATAACATTCGCAGGCCATACAAAATTATCAACTTAAAAATTAGCAGACCAATACGTTTCTCCATGGCCCGGGTGGGAAAGGGTTAACAGTTTCTTGGGCGGTCCTAGCAGCTCCATAGTTAATGACTCGCAGAAGAGTCATTTTCAAGGGGGGGGGGAAGGTTCCTTTTCTCAGCAAAACAAACTCACATCTGCCTTGAATAGAGGCTATTCCTGTCTGCGGGAGGGGGCGGATCACCAGTCTTAGATCCTTCTGAGCTAGAGATCTGCCAGGACCCAGGAAAGGGCCAGACCAAATGATTTCGCGGGCCTTAGATGGCCCCCGGGTCTGACGTTCCCCACCCCTGTTCTATGGGGAAAGGTTTTCAATTAGCCGTTTATGAATCCCACTAGACCGGAGGCAGAATTTGGCTACTTGAATGGTTATCTCCTGAGAGGAGTCTGCTAACTGAAGGGAAACTTTAACTTCTTCCGATCTCCCAGGAAAAGATGACAATACGGGGAGAATGTACTGCGATCTTATGTTATTGTAGAAAGGACACATTTATGTCATATCCAGCACTCATAACAATTGAGTTTGACACCCATTCTAGTGACTCTTGCGCTGGGAGGGAAGGCACTGCTACTAGCAGAACAGATCTACAGGAGCAAGCCATGGAATCCAGCAACAATTAAGCCCTGAAAGGCCTCTCTGATAGAGCCCCGTGGCACAGAGTGGTAAGTTGCAGTACTGCAGTCAAAAGCTCTGCTCATGACCTGAGTTCGATCACGACAGAAGTCTGTTTCAGGTAGCCGGATCAAGCTTGACTCAGCCTTCCATCCTTTCGAGGTTGGTAAAATGCTGGGGGTAAAGTGTAGACAACTGGGGAAGGCACTGGCAAACCACCCCATAGACATAGTCTGCCTAGTAAATGTTGGGATGTGACGTCACCCCATGGGTCAGGAATGACCCGGTACTTGCACAGGGGACACCTTTACCTTTTTAAGGCGTCTCTGACTTCAGTGAAAAAGATAAGTGGCTTCCGTGGAAATTAAGCACATGCTTAGCGCTTGCTTTCCTTTTTTGAACCACTGGTGCCCAGAAGTGCTTCACTCCGATATAGAAGTCAGTCTATGCTAGCGAATCCACAAAAGTTTCTAGTCCTCATTTGGAGTCGCTTGCTTAAGCATGCATACCAGGCCAAGACATTCTTCAGTACACCAATAGACTGGAAACTTTGTACGCATCCTAGTTACTCATCTCACCAGGTGACTATTACAAGCGTTCTGTGCATGCAGCTGGGGGCGGAGCCAAGTATGCAAATGGCGCTTTGTGCAAGATTCGCACCCCCTCCCCAAACCCACCAAACAAGGATGAGCCTGCTCTTTTACAAAAGCTGAAATCCCCTCTTGTTGACCTTCATGTGAAGGGCGGGAAAGGGCTTCATTCACTCAACGAATACTTGCTTTAAAATCTAATAGGCAGAATACTTAATTAAAAAAAATCTGCTAATGCTGTTGCCAGGGTGGAATATGCCCACATTTCTAATGTTATAGGCATCTATTTTGGCACAGAAATCGACAAACACAGCTCTCCGCCCCCAAGTTTGCCAATCACGTCAGGACAAGATTTCTCTGGCTGGTGGTCTGAGCTTATGGTCACTACGAAAAAAACCCACAAACCACAAGGGGATTGTCCCAGGATAGGGGAGGTGGGTGGAGGTAGAAACATTACAGCGTGGTGAGCCAGGATGGTGTAGTGGTTAAGAGTGGTGGTTTGGAGCGGTGGACTCTGATCTGGAGAACAGGGTTTGATTCCCCACTTCTCCGCATGAAGTCAGCTGGGTGACCTTGGGCTAGTCACAGCACTCTCAGCCCCACCTACCTCACAGGGTATCTGTTGTGGAGAGGGGAAGGGAAGGTGATTATAAGCCGGTTCGATTCTTCCTTAAGTGGTAAACTCGGCATATAAAAACCAACTCTTCTTCCATTCTTCTTAATGAAAACGGTACAAAAGAAGGGCACATGGCATTTCGAATCAAAGTTTCTGCAAGACAGGAATAATATAGGAGGACAAATGACAGCAGTTAAGGAAAAAAAGACAGCTGATGTCCCTTCTTCAAGGCACTGTACTTTCCAGTTTTCACAAAAGGCCATGGGGAGATTCCCAGTGTGTGTGGGGTCTCAGTGCATGTGTGTCTACCCCACTCGTTGTTCCTTGCCCTGACTAGCAAACACAGAATCCTGCAAACTTTAAAAAACATATGCAAACCTTTATGATTTGCATAATTTATATACGTCAAAGAATTCAGCTTTTAGTGGTGCACAATTTTTTATTTTTGTTTCCAATGCGGAGTGTATACTACCCTGCCCATATTCTGGCTTCAGAGAAAGGGAGGGGGGAACGCCACAGAATCCCAGATAAAAGAGTTTGAATGGAACTGATTTAGAAGACTAGTTTACCAAATAACGTTTATTTCATTCAAGTTCTTAAAAATACTTTTTTCTGTTGTTGCATAAAACATCCTAATGTAAAAAATATCCAATGTCTTAGAAAAGGAAAAGGGAGGCAGGGGGAAGCAAAGCATGAAGAATAGTCCCCAAAACATTAGGACTCTATTTACAAAGCCTCGTTGCACAGAAAGTAAAAAGGGACTACAGTCAGGGGGGGGGGGTAGCCCCCGGCCAGGACTGACCCATCACACTCGCTCGTCTCGCTATGGCAACAGTGGGAGATGAAGGCCTGGGAACCCCCCAATAGGATGAGTGAAGGTGCTAGCCCAGGGAAGGCTAGGTCTGTAACCACCTGGAGAGATCAGCTACAGGCTGTGTGGAATGTCACAGGAATGGCCGACTCTTTGGCTCTTTAGGTGCTGCACTCGGGGTGGGGAGGGGGGGGCTTGTCAGATGACTACAGGCATGCCTCACGTGCTCCTCGGTCCTGGATCATCCAACGGGTGGCCCGAGCAATACTGAACAGTCCTTTGAGGGCACGCGAGGCCTTAGTCATCATCTTCATCCCCTTCGTCGTCTGCTTCTCTTTTTCTCTTTTCACCTTTCGCGCTAGCCTCTTCCTCTGTATAACATGCGGGGAGGGAAGGAAAGGAATCTCATCATCACTTCCCCAAAGGAGGAGGGGAGAGTGCCAATGTGCCAAGCCAATAGACAACTGCTCTTTTTGGTACAACGATGTTATTCCATACTACATCCCCGTCTTTTCCAGTGCTCCCAGATTATCTTGAATACTTAACCACAGGGTGGATTTGATTTAAATCAAATCGATTTAAATCACGATTTAAATCACTAGTCATTTAGGCTTGATTTAAATCATAGTTTTTTTTACAGAAAGACTCATTCTTGCTGGTATAATATTTACAACCAGATGAAGGTTTCATTTTTGGAATAATAAATTTTCAGAGTAGTTTTTACAATTATATAAAATACTGGTTTGGTTATACTATTAGAAATACAGAGACCGATAATTATGAAATTATTGCAAGGAAGAGGAACTTCATTAAAATATTCCCAAACTGGGTCTCTTTTATGGCCTGCTGCCATAATAGGTTTTCTCCTCCAGGGAGAGAATATTGTGATAAACCTCAGGCTATATACACAAATGCAATAGAACTTAAAAGGGGCTAGATCTCCCAGCAGCCCTGGGTCTGGAGAAGCTGGCCTTCCTTTTTCCAGAGGGGAGGAGGAGAGATACGGTTGGTGGGCCTAGGCTGGAGCAGGCTGGCAGGAAGAACAGGCCGAGGAGGAGATACAGGCTGGTGGAAATATTATCACAATATTATCTTCCTGGAAGAGAAAACCTATAATGGCAGCAGGCCGTAAAAAAGACCCAGTTTGGGAATATTTTAATGAGGTTCCTCTTCCTTGCAATAATTTCATAATTATTTGTCTACGTATTTCTAATAACCAAATCAGTATTTTTTTATGTAACTGTAAACATTATTCTGAAAAATTATTATTCCAAAAATGAAACCTTCATCTGGTTGTAAATATTAAGATTATACCAGCAAGAATGAGTCTTTCTGTAAAAAAACATGATTTAAATCAAGTCGTACTGACTAGTGGAACGAAAGTTGCCTCACTTTTCTGTGCTCATGCACTCTCTAGTCAACTCTATGCTCTCCCCACTCCACTCTATTAGAGGGCTTTCCCCCTCTCCATTGTCATCAGCTGACTGCCGTGTACATTCTGATTTTAATTTTAAAAATGTGTATGTCACAATATATATTTATATACTGTATATGAGGCCCCTAGAACCATAAGAAATGTAAAAAATTCACTGTTAATAACTCATTCTTGAATTGCCCTCCTTAAAAATCAAATTGCTCCCCTGTGGGGTGTGTGCCCCATGTTGGGAACCACTGCCCAATGGGAATTTTATTTAATGAGCTCTGGGGGAGGCATTTTTGGAGGTAGAGTTCCCAAAATTTCAGGATAGCTTCAAGGGACTCTCCTTACATGAACACCAAAGTTCGGTGAAGACTGGGTCAGGTGGTCCGATTTTATGGGGTCCCAACCCTACTTGTCAGGAATGCTCTAGGTTGGACGAGGGGGTTGGATGAGATGGCCTGTATGGCCCCTTCCAGCTCTATGATTCTAAGTTAGCAACCTCAGGATTATGTTCAGTGTCACAATGTGTGATAGCAGGGATGGGATGAAGCGCACCTAAGACTAGCCAATACTGTAATCACACCTGCTTGCTCTTCTCCCAGGCCCCTCCAGCCCAACCCATCAGCAGTCTTACCCTCAACACTTTCTTTAAAAAACCAAACAGAACTGTTAAGAAAGTTGACACGCACCTTCTTCTTCCTCCTCTTCCTCTTCCTCTCCATCAAGGCCAAGCCCTTCCTCCTGGTAAAACAAAGAGCCCATTTACCACTGAAAAAGCAGTACTTTCCCTCAGATTAGCACCATTAGTCCTGGGAAGGTTCACAATTTTGTTGGGTAATAACTTGCTGGGTGACACCTGGGCGCTATTATCTATAGGTTTTATTTATTTATTTAAATGTACAGCCCGCTCTCATTCCTGGCCAGGCCGGGCTCAGGGGCAGGTAACCATTTAACAATAACAATGTAATAAAACTTCATATTAATCTACATATCAAATATATCAAGATGGTGCTCATTCAAGTGATAATAATAATAGCCACTGAAGACTCGGCCGAGCGGTCAAACCCCACAAGATAAAACAGAAAGTGGGTGTGTGTGGATAGGGAGGCCAGCACCGATGAACAACCTGCAGCTGTCCTCAGTTGTAGGCCTGGTGGAATAATTCCACTTTACAGGCCCTGCAGAACTCTTTATGGTTCCCACAGGGCTCTGATGTTCCTGGGAAGGGAGTTCCAACAGGCCCGGGGAACAGGATCCCGCAGAACTCTCTGGAATCCAGTCGGATGCATGAGTCTCTCCGGGCAAGCGTAAATTGGCTTAGCGCCCAAACAGGGTGGAGGTGGAAAGTCAATCCAGGCCTTCAGGACAAAATGGTCGGACCGTGGTACTTCCTCTTTAGGCATCAGACCCAAACCTATCCCAGACCCGAAGATCAAATCCAGCGGTGCGGCGTGCTTGATGTTTGGGTCCTGAAATGACTTGGGAGAACCCTAGTGCCACCATGGATGACATCAGGTCCAAGGTATGCGAAAAAGATGCGGCATCAGCAGGGACGTTGAAATCCCCCCATATTATCAATCTGGGGAACTCCAAGGCCCAGCCTGCCGCCACTTCTAGCAAGCTCGACAGAGTATCTGCCGGTGTGTTGGGCGGCCGGTACACCAGCCCGATAGCCAAGCTCTCCTTGGCTTCCCACACCAGGCCAACACTTTCAATGCTGGATATCTCCGGGTCGGGTCCTGAAGGAGAAAGCCTCCCGGACAACCAATGCCACCCCCCACTCTGGACCATTGTCTGAAACTGGTGAAGGACCGAGAAACTTAGGGGAGTCGATTCTTTCAGAGCAACAGTCTCTCGGGTCCAGGTCTCGGTCACGCATGTCAGGTCCACACCCTGGGATATAAAGTAGTTCTGCAGGGAGGCAGTCTTATTGCCAATGGACCTGGTATTGCACAACAGCAGTGTCGGAGATGGGTTACTCCTAGACCCCCTCCCATCGTCTCTCAGGATGGGACGCAGGTTGGAAGGAGTTGGAGCATAACCATATCTCTTACTCCTTCCCTGATACCACCTGCTCCCACCGTCATACCTCCCACGTCCCCCAATAACTGGCCTACCACATCAGATCTAACCCCTGGCTGCATCTGACCCGCAGTCATCCAGCAGCACCCTCTAACTAGACTAAAACCCAAACAATTAAGTACAAACAACAACACTAAGCATCAAGATTCTCTCCCACCCACCCAGAACCCCTACTACTAATCTAACCGAACCACTCTCCGGAGTTACAATATAACACCTAATCTCTGAGCAACAGCTCAGAACTGACTGGGAGATAATCACAAAATTCTTAAATTCTAAAACGCAAATAATCATAAATCACAAGGGTTACGTCCCTGCCACATTCCCGGTGACAAAAATATGCATAGAACCCAGAGAGCACATCCCAGGAGTCCCACGACTCACCCGGAGAAGCCACATGAATGCATGAAGCTGCCTTATACTGAATCAGACCCTTGGTCCATCAAAGTCAGTATTGTTTACTCAGATTGGCAGCAGCTCACCAGGGTCTCAGGCTGAGGTCTTTCACATCACCTACTTGCCTAGTCCCTTTAACTGGCGATGCCGGGGATTGAACCTGGGACCTTCTGCATGTCAAGCAAATGCTCTACCACTGAGCCACAGCCCCACCCCTTGTGGGGCACACAAGGACTTGAATCTTTGGCTGGGATGCTTCTACACCCACATGAGGCTGCCTTACACTGAATCAGACTCTTGGCCCATCAGAGTCAGTATTGTCTACTCAGACCAGCAGCAGCTCTCCAGGGTCTCGGGCAGAGGACTTTCACATCACCTACTTGCCTATAACTGGAGATGCCAGGGATTGAACCTGGGACCTTCTACATGCCAAGCAAATACTCTTAACACTGAGCCACGGCCTCTCCCCCAAACCAGAGTGGCAGTTTTGATTTCAGCTCTATGGTACAGGGTGGCATGTCCACAATTTCAACTGCCCAGATGCACATGGGGGGCACAGCTCAGAAAACACATTGAAAAGTCAGATTTTTAACCACAGGGAGGGGGGCATCCAGTATGGCCAATCTGCCTGGTGGCAAAGAGTGAAGGCCTGGACTGGCATTAAGGACAAGCATCCTCTACCATCTCTTGACAAGCTGCCCGTATTCTGCTTGTCTGGGGCCTGGGGAGTAACTACAACCAGCAGCAGAGATGGGGGCCACTGCCGGCCACTTGCTCCTTGCTTTCCACAGCTCCACCCAGCAGGAAATGGGACCCTGCACCATCACAGAGGATGCTGAGATAGTCTCCCACTTCCTGCTGGCACAGGCTCTAGGGTGCGACTTTTTCATGCTCCTTTCAGCCACAGTGGAGCCGGCAAGTGAGATCACCCCAGAGGTTCTCATAGTGTCCCATTTGCTGGTCAGACACACTAGAGGGAGTGGCGCATACTTGTTTAAGCCCCGCCAGCGTCAAAGATGCACAAGAGCAATGTTTAATTTCCTCAAGAGGAGGGAGGTAGAATAAGTGTGTGTGTGGGGTGATACAAGAGGACCACTGGAGAATTATCTGGCCCAGGGGCCCCCAAACCAGGAGTTGGCCCTGCCCAAAGTTTCCAATATTAAAAGAGCAGCAGGCAGGAAATACTGATGGCCAACCTCTCCACTGATTTCATCTTCCTCATCTTCTACTTCTTCTACTTCTCCTTCTTCATCCTCATCCTCCTCGTCAAGTTCTTCCTCTTCACCCAATTCATCTTCGTCTTCGTCTTCTTCCTCACTTTCTAAGAAAAAGATGGGAGTTTGCACAGCTTTCCCTCAAAATCCAGCTATCTTGGTTATGTCCGTTACATGAACACACAGGAAAAAAATACAACCATATCAGCAAGTAAAGTCTGAATACAGAAGAAGTTGGTTTTTATATGCCGACTTTCTCTACCACTTAAGGGAGACTCAAACCAGCTTACAATCACCTTCCCTTCCTCTCCCCACTGCGGACACCTTGTGAGATAGGTGGGGCTGAGAGCTCTAACAGAGCTGTGACTTGCCCAAGGTCACCCAGCTGGCTTCATGTGTAGGAGTGGGGAAACAAATCCAGTTCACCGGATTAGCCTCCGCAGCTCGTGTGGAGGAGTGGGGAATCAAACCCGGTTCTCCAGATCAGACTCCACCGCTACAGACTGAAGGAGTTCATCCTTGCTAGCCAACGGCCACCATAGCTGACTTCAACCAGTTCAACAACGGATACCGCGGTGGGCTTATATACTGAAGTCTCAACACAATTCCCATCGGACTGTGATGCACGATTAGGTAAAGCGATATCCCATGTCTCAACAGCTATCATTTATACACATTTACTTTAAATACAGCCTTGCAAATAAACGAAACATAGAAAAGATTCCGCCGTGCCCAGTGCATTTACTCCTTAAGTCCACTGCAGGTAACACAGCTCCGACCCAGCAAACAGCTCTTTTACCATCATGCTAAAAACAAAGTGCCTGCCCCACTTTTGAGGGCCAAGAGAGAAGTGCATGTGTTTGCATTAAAAGAACACAATGCTAGTTCTAATACTAACCGGGGGGGGGGGGGGGAGAGAGAGACCCAGGGAAGAGTGTTGGCATACAAGCGACTGCAAGAATCGGTTGATACTTGCACACTGTTTGAATAGGTTGATACTTGCACGCAACTTATGTGGGAGACATATACAGCCCAGCATAAAAACCTAAGACAATACCACCAGATGTTGGTGTAATTGGTAATATATACAACCTATTACATGCCTGGTCTGTTGTATATTGCCTGTACATGTAAATATATTTGTAATGTGTGTGCATGTTCTATATATGATTTAAATAGACCACTGAGGAAAGCCATAAAGGCCGAAACGCGTTTGGCTTGTGGTGACAGACATCAACCTTAAGAAATGCCATTGTGCTATTTTAACGTTTTTTAAATAATTTTAATCCTTATATAGCGCTTCTAATAAATTATATAGTTTCATTATTTATATGTATATATTTTTTTCATCCCACCCAACCTTGGGTACCCAACTTCCGTTTTCCAGGTTGGGTTCTATTCCCCTCTTTTTTCTTATACAAGCTACTGCAAAACAGGCTTCCAGACCCCGAAGTGGCCTGTTTAATGTGTATGAAGCATCGGATGGGTATGCATGAACAAGCCAGCAGACTTTAGTGCACAATCTTGCTACTACCATAGGTTATGTTCTCAGATCTATGCTAGAATTATTTGGTGCATTCAGGCTGTGCATTCTATCATCTAAAGGGCCCTTTTGCACAAGCTCGTTAACTACTTACCAAAATCTTTAAGGCGCCAGAACAAAATAAACTTAAAAAAAAACAACCAACCAATTGCTGAGATAACTTTACATCTATAGTGGCAGACGGTCCACTTAAGCTTCAGAGGCAGATCTGCTTATCTGCTAAAACACACGTTAATGAAAACAGGGCACGGTGCCCTGACTTTAGTGTGAGTTAGGATGTGCCTTCTCAACAGTCTGTTTCAGCATTTATTTATTTTTTGGTTAGAGGTATGATGCAAACTACATACCAGATGCATGAGAGTATACAGTTGGCCACCTTAATTTAGATGGTCTAATGCAGGAGCCCCGTGGCGCAGAGTGGTAAGCTGCAGTACTGCAGTCCAAGCTCTGCTCAAGACCTGAGTTCGATCCCGACGGAAGTTGGTTTCAGGTAGCCGGCTCAAGGTTGACTCAGCCTTCCATCCTTCCGAGGTCGGTCAAATGAGTACCCAGCTTGCTGGGGGTAAAGGGAAGATGACTGGGGAAGGCACTGGCAAACCACCCCGTAAACAAAGTCTGCCTAGGAAACGTCGGGATGTGACGTCACCCCATGGGTCAGGATTGACCCGGTGCTTGCACAGGGGACCTTTACCTTACCTAATGCAGGGGTGGCGAACTCAACTGTTACTTGGGCTTGATATGACATAAATGTAACATGGTCGGGCTGGGCCATGCCTCGCCAGCCCCAATCAAGAATGGGGTATGTGTGGCTGCCTCACGGGCCGGATAAGAGCTCTCAAGGGGGCGGATCTGGCCCACAGGCCTTATGTTTGACACCCTTGGTCTAATCGTTCCTTCTGCACAATTGAACTATAGACCAAAATCCTGCTGTTCCATTTTTAGGTTGTTGAAAACACAGACAAAGCTAAAAAAACAGCCATTTTTATTTTACATGAGACGGAACAGCAGTGAACAGACTTACCCTCTTCATCTTCCTCATCGACACCGTCTACTTCAGCATCCGAGTCAGACGCTTCTTTGTCCTCTTGATCATATCCATCCAGATAAGTGAGCTGAGGGAGGAGCTTGAAGACGCTCTCTCGGTAGTCGTTCAGGTTTGTTACCTCACAGTTAAACAGATCAAGGCTCTTCAGAGATTCCAATTTTTTCTAAATTAGAAACACGCTCTAGTTATTTACTGTATAGACCAGACAGAATTATTGTATGATTAGTGCACTGTCCTAAGACTTCAAAGAGCATTACCCTTTGGAAACGAGGGCATAATTTTGAATGTTGGGAGACTTTCCCATCCTCCTCCTGGAGGCAGGAAGTCAGTGGCAATCCTTTGACTCTTCTTGATAAACTTTTACGGTCCTTAAGACTTGGTAAAAGGTAAAGGTCCCCTATGCAAGCACCAGGTCATTCCTGACCCATGGGGTGATGTCACATCCTGACGTTTACTAGGCAGACTTTGTTCGAGGGGTGGTTTGCCAGTGCCTTCCCCAGTCGTCTACACTTTACCCCCAAGCAAACTGGGCCCTCATTTTACCAACCTCGGAAGGATGGAAGGCTGAGTCAACCTTGAGCCGGCTACCTGAAACCAACTTCCGTTGGGATCGACTTAGACTTGGTAACACGTTAATTTCTAAGTCCCATCCTTCACCAGGAAACTAAACAGAGAGTTTGCTGAATCAGCAATCTGTCCTCCATTCTTTGAAACTGGGATGATTATTTCATACTGATCGATATTATACACCTTCAAGTTCTTTGGGTGGTACAATAGAGTGTAATGGCAAGGCAGTTTCCCATGAGCTGTCTGGGGGTAACATGGAACTAAATTACAAAGTTCATGTAAGAATTGTCGAAGTAGCATATATGAAGCACTGTGAACATTCCAGCCCCCTACATACATACCCTCCTTGGGGACCCAAGACATAGAAGGTGGTCACATAAATATTTAAAAAACATGCATATTAATAATTATTATTATTCTGCCATCAAATGAATGTCTGGCATGATAAGATCACAGCATCAGGTGGGGTCCCTCAGTGCACAACAGATAATTAACAGGTTAGCAATACAGTGGGTTCATGCATTTCTACTCTCTTTCCCCCTTGTCTTCCTTCTAACTTCCCTTGGCTCCACTTTCTGGCACAGCAAAAAGCTTTTAAACAGAGACAATTGGTAAGAACTAGGTTATCCTTGGCCATATTTATCCCAGCATTTAGAGTCAATGTCACAATAAGATTTAAGAAATAAGCCTACCCTATTTATTACAATAATACAGTTTTTACTCCAGTACAAAACTAAGACTAGGGTCCCCCCCAGGTATGCCGTAAAAGAGAGGGGATCATCTCACATTTGCATACAAATTACAATAAAGTCCAGTAAAATGGGTTTTTTAATGCGTGACATTTCTGGGGTGTTGTCTTACATTCCGGGTCGCCTTCCTTTCAAGTAAATATGATATATAGTTTAAATGCAACAGTTCCAAAAACACCAGGGGGCGGGGTTCATATAGCATCAAATACTATTGACACGCCCATCTGAACACAGACCTATCTTGAGAATGTAAGTCACCCTTTGTATGAAAATCTCTTGTCTCCAAAGCCCCACGGAAAGCTCCACAGCTAGAAAAGTTAATGAACAGCATACCAGCGGCTCCAAGGTACTGATATCCTTCAGCTTGTTTCCACTGAGGTTTAGATGCGTGAGGTTAGGAAGCTTCTCGGCTAATACATCAAGACCTCCAGAAATTCTGTTGTCACTGAGTTCAAGCTGTAAAAAGGGGAGGGGGGAAATGGACACATCAGGCAACACCAGCATGGGCGGAAGCTGAACACTTCTAAGCTTGCGAAATGAAGAACAGTAACCAAGCATTGATCAAGATGAATAACATGAAATAAAAATAATTGACATCGTAAAGGTGTTCAAATTCTTTACTCACGGACACATAAGGCAATGCTAGCGTAAAGTTCCTGTCACCAGAAAGAGCTACATTAAGAGGGATTTGCCATATTGGCTCCAGCCTCTTACAGAATGGAACACGTACATTAACTACAAGCATATAGCAACACAACAAATTTTGTATTCAGTTTTCTAACAACTTTAACATTCATGATATTGGAACTGTAGCTTGGTAGACTGCTGAAATGTCTCTGTTTCAGAGCCCTGGTCTCCAAAATCGTGAATCAGAAGGAGTCAGGAGGAAGGACTATTAAAAGTTTGTCTGCAGTATAGACATGCCCTAAAATGGGTGTTTTGAGAGAAAGTAGATGATTTGACACTCACCTTTGGAGGCTCAAAATGCCATTTTCCTACTCAACCATTTCCTACTCAACCATTTCCTAAGAGCAGATTCATGACCAATCCCTAAGCATGGATATGTACATATGATATATATCATATATATATTGGACTGCTTGGGACCAGAAGTGGTCTGTATTTCGGATCTTTCTATATTTTGGAATATTTGCATATACATAATGAGCTATCTTGAGGATGGAACCAAGTCTAAACACAAAATATATTTATGTTTTATATACACTCTATACACATAGCCTGACTGTAACTTTAAACAATATTTTAAATAATTTTGTGTACACTGGACCATCAGAAAGCAAACTGGAATGCTGCTGAGGGCCTGTGAGTAATGCCTGCGTGCCGGCTCAAAAAGTCCGGTTTTGGGGTCAGTTCGGACATCAGATGAACAGATAAGGAATACTCAACCTGTATATATAATTTTTTTTTTCTCTAAACGCAATGTATCTGGTGAAAAAGTTCACACAGCTTGAAATAAATTTGGGTTATCAGAACTGATCCAGAAAAAAATAACACTTTTATTCTCAATTTCATGCAAAGATGCTTAGGCAGTCATAAATGCAAGCACCGAGTCATTCCTGACCCATGGGGTGATGTCACATCCCGATGTTTACTAGGCACACTATGTTTATGGGGTGGTTTCCATAGCCTCCCCCAGTCATCTTCCCTTTACCCCCCAGCAAGCTGGGTACTAATTTTACCGACCTCGGAAGGATGGAAGGCTGAGTCAACCTTGAGCAGGCTACTTGAAACCGACTTCCGTCAGGATCAAACTCAGGCCGTGAGCAGAGTTTGGACTGCAGTACTGCAGCTGACCACTCTGCGCCACGGGGCTCATTAGGCTGTCCTAGTGCAGTGTTATACGCTTGGGGAGTAACTTTTGAAGAAAGGCAGTTAGGAAACACGGGCCATTCTCAGGCTGAAATTAAACCCTTCCAAGTTCCATGGAGCTTGAAACTCAACAGAATTAAGTGTGGGACTTAAACATGCTCAAATTTGGATGGAGTTGATAAGGGGCAAGACCCAAGTTCTGGACAAGGCTTTGATTCAGGTGGTTGACTGTGTTATTCCGAAAATACGCATGAAAGTGAATCACAGACCTGCCTCAATAAGCAGCCCTTTACACAGCTGGAAAACAATGACTGCATTCCATGAAGCAAATGGACTCGCTTTGGCCAATAACAACATCCAAATTCCGGCTGCTAACCATGTGAGCGACAGCAAGTCCCAAGAACAGACTTCGGTTTCTGAGGCAAGAGTTAGGCTGACGGCCAGCCGTACCAACTTTTTCATACGTGGTAGTTATTTAACAAACTCAGCATCCTTGTCTTGCATACACTACACTTCTACAGTATCCTATTCTGTGAAGCAGAAGGAGAAGAGTTGGTTTTTATATGTCGACTTTCTCTACCACTAATGGGAGAATCAAACCGGCTTACAATCCCCTTCCCTTCCCCTCCCCACAACAGACACCCTGTGAGGTAGGTGGGGCTGAGAGAGTGTGACTAGCCCAAGGTCACCCATCTGGCTTTGTGTGTAGAAGCGGGGGAACAAATCCAGTTCACCAGATTAGCCTCCGCCGCTCATGTGGTGGAGTGGAGAATCAAACCCGGTTCTCCAGATCAGACCACCACTCCAAACCACTGCTCTTAACCACTACACCATGCTAGCTCTATGGTAAAAAAAACCCCACTTCACCCCACAGCATGTGTATTCAGCTGGTGATGCCCATTTCCCTTGCACCTAGACGCCGGGAGAAAAAGGCTGGCTTGCCAAGCACTTCACGTTTCCTGGCAGGAACCCTGGCCTAGTCTCAGATTATCCCCCCCACCTCCACACACACACCTTGGTAGTTCTCCAAAAGAACAGATAGGCTGCGACCCATTCCATTCCATTCCATTCCATCTGGATTACAGGATTACATTCACTTTCCAATACATGGTTTTAGGCATATTCTCAGTCACCGTGTAAGCAAAGAGGACACAAGTGCTCAAAGCCAAAACACACACACACACACACACACACACACACACACACACACACACACACACACACACACTGCGCCAAGGAAACACAACTTACTCTTACAAATTAAATATATTCGTAAATTTGAACTGGGTGCTTGTTTTGGAGTGAGCCTGAATAACGATGTCAAGAGGGAAACCTTGCGATCGCAATGCAAATCCCAGGCTGCCAACCGTCAACTACTGCTTTCCAGAGATTTCTAAGCCTTTACCACAACCCATTCATATGTTTCTAAGATTGCTTCCTCTAAGTATAAGGCCTCGGACTCTGCTTTATAAAAATCCAGGTGGTCAGAACATTAATTTTTGTGCTTGTGTAGCACATGTGGCCCTGATCACAGTTCAAATTCTAGTGAGCAAGGAAGAAGAGCTGGTTTGTATACCCTGCTTTTCTCTACCCAAAAGAGTCTCAAAGTGGCTGACGATCACCTGTCCGCACAAACAGGCACCTTGTGAGGTAGGTGGGGCTGAGAGAGTTCTGAGAAAACTGTGACTAGACCCGTGTTGGGGAACCTATGGCACGTGTGCCGACTTCGGCACGCGTAGCCCTCTCTGTGGGCACGCGCGGGTAAGTGGCTTGCTGCATTGCGTGAGAGGGCCAGTCGCACGGCAGCAGTGCCCACCCCTTCCCGAGCCTCAGGGCCTGGGGCGGTTGGCCGATGGCGCTGGGCCACGTCCCCTTGCCGGGGTCGGATCTCCCGCGGCACAAAGAGCCGCCGCCGCCCCCTTGGCTGCTGCTGGGCGACTCGCTCCAGCGCACCCCGGCTGGCCTGAGCCGCGGCGCTCTCTCCTAAATTCACTGGCTTACTAATATCTTCAAGGTAATGGCCATTCATCTAGGAGCCCCGTGGCGCAGAGTGGTAAGCTGCAGTACTGCAGTCCAAGCTCTGCTCACGACCTGAGTTTGATCCCAACGGAAGTTGGTTTCAGGTAGCTGGCTCAAGGTTGACTCAGCCTTCCATCCTTCCGAGGTCGGTCAAATGAGTACCCAGCTTGCTGGGGGTAAAGGGAAGATGACTGGGGAAGGCACTGGCAAACCACCCCGTAAACAAAGTCTGCCTAGGAAACGTTGGGATGTGACGTCACCCCATGGGTCAGGATTGACCCGGTGCTTGCACAGGGGACCTTTACCTTACCTAATGCAGGGGTGGCAAACTCAACTGTTACTCGGGCTGGATATGACATAAATGTAACTTGGTCGGGCTGGGCCATGCCTCGCCAGCCCCAATCAAGAATGGGGTATGTGTGGCTGCCTCACGGGCTGGATAAGAGCTCGGAAACGTCAGGATGTGACGTCATGGGTCAGGAATGACCCAGTGCTTGCACAGGAGACCTTTACTGTTATCTTTTAATGGCCATTAATATGGCTGTGCAGTAGTACAGACCCAGTCCACCCCTTACTGGCATTAGATAAAAGCCTTACCTTTTTCAATTTGGGGAGCTTAGGGAGATTCACCACAGATGTCAGCCCCACATTTATTAAGCTGAGGAACTCCAAGTTGATAAACTCGCCCGTCAGCCCCTCAATTTTGCCTTCATTCGATCTGCAGTTGTCAAGAACAAGCGCTTGAACCTGAAGGAACACACGGAAATAAAGGCAATCCCTTTAGAAACAGCACGCAAGTAGCAGGTGAGATAATGACACCTAGCAAAAAGTGAAACGCGGACACATATAGATATGCCCCTTGCTACACCTTATTGTAAAAGAAAAAGAAGAAGAGTTGGTTTTTACATGCCGACTTTCTCTACCACTTAAGGCAGAAGCAAATCAGCTTACAATCACCTTCCCTTCCCTACAACAGACACCCTGTGAGGTAGGTGGGGCAGAGAGAGCTTTATAATCACACAGGCCTAGCACACATAACAATATATTATAATCACACAGGCCTAGCACACATAACAATATATTAATGACTAAATTCGCTATCCAAAGCCAATCTGTATTTTTTTAAAACCTTCGCAGAATACCTAGGCTTTGGTGGAAACAGAATATCAGAGTTCTGGGACAACAACCACCTTTCTGATGTAGTCCTGACTTGACACAAAGACAATAAGCTTCATTTGTCCTAGAACCTTAGCCTTATTTGCATTCGAGGTTCATTGATCGGCATGATTTTTCAAGGAGCAGAGCGTGTTTTAGCTTGAACGGTCCCTGTGAACATTTGCCAAATTGTATTGATTCCCCCAAAAGTCTGCAAACAGATCATGGATCAGCTGTGTGGTGAACTCCCTGCCGGCGTTCCTTTTTTGGAGGTTTCAGACTGCCAGCGGTGGCCTCAAATTTAATCTCATCCTTCTAGTATAAATGCTACAGAGCTGAATTAGAAATACAAAAAAGGTCCCCATACAGACAACATGATCAGAAATACCCAAATCTAAACAGCTGGTAGAACAGCTGGTTTTTAGCACACCTTTAACCTGTATTTCCCCCATAAAGGACTCAAACGCTGGTTATATTGATATAAAAAACATTAAAATAGGCTTAGCAGCAGAACAGCCAACAACTACATTTCATACATCAGTAAAAGTGCTGAGAAGAAACCCTCACAAATTCATCACCCAACTCAGAATGTATTTATTTATTTAAAACATTTCTATGTCCACCTGTCTCCTGAGCATTTCAGAATCCAAGATGGACTGCACAACTCTAGTTTTCAGAAGATTAAAATGCATTTTCAGGAAAGCGGTTGCACAATATGGAACCACTACAGAAAACACCCACATGGTAGTGGCCATTCTCACATGCCTACAGAAGGGCACAGGTGTGTAGGAGAATGGTAAATTTTCCTTTCTAATCCGTAATTAAATGTGCCAAAATGATAAAAATGAATGCCACTATCTACTTCTTGAACACATTAAGCTGCCTGCTGCTGAATCAGACCCTTGGTCCATCAAAGTCAGTACTGTCTACTCTGACCGGCAGCGGTTTTCCAGGGTCTCAGGCAGACATCTTTCACATCACCTTACTTACCTAGTCCCTTTAACTGGAGATGCCGAGGATTGAACCTGGGATCTTCGGCATGCCAAGCAAATGCTCTATCACTGAGCTACGGCCCTTCCCCTTAAACAGTTCTTGGTAGACTCAATGTCCTAACTACTACTAATAGAGAAATACACCACCAGGCCATAGAAAGAGCCACAGAAAGGCAATACTCCCATTCTGCTAGACACACACCATCTTAATTTGAACAAAAATGCAAGACCACTTTGAGAACTGTTCTATAATCTAAGGAAAACAAAAGGAAGAAAGACTGAGTAACTCGCTCATTGATGTCAAGGACACTTTACCACAAGAAACTACAAAACCAGCATCATGCTTCAAGTAGTATTACCCCTGCACAAGAGTTTTGCTTTGGATAACGTGAACAGTTTTATGTCGTCTGCATACTGCACAAAAGTACAGCATACCGGTGTGCATCATCGAATACAATGAAGTAGAATCAGTGATGGCAATGTGCTTGGAAGACTCAATGCCGCAAAGGCTGGTTTACACCAGAACAAATAGTGATTCTGACAATTGTTCTGGTCACCCGGATAGCCTCAATGCATCGCTGGTCACCTTCTGCAGCATCGCCTGGCTTCTCTGGACCGGGCAGAGAAAGAACAAGGAATCGCCACAACAGTTTCTCTTCTTGAACCCTGTCAATGCAAGAAGTAGCCAAGGGAAGCTGAGGGGGGAAAGTTGGCAACTGGCAGCAGTTCCTGTGAAAGGCCTCCCACGGGGCACGCTCTGCGCCTGTAGCAACTGCCAGAGCCAATAGGCGCAACACATTTGGGATTGGTTCGCTGGCTGTCCTATGTGAACCAGCCCTAAAGCAAACTTTGCACAAATGAAACAATTTGTCAAAATGATATTTCTAAGATCGTAACAAAAACTGTGCCACACATTCAAGGACAGGCGCTGATTGGAATCTTACTTAGTCTTGGCAACTGGAACATTCCCGCTACGGTAATGAAAGCCGTCAGCTCACAGCAATGCTCCCGTGTGTCTCTAGCGCTTCTGGCTAGAAGAGCTACAGGATGATGTTATCAAGCAGGCAGAAACACAATGTTCAGCAGTCTTGCTCAAGTTGTTCACATAAAAAGCAATTTCAGCCAATGCACACCAAGTCATACACTGAACACACAGCTACCTGTTTGGGGGAATCATATAAGTAAATGGCACAGAGCTCTAAAGATGGATGTGGAAGGGGAAAGAGCCTTTTCTATTCATAGAATCATAGAGTTGGAAGGGACCACCAGGGTTATCTAGTCCAACCCCCTGCACAATGCAGGAAATTCACAACTACCTCCCCCACACACACCCAGTGACCCCGTACTCCATGCCCAGAAGATGGCCAAGATGCCCTCCCTCTCATGATCTGCCGAAGGTCATAGAATCAGCTTTGCTGACGTGTGGCCATCTAGCCTCTGCTTCAAAACCTCCAGGGAGGAAACCCTGACCTAGCTTGTTAAACACCTGAACGTGTAGTTTGGCTCTTAGAAACCACAGCCATTCAGTCTTATTAAGGAAACTTAAAACGGGCACTTCCGCATCTCATCAACACACATCTCTCCTAGTCTGTACACAAAGGAATACCCAAGCAGAACGGCTTTACAGCCCCTCTCAAGTACAACAGTGTTCAACCAAGCAAAATATGAAGCAACTGTTTATAGCCAAGATGCCTGACACTTTCCAGTGGACTGGAAATCAGCCGGGAACAGATTAGCGTTTAACAATGGAGCAACAAACATGGGGCTGATTATACAGTATACAGACAAAAAAGTGTCCTGGAGATAGCATTGGAAAAGCATGAATAGTTCAAATTAGATCCCCCCCTCCCAATAAACTGTGGTGGCCATTAAAATACCTACCTACACCTTGAGATTTAGAACTGCTTCCTAAACTGTATTTTAGGTGCATGCTTGTCATGTCTGAGGTATCATGATGATGATGAGTTGATTTTTATATGCTAACTTTCTCTACCACTTAAGGAAGAATCACACAGGCTTACAATCACCTTCTCTTCCCCACCACAGACACCCTGTGAGGAGCTCTAAGAGAGCTGTGACTAGCCCAAGGTCACCCAGTCGGCTTCTTGTGTAGGAGTGGAGAAACCAACCCAGTTCACCAGATCAGAGTCCGCCGCTCAAGTGTACGAGTGGGGAATCCAACCCGGTAATCCAGATTAGTGTCTACCGCTCCAAATCACCTCTCTTAACCACTCCACCATGCTGGCTCATCTAACACAGTGGTTCCCAAACCTTTCGGGCCACAGCCCCCTTGGTTCCACAAACTCAACCCCAGCGCCCCTTACCCTATCCTATAAAAAGCATTATTCAAAATAGGGGTTTCCATGACTCACTAAAGAAGATAACATTTCCAATCAGTAACAATTAATTGCACATCTATTCAAAATCAAATTAACACTTTTTCAGTTGAAATTTATTCAACAAAACTGATGGACTTGATCCAATGGTACCAGCTCTTCAAAGTCGGGGGGGGGGGGGAATTCTGATAGTTTCCACCAAATTTGCCAGCATGGTGCCATAGCTTGATCTATTGTAAATTAGTGAATAGCACAGTTGATGGGCCCCCTCTAGCCCCCCCACTGCCCTCTTGCCTCTTAGTGCCCCCCTAGGTAATCCCACTGCCCCCCAGGGGGTTGTACGGCCCACTTTGGGAACCACTGATCTAACGAATGAGCATACAAAAAAGCTGCCTGCTTTTTTCTTTTTTTAACCTGTCAGGCTTGTTGTTCAACGAGCAGGCCAAGCCGGAAGGATTAAAAAGGGGGTGAAAGTTCTTATTCACCGTAAACAAGCGAGTCTTGTGGCACTGCGAAAACACGAGCTTTTGTAGACTCGCCCAGTTTGTCAGATACATAATAAAACAAACAAAAAATCTTGTTCATCTTTCAGGTGCCAGAAAATCCCCCTTCATTTCAGCTCCAACGCAGGATCTAGCCCATGAGAGGTTATGCCAGAACAAAATTTTGTTGAATATTTTAAGGGTTAGGGTGCCAGAAGACTGGTGTTTATTTTTGCTGCCCATCCGAGGGCACCACAAAAGAACAGTTGGTTTTTATATGCCAACTTTCTGTACCACTTAAGGAAGAACCAAACCGGCTTGCAATCACCTTCCCTTCCCCTCCCCACAACAGACACCCTGCGAGGTAGGTGGGGCTGAGAGAGCTGTGACTAGCTCAAGGTCACCCAGCTGGCTTCAGTGTAGGAGCCGGGAAACCAACCCAGTTCACCAGCTTAGCGTCCGCCACTCATGTTCTCCAGATTAAGAGTCCACAGCTCTAAACCACCACTCTTATCCACTACTCCACGCTGTCTACATGCCCAGAGATTCTGCCCAAAATTAAGGCAGTTTTTAAAGATTTCAAGGGAGAGAGAAGTAAACCCTCAATTGCACTCCCCCCTCTCCCCAGGCATTTAAAAGGGTTTAACTTTGTATGGGAAGATAAGCTTTTGGCGGGAACGCGAGGCGTATGGAGAGGGGAAGCAGCAGCTGACACACGCCACCGCCGTGCGTGCTCCCTGGCTCTCTCTGCAGCTGTCGCCTGTTTAAAGAGGGCGGAGGAAGGCGGGAAAGGCCGCCCAGCGCGCACCCCGTGATGGCTGAAGGGAGCGAAGGCTGCGTGAGCAGAAGCACGCTCATGAGGCGGCGGGGCTCCCTCTGCCTTCCTTCCTCTGGCCATTTATGCTTTGGGTTTTGCCTTGTGCATGGATTTTGCCTTGGATTTGAAGGCGCTCCCCACACCTTCCTTCTCTCTGGCCATTTGTGCATGGATTTTGCCTTGGATTTTGCTCCTCTCTAGATGCACATTGATCAAATCAAGCCTGAACTGACCCTAGGAGCTAAAATGACTAACCTGAGGCTGTCGTGCTTTGGTCACATTATAAGACACAAGTCACTGGAAAAGACAGTCATGCTAGGAAAAGTTGAAGGCAGCAGGAAAAGAGGAAGACCCAACAATAGATGGACAGACTCTATAAAGGAAGCCACAGCCTCAATTTGCAAGATCTGAGCAAGGCGGTCAAAGACAGGGCATTTTGGAGGACTATGGGCGAAAACGCATGGTTGCTTTAGCCTCCTTTATTCCGTTTCAGCCAGGATCGCAAGCATGCGTTTTCGCCGAACGTGCGTTCGATCCTGGCTAAAACAGGGAATAAAGGAGGCTAAAGCGACCATGCGTTTTCGCCCATTGATTCATATAGGGTCGCCATGAGTCAGAAGTGACTTGACGGCACTTAACACGCACACAGATGCGCATTTGGAGAGAGTGGACAGGGAGAGGTTTTTCTCCCTCTCCCATAATACTAGAACGCGGGGGTCATCTGCTGAAGCTGGAGGGGGAGATTCAAAACCAGATAAAAGGAAGTATTTTTTTCACACAACGCATAGTTAAATGGTGGAACTCCCTGCCCCAAAATGCGGTGACGGCTGTCAACTTGGAAGGCTTTAAGAAGGGAGTGGACATGCTATCCATGGCTACTTGTCAAAATGGATACTAGTCATGATGCACACCTATTCTCTCCGGGATCAGAGAAGCAGGCCTATTGTATTAGGTGCTGTAAAGGAACACAGGCAGGACAATGCTGCTGCAGTCGTCTTGTTTGTGGGCTTCCTAGAGGCCCCTGGTTGACCACTGTGTGAACTGACTGCTGGACTTGACCGGCATTGATCTGATCCAGAAGAGCTTTCCTTATGTTCTTATTATAATTATATTATATATAATTATATTAGGCACTTCGGAACACAGGCAGGATAGCGCTGCTGCAGTCGTCTTGCTTGTGGGCTTCCTAGAGGCACCTGGTTGGCCACTGTGTGAACAGACTGCTGGACTTGACGGGCCTTGGTCTGATCCAGCAGGGCTTTTCTTATGTTCTTATTATAATTACATTATGTGCTGTAAAGGAACACAGGCAGGATGGTGCTGCTGCAGTCGTCTTGCTTGTGGGCTTCCTAGAGGCCCCTGGTTGGCCGCTGTGGGAACAGACTGCTGGACTTGACGGGCCTTGGTCTGATCCAGCAGGGCTTTTCTTATGTTCTTATTATAATTACATTATGTGCTGTAAAGGAACACAGGCAGGATGGTGCTGCTGCAGTCGTCTTGCTTGTGGGCTTCCTAGAGGCCCCTGGTTGGCCACTGTGTGAACAGACTGCTGGACCTGACGGGCCTGGGTCTGATCCAGCAGGGCCTTTCTTGTGTTCTTATTTCCCCCATCCGAATTCTGAAAACCCTGCATGGGGGGGGGCTTATTTTTGAGAAATCGGATTTGGGAGGGGGGCGGGGAAACGTGCATCTGTGTGTGTAAAGTGCCCTCAAGTCGCAGCCGACTTATGGCGACCCCTTTTGGGGGGGTTTTCATGGCAAGAGACTCACAGAGGTGGTTTGCCAGTGCCTTCCTCTGCACAGCAACCCTGGTCTTCCTTGGTGGTCTCCCATCCCAATACTAACCAGGGCTGACCCTGCTTAGCTTCTGAGATCGGATGAGGTCAGAACGTGCATCTACAGAGGGTCAAACCCAAGGCGAACACCCTCCCGTGCGTCAATGGCCACGACTCCCTCCCCCCCTCCGCAGCTATTGCCCGTTTAAGGCCGAAGGAGAGTGGCGTGGGGGGGGGCGGTTGAGCGCGCCCCGTGGAATGCGCGCGCACGACGCCGGGTGGGAATCGAACGCGGCCGCCCCTGCCGCGCGCACGCGGAGCGCCAACCGCCTCTCCGCAGGCAAAACGGTCCGCGCGCTGGCAGGAGGCGCGGCGGCGGGAACAACATGGCGGCCGCAGAGTCCCTCAGCCAGCCAGCCAGCCGCTCGCTCTCCCGTACGCGCTCGCTTCACTTCTCCCCACCCGCCACCAAGCCTCCCCTCTCCCCAGCCCCGCGCTCTTTCTACCCCCTCCCCCCACAACGAAGGCAGCCCGCCCTTCCTCAGGCCTCCCTCGCCTCGACCGACCGCTCTCCCGCCCAACGCTTACATCCGGCGGGGTCCGGTTCCGCAGCTCCAAATGGATCCGGTTCTTCATGTCCATGGCGGCGGCCGCAGAGTCGCGTTATGACGGAGAGAAGGAGAGGCCCTGGGAGCAGCGGCCGGTCGGGAGGGAGAAGAGCGGCAGCGCTCGGCGCCTCCTCCTCCTCCTCGTCCGCCGCCGCGACTGCAGTTCAACCGGCGAACGGGTTGCCCCCCCCCCTCCCCCTTGGCCTGAGCCGAATCGACCGAGCGAGGGGCTGCCTGGCTGAGCGGGCGAGCGACCGCTAGGGGGCGCTGCGGAGGCGCCGAGGGGACACTCCCCGGAACTTTGTCGTCATCGCCCCGCCCCCTCCTCCTCCCTCCCCCCTCCCAAGTCGGCTGCCTGCCTTTCCCTTCCTCGGAAGCCGTGGTTCCCGACGTGGGGCACAGGCTCCACAGGGGGCAACTTGAAAACTTGTTTAGACCAGGTTAATTCGGATGGGTTCACTGGAAGAGACAGTCGTGCTAGGAACAGTTGAGGGCAGCAGGAAAAAGAGGAAGACCCGACAAGAGATGGATGGACTTAATAAAGGAAGCCACAGCCTTCAATCTGCAAGATCTGAGCAAGGCTGTCAAAGACAGGACATTTTGGAGGACTTCCCTTCATTCATTTTGGAGGACTTTCATTCATAGGGTCGCCATGAGTCGGAAGCCCCTTGATGGCACTGAACACACACACACACACAATTTGGATGTAGTAGAAAAGGGCAAGAGTCCAGTAGCACCTTAAAGACTAACAAAAATATTTTCTGGCAGGGTATGAGCTTTTGTGAGCCACAGCTCACTTCTTCAGATGCAAGAGTCCAGTAGCACCTTAAAGACTAACAAAAATATTTTCTGGCAGGGTATGAGCTTTCGTGAGCCACAGGCTCACTTCTTCAGATACAGCTAGAATGTGAATCCATCTGTCTTTAAGTAGAGGAGCGTGAATTCAGACAAGCATTAGTATGTAAATGTTAACAGTATGTAAATGTGAATCGCAGGCGTGATGGGATTAGGTGTGGCATGCAGAAGAGTCTGTGATGTCCAGGGGAGAGATGGGTGTGGAGAAATCAGCATTGGTAATGAGCCATGAATGCAAGGTCTTTATTCAGCCCAGGTAAATATGCATTGACTTTAGTTTGAATATCAACTGTAGTTTGAATGGGATTTGGATGGGAGACCACCAACAATTTGGATGGGAGACCACCAAGGAATACCAGGGCTGCTGTGCAGAGGAAGGCACTGGCAAACCACCTCTGTTGGTCTCTTGCCATGAAAACCCCCCAAAAGGGGTCGCCATAAGTCGGCTGCGACTTGAGGGCACTTTACACACACAATGGCATTTTAAGATTTCCTCCATGTGAATGTGTGTGTTAAGTGCCGTCAAGTCGTTTCTGACTCATGGCGACCCTGGGGGTTACCACGCTTTGTATTCCTAGCGATGTATTAAGAGTTTGAAAATGTTATAAAAAACATCGCTTTAAAAGGGTTTTTGGATGCCACGGCTAATAAATGGTTGGAAGACATCTTCACAGCTAAAGGGGCCAAACAAAGTGCGAACAGTATTTTTTTATAACATTTTCAAACTCTTAATACATTGCTGGGAATACAAAGTGCAGTAACCCCCCCTATGAATCATTGTCCTCCGAAGTGTCCTATCCTTAACAGCCTTGCTCAGGTCTTGCAAACTGAGGGCTGTGGCTTCCTTTATTGAGTCAATCCATCTCTTGCTGGGTCTTCCTCTTTTCCTGCTGCCTTCAACTTTTCCTAGCATGACTGTCTTTTCCAGTGACTCTTGCCTTCTCATAATGTGACCAAAATACGACAGCCTCAGTTTAATCATTTTAGCTTCTAGAGCAGGGGTGGGGAACCTCAGGCCCGGGGGCCATATGCGGCCCCCGAGGACATTTTTTGTGGCCCTCGGGAGCTCTGGGCCCCTGCTGCAGAGGCGGGGCGCAGGCTGGCCCTCCCAGAGGGTGTTCCTGGCACCACGGCTTACAGCAGCGCTGCGGCGCCCTTTGGACCTCCTCTCGCCGACTGTCGGCTGTTGAGCAGCGAGAGGGAGGGGGAAAGAGGCTGGCAGCTCCCGGCAGCAGAGCATGCATGCAGGAGCCGATTGGGTTTGGGGGGGCCCTTTTGTGGACTCTGAGGAGGAGAGGGCATGGAGACTGGGGCCCGGTCGCGCGGGGCTCTGTGCGCCGCCGGGTGTGTGTGGGCAGGGGAGGCTAGGGCCCGGTCGCGTGGGGCCAGCAGGTGTGTGTGTGGGGGGGGGGAAGGCTTTTCTCTCTTCCTCTTTTTCTGTCACTCTCCTTTCTCTCCCTCTTTATCCCTCTTTTTCTGTCTCTGTTTTTGTCTCCCTCCGTCCTTTTCTTTGTCTCCCTTTTCTTGTCCTTTTCTTTCTTTCTCCCTTTCTCCCTCCCTCCCTTTTCCTCTTTCTGTTTTCCTTCCTCCCTTACCGATCAACTGTGGGCTGCGCCTCCCTGGCACCTCGTTTGCTCGGGCCCACTGCTGGCTGCCCTTCCGCCTGGGAGGGGGGAGGGGGGCACCCCGCAGGCATTCTCTGTGTGGCCTCCCCTGGGGTTGCCAACCTCCAGGTGGTGGCTGGAGACCTGGCAACCCTCGCCTCTTCCCCCCCCCCACCGGGAGATCTACACCTGGTATGGCCCCTGAATGATGTCATAAATGTGCCAATGGCCCTTGGCAGGAAAAAGGTTCCCCACCCCTGTTCTAGAGTCAGTTCAGGCTAGATTTGATCTATAACCACACTGATTTGTTTTTTTGGCCGTCCACGGTATCCGTAACACTCTCCTTCAACACCACATAGACCAAGTCCTGTGAGGAAAGGTTGAAGGAGCTGGGTATGTTTAGCCTGGAGAGGAGAAGACTGAGAGGGGATATGAAAACCATCTTCAAGTACTTGAAGGGCTGTCATATAGAGGATGGTGCCAAGTTGTTTTCTGTCGCCCCAGAAGGTTGAACCAGAACCAACAGGTTGAAATTAAATCAAAAGAGTTTCCGGCTAAACATTAGGAAGAACTTTCTAACTTACAGCTGTTCCTCAGCGGAACAGGCTTCCTCGGGAGGTGGTGGGCTCTCCTACCCTGGAGGTTTTAAAGCAGAGACTAGATGGCCACCTGTCAGCGATGCTGATTTTATGACCTTAGGCAGATCATGAGAGGGAGGGCAGGAAGGTTTGCATCGTATGGCTCTCGTGGCACTTTCTTGCATGCCCAGGGTAGTGCCGATGACTACTGTAGGGTCAGGAAGCAATTTTCCTGACCAGATTGGTCAGGGATTCTGGAGGGTATTTTTTTTGGGGGGGGGGCATCTTCTGGGCATGGAGTGGGAGTATTGGGGGGGAGAAAATTGTGAATTTCCTGCACTGTGCAGGGGGTTGGACTAGATTACCCTTGTGGTCCCTTCCAACTTGATGATTCTATGATCTATGAAAAAAATAAAAGTTAATTAAAGGCCTGTGTCATCTTAAGCCGAATTACAGCCTTCTGAGACCCTATGCTTCAGAGGATTGAGAAAGGTGTAAAAAGCTGGGTCTAGCACGCCCGAGTCTGAATTTCCCACTCTGCCGTGGAAGGTCAAGGAGTGACTTTAGGCCAGCCTCACTCTCATCATAACAGTAGAAAAGAGCAAGAGTCCAGTAGCACCTTAAAGACTAAGGAAATTTCTGGCAGTGTATGAGCTTTCTCATAATAACCTACTTCACAGGGGTGTTGTGAGGGTAAAATGGAAAAGGAGTATGTGAGCTGCCTTGGGGGGGTGGGGGGCATTGGGGAGAAGAAAAAATCCAGTTTTTTAAACAAGCAATCTACATAGGATGGGTGAGAACCACTCACTCCCAGCTGCTGATAGGCAGAGTAGGATTAACAAATAAATAAAAATATCAGATCTAATCAAGGAAGGCCCAGGTGAAACAAGATAAGCAGATCCAATTAAGGAACTATGGAGACTTCGTGAAGGTATAGCTGCACTGACCGGCATTTGTAATGTGTGTGTTTAGGACTCGTAAAGGTTTAGTTGGTACTGTTAAGGGATTTTTAAAAATTGCCAATCTCGTCAGCAATGGACAGTGGGTGACCATTATGGTGTACTGTTCTGGTCACCGTATCTCAGATAAGATGATTAAGGATTTGGAATGCCTTTCCTAAATTGAAAGACAGGTTTTCAGTTTGGGGAGGGAGATAAAAGATAGAGGTATATAAAATTATACACTATGATATGCTGATGATACAGCATATCCTTTTCAGATTGCTACTCCAAAGAAGGCCTGGTTATTACTCAAAATCTAAAGTTCTCCTTTTTAACAACAAGCAAGGCAAGTACAAATGGTTAACTGCTGGTCATAATATTGATCAAGTTGACCAGTTTAGATATCTAGGAGTAATGTTTCAGGCTAATATTTCCTGGAAGATCCATCTGAGTTCAGCATTCTTTGATCAAAGGCCCCTGACCCTATAAGGTACTGCTTTAGCCAAACCAAATTCGTATCGATGCTTTGCACACTTTCCTCCAGGATGATAAAGTTCAATAAATGTCGCCGTCCCAGTGGCCGTCCTGTTTGCATAAAATGAACAGTTGGTCACTGCAATTTCAGAAGCCAGTCTAAGTGGGTGGTGAAACAGGAAGTTCAAGTGATTTGATTATTCGCTCACACACATCCCCAGGTGAGGACACCTGTATATTTCCAGGGTGAGGCTGGCTGGCAGGCACCTCTCCCATTTGAACATGATGGGCAGCAGAGAAGAAGAAACTCAAATTGCATTTCCTGTTTCTTGTCATTGCCTGAAATGGATTCAAATGAAGTCCATCAAAAACATGTTCTCTTTGTCCTAAGGCCATTATTATAGAACAACGAACAATGGAAAAGCACCCTTCTACCACAGATAGGGTTGGCAGCTCTGGGTTGGGAAATACCTGGAGATTTTGGGGAGCAGCACCTAAGGAGGGTGGGGTTTGGAGAGGGGAGGGACTTCAATGCCATAGAGTCCAATTGCCAAAGTGGCCGTTTTCTCTAGGGGAACTGATTTCTGTCGCCTGGAGATCAGTTGTAATAGCAAGAGATCTCCAGCCACCACCTGGAGGTTGTGAAACCACCAACAACACATACATTCAGTACAACAGTTGATGTACAAAATTTCCACAGCTCATTTGAATTCCATCTGGTAAGTTTCAAATAAGTCCTTTGAAGTAATTATCTTAGTCTTTTCTCAAAACAGATGCTGCAAGATGAACAGTCAAGGAGAATACGATCGTTTCGGAGCACAAGGGCTCAGTTCTTCATCAGTTCTTCAAAAGATGCAATGCATGCAATCCTATATCAACATCCATGATATCAGGTTTCAAAGAATAACCTTTTCCAGAATAAAGTGCATAATACTTCCCCAGAGGGGTAAGATGCTGAGTTCCTTCCACTCCTGATGTTGATATAGGATTGCATGCAGAGACAGCTAACAGGTAGCTGTCAGTTCAGAGGCACCTAGGATGATACAAGAGGCAGCAATAGCCTTGCAGGTTCTAGGGTGAACTGCAACTAACCCTGTTTGAAGCAGTAAGGATGATGTAATACTGTGGCCAGGTCTGCAGGTGGCCTTATTGGTTTCAGGTGGAGTTCTGTATATAAGCCTATGTAACTGTAACTGTGTTGGGAAGTTTGGTGGAGAGAAGTGTACGTGACGGTTTGTCTTTTATCTGTGCACTGTAAATTAAACAACACTGTTTTCTATAAAGCAAGGAGTTCTGGTGGTGTGTCCTGGATAACTGCTAATCCGCCTGCTTCCACGTCAATATCTTAATTTTAAACCTGTCAATAAAAAATACCTTTTATCTCCAGTTGGTATTATTTCTTTATAATCTATTTTTCATAGGCTCCCCATGGCTAGAAACAGTTGGTTATATAAAAATTATTATTATACATTTACCAATGCCTATATTCATCCCACTAACCAAATTAGTTATATTGAAAATAAAGCTTACATCTTACATCTGACTAGCCTTTGGATGGCAGATAAGATGTAAGCTTTATTTTCAATGTAACTAATTTGGTTAGTGGGATGAATATAGGCATTAGTAAATGTATAATAATTTTTATATTATAGGTAACTGTTACTACCCATGGGGAATCTCCAGTTCACCTGGAGAAAATGGCCACTTTGGCAAGTGAACTCTATGGCATTGAAGTCCCACCCCTCCCCAAACCCTACCAAAACCTCCCGCCGATGGCGAAGAGAGACCTGGCAACCCTATTTGGAGAGGGGAGAGACTTCAATGCTGTAGAGTCCAATTGCCAAAGCAGCCATTTTCTCCTGATGAACTGATAGGGTTGCCAACCTCCAGGTACTAGCTGGAGATCTCCTGCTATTACAACTGATCTCCAGTGATGGAGATCAATTCACCTGGAGAAAATGGCCGCTTTGGCCACTGGACTCTCTGGCATTGAAGTCCTGCTTCTTTGTAAATCCTGCCCTCCTCAGGCTCCACCCAAAAAACCTCCCACCGGTGGCGAACAAGGACCTGGCAACCCTATGAACTGATTTCTACTGGCTGGAGATCAGTTGTAATAGCAGGAGATCTCCAGCTATCAACTGGAGGCTGGAAATCCTATTTAAGGAACAGCATTACAACATCAAGAAGGCCAGAAACAAGGCATTTGCATGAAAAAGAAAAAGGTGCAAATGGCAATTGCTTGGTCAGCTGCTTCAAAACTTTGCATGAAAAAGAAATTTTGCATGAAATGAAAAAGAAAATTTGCATGAAAAAGAAAAAGGTGCAAATGGCAATGGTCAGCTGCTTCAAAACTTCCTATGATGGGTCTGCTGGATGGAGAAAGGACCATCAGTAACTGCAAGCCACAGATATAATACGGAGCAGGCTTACTATTCACACGTTGACAGTATTAGCCTCTTACCAGACTCTTTCCCAGATGTTCTAAAAGACTGCTGATTGTCCAGATCCTGAAAATAATTATAGTGCGCTTGACCTGCCCACCAGACTCCTTTCATGCAAGCATTTTTAGCACTGGAGTGGACAATGGCCCTGACCTCTTGTATAATTAACCAATCGCATCTCATGGCCCAAACATCTGGAAGAAAATAAAGGGCCGCACTGGTCACTAAGGCCGTTTATGCAGGGTTGGTTTTGATGCTCGCTAAAAGCTCCTTTTTTAAATCCGACCTTTAAAATGCCTATTCACGGTCCCGATGCAAGAGGAGAAAGTCGAACAAATTCCACCCCCCCACTCGCCTGCTCCTTCGTTCCTTCGTTTGCATAGACATAAGCAATCGTCGTTTGCATAGCTAACCCACAGCTGTGGTTCTTCATGCTACCTTGAGTAGATACTTTGAGGAAGTGACGAAGCAAATAAAAAAGTTCGCATTAAAGGGGCTCTTTAGAAATGCGAAGCAGGTATGCGCAGGCTTCACAGTGACTTGGAATGACAGTTCAGTATGAAGAATTCAAAAAAATATGCAGGGCACTTCAGCCTGGAACATGCTACTAATTACCAAGCATAAATAGCCTAAGAGATAGAAAATAAGGCCAATGTTGCAAATGAAAGTAAAAATATATTGTATTACTCAGTTTAAAATCCCCTAAATTCCGTATGTATTTTGCCAACAGGCTTCATCAGGGGAATCTGTAATACCTAATATACAAGTATATTACTAATGGTTATTCAGTTAAACGTACATAAATAAAGCAGTGTGTTAAAAATCAAATTACAATTTGTACAGTAAACAAATCAACCACATACAAAACCGCTAGAGCTTATTCTGTCCATATGACAGCATGAAGGAAAACACAACCGTTTATTTAGTTATATAATTTAAACTAAATAACCATTATTTATGAGAACTCAGTAATGTATTTGCGTATTTTTATATTAATTCCCCTGAAGAGGCCTGTGGGCAAAACACGTAGGGGATTTTGGGATTTTTAACTGAGTAATAAAATATATTTGTACTGGTTTTTTGTTTTGTTTTTTGCACCATCAGCCTTAGGCTTGTTTTCTGACCCCCAAACATCTGGGAAACATGTGGGTTGGTTTGGCCTTCTATAACACTGGGATACTAATGTGGGACTAATTTGAAATAAATGTCATATTTATTCCCCCCCCACTAGGATTGCCACTTCTTTTTGTTGGCAAAGACTACATTTATCCTTCAACAGCTGCATAAAAGGCAAAAACCAACAGGTGAAGCATCTCCAGTATGGTGGAAATTGTAACACCTTTCCACTTGTGCCGAGGGTTGCCAACCTCCAGGTACTAGCTGGAGATCTCCCACTATTACAACTGATCTCCAGCCTATAGAGATCAGTTCCCCTAGAGAAAATGGCCGCTTTGGCATCCCTAGACTCCATGGTGTTTTCAAAGCAAGAGACATTCAGAGGTGGTTTGCCATTGCCTACCTCCATGTCACAACCCTGGTATTCCATGGTTTGCCATCTGGATAACAGTTGTCAATGAATCTATAGATTGTCCATTGCTTCAGTTCTTACGAAAACCCCTAAACGCCCCTTGATGTGTTGCTGGCGTTACTCTTTGTTCTGAGTTTGGCCAAATGTCACTTGAAGTTAGGGCATGGTTGGGAGCCTTCAAACTACACTTTAAACTGTGCTTTAGCACTGAGGGGTTCCTAGCTTCTCTGAAGCACGACCCTTTTAAATCCTCATGGCAAAAAATCTTAGATGAGAAACTGTCGTTGTTGGGCTTCTCGCAGGATATGTTATTAAATCTTGGGAAAACTGAAGCTTTCACCAAAATTAAAAAGCGCATTAAAGAGCTTGATTATAACAGCACTACTTTTCGTGCTCGCCGCGTTTGTTCATCCCAGTCCTTCGGATTACCACCACATGGTTTGCCTGCTTATACATATTATTTGACAACTCCTCGTCTTTCTAGAGCCTTCTGTTTAGCTAGATTGAACTATTGGGGGATCGGGGCCCCAGTTCCTGTAAAGGGAACCCCGATCTTTAATTTATCTGCTACCAAATCAGAGGGAATGGATCGTTCCTCTTGAACTATGAGAATTGAGATCACACACACGCACAAAAGAGGCAAGACGCATTTGTCTTGAAGTAAAACAATCTTTACTCTAACTCAGGGTAGGGAAAAAGTCACTGGGATACAAAACAAATAATATCTGTCTACATTCTATGTTTCCTATACTTGCCAAAAGCCTTTGGCAAGGCACTAAGCTTACTTACGAGTAGGCACCCTTAGCAAAAGGAGAGCCTCTCTCCATCCTGCCTGTTCAGCAGTCAAGCAAGGAGAAAGTGATCAACTACTTTCTCTTCTAACAAAGAAATCGAAAGCAGTTGAACATGCAAAGTAGTTGTATACGTGACCCTCGGGGCACGACTGCAATGGCCACTACACTGACCAAATGGTCAGTTACAATATTAACCCTTTAACTGTCTGACATGTAACAAAGCTCGCTCTCTAATACCCAACAATCCCCTTTTCGAGGTTTAGTTACATTCAGACATATAAACACAATGCATCACGTAAGTATTCAAACTGTTGTCTAGGCAGTGGCTTCGTCAGGATGTCGGCCACCATCTCTTTACTTTCACAGTACTTCACTACTACGAGACCTCTTTCTTGTTTGTCCTTTACTGAGTCCATTTTGAGTCGAAGAAGTCTCTTCCCTTTCTTAGAGTTCTCGCCATTCAGTAGTGCTATACACGATTGATTGTCCTCAAACATTGTAGCAGGTGTCAGTTCATCTAATCCAAAGTCGCGTAGCAGTTCAATTATCTCTTCCAGCTCTGTACATGCGCACTTGGCTGCTATGCATTCTGCTTCAGTTGAAGATGTTGACACAACTTGCTGTTTCTGGCTGGTCCAGGAGATTAGGTTTTCTCCAAAGTAGAACAGATATCCACTTGTAGATTTGCTGTCTGTTCTAGTACCACCCAGACTAGCGTCCATGTATCCTATCAGTTTCAGCTCAGTATTTGGAGTTATCTTCAACTTCAAATCAATAGTTTTCTTTAAGTATTGTGTGAGGTGTTTGATTGCATTCCAATCATGTTCTGCAGGTGTGCTGGTCCTTCTACTTAGGATTCCAACTGCTGCACTTATATCCGGTCTACTAACGTTGCTCAAGTATAGAAGTTTTCCAATAGCTTCTCTGTATTTGTGATTGTTAGGCAATAGTTCACCTCCGTCTAGATCCATGTATGAAGGGTCAAGTGGAGTGTTCTTGGTCTTGCACTCCTTCATATTCATGAATTGTAGAAATTCCAGTATCTTGCTCCTTTGATTGATTGAAAATCCATTGTCTTGGTTTCTTTCAATCTCCATTCCAAGATAGTTCTTTACTTCTCCAAGTAGTTTCACTTCTACTGATTCATTCAGTTTGTTTGCAATTTCTTTTGCAGCTTCTTCAGTGTCAGAACAAATCAGAAGATCATCTACAAAGGCCAAAACAAAGTCCCATCCATCATCTTTCTTCCTTCTGAATAAGCATTTCTCTATATTTCCTTGTTCAAAGCCTTGAGCTTTCAATAATGAGGTTAGTTTGTGGTTCCATGCTCTTGCTGACTGTTTGAGCCCATATAAAGTCTTTTCAAGTTTACAAACTTGATTTTTAGTATCACAGTCCTTTAATCCTGGTGGAAGTTCCATGTATATTTCTTCTGATAAGTCTCCATTCAGGAAAGCTGTTTTGACGTCGAGTTGCAGTACCACTTTATTCCTGGAGGCGGCTATACTCAGCAAAGTCCTTATAGCCGTGTGACTAATCACAGGTGCGTAGGTTTCTGTGTAGTCAGTTCCATACTTCTGGGTAAATCCTTTTGCAACTAGTCTTGCTTTGTATTTGTCAACAGTTCCATCAGAATTCTTCTTGACCTTGAACACCCATCTACATCCCACAGTCCTTTTGTTTGGTGGGAGTTTGGTTAGTTTCCAGGTATTATTCTTCTGCAGTGAGTCTAATTCTTCTTGAATTGCCTTCAGCCACCTCGACCGCTCCCCATCGGGCAACTTTTGCAGTTCGTCCCAACTTGAGGGTTCCACGTGGCTGTCAATTCTAGTGAAAAGACTCAGTTTCTCTGCTGGTATTCCTTTTGTAGTCCTTGTAGATCTCCTTAAGGTCTGAGAGGGTTCCGCTGTTCCATCAGCACCGGGATCAACCCCTTTTGAATCTGCAGTCTCTTGCTGTTCCGCAGGAGCAGGTGGATTGCAATCCCATGCTGTAAATGGAATCTCTATGGTTTCCTCTTCACAAACCTCTGGATCATCAAAGTTATTAATTTGTTGATTATTAATAACATTTTCATCTATATATACTGCATTCAATATTTGTAAATTGTAAGTCTTAATGTCCATTATCCTGTATCCTTTTGAGAAAGGATGGTATCCCACAAGAATTCCAAGTTCTGTAGTAGGATCCATTTTTCCCCTTTTCTCCTTTGGGATGTATGCAAACACACGAGATCCAAATGCTTTCAAGTGTTTCAGACTAGGCTTCCTGCCATTCCATCCTTCATATGGAGTCATGTTGATAGCACTTGAAATTGTCCTGTTGTAAAGGTAAGCTGCTGTATTTACACACTCTCCCCAGCAGGGGTAAGGCAAGCCTGCCTGTAGCATTAAACATCTTGCACTTTCCATCAGAGTTCTGTTAAACCTTTCTGACAACCCATTGTTCCTAGGGGTATATGCAACTGAGGTTGCATGCTCTATTCCTTCAGATTCAAGAATTTCTTTCATTTCTTTATTAAGGTACTCACTTCCATTGTCAGTGAACAATAACTGTATACCTCTGTCATGTTTATTCTTCATCAGGGCAACATAAGCTTTAAACTTTTCAGCTACTTCAGTCTTTGATTTCAACAAATACACATATGCAAATCTTGAAGCGCTGTCTATGAAATGCAGAACATATTTTGCCCCTCCTGCTGAAGCCTTGAGTGGGCCAATCAAGTCTGAGTGCACTTCTTCCAAAATCTCTGCCTTAACACTGCTTGGCCTCTGCACGTGCTTAGGCGCTGTTCCCTTTCCTCTGAGACACACTTCACAACGTTCTTTGTCCTTAAAGCATTCCTTAACTGGCATTCCACAATCAATCAGCAGTTGCTTCACTGACTTAAAGTTTTTATGAGCTAGTTTCACGTGCCATTGGTACAAACAGTCCTTGTGGTTACACTCTGCAACCTTCTGCTCTGTCAATCCTTTATTAAAAGCAACTAGGCACTTTGACTCTTCCTCAACATTATCTTCATTTCCATCAAAATCACTTTCATCAGAATCAACATTGCTCTCAAAATCACTACAAGCATATTCCTCCAATTGACTTGCAACATTCTCCAGGCAATAGTGTGAGCCTACTGATAGCACTGGGTATTCTCTTCCTTTAGAATCAAATAAGCGACATTTGTCTCTTTTTATAGACACTTCAAAGTCTGCATCCACTAATTTATTCACGGACAGTAAATTTTCATCTGAATTAGGCATTAGGAATACGTCTTGTAAGGTCAAATGCATTACATTTCCACAATAGCTTTGAATTGCAATAGAAACTTCTCCTTTCTGAGTGCATAGAAATCTTTCTCCACAAGCCATAACTAATGTTTCATCACAAGGCTCTAGAAAGTCAAAAGCTGATCTCAAGCCAGACACATGTACATCTGCACCACTGTCCAGAACAAATGTATTTACACGCCTTAAATAATCTTTGGTTGAAGCTGTATTCGAGACTAGATAAGCCTTTGGGTGACTGTGCCATCTGGGCTTCCCTTGGCTTGTACTTGGGCTCCCTCTTGTGGACGATTGGGGCTGTTGCCTCCCATTTCCATCCCTCTCCCTTTGTGAGGATTTGGCGGGCTTTTCTTCCCGGCGAGAGGGGGGGGGGAATTTCTCCCTTTGTTTCACGTCTCTCACATTGAAACGACCGGTGACCATGCCTTCCACACAAGAAGCATCTGATTGTGGATTTGTCATTTACACGCAGTACAGACACTCCACGAGACAATTCCCTCTCTTGGCTCCTGTCTGCTTCAAACTGTTTAAGTGCAGTCACCAGCTTAGTAAGGGTTAAGTCCTCCCTACCCAAAAGATTCCTTTTTTCAGCGTTATATTTAAAATGCAAACTTCCCAGAAATAGTACAAGAAACTCTTCTTCACCGATTTCCCCTCCTACAGCCTTTAACTCTGATTCCATATCTTGCATTTTCTTAAGGTGTTGCAAGAGGGTCATATCTCCAGACATTTTATTTGCATACAGTCTAGTTTTTAAAATCATTTTCTGGGTTTTTGACACAGTTCCAAATTTCTCATTGAGTGCATTTAGCATTTTCCTGGCGCTATCATTATTCAAAATTATCGCAGTTTCTTCCGGATTAATTGAGTTGGCAATCAAATTCATTGCCTGGGCATCTGCAATCTTAAATTTCTTAAGGGCTTCTCTATCTGTGTCAGCTGGCGGGTCTTCATTCAAAACGTGATTCACCCCAATTGCTGTTAAAGCATTTTCCACCATTCTCTTCCATACTGGAAAGGAGGCTTGGGTGATATGGGGGACAGAAACGGATTGGGGTTGTTTTGAATTCATACTTCCCTTATCGGTGCTCATTCCAGCGGCTCAGGGCTGCTTTCTTCCTCACAGGATTCAAGCGCGGCGCGCGGGGTTAAGTTTCCTGCCGTCCTTTGCAGACCAGGCTGCTGGCTCCGTCACAGGAAAAATTCCCTCTGGGCGTTTGTAAATCCTTTCGTCTCCAGTGAAGATCCCAAAAGCAAAAAAAAGGTGGCTAACCCCTCTATGGTTATGCAGGGAAGAATTTTGAATATACCATATCCAGACCGGACCTGTCCTTGCTCTTCTGGCTCTATCGATTCACTAGCTCATGCCCTTTTGGAATGCCGCTTTTACAAGGAACTTCGATCACATTATATCTCCCCCCTTTTTACATACAAATCTAATGCCTCTGTGTCTGACATAATGCCGTTTCTACTAAGCAATAGGGATCCCAAGGCTACAATGTCAGTGGCAAGATTTGTTTCAGTCCTTATATCCCTCAAACACTAGATATATGCTGCTCAAGATCAATGGATCGAGGAGCTTCTAAGGGATAAAACGAAGGAAAGGTCTCACATGGTGGGTCTCCCTTCCACATGCTGACCAGGGCTGACCCTGCTTGGCTTCTCAGATTTGCCTATCCCTTTAATAGAGGCTTAATTGGTTGTTATTTACAAGGTGTTGCTATTTGCCGTGAAAAGTTTCAGCTACCCATTTCCACACATTCAGGCTTTAGTAAAGAGACAGGATATTTTTCTCCAGGCCTGTTGGCAAGCCCTATTTTTATCCCAACCTTCTTCCAAGGATTTCAGGGAATGCACATCATTCTCCATTTTAAGCTGAAAGACAATGATTGGGCCCAAGTCACCTAGCATATTCATGGTTGACTGGTGATTTGAATCTATCTGATCCTCCCTGGTTTTAGTTTAGCACAATAAGCTCCTATAACCATACACAAGCTCAGCAAGTTGGAAACGACTGTGCACAATTTACCTGGGAGTAAATCCAATTGAAGCCAGTGGGATTTAATTCTGAATAAGAATAGAAAAGGTCAGGCTGCAGGAAGCTAGAACACAACTATTGTTAATTTTCTACGGTCTATCCCACTGCCCCCATTATTTTTCTATATTGTCTCCCACGCTTTTAACCTCTAGTGCAGCAGTTCCCAAACATTTTGAGTCATGGAGCACTTTTCAGGAGCGAAATTCATCACGGAGTACTAATTTTTATCTAGCGCCCACATACTAAATGAGAGTAGTATTTTTCTTTCCAATCTCTTCACGGAGCACTAGGAGATGTTTCATGGAGCACTAAGTGCTCCGTGGAGCACAGTTTGGGAACCGCTGATCTAGTGTTTGAAGGGTTGCCAGCGTCTTGGAGGAAATATGTCCCTGTTCCTTTAATAGAGGCTTGATAGGGTATTATTTACACAGTGATGTTATTTATCTCCAGGACATGACAGGTTTCAACCTCCTATTACCATATATTAATCCTCTATTAAAGGGACAGGACAGTTGTCTCCCCGCCCAGCAGTTGGCAACCATAAGGTGTCACAGGCCTAGAAACATCCAATAACTAGGGTTTCCAGCTCCAGGTTGGGAAATACCTGGAGATTTGGGGGGCACAGCCTGAGGAGGGTGGGGTTTGGGGAGAAGGGGGACTTCAATGCCATAGAGTCCAATTGCCAAAGGGGGCATTTTCTCCAGGTGAACCGATCTCTATCGGCTGGAAATCAGTTGTAATGGCAGGAGATCTCCAGCCACCACCTGGAGGTTGGCAAACCTATCTAATATGTTGTACCCAATGGAGTAGAACACCTGTATTTCACCATGGAAAGTCTGAGTCCTAATTGGTTCAGAGGAGCCCAACCCACAGCTGCATGGCCTTGGCCAGTAGAAAGGATGGGGTGAAACCTTTGGTTTATAAAAGGGGGCAGGTAGGTGAGGAGGCCTTGATTTGTGAATCAGTACGGAAGCTGGTGTGAGGAGGGGTGGTAAGTGGGGGAGTTGGCTTGGGGGTTGATTGGGAAGAGGGAGAAAGGAACTTGCTTCTATAGAGATCTGGTTTCCCCTGTGCTACAAAAACCATGATGAAGAAGAAGAGTTGGTTTTTATATGCTGACTTTCTCTGCCACTTAATTAAGAATCAAACCGGCTGACAATCCCCTTCCCTTCCCCTCCCCACAACAGACACCCTGCGAGGTAGGTGGGGCTGAGAGAGCTCTAAGTGAGCTGTGACTAGCCCAAGGTCACCCAGCTGGCTTCATGTGTAGGAGTGGAGAAACCAACCTGGTTCACCAGATTAGCGTCCGCCGCTCATGTGGAGGAGTGGGGAATCAAACCCAGTTCTCCAGATGAGAATCCACCTCTCCATACCACTGCTCTTAACTGCTACTCCATGCTGCCTGCATGAAAATAGCTTGCTTGTAAGATATAAAGGCTTTAGACTGCCCACGGCCCTTTTCCTCCTGGCAGGGCTTTTGAGCCTTTTAAAGAATTATCTTTTCCCCCCACCAGCGTGGGGAAGCAATTATAGGTGAACAGAATCATTTCATCTCTTAATTTTTAAAAACTTTCTGCCTTTCTCCCCACCGAGGCCCAAAGCAGCTTATATCGTTCTTCTCTCCTCCGTTTTATTCTCACAACATTTGATCCATGTAGGGTTGCCAACCTCCAGGTACTTAGCAAAACAAAGACAAGGGCACCTCCGTGCCTATACCGGAAGGTTTGGAAATTAGCACGGGAGAATGGGTACAAAGATGCACATAAACAGGTTACAAAATAGCAAATATATAATAAGTGACAAAGCTAGAAAAGACAAAACAAGTATGCAACGCAGAACCTTAACAGCTAAGTTGCTAAATATATACAAAATTACAAGGTAAGTATGCAATAGTCTTTTTGGTGTAAAGCAGGAAGCAAAGTCCTCTTCTGGATTTCAAAGATAACCAGTTCCTTAGGATATCCAATTATCCTAAGGTAATTACCTTGTAATTTTGTATATATTTAGCAACTTAGCTGTTAAGGTTCTGCGTTGCACACTTGTTTTGTCTTTTCTAGCTTTGTCACTTATTATATATTTGCTATTTTGCAACCTGTTTATATGCATCTTTGTACCCATTCTCCCGTGCTAACCTCCAGGTACTTAGTGCAAAATATATTTATCAGTCTTTCAAGCATATTCCTCTATATTGCACATCTCAAATAAATTATAAAAATAAATAAGACTCATACTTACCGACATTACCCTTTGTGGGATTTGAAATGCATGCAGCACTTTGAAATTAATTTATTTGAGATGTGCAATATAGAGGAATATGCTTGAAAGACTGATGAAGAATTTAAAGAATTTGAAACGGCCGTATCTTCCTTGAAGCAATCCTCCTGGAAACAAATCCCTTTGGAACTGTACAACAACATTTACAAAATTGGTTACTTACCTGTATGATACTTATACAGTAAATGATGTACATACAGTGAGAGACATTGCACTCTTGTATAGTTATACTTTCCTTGTTTTCTGCCGCCCCTGAGATGGCATGTACTGTTGATGTATGATAATTTTGTCAAGATTGTGTATAATTGTCTGTGCGTATTTGTTTAGACACAGTAGCTTATAAATATATTTTGCACTTCTAGTATTTCTTCGCTCCTGTACTAAATTCCTTATCTGTTGATACTGGTACAGTGGTGTCTAATTTCTCCCTAACCTCCAGGTACTAGCTGGAGATCTCTTGCTGTTACAACTGATCTCCAGCCGGCAGAGATCAGTTCACCTGGAGAAAATGGCCTTCCTTCCTTCTTTCATCCTTCCTTTCATCCTTCCTTCCATCCTTCCTTCCTTCTCTTTCCTTCCTTCCGTCCTTCATTTATTCCTTCCTTCCTTCTCCTTCCTCCTTCCTTCTCCTCCCTTTCTTCCTCCTTCTTTCCTCCTCCCTTTCTTCCTCCTCCTTTCCTTCCTTCCTTTCTTCCTTCTCCTTCCTTCCTTTCTTCCTGTTCCTTGTCCTTCCTTCTGCTTGTCCTGCCTTCCGTCATTTCTTCTTCCTTCCTTTCTCCCTCCCTCCCTTTCTTCTTCTTCCTCTTCCACCCCCACTTGGTGGTTGGCTCTGCCTCCTATGACAGCTATTTTGTGGTTGTGCCCACCACCTTGTGTTAGGATTCCAGAGGTGCCCACAATAAGGTCCCCCCCGATCTATGGTATACCATAGAGCCTGCCCTCTGAAGCTGCCATTTGCTCCAGGGGAACTGCCCTCTCTAGGCTGGAGGTCAGATGTAATTTCAGGAAAACTCCAGGCCCCACCTGGAGGTTGGCAACCCTTGTCAAAGGCACGTTTGCAGGGCTAGGGAAACTGTGGGAATTTTGTGGAACCCTATTGATGTAAACGTTGGGCTGCAGATAGGGTTGCCAGGTCCCTCTCCACCACCGGCGGGAGGTTTTTGGGGCGGAGCCTGAGAGGGCAGGGTTTGGGAGGGACGTCAACGCCATAGAGTCCAATTGCCAAAGCAGCCATTTTCTCCAGGTGAACTGAACTCTATCGGCTGGAGATCAGTTGTAACAGCAGATCTCCAGCTACTACCTGGAGGTTGGCAACCCTAGCTGCAGAGTCTTAGGAATCTGACTGCTGATTTGGTTTCTGCCGTGGAGAAAACAGAGCTTAAAGAAATAGAGGTGTCTCTGTTAGTCACAGGTCCTGCTAGCAGAATGCTGACCTTGGGCCATCGACTTGCTCTCAGTCTACCCCAAAGCGTTTTAAACTTTGGGTCATGACCCCATATGGGGTCATGTAACTGAATGTGGGGGTTGCAAAAAATTTGGCAACAGCACATGGTAAAATTATATGTATACCAAAGACTTGTTTTAAAATAAAGTTCTTTATGATTTATTATCAGGAAACGTTTGATTTGTATACCTATTTTATATACCTCTATACCTGGGGTCGCATACAAATTTCTTGGGCGAAAAGGGGCAGCGAGTAGAAAAAGTTTCAGATGCCCTGGTCTAGCCCACCTCACAGGGTTGTAAGGATAAAGTAGAAGATCATGTATCTGGCCCTTAACTCTTTGTAGGAAGGGTGGGATAAAAATGGGATGGGTAGATGAAAGAAAGATAAAACACCTTGTGTTCAATCAGTTTCAATCAATTTTATTATTACTGTCATCAGATCAAATATATAGGTTTAGAAAATTACATTGCCTTACCCGTTTCAGTAGTACAAAACTGATACATTTGGTTAAAACACTATACAGAATACAAAATGTTAATACCTTTAAAATGATTAAAAACTAATAAGGAGTGTAAATTTAAACGGCCAGTAACCGCAAGCATTTTTTCATTTCTGTTTAAATTTCCGGAAATTATATACTGTTTTGTAAAACTTGGCCACCAGCTTTGTTACCTAAGGTAATTCGTCCTTAAGAAGGATATTGACTCTATAGGATTCAGGATAGCCAGTACTCTTTCTCAGAAGAGGGCCTAAAATCTTCACCCGGTCCTCATTATAATAACTACACCTAGGGTTGCCAACCTCCAGGTGGTGGCTGGAGATCTCCCACTATTACAACTGATCTCCAGGTGACAGAGATCAGTTCCCCTGGAAAAAATAGCTGCTTTGGCAATTGGACTCTATGGCATTGAAGTCTCTCCTCTCCAAACCCCGCCATCCTCAAACGCCAACCCCAAAATCTCCAGGTATTTTCCAACCCAGAGCTGGCAACCCTAACTACACCTAAAAATAGGGTCACCAACCTCCAGGTACTAGCTGGAAATCTCCCGCTATTACAACTGACCTCCAGCTGATAGAGATCAGCTCACCTGGAGAAAATGGCTGCTTTGACAATTGGACTCTATGGCATTGAAGTCCCTCCCCTCCCCAAACCCCGCCCTCCTTCGGCTCCACCCCAAAAAGCTCCCACCGGTGGCAAAGTGGGCCCTGGCAACCCTACCTAAGAAGGACACGTTCCAGTGTTTCAACACCTTGTCTATCTGTATCTGTTCTAGATGATGGCGCACCCTTCCAAGACTCCCACCAAGATCCCAAGCCGCCGTGCCTCCCTGACCTCAGAGGAGGAGACCCCCTCTCAGGCTTCCCGCACTCGTCGCCCAGATGGCTCTTCTTCCCGGAGCTCGTTCCGGAGTTCCCCCCTTTCCAAGCAGCACTCGGCTTCGTCTCTACGCCCAGAGGGTCAAACTCGAGTAGCCCAGCTCACTGTACCCCGGAGCCGACGCCCAGAATCACTTCCTGACGCAGACCCTGTCGTGCTATCTCTGGTACAGGCTATGGCTCGTACGGGGGTTGCGCTTTCCGAGGCGGACCTGTTTGAGGATCTCCTCTTGCGTCCGTCGGGGGCCCGGAGATCAGCACCCCCCGCCGCCCAGCTCTACCGCAACTTCCTTCCTGCGTTGGGACGGCATCACGAGTTGGCCCTGCGACGGACGCTTCGCCACAGAGACGCCTTTGTCTTTCTCCACGAGGCGACCACGGGCGAAGGCCGCGCCGCCCTCGGCATCTCCGTCCTGCCCCTCGATAGGGCCGGGCACTCCCCGCTGCTTCTGGGAGTGGAGTTCTTGGAAGAGCTGAGCCACACTTTAGTGGCTCGTGCCGTGGCCCGTGTCCTCAGCGAAGGACACATCTTGTTTCACCGGGTGCTGGCTGTGGTCACTCTCGGGGGTGCGCACATGATGCAGGCCTTTGACTCCAACGGGATTTTGAACGCCGTGCTGCTGGCTGCCCTCCACATCCCCTGTCTGTTGCGTCAGCTGGAGCTGGTGATGGAGCTCTGGCCGAACAGGTTAGAAAAACTAGCCAAAGCGCTTACCCTTCTAGACGATACATTCGGCTACTGCGCCGCTCTCCGCCATCGCTACGAGCTGTTTCTACAAGAGCGAGAGCTGGAACTCTCTTTGCCTAGGCCCCGTGCGCAGGCTGGCCCGGAAGCCTGGCTGGAAAAAGCATCCGGCATTGCGGAACATCTCGCTGTGTTGGCAGAATTTTTGACGGCTGACGAAGAAGAGGGCGCGACGGTGGCCAAACTCAGGAACCTCCTGACCGAGCAGAACGAGGAGCTGTTGGCCGAAGCCACCTTTGTAGCGGAACATGCGACCGGCCTGTTGTCCATGGCGCGCTTTCTCCGCCGGGTAGGGGAGCCATTGGCTCACAGGATCTATGGAGAACTGGATTCCCTGCGGATTTCGTTCTCCTACCACTTGGACACGAGGCTCGGCCAGGAAACCGAGAAGCAACTGGCCTCGTGCCCGCCTCAGATCTCCGAGAACGTCACTGCCATCTTGGCTCTCAGCCTGGCCCGGTTGGAGCGCTTGGTCGACTTCCACCCGGCCGTGCCCACCTTGAGAGCCGTGCGGGCCCTGGACCCCAAGCAGCTGGGTGCCGTGGGCTGGAGCCGGCTGGAGCACGAGGACGGGCTCCCGGGGCTGGCGGAGGTGCCGGAGATCGAATGGTTCCGGTACCAACGCTTGGCCGAAGCGGCCCCTGCCGACATCTCTCTGCCCCAGTGGTGGGAGGCGCAAGCCGAGCAGCTTCCCATGCTAAGTCCTCTGGCCCGGCGCTACCTCTGGCTGCCCGTCTGTGCCCCCAAGTCCCCTTTCCCCCAGGGAGGCCTACTCAGCCCCATAGGCACTGAGGAGGGGTTCACAGAGGACAGCGCCCGCCTGCTGTGCATGCTGAGGTACAACCGCAGCCTCTGATAGGGACCCGCTGCCTCTGTCTATGGGTGACAGTGCACTCACCTTGGATGTTGTGCATGCAACGCACAAAATGCTTGTGAGCCCTGCTAGCGGCTTTTCAGTTGCATCCTCTTGTGGGTGCCTTCGTCGTGCTCATATAACGTTGTGGTTTGCTAACTAGATAGAAATCAGATAATCTTTAGGTTCAAGGTCTTTGACTTTGTTTTATTTGTGATCTGAGGTGCCCCGCCCACCCCGAGTCATTTTGTTTCTTTAACACAGTTTCCTTCACCCGCCACTTGTGACACTTTTATTTATCTTTAAACCGGATCTGGTCTCGTCACCGTGTATTCTAATAAAAATTATAATCTGCAGCAAATGTTGGTTGTACCTTGCCGTAATGTTGATGGTAGGGTTTCCAGGTCCCTCTTCGCCAGCGGAGGGAAATTTGGGGGGAGGAGCCTGAGGAGGGTGGGGTTTGGGGAGGGGAGGGACTTCAATGCCATACAGTCCAATTGCCAAAGCGACCATTTTCTCCAGGTGAACTGATCCCTATTGGCTGGAGATCAGTTGTAATTGCAGGAGATCTCCAGCCACTACCTGGAGGTTGGCAACCCTAGTTGAAGTTCTGCAAATGGAGGGGGGTGAGGTGCTCCTCCCCAGATCCAGAGTTACCAGGAGTGTGTGTCTATGAACATCTGGAGGACATAGGGTTGCCAACCTCCAGGTAGTAGCAGGAGAGGCAAGTAGGTGCTGTGAAAGACCTCTGCCTGAGACCCTGGAGAGCCTTGAAGAGGGGCTGTGGCTCAGCTTGTAGAGCCTCTGGGTCCCAGGTTCAATCCCCAGCATCTCCAGTTAAAGGAACTAGGCAAGTAGGTGATGTGAAAGACCTCTGCCTGAGACCCTGGAGAGCCCCGGCCGGTCTGAGTAGACAAATACAGACTTTGATGGACCAAGGCTCTGATTCAGTATAAGGCAGCTTCTTGAGAGTTCATGTGTGAGCGCAGGCATGAGAGATGCATGAGTAGGGAGTCAGCAGCAGTGGGCCCTGCCAGAAGAAGAAGAAGAGTTGATTTTTATATGTGGACTTTCTCTACCTTTTAAGGAGAATCAAACTGGCTGACAATCACCTTCCTTTCTTCTCCCCACAACAGACACCTGGTGAGGTAGGGCTGAGAGAGTTCTGGGAGAACTGTGACTAGCCCAAGTAGGGTTGCCAGGTCAATCTTTGCAACAGGCGGGAGGGTTTGGGGGTGGAGCCTGAGGAGGGTGGGGTTTGGGGAGGGGAGGGGCTTCAACGCCATAGAGTCCAATTGCAAAAGCGGCCATTTTCACCAGGTGAACTGGTCTCTATCGGCTGGAGATCAGTTGTAATAGCAGATATCCAGCTATTACCTGGTGGTTGGCAACCCTAAGCCCAAGGTTACCCAGCAGTAGTGTTGCCAGGTCCCTCCTCGCCACTGGCGGGAGGTTTTTGGGGCGGAGCCTGCAGAGGGCGGGGTTTGGGGAGGGGAAGGATTTCAATGCCATAGAGTCCAATTGGCAAAGTGGCTATCAATTGGAGCTCAGTTGTAATAGCAGGAGATCTCCAGCTCGTACCCAGCAGGCTTCATGTGGAGGAGTGGGGAAGCCAACCCGGTTCACCAGATTAGAGTCTGCCCCTCTTAACCACTACACCACAGAAGCCTTGGGCCCTGGCAGCTGACCCTCTTCTAGGGTTAGTAACTAAAATAACAGCACGGTGGCCAAAACAACATGTCAGAAAGATCAGGTAAAAGGTAAAGGTCCCCTGTGCAAGCACCAAGTCATTCCTGACCCATGGGGTGACATCACATCTTGACATTTCCTAGGCAGACTTTGTTTATGGGGTGGTTTGCCAGTGCCTTCCCAGTCATCTTCCCTTTACCCCCAGCAAGCTGAGTACTCATTTGACCGACCTCGGAAGGATGGGAAGGCTGAGTCAGCAGAACTTTTGACTGCAGTACTGCAGCTTAACACTCTGCGCCAAGGGGCTCCTATCACAAAGATAACATACGCTTATATTATACAACAATATTTCCAAACATTTACATATCAATTTTTCACAACTGGAAACCCAGGTAAGTACAAATGCTTGCAAGATAGTCTCCAGGTAAGTAAAAGGTAAAGGTCCCCTGTGCAAGCACCGGGTGATTCCTGACCCATGGGGTGATGTCACATCCCGACGTTTCCAAGGCAGACTTTATTTACGGGGTGGTTTGCCAGTGCCTTTCCCAGCCATCTTCCCTTTACCCCCAGCAAGCTGGGTACTCATTTTACCGACCTCGGAAGGATGGAAGGCTGAGTCAACCTTGAGCCGGCTGCCTGAAACCAACTTCCGTCGGGATCGAACTCAGGTCATGAGCAGAGCTTTTGACTGCAGTACTGCAGCTTAACACTCTGCACCACAGGGTAATTATTGCATTGAACCCAGGGCAGATAATCTGTGTAGAAATTACCTTGGGCTTGGACTTGAAGTCCCCACTCAGATAAGAAGTTCACCAGGTGGCCTACCTTAGAAGGTTGACATGGGATCAAAATGGGATGTGTGTGACAACCATGTGCGCCATCCCTGGAGGAAAGATGGGATAAGAATCGAAGGTACTTTAAACTGCTGTTGGCTAGGCCTGAGAAGAAGACAGGAGGACAGCAGAAAACGTTGGCCTTTTATGCAGGGACGTTTCCCCGCGGTCACCCCCGCCAACTGCTTCGGGGTTTCCTTCTGATTATGCATGCCTTTTCTGCCCGTTAGAGGACGCCTTGCACTCCCCGCATGCATTTTCCAGATTATAGCATCTGGAAAACGCAGGCAAAATGCATGGAGAGAGCGAGGCGACCTCAAATGGGCAGGAAAGACATGGATAATCAAAAGGAAGCCCCAAAGCAATTGGCAGGGGTGACCGTGGGGAAACGTCCCTGCATAAAGGGCCTCTGTCGATCCTCCATATTTTACAGCATCACCTGGATCCTCTGTTAGAATTGACTGGTGGCAGATCCAGGCAAAATCTGGTGAGTGCAGAAGTCGCGCATGGACAGAGCTCACCCTGCCATGATGTGTTATGTGGCAGTCCTCTTGCTTCACCAGAAGGTGATGCTCATGCTATACAATGGCGTCCTCTTAAAGTGCAGAGTTAGTAGTGTGAGCTGACAGGTGAGGGCCCTGTCACTCTTAAAATATGCAGAGGCTCAGCTCTGTGGAAGTCTGAATTTGCTATGCAGGGTGACAATAAAGAAGAAAGGATAGAATGTGGAAGGAAGACCTGAAAGGAGAAATTATAAACATGGTAAAAAACAACAACACTTTTCTGAAGCCAAAAGACCATTGGACTTGCTTTTACAAATACTTTTAAAGCCTTTCTTGGAAACAATAAACAATAGGGATGATGGAGACAAATTCAAGCGCTTTTATCTTGCTGTGACTTCACTGAGGTTTGAAACATGAGGTTAATTTTCCTTCTGTGTTGGCATCAGTGGGAGCTAAAAAACAATTAACTTTAGCTGGGTTGTGCTCCATATCTTGAAAAAGAAAGTTTGCAATAAAAATACTGTGATTAAAAACTGCCTAATTGTTTTTGAAAAGCTTTACGCAGGTGCTATAAAGGTTTGGAGGCTATAAGGGCATCTCTGTGTGTGTGTGTGTGTGTAAAGTGCCGTCAAGTCGCAGCCAACTTATGGTGATCCAGGAGGGTTGCCAGCTCTGGGTTGGGAAATACCTGGAGATTTGGGGGTTGGCGTTTGAGGATGGCGGGGTTTGGAGAGGAGAGACTTCAATGCCATAAGAGTCCAATTGCCAAAGCAGCCATTTTCTCCAGGGGAACTGATCTCTGTCGCCTGGAGATCAGTTGTAATAGCGGGAGATCTCCAGCCACCACCTGGAGGTTGGCAACCTCCCCCTGGTGGCGAAGAGGGACCTGGCAACCCTATAGACCACACAGTATTCAATTAATTAGAGAAATATATGACTCAGTGTTTTCTATCACTTTGTAACACACAGCTGGAAGGACAGAGCTGCATACTCCTGCTCAAGGGGCAGGGGAGAAGTTATCTGGCTTTTCCTTTTGGCTCCCAGTATGTTGCTGAGTCAGAGTCATCACACACTTATCAGCCTTCAACAAACTGTGAGCAGAATCCAGCCGCTTGCTTGCTTGTCTCAATATTCTGAAGGTCTTTGCCTGAGTGTGTACAACCAGTCTTCTTTTGTCTATAGATCTGCCAATTGTCACAAGGAAAGGCTTAATATTAATTATTAATGGTGGAACTCCCTGCCCCAGGATGTGGTGATGGGTGCCAACTTGGAAGGCTTGAACAGGGGAGTGGACATGTTCATGGAGGAGAGGGCTATCCATGGCTACTAGTCAAAATGGATACTAGTCATGATGCATACCTATTCTCGGAAGAAAAAAGAGGGGAATAAAACCCAACCTGAAAACAGAAGCTGGGGTACCCAAGGTTGGGTAGAAAGGAAAAATAATATATATATATAATTTATTAGAAGCGCTAAGTAAAGGTTAAAAATATTTAAAAACATTAAAATAGCACAATGGCATTTCCTAGGGTTGATCTCATTAACCACATACCAAACATGTTTTGGCCTATTGGGCCTTCATCAGTGGTTAATTAAAACACATGTTAAGCCTGCACACATTTACAGAAATAAATAAATACATACATATACAAACAGTTCAAACCCAACCAGGCATGTGTACAGGTTGTAAAATCTATTACCAGTTACTCAAACATCCGGTCAGATTGGTTCTAGTTGTAATACTGGTTAGTATATGTCTCTCATATACTATGTGTGCAGGTATCAACCTAGTAGAGCAGTCAAATTGTGCTATTTTAATGTTTTAAAATATTTTTAATGTAAAAGTTAAAGGCAGCAGAAAAAGAGGAAGACCCAAGATGAGGTGGATTGATTAAATAAAAGAAGCCATGGCCCTCAGTCTGCAAGACCTGAGCAAGGCTGTTAACGATAGGACATTTTGGAGGACATTCATTCATAGGGTCGCCATAGATCGGAAAAAAGTTGACGGCACTTCACACACACACACACACACACATACATATTGCATTAATCATGTCAAAATGATCCACGTGTACACCAAGCTCCATTTTGCAGAGAAAGATGGATGGGATTGCAGGCAAACACAAAGGGAATCAGGAGTCTCTGCCCCACTTTTCTCTGCCCCATGCTTATCTCTGCTTTATCAGCTACTTGTCCCTCCTCTCTAGGGTTCCCAACCTCCAGGTACTAGCTGGAGATCTCCTGCTATTACAACTGATCTCCAGCCAGTAGAGTTGGTTCACCTGGAGAAAATGGCCGCTTTGGCAATTAGACTCTATGGTGTTGAAGTCCCTGCCCTCCCCAAACCCCACCCTCCTCAGTAGGGTTGCCAGGTCCCTCTTCGTCCCAGTAGGACGTTTTTGGGGCAAAGCCTGAGGAGCGCGGGGTTTGGGGAGGGGAGGTATTTCAATGTTATAGAGTCCAATGGCCAGAGTGGCCATTTTCACCAGGTGAGCTGATCTCCATCGGCTGGAGGTCAGTTGTAATAGCGGGAGATCTCCAGCTAGGACCTGGGGGTTGGCAACTCTACTCCTCCAGCTCTGCCCCCAAAACCTCCCGCTGGTGGCAAAGAAGGACTTGGCAACCCTACTCCCCTCAAAGCCTAGGGAATGTGAATTCAATTCTAATGGAATATTTGAACTGGTCTGGAAGGATCTGTGTCTAGTAGAGACATTCCTCATAATTTTAGCAGAGAGATAGCTGAGTAGCCAGCTTGGGCAAATGTAGCCGAATCACATGTGAGGGATCTCCAGGGTTGTTCGTCTGGATGTACTGAAATGTGTACGCTCCTGCCTATCACAACAAGCAGGAGGTATATCCCTGGGCGATTTCTCAACTCTCAATGCATCTTTCAGAATCTGCCCCACCTTCCCAGAAGGACAAAATAATCTGCATCGAGCACAAGGGATGTGTCCCAAAAAAAGAGGGGTGGGGAGACTGCAAATGCTGGTGGAGGAGGACTTTGACTCAAGGGTTCAACTAACATTGAATTGGGGCAGGATTATACCCAGCCACAGAACATGGCTTAAGAGTGGTGGGAAAGTATGGTTGCCAGCTCCGGGTTGGGAAATACCTGGAGATTTTGGGGGGCACAGCATGAGGAGGGTGGAGTTTGGAGAGGGGAGGAACTTCAACGCCATAGAGTCCAATTGCCAAAGCGGCCATTTCCTCCAGGGGAACTGATCTCTATCGGGTGGAGATCAGTTGTAATAGCAGGAGATCTCCAGCTGGTACCTGGAGGTTGTAATCAAACAACGGCCTGCAAGTGCTATTCAGGAGTATAGAATTCAAAATATGGCACAAGACAATTTTTTCCAGAATTAGGAAAACAAAAATGCAAATCTTGCTTTTAGGAAAATATATTGAGAACAATTTTCATACAGTCACACTTCTTGAGCAGAAAAATATGTAACAATTGGTCTAATGAAGACCGCAATTCATAGCATAACATAAAGCGTTACAATGTGAAAGTATATAGGCTCAATGGCTCAATTCTTATTCAATCCGTTTCAAAAGAGTCCATAAATATTGCACCAGTAGGCAACGGAAACAAGACGTCTTACTTTGCCGTCCAAACATACAGGAAAGGTACACTCCTTCATGCATTGAATGAATAGTGCACGGAAAGACTGAAGGCTTGAGAAAGTTTACACGAAATGGAATTATACCGGATCTCCATTGTTTCACGTCTTGTTTCCGGTACCTGGAGGTTGGCAACCCTATGGGAAAGGCAATGGGAGGAGCTGTCCTGGAAACGGAGGCTCCTGAGATGTCACTTTGGTGTCACAGATTGGCCATAAATGAGCTTGGGTAGGCAGGTGATGCTTAAACGTTGCAGATTACCAGCCATGTCACAGGTTCGGGACTAATTTATAGGATGTGGGGAAAGGGGCCATCGTGAGGTACGTTGAGGTGGCTGAAGCATTCTTGTGGTAAGGTCCACCCAACCCAGAAGGTGTCTGTGGGATGCTATTGTTGGTGTGCTGGAAGAAAATAATCCCAGCTTGCACCGAGGCAGATTCAAAATACTGCTTTGTGAGGCGGAAATTGCCTTTTCTTTTATTGTCGCAAGCAAGGTGTGCCCGTTGTTTCTTCTTCCCATGCCGGTCTAGGAGCCGTTGACCATTGCCCTCGACAGCCATGGGTGAGGCCAACCCCCACGGTGTATTGGCACCTTCTTCATTGTTCTGCTCCAAGAAATTATACGGGTGGCTTGGCTGGAGAACTGGCACAGGCCTTAAAGAAAGGTTTAGGAGGATGCCCTGAGCTCAAAGTGTCTGAGAAATAACAGATTCTTTGAGGAAAACGATATTTCTTGTGTTGAGAGGGGTATGGGAGTAGACATGTTCATGTCTGTCAAGACTGTGCCATACTGCAAACATGAATTTAAACACCTTGGCAACATGATAAGGAAAAATAGTATTGGCAGACCAGTGTCCGCGAGAGATAAGCAGCTTTGGGCGGGTAGCCTGCTTCTTTTTTTCTTTCTTTCCCTGAAGCTCTCCCTCTGCGCTAAAGCACTCGGGGCCCCAGATGACTCTATGGTGGAGCGAAGCTCTTCCGAATATATTTATTTTTTCAAAAAAAGAAACCGTTGCCGATGGAGAGCTTAGAAAAAGACCACTCGTATTCTGAACATCCCCAGCAGCCCGAGACCACGACTGAGGAGTATGACGTTCGAGGTAACAAAGCTTTTCCTTGGGAAAGTGAACTTATTGATGGATGCAGAGCTGCAGTTCAGTTGGATGTATGTATGTCTCAACTGCCCGATTCACTAGAAACACTCTCTGCTTTCTGATGGATTCGTGATAAAACTGTCCTCTGATTTCTCTTTTGGGGAGACGTGTGGGCGGTGGGTGCCTTTCAAAAATGTTGTTAGAGCGCCAGAGTTTTTCAGGTTTCAGCCCCCTCCCCATAATAAAAGGGTGATTAACAATAGTTTGGATGGCCAAGGCTAGTCCGATCTCATCAGATCTCAGAAGCTAAGCAGGGTCGGCCCTAGTCAGTATTTAGATGGGAAACTGCCAAGGAAGTCCAAGGTCTCTATGCAGAGGCAGGCAAGGGCCAACCCCCTCTGTTAGTCTCTTGCCTTGAAAACCTTACAGAGTAGCCATAAATCAGCTGCAGCTTCATGGCATTTTCTGCCACAACAATAGTCAAAAAGTTTTCAGTGTGGTGGAATGGTCTGAATACACTAGAAGAACACGTTTCTGGATGTGACCGGCAGACTTCGCCTGAAATGAAATTTGCGAAAGGGAGGAAGGCATCTTGTGCGGCGAAACGAGCCAGATCGACCAGGGATCCCGGAAGGTGTTCCCCCCCCCCCCGCATCTTCTGGGCATGGAATAGGGGTCACTGGGGGTGTGGGGGGAGGTACTTGTGTATTTCCTGCATTGTGCAGGGGGTTGGACTAGATGACCTTGGTGGTCCCTTCCAATTCTGTGATTCAGTGACCTACTTGTTCTCCAGGCCCTTGCTGTTCTCAAAACTGCATTGGCTGAAATAAAGCTTTCGCCAGGGCAGAAGGGGCCTTTGTGGAGGACAATCAGTATGGAGAGGGGGTGTTCCCTTCCCATTCCTTCTCTCCTACAATGATCCCTAAGGAGTAATTTGGAACTGTTAGGTCTATTGATGGTCTCGGAAACCAGTTAGGGGAAGGAAGAATTAAAACAGCAGCAGGTAGAATTTGCAGGGGGACTGAGGGAGGGTACATCCCCCCCCATAAATTCCCCTCTGTACATGTCCCTTCATTCCCACATGAGCAAAACATTGTTTCCCTCAAAATGTGCAATTCTGGTCTTACTTGAATGAGCATGCACCCACATGGCTTTCAAAGATCAGTAACTGCTTTCCTTTTTCATCACCTGTGCCATAACAGCCTCTCTGGTAGGAAATGCTGAGGATGCATGGGCTAGAGCTGTTCTGTAGCAATTATAACCCGCTCCATTCTAGATAAAAGATGGGCTGCTGTGGTCAGTTTAATGTAGGTAGCAATGGGTCATTGGTGGGTACATTCGGGTAGTATTCCTAGGGGACAGAACCGGGCCATTTACAAGCGTACCAGAAAGTTTCCGTTTTCATTTGTGGCACGGTTGTGAGAATGGAAAAGGGACAAACTCTTAACGTGTCTGACTCTTGCCGGATTGCAAGCCAGGTGTCTCGAAAGGTTAAGCATATTGGCCTCCTTCTGATTCCTTCTCCGTGACATGAAATAGGCTGTTTTTTGGAACCCAATTGTGGGTTGTTCCATTAAAATGGGACAATTAAATGGTTCCATTAAAATAAGCAATTATGCTTGTTCCATTAAAATGCCAGCTAGCACTTTGTAATTGCTTTTTTTTTTTTTTTTTTTAAGAGGGAACTTCAGAAATGACAGGGGAAGGCGGGAAACGGAACGGACAAACGTTTTTTTTTCTTCAATTGTACTTGGTAACTTGTGATAAACTTATTAGTCTCCTGCTCGAGACAGTGAGGGGTAGTGTTAAAACATTATTGAACTGGGTTCCTACCAGAATACTCTCTCTGTTGCATGCTGCAAATACCCCTTGCAGTGACTGGGGCCGCTTCCTATCAGGAACAAATGCTTCTGTAACACTATAAGGACTGCCCAAATTCCCAAATACTGAAGCACTTAGTAAGGAGAATGGTGCGCCTGAGATAGATTTTCCCTTGGCCTTCATAGTCCACACCATTATGGCATATAGTGATCATCCAGTGATTTATTAATTGTGTCTGAAGTTGGAGGGGGAGACACCAAAAATGCTACTTGTGTTCTTGCTGTCTGAACACAGCTGCCTACCCCAGAGCAAAACTTAAGTATGTTTGGAAACTTTGTAAGACCCTCTTATGTGGTTTGCACTTTGGGGGGCTAGGGTAAAGCCTTGTAGGAATTAGGAGATGAAAATATTTTTAGCTGCTCAGTTGGTGTTTGTTCAATTTTAATATATAGCTACAATAGTAAAATGCAGTGTTTTTCATTTTAATCTCTTCTCAAGTAGACTCTAGCCTTGAAGTTTGAGCAGACTATCAAATCAACCAACAACACCAAAAATCATTTCGGAGAAAATTGTCAGCAAAACCATTTTTTAAAATGGTCAGTTTCATTTTGGTTACACACACACACACACACACACACACACACACACACACACACACACACAAGGTTGCCAACCTCCAGGTGGTGGCTGGAGATCTCCTGCTATTACAACTGATCTCCAGCTGGTAGAGGTCGGTTCACCTGGAGAAAATGGCCGCTTTGGCCATTGGACTCTATGGCATTGAAGTCCCTCCCCAAACCCTCCCCTCCTCAGGCTCTGCCCCCAAACCTCCTGCTGGTGCTATTAATGTGTGCCAACCGGTTTAATAGGCCTTATTCGGTTATTTTTTAAACTTTTATTGATTTTAATCTGTGTTGTATTATATTGAATTTTATGCTGTGATGTTGGATTTTTTCTAGTGACTATTAGCCGCTCTGAGCCCAGCTTTGGCCAAGAAGAGAGCAGGGTAGAAATCTAATAAAATAAAAATTAAATTGAAAAACCCTATCATAATCAGCGATACAGGTGCTCCAGAGAAATAATAATATGTGACCTGAGTTGCTTGAATGTGGTGGGAATGTCCCTGTTCTCTGCCTTCCCTAAATGGCTCTTCCAATCCCTTGAAATTCTTTATCTCTAGCTAGGATAACATACTCTCTGTTTAGCTAGAAAGCATTTCAGGGTTGCCTTTTTCTAGAATTCTCCGGGCCCGCTAAAGCCTATTTGGGGTTTATTTAGGGTTGCCAACCTCCAGGTACTGGCTGGAGACCTCCTGCTATTACAACTGATCTCCAGCCGATAGAGATCAGTTTCCCTGGCGAAAAGGGCCACTTTGGCAATTGGACTCTATGACAGTGAAGTCTCTCCCCTCCCCAAACCCCGCCCTCCTCAGGCTCCGCCTCAAAAACCTCCCGCCGGTGCCAAAGAGAGACCTGGCAACCCTAGCTTTATTTCCTATTTACTGGCGAATCAGTAATCTATCATTATAGCTATCTGTCTTGCACTTTTTAATCCCACCCCGAGCTCCTTGGAGGCAGGGTGCATGGTTTTCCTGCCCCCCCCCATTTGTTTCTCACAACGACCCTGTGAGGTAGGTTAGGCTGAAAGAGTGGCCCAAAGTCACCCAGTAGCTGAGTGGGGATTTGAACCGCGCCCCCCCCCCCCAGTTTTATTCAGACAGTCTAACCACTCCAAGCTGGACCACTTAACACAGTGCTGTATTACTTTCCTCTTACAGAAACCGTCGTCATCACACGCCGTTTGAGAGACAGAGAGCTTCTCAGGAAAAGGAAAGCGGAAGCCGAGGAAAAAGACACTCACCAGTGGGTTCTGGGGTAAAGAAGGCAGATGAGAAAGTAGCATTTTATCTGAGCAGCTGAGAAATCTGTTGTTTCCCCGATGATATGTGAATTTCCTGCATTGTGCAGGGGGTTGGACTTGATGGCCCTGGTGGTCCCTTCCATCTGATTCTATGATTAACAAAATCTATAATTCTATATGCACTGGTTGAGGGGGGAAAAAACTTTTGCATCTATAAACACTGACAATACTCTAGTCTCTGGCCTTAATCCCAAAAAAGTTAGCTCTGCTGAAATCAATGGGACAAATGAGTCACTTAATTCCTGCCAAGACAGCAGGAGAAATTAGGGTTGCCAGCGCCAGGTTGGAAAATGCCTAGAGATTTGGGGGTGGCAGGGTTTGGGGAGGGACCTTGGTGGGGTATAATGCCCTCCAAAGAGGCAGGGTGCATGGTTTTCCTGCCCCCCCCCCCCATTTGTTTCTCACCAGGGGAAACTGATATCTGTAGTCTGGAAATCAGCTGTAATTCCGGGAGATCTCAAGGCCCCATCTGGTGGTTGGCAACCCAAGAGTGGCTGAAGGTGATGACGCTGCAGGAACAGGGGGCATAAGTAGGCCGGCATGAGGCTCTGAGGGGAGGGGCTGTGGCTCAGTGGCAGAGCCTCTGCTTGGCATGCAGAAGGTACCAGGTTCAGTCCCCGGCATCTCCAGTTAAAGGGACCAGGCAAGTAGGTGCTGTGAAAGACCTCTGCCTGAGACCCTGGAGAGCCTTGAAGAGGGGCTGTGGCTCAGCTTGTAGAGTCTCTGCTTGGCATGCAGAAGGTCCCAGGTTCAATCCCCGGCATCTCCAGTTAAAGGGAACTAGGCAAGTAGGTGATGTGAAAGACCTCTGCCTGAGACCCTGGAGAGCCCCGGCCTGTCTGAATAGACAATACTGACTTTGATGGACCAAGGCCCTGATTCAGTATAAGGCAGCTTCATGTGTTCATGTAAGTGTATGTCTTAGGTCTTTTATGCATGGCTGTTTCACTCGCTGTCACCCCTCTGACCACTTCAGGTCTCTGTTTTGATTATTCATGCCGTTTCTGACCATCAGAGGTCACCTTGCTCTTCCCCTGACTTTCCATGGGTTTTGCCCGCATTTTCAAATTCAAGAAAAAACTGGTCCCTGAAAACGTGGGCAAAACGTGGGGAAATGCAGGGGGAGAGCAAGGCGACCTCTGACGGTCAGAAACAGCATGCATAATAAAAAAAAAAGACTCAAAGTCATCAGAGGGGTGACAGCAAATGAAACAGCCATGCATAAAAGACCTCAGACTCCCGCAGGGGAAATGGCTGCCACATAGGGTTGCCAGCTCCGGGTTGGGAAATACCTGGAGATTTTGGAGGTGGAGCCTGAGGAGGGCGGGGTTTGAGGAGAGGAGGGACTTCAATGCCATAGAGTCCACCTTCCAAAGCGGCCATTTTCTCCAGGTGAACTGATCTCTCTCACCTGGAGAACAGTTGTAATAGCGGGATATCTTCAGCCACCACCTGGAGGTTGGCAACCCTAGCTGTCTGGCTGCTTGGGAGTCGTTGCTTAGCTCCCCCACTTCCTTCCTTCCTTTAGTGTAATGCCTTCATGTACAACTTGACAGGGATCAGAGCAAGAGCAAGAGGGCACGGAGGGGAAGAGGAACCGGGAGGGGCCGAGGCCAACGCCAGGCTCCAGAACCGCAGGCAGAACCTCAGCCAGGCGGAGCGGAGAAGAAACATGAGCTCACAGCGACCCCACTGGAGGAGAAAGCGGGGACCTCTCTGGATCCCCAAGTGGAATCTTCTCTGGATCCTCAAGCGGAGTTTGCTGTACATCCTCAAGCGGAGTCCTCTGCTCCCCTAGTGGAAACTGAAGAGTTGTATACCCCAAAGGAAGTAGCGGAATCACCCCCAACTGAACCTGCAATTTGTACTGCAAGTAAGAAAGACTGCAATCTTTGAGAATTTGGCGTTCGGCATTCCCTTTGGGAGAAATTTAATGGAGATTGGTCTGATACCCAAGTGGCGCCCCCTAACTTGTAGGGCTGCCAACTCCAGATTAGGAAATTCTTGAAGATTTGGGGACGGTGTCTAGGTAGGGACCTCAGTGGGGTACAATGCCATAGAGGCCACTAGGGTTGCCAGGCCCTTCTTTGCCATTGGCGGAATATTTTAGGGGCGGAGCCTGAGGAGGGTGGGGTTTGGGGAGGGGAGGGACTTCGATGCCATAGAGTCCAATGGCCAAAGAGGGCATTTTTCTCCAGGTGAACTGATCTCTATCGGCTGGAGATCAGTTGTAATAGCAGGAGATCTCCAGCTACTACCTGGAGGTTGGCAACCCTAAGGCCACCCTCCAAGTCTGCCATTTTCTCCAAGGGAACTGAAGTCGGGAGATCAATTGTAATTCCAGGAGATCTCCAAAACCCGCCTGGAGATTGGCAACCATACTCAAAAGCAGTGGCGTAGCGTGGGGGGTGCAGGGGGGGGCCGGGCGCAACATCGGGCGCAACATCTGGGGGGGCGCGCTCGCACTCGCAGCTCTCTGCCCCGAGGGGCCGAGTCTCCATGGCTGGGGGAGGGGGGCAGACCCCCCCCGTCCCCAGCAGCCGCTCTTCTCCAGAGTCCGCTCCAGCCTCGCCTCGCCCGCCAGGGTCTCAAGGGGAAGCCTCCCCTCCGGCAAAAGGGCGCTTCACCCGACCCGCCACCCCCTTTCCTCTCCAGTGGGGACCCAAGACGGCTCACGTCGTTCCCCTCTGCGGCATGTTAGTCGTTCCCCTCTGCGGCATGTTATCCTCACCCCCACCGGGTGAGGTGGGCCAGGCGGAGAATGCACGCGCTTGGCCGAGACCACCCAACACGCGTGCACGACGCAGCCGGGATTCGACCCCTGCCCCGCCGAGCCGAGCGTCCGCCAAGCCACCCTTCCTGGCGCCGCAGCCGGCCTGGCCGCTTGCTGGCAGGGAGGCAGGCAGGCAGGCAGGCAGGCCGGCCCCGCGCCTCCGCGCCAGCCTGGGGGCACGCGCACCCCCCCAGCCCCCCGGCCCGCTCACCTGCGCGGCGTCCAGGCGGCTCTTGCTCTTGCTGCGGGGCCAGCAGACGTGGCGCAGGGAGGCCCGGCCCGGCCCCCTCACCAAGCACCTGCGCAGCACAGGGAGCGGAGCCGGCCCGGCCCCTGCGCGGCACAGCAGCCCCGCTCCCGCGGGAACGCACCCTTTCGGCGCAAGGCCGGCCCTTCGCCTTCTGCCACCGGCCTTTCCTTCCAAGCCAGCCCCTGGAGCATGACCTGCAGCAAGACCCCCTCCCCAAGCCCCAGAAATCAAGCTGCCCTCCCTTCTGCGCCCCCCAGCAAAGCCAAGATTTGAACCCAGGCCTCCCAGGCCCCAGTTAGCACAACATGCTCTGCAGGGGACCAGTGCCCCCCCCCCCACAGGCCCTCTCCTTGGAAACACATTACAGCCCTGGCGGAGGCTGCGGACACCAGGATGCTCTTCTGAGAAGTGTTTGAAAATAAACTTGTATTTAGATGCATTTTACTTTAATTACATCAGTATTTTCATAACAAACAATACATGTGCTTAGGGGGTAAGGGTTTCTTTAACTAATCTAGTGGAAGTGACTCGAGTGACAAAATCCACGGGTTAGGGGGCGCAAATTACTTGCCTTGCCCCGGGTGCTGACAACCCACGCTACGCCACTGCTCAAAAGTCTTCTAGAGGGTGTTTATCCATTTCTTTATCCTGGTACCCAGGGGCAGATTGGGAAGTTAAAACAGCCCTGGAATTCACATGACATGACCAGCCCACATCATGCCATCAGCCCATCCACACGATTTTTCTCCACTTTGGCTGCCAAATTGCAACACTTTTTTAAAAGCATCCATCCACACGATGTCGAGATGTAGTTGTGGTCAAAGAACCCTTCTCCTTAAGGTTGCCAACCGCCAGGTCCTAGCTGGAGATCCCCTGCTATTACAACTGATCTCTAGCCGATAGAGATCAGTTCACCTGGAGAAAATGACCGCTTTGGCAATTGGACTCTATGGCGTTGAAGTCCCTCCCCCCCAGGCTCCGCCCCAAAAATCTCCTGCCGATGGCAAAGAGGGAGCTGGCAACCCTACTTCTCCTGTCCTGTGTAAACTCTTTCCCAAACCAGTTTCTCTAGTCTTTTGGGGAAGAGTGCAGTCCAAGTACATTATCACTCTGCCTGGATGGGAAATGTGCATTTTCAAAGGCCCTGCCCACGTGGTTGCCATTTTTCCTCTGAACCCGTGGTGACTACCATTTTCCTTCCTGCCCTCTCCCTGTAGGCCCCTAAAGGCCTTTCCTCCACTTTCCCTGCCAAGTTGTGCTGAAGCATTACGGTGTGGCTTGGTAGCGAAAGGGAAAATGAGGGGAAAGGACAGGTTCAGAGTTATGGATAGGGTTACCAGGTCCCTCTTTGCCACCGGCGGGAGATTTTTGGGGTGGAGCCTGACGAGGGCGGGGTTGGGGGAGGGGAGGGACTTCAATGCCATAGAGTCCAATTGCCAAAGCGGCCATTTTTCTCCAGGTGATCTGATCTCTATCGGCTGAAGATCAGTTGAATTAGCAGATCTCCTGCTACCACCTGGCAGTAGGCAACCCTAGTTATGGAGGGTTCTGAGATCTGCCTCCCAAGCTCTGTTGTGACTAGAGAGAGGGCATTTTCAGTGGTGGCCCCTCACCTTTGGAACGCCCTCCCCATTGCTTCTTTCTTAAAGTGTGCCCTTAAAAAAAAAAAAATGACACAACAGGAGGGAAGCTGCTTGCTTTGGTACCTATACTTTGTTACTGGAGAGCCACAGCAACAAGCAATGCTAGTTCCTGAAGTTAAAAATCCAAATCCCTTTCAATGAAGAATTGAGTAAGCAAAGCTTTCATTAGCTCCACATCCAGAATGCATTATGACTGCTGCCTGCTTATAGGAAAATTCAGCTGTGAACTGGCCCAAGAGTACAAAACAATCCAGGAGTAGGTCTAATAATCCAGGGAATTAAATGGCTCACCTATTGAGGAAGAGCCCAGAGGCGCAGTGGTCAGCTGCAGTACTGCAGCCAAAAGCTCTGCTCACAACCGGAGTTCGATCCCGACGGAAGTCGGTTTCAGGCAGCCGGCTCAAGGTTGACTCTGCCTTCCATCCTTCCGAGTTCAGTAAAATGAGTACCCAGCTTGCTGGGGGTACAGTGTAGATGACTGGAGAAGGCAATGGAAAACCACTCCGTAAGCATAATAGGTCATTTATGCATGGGTACTTGGACTCATGTTCGCCCCGTCTGACTCGGTTGTTCCGTGGAGTTCTGCATGCGTTTCCCCTCCACTAGAAATGACCTCGCTGCCAGCCCTTGCAATATCTGGGTCTTCCCATTCCTCTGTTAACCTGACTCTTCCCTCTCCCCTGAGCTCAGTCCAGCTGAAATCTCCCTGCAGAAGGCAAAGCAGGGAAAACAAAAGTTGGGCTTCTCTCACAGCCAATCACAAAGCAGTCTGTAAAGAGGTGGGGATTCAAATACTTCCTGCTTCCTGAGAGCTCTTGCCGAGCAAAAGAAAGGCTTTTTAAAACCGAGCCTTGGATTTCTCCCCCCGCTTCCTTTCAGATCGCTCCGTTTTTTGTTCTTAACATGCATTTTTATGCAGCAGTTTGCGGGGGGGAATCTTCTCTCACAGTGAGCACTGCAAAGTAAGCCAATTACAACTCAGCATTTCAAGGGGCAGGGACTTGATTTGAGCTTAGAGACTGCTGGTGCAGAGATTCCCAACTGGAAAGTGTGGGTCCAGCCAGCAACGAACCTCAGATAAAACACTCATGCATAAATGACCATAGTCTGCCTAGTAAACGTCATGATGTGTCATCACCCCATGGGCTAGTAATGACCCGGTGCTTGCACAGGGGACTACCTTTACCTTTACCACCTACTGAAGGATCTTACAGTGTGGATCCCCCTGACAAAGGCTGAAGCTGCCCCACCTCTCCAAAACAGAATATTAGCAGTGCAATCTTAAACATAGTTATACCCTTTGAAGTTCATTGAGGTCAATGGGTTTAGAAGAGTGTAACCTTGATGGCCCAGGCTAGCCTGATCTTGTCAAATCTCAGAAGCTAAGCAGAGTCAACCCTGTACTTGGATGGGAGACCACCAAGGAAGTTCAGGGTTGCTGCACAGAGGCAGGCAATGGCAAATCACCTCTGAACTACTCTTGCCTTGAAAACCCCACGAGAGGCCATCATAAATCAGCCATAACTTGACAGCACTTCCCATCACAGTAGGTACTCTAGAAATTAGCCAAAAATTTGAAAAATAATAATCTTGCCTTTCTCTCCTATCTGGGGCTCAATTCAGCTTATATAATATACACCAACAGACCTAATAGTGATAACTATACAACTTAAGAACAAATTAAAAACAAACACGCACACACACAAATTATAAAACCAGAACCAGGCCTACCATGTCACACTGTCATGGCGTATCAGGGATTATGTTGATTTTTGATGTTGTGATTAGTGTTCTTGAAACAATTTCATCCCTAAGCAAAACTCTTTTTACTGAGGACATTTTTCCTGTTTTTTTAAGCAGGACTAGAGGAGACACCCAGATCAGAACAACCAGAAATGCTGGCGTCCGTGGAAAATGACCATTTGGAACAAGAGTTGTATCCCTCTCTTTAATTTAAAAATTGGCAGGCAGGCAATAATCGTTTCTGTCCGACACGTAACACTGTTAGAATACACAATCCTTGTTATTCTTATGTGACCAATAAAACGGGGAGGACTTTACTGTCGCTCTCTGCAAATTTGTTGAAAAAAACATTGTTAAAATGTTCAGCTCAGCAGCAATGGCTCAGAGGACCACAGAAGTTTGACCAGAAAATGACCCTGTGTGTCTTAAGCACAAGGAGGGTAGAATTGAAGAACATCAGCAGATGTCTTGGCTGTTAAGAAGAAGGCTAAGTAGGATGGAACCTTTTCCTCTGTCCCCAGTCCTAACCTCTGCATTCATTTGGTTTGAAAAACCTACAAATTGTAGGGTCCTCAGTTGCACATATAGCTCTCTCCACACTTATGCTTGCATGCACACAGGCTCTTCAGACCTTTGGCAGAATGTGTGGGCATCAAGGCTTGCAAGCACATGCCCTCTGCACATTCAGCATATGTGCAATTACTGCAGGAGGGGGGCTTGAGTGGCGCCACAATTTCAGCCAGTGGTCCAGTAAACCTGATGTCCTACACTGAACAATTACGGAGAGTTGCGGCTGGTTCACAGTTCAATCCTATGCAGAATTATTCCAATCTGAGCCTACTGAAATCAATGGGTGTAGACTGGAATAAGCTTTCCTAGGCTCGCAGCAGTAGTAGTTTTCAAACTGTGCTCTGGGGAACTTTTGGGATTCCTCTGGTACCAGTTGGTGGTTCCTCATTGAGAAAACCAGTACTGGCAGATCAAGTTTCCTGAATGAAAACTTGCTCCCCACTACTTCCTGTTTCCATGGTTACCTAGGGTCCATTCCCATTCATTTTGGGGCGACACTGAGATCCAACAGGAAAGTTCAGTCCTCCTTGTGAACTGAGTTTGCACCCTTCCCAGACAGTGTCAAGTAAAATGGCTGCCATACCCACACAGTGTCCAACCAGGTATTACTGTGATCTTTCCCAAAACTTCACAGCAAAGCAAGTTTCAGAATGGTCGAAGAAAAGCCAGGGGAACCCCCGGAGGTGCGTGAATACACCACAGTGCGGTGGGGAAGCAGAGAGGAAAAAACCCTCTTCTCAATAGCATTCAACCCAGACTAGATAACCCATGTGGAATTGGCCAAAGAGTCCCTAGGAAAAACAGGTGGTGTGCAAAGCATCCCTGGAAGGTATGACATTTGCAGAACTGTGCCTCTGAAGCACAGGAACCTATGGCAGTAGTATGCGCGAAAAGGATCTAGGGGTCTTGGTAGACTATACATTGAACATAAAGTCGTTTCACAGATAGTTTGTGGCCTGGATGCCAAAGTACAGTGGTTTTTCTCCAGTCTTTCTCACTTCTTCGTTTTCTATTTCTTTCTTTAATTTTTTTTTTGGGGTAGTTCTTCCATGCTTTCTCAAACTGGACACAAGGGGCGAAAATGCACGGTCGCTTTAGCCTCCTTTATTCCCTGTTTCAGCCAGGATTCAGCCAGGATTGAATGCACGTTTGGGGAAAACACGTGTTCGATCCTGGCTGAAACAGGGAATAAAGGAGGCTAAAGCGACCATGCGTTTTTGCCTGAGGTTTCTGAAAGCATGAAGAAATGGCAAGAAAAACATGGAAAGCAAGCAAATGGAAATGGAGGAAGGTTGAAAGCTCAGAGAAAAAGCTGCAATTCGAGAAAAAGCTGCTATTCGAAACCCAAACTACAAGGAAACCTCTGTGTGAAAAGTCCCTGATGTTTAACACAGAATCTAGGCTGTTACCGCACTTGTATTCCCAGCAATGTATTAAGAGTTTGAAAATGTTATAAAAAATACTGTTCGCACTTTCTATGTATTCCCACCGATGTATTAAGAGTTTGAAAACGTTATAAAAAATACTGTTCGCACTTTGTTTGGCCCCTTTAGCTGTGAAGACGTCTTCCAACCATTTAGAAGCCGTGGTATCCAAAAACCCTTTTAAAGGTTTTTTATAACATTTATAACATTTTCAAACTCTTAATACATCGCTGGGAATACAAAGTGCGGTAACCCCCCTAGTCACCCTCATGGAATCCTCAATTTTCTTTTCTTTTTTTAAAAATAAGTTTTTTTCTGTGGGCTTAAATACAGATAATACCACTTCCAGGTTTGCCCCAGGCCCAGTACAGAAAATGTGTGCTGGTAGTTCTCTTAGATTCTGAGGTGTGTGGGGCGCTGAATAAGACCAAGGCCACAGTGCACAGGATGAGGAGAGATGTTTGTGGGGAACACTGTGGGCTCCGCTCCCGAGATCTTTACACTCGCTGCCAAAACTGACCAAAATGGCTTCTCTGGGAGGGGTTGGATGAGGGAGGGGCAAGCGAGAAAGGGGCAGGGGAAGAGAAACCAGAATTTCACAGAAATTGCCTCAATTAGCTTCGCTTCGGGATCGAGGCCAAATTTAAAATCGTGATAAAACGGGTTCCTGAAAACGCAGGACAAGTGCGTAGCGGCTGGGAAGTGACTTCCAAAGGTCAGAAAAATCATGAATAATCGAAAGGAGGCCTTGAAGCAATCCTGCAGGGATCGTGAGGCTAGGGCACTTTTAGACAGCCCAAATAATCCACTTTCAATCCACTTTCACTGCACCTTAATGATCGTTTGCAAGTGGATTTTGCCAGTTCACACCATAAAATCCACCTTCAAAGTGCATTGAAAGTGCATTATTTGGGCTGTATGAAAGTGCCCTAAGTAACCAAGCATAAATGGCCTATGTGTCAGTCCCAAACAAAATTGCCGCCCCCCCCCCCGCCGCCACGGTTTACCAAGATACTTCCAGGTTTCTTGATCCGGGGACACTGTTAATAGGATTTATAGAGGGGGCACATGGACAGTTCCCGCAGAAAGCTTGGAGCGGCGACAGTTCTGCTACTTGGGAGGATGGGGGTTGGTAGAACATTTTCATTCCGAACAATTCTTCCCCCTCAGCACCCCATCCATTTTGTTCTGCATTTTCTCCCTTTCCCACAGATAAATCCCAACTCAAATCATACAGCTAGAAGCATGGGAATGATGAAAGAAGATGCGTATTTGCCCAAAGCCTGTAATTTATTTGTATCGCAGTATCTGGTGGGATTCTGGCCCCAAACGTGTTCAGATTTACTTTTTTTTTACAGTACAGAATTCTAGACCTGTAATCCCTTTTCCAGTGTACATGGAACAGAAAAACAGCCATATAATGACTCTTGCTGAGTTAAATTTTCTCCTGACCTTAGTGAAACTGATCAGCAGCAGGTTCAGGCCGAACAAAAGAAAGTACTTCACACAATACATAAACTGCGAAATTCGTTATGAGAAGATGCGGTGATAAACCATGCGTTTACATGACTGAAGAACGGGGTAAAACATACAGTCATGGAGGTGATAGGCATGATAGGTAAAGGGAACCTCCATATACAAAGTCAAAATACCTTTGAACACCTGGTGCTTGGAACAGGCAAAGACGTTTGAACCCTGGCAGGTAATGCATGAAGCTATCGGGCTAGACACAGTTGGACAAGCCCCTGGTTTAATCCATTAGGGCATTTTTCAGGGTCTTGCGATGCTCAGATCGGTGCTCTGATGTCAAACCACTTGCTCTTTCAGACTGGTTTCAAGAACCAATCTGTACATGTCAATAAATCATGTTAAAGACGTTATACCATTTAAGACTTGGGGGCGGGGTGGGGATTCCATGTTTGAATTCATCCCGTGTTTTAAAAAAAGCCCCTTGCCCATAAAAACCTAGCATTTTGCAGTGTGTGTGGGGGGTCTTTCCCCTTCCATCTAGTTCCACAAGCAGTGTGTTTTCATTCAGGAGAACATTCAAACATGCCATCCGGCGGCAACGCCCAAAGCCTGAAACGGTACGGTCCAAGGAACATTTTTAGCATGCTAAAATTTATTTGCCTCTGTACAACTTTGCTTGGTGCTTGCCCAGTGTTGAGCTCACTGGATCCATGATTCTGACAATACGTTGTCGAGCTAGGATTGGCCAGGTTGTAACTCGGAGAACCAGATTTTACCTTGGACGTTGCAGCAGGTTATGCAGCCATCAGTTACGACTTCTGTGGTCCTTCCGCGTATCTTTTTAAATATACGCTTAAAAGTCCTGGTCATTTCGCTGAAGCGGGTGAGCGGAAGGACCAGAAAAGGGCGGGATGGTTGGTCGGAGGGGCTTCCCAAACCCCCATCGCATCACTTATGTTAAAGTCTGGTTCTCTGTAAGACAGCTCGACAACAGTATTCTGAGCCATTTCTTTACGATAAACCCTCTGTCTGTAAAAGAAGCAGACAGATGAGAGAAACCTTCAGTCCATTCTGACTTGGAATCATTAGCCATTTATGCACGGGAGGTTTTGCCTTGGATTTGCCGCTCTATAGATGCACATTTTCCCCATCCGAATTCTCAAGACTCTACTCGGGGGCTTATTTTTGAGTGTTAAGAATTTGGATGGGGAAAATGTGCATCCAGAGAGCAGCAAATCCAAGGCAAAACCTCCCATGCATGAATGGATTATTATTTCCTGGATAGCTAGGAGGCTGAAAAAAAGAAACCGATTAAACTGAATGGAACAGCCGCCTTCTCTCAAGGCATTTGTTTTGTGGGACGCCGCGAGAGTGGACAGGAAGCTTTCCTACACCTAATCTCTGAGCAGTTAACAAACATCTGAGCATTAGGACGGAAGATTACTGCGCACTAAACCTGAGCAAAAACAGAGATCTGACTTGAGGCTAGTCAGGAGCAAAGAACACAATTAATGCACCGGGTCCCTTTGCCTCCTTCAAAAAACAAAGTACCCAACAGAAGATATCAGCAGCGATCAGTAAAAATTCTGACAAAGTCTACTACGGGGAAAGTTGTTTATTGCAGATGCATTCCCAAAGCCTTTTGAAACTTACTCCGAACCCTCGCCAAAAGGAAGTGTGATTCACTGAACCGTCCCCCTCCCCTCTGCCTCTACTTATTTGCCCAAAAGGATTTTTGATTTGTGAGTCACCGAAAACTCGAAATTAAGGCAAGCACACACCTAGCTATTCATAATTTGCTCGCAATCGGCTAAGCCCCAAGAATGGAAAGAGAAAGAGAGGTCAGCGAACTGGCGGGTTTTGGAAAGGCAGGAAAGCCCCATAAAATCAAGCCCAGGAGAACTAAGAGCGGGGTTTTTTCCCCCTAACATTCTGCAGTCACTTCGGCTTTAGGCCGCTGTGTTGTCAAACATCACAGTCTTCCCCCCCAAAAGCTGCCTTGTGTCTGTCCCCCACCGTCCGCTAGACATTTATGGTGACCAAAAACCACAGGCCACATTTCCATCATCCCGTCTCTCTCAGGTCTTTTACACCACAGTTCTTACTGGAGCATCCAACGGCGTCAGAGGAATGCTATGATGGCCAGGGCAACATGCTCGTGCGCCGAAGCCAACAGAAGCCCCCCAGAATCCGTGGCCAAGCACAGGCCTCGCCCTGCATGGCCGTCCAAAGGCTCCCCGCTCTCCCTCGCCTTCAAATGGCCGAAACAAATCTTTCCACGTTGCTGGAGTACGCGGCGTGTCGCAGGTAGGCGCCGGGGTTGCCGAACTGCCCGCCGGCGTTGTACCCGTGGGCCAAGGAGCCGTAAGAGCCGGGGGACATCCTGCCGTAGAAGTCCATGGGGTCGTTCCCGAGCGGGGAAGCCGCCGGCACGGCCAGGCGGGCCGAGGCCCCGAAGAGGTGCCCGCCGCCGCTCTGAGGGTAGGCGCCTTGGTTCACCTGGAGCGGCTGGGCGGCAGCGGACAGCTGGTAGGAGTACGGCACGGCGTTGGGAGGCCTGGGGAGGCCAGGCCCCGGCGGGCAGCCTTGGCCAGAGTAGGCCGCAGGGCCTGCGAAGGAGCAGTTGGCGCCAGGGGAAGTGGCCGCGTCCGGGTTCTGCTGCTGTTGGGCCAACTCCGGGCCGGGCTGGGCCATGAGGGGTCCCAGGCCGAAAAGGGGCGGCGGGGACGGGTAGCAGAGGGCCTGGGGAGGCGGGTAAGGGGAGGCCAGGCTCTGGGCCTGGGCCTCGTGCATGTAGGCCGGGTAGGTGGAGAGGTCACTGCGCTTGAAGCGCTTGCGGCGCCGCAGGAAGCTGCCGCTCTCGAACATGTCCCGGGCGTGGGGGTCGAGGGCCCAGTAGCTGCCCTTGCCCGGCCGGCCGGGCTCGCGGGGCACCTTGACGAAGCAGTCGTTGAGGGTGAGGTTGTGGCGGATGCTGTTCTGCCACTTGCGGGGCCCGTCGCGGTAGAAGGGGAAGCGCTCGGTGATGAAGCGGTAGATGCCCCCCAGGGTCAGGCGGCGCTCGGGGGCGTGGGCGATGGCCATGGCGATGAGGGCGATGTAGCTGTAGGGGGGCTTCCCGCGCTGCACCGGCCGCTTCCTGCGGCGGCCGGCGGGCCGCAGGTCCCCCAACGACGAGGCCTCCTCTTCCGACGGCTCGGCCTCGCGGGGAGCCGCTTCCAGCTTGACCGAGGCCCCCAGCCTGGACGGGGGCCCGGCCTCAGGGCCCGCCGGGCACGTGGAGGCCGGGGGGCTCTGGGCCGTCATGCCAGGCCCCGACGGCGGCGGGGGAGGCGCGCCAGGCTCGCTGCTCCGGCCTGCCGTCGGGAAGGGGGTCCCCGGGGCGCCCTGGGGACCGTGGAGGGGGCGAGCGGGGAGGAGGGCAGGGGGCGTCGACCCCCCCCCCAGGCACCCGACGGGCTCGGAGTGCGAGTCCACCCCGGGCAACTCCTGCCCTCGCCGTCGAGGTTTCGGCTGGGAAGGAGATCCCCGAAGAAGGCGATCCCCGAAGAGCTCCGCCGGCCAGGAGAAGGGGCCGCCGCGCCCTCGGGGTGGGCTCCGCTCCGACGGGGCGGGTCGCGGCTGGGGTCGGAAGGCGTCGCGCCCCCCCCCCCAGGGGGGCAGCTCGGGAAGACGGCGCCGCTTCCTCGGGGCAAGACCCGAGAGATCCCCCGGGGGGCGCAAGGAGAAGGATCCCGACGGGGCGCGCGGCTACCCCGCAGACGGCGGGCTTGGATCTCCACCCGACGTCCCGGACGGGTCCCCGACGTTCCCCGGGGGGCTCCCCGGCCCCCTGCCCGAGCTCTCCGGAGCCTCTCCTCGCCGGCCGGCCGGATGAGCCCGTCGAGCGGCTCCTGCCCGCTTTTTGTGCCGCCCTCCCCGCCGTCGGGGCCCGCAGGCGGACGGCGGCTCCCTCCCTCCTTCCCTCCCTCGCGGCTGCCCTGCCCCAAAGGGGACCGGCGGAGGCGCGGCTTCCCCCGGGGATGCCCAGGGCGCCGTCGAGCCGCCGGGCTTGGCTCGGGGAGGGGCCCGGGCCAGGAGCCGGGAGGGGCCGCCCGCTGGGGACCCCCCCCCCCGGGCGGAAGAGGGCGGCCCAGAAGTCTTTTTTACTAATTAATTCTTAAATCTTTTCTTTTATTAACCTTTTTTTTTAAAGATTAATAAAAGAAAAGATTTAATAATTAATTTAATATTAATTTAATATTAATCTTTTTAAAAAAAGATTAATCTTTTATTAATCTTTTTCCCCCCCTTGAAAAATATAAATGTCAAAGAGATCAATCAATATTAACAATAGGATTAGGATTAGGATTTTGTGCAAAGGAGATTACTGATTTAGCCCAAGATGAAGGGAGGTGTAGGGGGAGTCAATAATTCTTTATTATATATACATTTTTTTTAACAATGTTACCTATTTGTTTTTGCTTTTTACTGTTTATGTCGTTGTTAAACTATGTGATTAATTGGTTCTTGTAGGTTATCCGGGCTGTGTGACCGTGGTCTTGGTATTTTCTTTCCTGACGTTTCGCCAGCAGCTGTGGCAGGCATCTTCAGAGGAGTAACACTGAAGGACAGTGTCTCTCAGTGTCAAGTGTATAGGAAGAGTAATATATAGTCAGAAAGGGGTTGGGTTTGAGCTGAGTCATTGTCCTGCAAAAAGTATCAAAGGTAATGTGATAGGCAATTTTTGCAGGACAATGACTCAGCTCAAACCCAACCCCTTTCTGACTATATATTACTTTTCTTACACACTTGACACTGAGAGACACTGTCCTTCAGTGTTACTCCTCTGAAGATGCCGGCCACAGCTGCTGGAGAAACGTCAGGAAAGAAAAGACCAAGGCCACGGTCACACAGCCCGGATAACCTACAAGAACCAATGAACTCTGACCGTGAAAGCCTTCGACAATATGTGATTAATAATTTTGGGAAAATAATAATAATAAAAAAAATTTTTTAAAGGGACAGCCAACGACCCGAGGGGGCTCATGGAGGGGGGGCGGCCCCCATCTGGCGGGGTGGGCGGCCCCCTCCTCCTGCGTCGGCTGGGGGTGCCTCCCCACGGGACACATGTCTGGGGCGGCAAGGAGGGGGCTGTTCCGCAGCAAACAAAGGTTGCAACTAACCCAGGCTTGCCACTCAACCGGAAAGGCAGGTTCACACCTGCGGGTTTGTGACCTGGTTTCTCTCTTCAGCCCCCCCCCCCAAAAAAAAACCTAGCTTAGTGTAGTGGTTAAGAGCGGTGGTTTGGAGCGGTGGGCTCTGATCTGGAAAACCAGGTTTGATTCCCCACTCTTCCATTTGGGCAACCTTGGGCTAGTCACACTCTCTCAGCCCCACCTACCTCACAGGGTGTCTGTTGTGGGGAGGGGGAGGGAAGGTGATTGTAAGCCGGTTTGATTCCTCTTTACATGGAAGAGAAAGTCAGCATATAAAAACCAACTCTTCTTCTTAGCAAGTTAGTTTATGGGGCAGCACGGAGGGGGCTGTTTCACAGCAAACAAAGTTACAACTAACCCAGGCTTGCAGTTGCCACTCAACAGGAAAGGCTGGTTCACAACTGCAGGTTTGAGACCTGGTTTCTCTCTTCAGCCCCGCTCCCCCCAAAATACCTAGCTTGGTGTAGTGGTTAAGAGCGGTGGTTTGGAGTGGTGGGCTCTGATCTGGAGAACCGGGTTTGATTCCCCACTCCTCCATCTGGGCAACCTTGGGCTAGTCACAGCTCTCTCAGCCCCACCTACCTCACAGTGTGTCTGTTGTGGGGAGGGGAAGGGAAGATGATTGTAACCCAGTTTGATTCCTCCTTATGTGGTAGAGAAAGTCAGCATATAAAAACCAACTCTTCTTCTTCATTAGCAAGTTAATGGGGCAGCAAGAAGGGGGTGTTCTGCAGCAAACAAAAGTTACAACTAACCCAGGCTTGCCACTCAGCAGGAAAGGCCGGTTCACACCTGGAGGATTGAGACCTGGTTTATCTCTTCTGCCTCCCCCCCACCCAAATCTGGCTTTTTGAAATCTGGAGGGTGCTATCCACCAGCATAGTGCGTGGGGGAAGAGTGGTATGTAGCCCTCGCCTCCGCAGGGTTGACTCAGAAGCAAGCCGCTGTGGCTCAGCGGTAGAACATCTACTTGATATGCAGAAGGTCTCAGGTTCAATCCCCGGCATCTCCAGTTAAAGGAACCAGGCAAGTAGGTGATGGGAAAGACCTCTACCTGAGACCCCGGAGAGCTGCTGCTGGTCTGAGTAGACAATGCTGACTTACATGGTCCAAGGGTCTGATTTGGTATAAGGCAGCTTCATGTATTCATGTGTCTCAATGGGATGTTCATCCAAGTAAGCAGGGATAGCTTCCCAGCTTTCCCTCTAGCCCAAGCTGGGTTCGATCAATCTCTCCTCTTTTCAGGAGATATCTCATAGAATCATAGAGTTGGAAGGGGCCACCAGGGTCATCTAGTCCAACCCCCTGCACAATGCAGGAAATTAACAACTACCTCCCCCCCACATCCCCAGTGACCCCAACCCTCCCTCCGCCATGCAGGATCCCACAATCAAAGCACTCCCGACAGGTGGCCATCCAGCCTCTGCTTAAAGACCTCCAAAGATGGGGACTCCACCACCCTCCCAGGCAGTGCATTCTACCATCGAACAGCCCTCACCGTCACAAAGTTCTTCCTAATGTTCAGGTGGAATCGCTTTTCTCTTAGTTTAAATCCATTACTCCGTGTCCTAGTCTCCGGAGCAACAGAGAACAAGCTAGTTCCCTCATCAATGTGACATCCCTTCAAATATTTAAACATGGCTATCATGTCTCCCCTCAACCTTCTCTTCTCCAAACTAAATCTCCATTGATTTCCACTGATTTCCTTCCAAACAGAGACACAAAAGCCAACGGCCCACAGGGTTAGTGACAGAGGGGTCTCCTCTTGGGAAGAATGTTCCATCTGGTAGGAAGAATAAGAAATCTGGCACAGTTTTCTATTTTATGATTATGGGGCAAGATTCTGGCAAAACCAGGCACTTTTTACAGATTTGCCTTGAGGAGCTACTGTGTAATCTCTTCCAGTACTTGAGGACGGCCCAGCTTGAATGTAGTGGGGCTGTATCAGCTGTAATCTGCCCATTTCTACACAGTTTTTTGCCCTCAAATCGCAGCTGACTTATGGTGACCCCATAGGGTTTTCAAGGCAAAAGATGTTCAGAGGTGGTTTGTCTCCATGTCAGGCCCCTGGTATTCCATGGAGGACTCCCATCCAAATACTTGCCAGGGTCCCGGCAGAGAGTGTGTGGCCGGCCCAAGGTCACCCATCAGGCCTCTATGAAAGGAACAGGACGTTTTTTCCCCCTCCAGGCCTGCCCGCAACCATAGTTCCACCAATTTATTTCTGTCGGATGAAACTGTTTGGTGTACAGATGCACTGATTTGAGTGTGCCATGATAGTGCTGCCAGGTTACTTTCATGCTGCTGTGAGCCAAACGTGCGCAAGCAGACGGCGCCATTTGCACACTCTTCTCCCAAACTGTATTTGCTCTCCTGGAACAGCTTCTGCCTTCTGGCTCCAAGGAAAAGCAGGCATGGGATCATCCTAGTGGGAGCTTATGTCTGCAATCCCAAGATCACTTACTAGGGAGCAAGTCTAATTGAATTCTAAGGGATTTACTTCTGAGAATACATATTTAGGGTTGCGCTGAATGGCCCTGGGCTTCCTAGGATCTAGAAGAGATGTTTGAACGCACGGTGTTCCATGTTTTCCCAAGACAAAGCACCTCAGGACACCAGGGTGCTGAGCACAATCGGCCAGGTGTGGCTCTGTTATGCTTTGAACATGAACTTCCAAAAGGCATCCCAGTGGTCTCCTGAGCAGAGTTTACCCAGATGTAAGCCACTGTCATATTAATGAGCTTACTCCCAATGGGAGTGGTATGATTTTATGTTAGAGAAAGATTGCTGGGGGACCTGAGATCAAATCCACACCTAATGCATCTCACCTTGGGCTGATTGCTTTTTTTCTCTCAGCCTAGCCCACCTCACAGGGTTGTTGTGAAAACAAAACAGAGGAAAGGAGAACCTGGGACTGGGAGGAGGTATGGCTTTAAAATGAGATAATGAGCATATACTTGCATTCTGATCTTGCAGATCTTTTCTCAGAAGCACTTTATGCACTGAATTTAAAGGGTCTGAGCCCCCTGTAAACACAGAATTGCAAGCTTGGGGTGCTGGATAGTGGACTTTTTGGCCTGCTCCAGATTTGAGAATCACCAGCAAGAGATCAAACAAGGATTACTTATTTATGTGGCATATTTGGCACCCATCATTCTCAATTTTATCTTCACAACAACCCTGCAAGGTAGGACAGGCTGAGAGAGTGTGGCTGGCCCAAGGTCACTCAGTGAACTCCCATGGCAGAGCAGGAATTCGAACCTGGGTCTCTTAGATCTGAGTCCAAAACGCCAACCATCTCGATATGCTCCCAAGCGTCAGTCTTTCTGGTGGAAGACGAGAATGCTAACCTTAATAGCGAGCTATAGGACTGAGGTGAGAAGATTATTGTCTCAGTGCCTGACAGATTGCAATTTAAGTTATTCTGAAAAGATACAGATAGAAAAAGTAAAAGGAAGCAGGGAGGGTAGGGGTAAAGAAGATTATTCTGTGATCAAAATTCTAGGCAAGGCTTGATTGCTAGATTTTATATCTATTCCATTTACTACAACCCTATTTCTATTGCAAAAGAAATAGGGTTGTAGTAAATGGAATCATTCAGGACATCATTTTTATACAGGGGAAAAGGCTGTGGTTTTAAGGTGAAAAATCGGTAGTGTACATTGCTTGTTATGTATTATACTGGTTTGGGCATTGTTTTCCAAATTTGTAATTTAGTTTTATTGAGTTGCTTCACTGTACACTTACTGTTTTTATTGCACTTTGAAAAATCGTTTTAATCCACCTTGAGATTCAGTGAGAGAGAAGTAAGTAAATAAATACCTGGGCGTATAGGCAAACAACTGTACTGAACAATATTTATGATTTGTACACAGTCGCAACCTGAGAAATAGGAGAGCTTGGTGCTTGAAGGACCATCAGACATCTGCAACATGTTAGCAAAGTTTGCGCTTAAAGGGGGAAAACGGTAATTAATTAGCCCCCTATTCTTGTATGGCTCTGGAATTCTAACCTATTTCTTCCTTAATAAGACCTATCGATCCTTTCCCAGGAGACTTTCAAAGTCCTGTGAGATTCATCGAGGACTTAAATATGAGCTGGGACGGAGTGTCTGAGTTGATACTTGTAGGGTAGAGACCTCTTGCTGAGAAATGGCCCCATGGAGTGAAAGGGGCTTCCAGAACAGGGCATGATCCAACCCTAAAATCCCAAGGTTTTATGGTAGGGACCATGGCCGGTTCTGGGCTTGTCGCGACTGCGTTTTGTTTACTCTGGGGTAGAACCGACTTATGTTTGGAGTAGAGTGAGCAGTAGAGTGGGCCAGTTTTGGCTGCACCTTTTGATCCAGGCCGATCGCAACGTAAAGTAAGCTGTTCTTTAGGGGTTGTGTGTCTGAAAAACGACTTCAAAGCCAGTTCTGGTTTGGGCTCCGGTTCTCCAAGAACAGACCCCGCCCGGTGCTGGGGAGAGTCTAGTTTTGGTTTCCCTGTAGAAACACAGTTCAAGAAAATCCTGGTTACTTTGCCAGGGGAAGCGCGTTCCTTGTAAATCAGAGAAAGATCAGGATGGGTAGCTATGTTAGTCTGTCTGTCTTCTGGTTACCCTACCAGAAATGTTGTTAGTCTTTAAGGTGCTACTGGACTCTTGTCATCCTTTAAGGTGCTACTGGACCCTAGCAGAAATGTTTTTAGTCTTTAAGGTGCTACTGGACTCTTGTCAGTCCTTAAGGTGCTACTGGTCCCTACCAGAAATATTGTCAGTCTCTAAGGTGCTACTGGACCCTACCAGAAATATTGTCAGTCTTTGAGGTGCTCTTTTCTATTGTAAATCGGGGCCTCAATTGACAAAGCAGTCCGGTAACCCGGAATGAAGTTTCCCTTTTGAGATTTTTTTGGGGGGAGGGGGCAAGGGTATTCCGGGATTCAAGCACTTCCTCCCCCCCCCACCTCGGACCCCCTCCTGAGTCCCAAGTCTTCGGAAGCGAGTCTGAAACCCCCATCTCATTCAACGGGGCTGACTCCCAGGAAAGCGTCTCTCGCATGGCAACCTCTGGGCTCTGAAAGGGCACTGGAGAATTGCCTGGGAGGCTTTTCCTTGGATTTGCCGCTGTCCAGATGCACATTTCCCCCATCCACATTCGCAACAATAAGCCCCCCATGCAGAGTGTTGAGAATTCAGACGGGGGAAATGTGCGCCTGGACAGCCGCCAGTCCAAAGAAAAGCCTCCCAGGCGAGCGCCGCTGGAAACGAAGCCCGGCTTCTTCTGGTGAACCCGGGACGCTCCTCCGGCAGGCTGGCCGGCTCGGTGCGATTGCAGGCCGGCAAGCCCGGCGGCTTCCCTCGGTCTTCAGGCTCCGGGAATAGCTTCGTAGCGCGGGGGGGGGGGGCGGGAGGGGGAAATCGACTTTCCTGCGCCTGAGCGCCCTGCAAACTTCCTTCCTTCCTTCTTTCCTTCTTCCTTCCTTCCTTCCTTCCTTTATTTCCTTATTTCTTCCTTCCTACCTTCCCTTATTCCTTCCTTCCTTCCTTCCTTTATTTCTTCCTTCCTTCCTTTCCTTATTTCTTCCTTCCTACCTTCCCTTATTCCTTCCTTCCTTCCTTCCTTTCTTCCTTCCTTCCGTCCTTCCTTCCTTTCCTTATTTCTTCCTTCCTACCTTCCCTTATTCCTTCCTTCCTTCCTTCCCTTATTCCTTCCTTCCCTTATTCCTTCCTTCCTTCCTTCCTTTATTTCTTCCTTCCTTTCTTTCCTTATTCCTTCCTTCCTTCCTTCCTTCCTTCCTTCCTTCCTTCCTTCCTTCCCTTATTTCTTCCTTCCTACCTTCCCTTATTCCTTCCTTCCCTTATTCCTTCCTTTATTTCTTCCTTCCTTCCTTCCTTTCTTTCTCTTTCTTTTTTTTCTTTCTTTCTTTCTTTCTTTCTTTCTTTCTTTCTTTCATTCCTTCCTTCCTTCCTTCCTTCCTTCCTTCCTTCCTTCCTTCCTTCCTTCCTTCCTTCCTTCCTTCCTTCCTTCCTTCCTTCCTTCCTTCCTTCCCTTATTCCTTCCTTCCTTCCTTTCCTTATTCCTTCCTACTTTCCCTTATTCATTCTTTCTTTCTTTCTTTCTTTCTTTCTTTCTTTCTTTCTTTCTTTCTTTCTTTCTTTCTTTCTTTCTTTCTTTCTTTCTTTCTTTCTTTCTTTCTTTCTTTCTTTCTTTCTTTCTTTCTTTCTTTCTTTCTTTCTTTCTTTCTCTCTCTCTCTCTCTCTCTCTCTCTCTCTTCTCTTTCTTTCTTTCTTTCTTTCTTTCTTTCTTTCTTTCTTTCTTTCTTTCTTTCTTTCTTTCTTTCTTTCTTTCTTTCTTTCTTTCTTTCTTCAAATAAAGGAGACCGTGTCCTTTTTCCGATTCGAAGAGGGGTTTTTAAAAAAAGGCTTTCTCTTTTCTAACAAGTAATTATAACAAAGGCAGTACTTTGCATTTTCAACTCGCCCTCCCTCCGGCGGAAGGGCAGCCCGGCTCGATCGGGTTTAATTCGATTTCACTCCCTTTCCCGTCGGGCTTGCAAGCCGGACTGCCGCGAGGGGTCTTTTCGGGCCGAGTTTTCAGCGGCTGGGCTAGGAAGCGCCTTCCTTTTTGTCGGGCACCCCGTTCTTCGGAAGCAATCCCTTTTCGAGACTAGGAAAGCCTACTTTCTAATATTAGGATATTATTACACTTCTATTCGCAGACTGAACCTTAAGGATGTCAATATCACCGCTGCATCTCATTGCTCTGGAAGGGGAAAAGGTTAATCACAGATTTATAATAATAATTTATAATAATAAGTACAATAAATGACCTTGCATGGGAGGTTTTGCCTTGGATTTGCCCCTCTCTAGATATACATTTTTCCCCATCGGAATTCTCAAAACTCTGCATAGGGGCTTATTATTTGAGTTTTGAGAATTTGGATGGGGGAAATGGGCATCTAAAGAGAGGGGCAAATCCAAGGCAAAAAAAACCCCATGCATCCTAGAGCGCTTAGCTGTGCACCGTCTCCCTTCCCACCGAAGATCCTTTTTGACTCGGTAGGCTGCAATCCTTGGGAATCAGCCCTTTTTAAATCGAAAACAAGCAAGCAAAAACAAACAAAACAAACCCCCCAACCAACAACAAAAAAAAAAACCCCAGCAGTGTAATACTTCTTATTAGGACCTAAGAGTCCTAAAACAGTGCGCAAGCCACGGAGTTCCACTGAAGTCTTGGTCAGGTTGGACTTTGAGTCCAAAATACAAAGGACGGGTCCTGGGGAGAGGAGGAAAAATAAAATAAAATAAAATAGAAAGATGTTGTTGGGGCATGATGGGGAAGTCCCCAGCCTGCAGACCTTCCAGAGTGAGAGACTGCAGAATAAATTAAATTAAATGATAGTGGGGTGGGGGTGGAGGGAAATCAGATTACACGAAAGGCTGCTTCCCTTTGAAAATGTAAACGGGGGGCTTAATTCGAATTTATCTCCAGCGCTCATCAGAACACACAGGGCCTCTTTTAAGGCAGAGGATAAATGGGGGGGGGGGCTAGACTGGAACAACGTTTGGAGGGGATCTCAGCCAGCCGGTGGGATTTGTTCCTGAGCAAACACGGATAGGATCGGGCCGCGCAGTTGCGAGTCGGACCCGCGCAGCATCCTGATCTTGAATACCATGCATAAATGGGGGTGGGGGGTGGGGGCAATAAATATGTTTGGCTGGTCCAGGCTTTTCAGAGAGACCCCGTTTCGGCCGAGATCCCAGACCAGCAGCCCGGTATGCATAGGAGGGCGGCCACGTTGCTTTCGGAACCGGGAAAACCTCGATGCTGGGGCAAATTGGACCGAACCAGATGCAAGAAATGCTCGGGCGCTGTGGGGGTTGTGGGATTTGAGGGGCCAGGAGAGCATATCTTTTTGGAAAGTTCCCATTCAGAAAGATTTAGGGATGTTTTCATAGTACTGTGATTAAATTTCTGGCAAAGATATGTATAGTTTTCGCTGGTATCTATTAGGACTACCATGTGTTGATCAAGATCATTTGTATATAAATTGTATTCTTTCTGTAATTAACGTTTCCTTTATATACCTACTGGTCGTGGACTGTAATAATAATAATAGTAACAATAGTAATAGTCATGGCAATAATAGTAACAACAACAATAGTAATAGCAATAATAGTAACAACAATAATAGTAATAATGATGATGACGACGACAATAATGATGATGATGATGATGAACACATAGTCAGGGCCGGATTTAGGTTTGATGAGGCCCTACGCTATTGAAGGTAATGGGGCCCTTTATATGTCCAGCTGTCCTTTGTCAACAACAAATTGTCGCTGTTTTTTGTGTTGAATATATGCTATACGGTAATTTATGGACATAATAGGTATCTAAAGCCATTTGCACATAACAAAATATGTATTTTATCAAAGTAATTGTTGAACTGAAATACAATTAATAAGTACATTAATAGTGAAATAATTATTAAGCTCTAACTTGTAGAGTTATGTATGTAGGTTTTATTTTATTTGTTTTTTATCTTATATTTTGGAAATGTACATCCAGTTTTTTTTTCCTTTAATTTTTTTTGGGGGCCCCAAGAGAGTGGGGCCCTAAGCTATAGCTTGTTTAGCTTATACCGGATGGGTGGAAGGATGGAAGCACTTTTGGAAGGACGATCTTCCCCTTGTTAGGGCTGCGGTTGTATCCCCCCCCCCCCCGTTGGACTTCCAGGGCCCTGGCTGCAAAGAGGAGACCCCTGGGGTCCCGCTACGTTCCCTGCGGCAGCTCTCCCCCCCCCCCCCCCCACGGATCGATTCCCCGGGCGAGATCCAAACGAAGCAATTCGGAGTCGCTTTCGACCGTGCAAACGGACTTCGCGGTGCTCCGGTCTCAAGCCCGAGGGTTGCCCGCTCTCTCCGGCGTTTTGACAACGGCGATCTTACGCCCAAGCCCCGCCGAGTTCCAATAGGACTCCTCTGGAGTCGGCGGGCACGGGATCGAGCTGGGCAGCGGCAACTCTGGGCAAATGTTGTGTGTGTGTTAAGTGCCGCCAAGGGGCTTCCGACTCATGGCGACCCTATGAATGAAAGTCCTCCAAAATGTCCTGTCTTTGACAGCCTTGCTCAGATCTTGCAAATTGAAGGCCGTGGCTTCCTTTATTGAGTCCATCCGTCTCTTGTTGGGTCTTCCTCTTTTCCTGCTGCCCTCAACTTTTCCTAGCATGACTGTCTTTTCCAGTGACTCTTGTCGTATACGACAGCCTCAGTTTAGTCATTTTAGCTTCTAGGGTCAGTTCAGGCTTGATTTGATCTATAACCCACTGATTTGTTTTTTTGGCAGTCCACGGAATCCGTAACCCTCTCCTCCAACACCACATTTCAAAGGAATCTATTTTCTTCCTATCAGCTTTCTTCACTGTCCAGCTTTCACACCCATACATAGTAATAGGGAATACGATGGCATGAATTAATCTAGTCTTGTGCAAATGTTACCTGGGAGTAAAAGGGTTCGTTTTGGGCTGGGTGTGCAGGGCACTTTCGCACATGCCGAATAAGGCCCTTGCAATCCCCTTTCAAAGCACTTTGCAGCTGGATTTGACTGTGTGAAATGGCAAAACCCACTTGCAAACGATTGTTAAAGTGCATTGAAAGTGGATTAAAAGTGCATTTATTTGGGATGTGTAAAAGTGCCCTGTGTGTGTATGATTTCGGAGTCAACACACATCCGATCATGCAATATATACTCTCCCTTTGAATTCTATGGAGCTCGCCAACAAATCCTGCCCACTAAACCAGAAAAGGGTGATATAATAATAATAATAATAAGAAGATTAAAATGTGTTAGAATTATAGAGCTGGAAGGGACCACCAGGGTCATCTAGTCCAACCCCCTGCACAATGCAGGAATTTCACAACTACCTCCCCACACACAGCCCCAGCGACCCCTACTCCATGCCCAGAAGATGGCCAAGATGCCTTCCCTCTCATCATCTGCCTAAGGTTATAGATTTAATTTTAACCCATTGGTTCTGGTCCGACCTTCTGGGGCAACAGAAAACAACTCAGCACCCTCCTCTATATGGCAGCCCTTCAAGTACTTGAAGATGGTTATTATATCCCCTCTCAGTCTTCTCCTCTTCAGGCTAAACATACCCAGCTCCTTCAACCTTTCCTCATGGGACTTGTTGGGGGGGGGGGGTGACGAGGAATCCACTCTGGGGAGTGCCAGGATCGTCTATGTACAGCTAGTTATGTTAAAAATGAGTGATGCAGTCCTAGCTTTGCATACTTCCTCAGAAGTCAGTCCTCTTTGGTACAATGGGACTTGCTTCTATGTGAGTCTGCAGAGAATTGTAGCCTTAACAGAGCTATGAGACTAAACAAAACAAAATGCCATGTTAAATAGTGGATATGATACTTTAATACCACGAGTCATATAAAATTTGTTTATTTTGTGTAATTGCAATTGGTTGCTGTTTTTGTTTACTAAGTACCTGGAGGTTGGCAACCCTATTTATAGCAGCTCTCGAGGCCCCTTCCCCCAGAGAGGGACCCAAGACTGTGGAGTTTGGTGCATGTCTAGTTATGTCCAAGATCTGGTGAAGAGACTCGTTTGTCCCATTGCCAGCAGAATTGGGTTGGAGGATCAGGCTTTTTAATAGGGGCTCCTAAACCCACCGCTTTTAGCTATGCCTCATCAGCATCCAGTCTGTTGACTTAACAAATGTGTTGAAGAATTACTAGGCTGTTGAAAGAAGTGTGTGTGTGTGGGGGGGGTTCCTTTTTTGGGGGGGAGGGTATGGCAGAATACGCTAAGCTTGGATTGGAGGTGATCCTGAATATGCAAACTGCTATGTTTTTCAGGCCTTTTCACAAAGAAAAACCTGGAACTCAAATTTGGGCCAAGATTTCAATTGGATTTTCTCCAGTCAATTGACAAGTGCCAGACCTTGCAGTTATTTAAACCCCCAAATCCTTTCCTCCTATCATCTTTCCTCCTATCATGACAAGGGTGCAGCCCATTAGTTTGGTACACACCCAGATGAAATGAATGGATTTCTATGGTACTTGAGGAGCCAGACGCTCTGAAGAACTGTGCCCCAAATCTGTTCTTGAACCAGTCCAATATACCAGCCAAGATGCTTTTTGTTGTTTTTGTTGTTGTTTAGAAGCATATGGAAACAGCCAGAAAAACAAGACTGAAATGAAGATTTCCCCCTCCCGCTTTCGTTCAAACATTTATTACCTCTGACAAATCCTTAGACTACCTTTTGGAAACCGTGCCACATTGCACTTTGCCTTTAATGTGATTGTTTACTCAAAAGAAACTCAAGAGGTTGGTAAAATGAGTACCCAGCTTGCTGGGGGTATAGTGTAGATGACTGGGGAAAGCAATGCCAAACCACCCCATAGTCTGCCTAGTAAACATCGGGATGTGACATCACCCCTGGGTCAGTAATGACCTGGTGCTTGCACAGGGGACTACCTTTACCTTCCCCACCCCTCCCATCAGAGGTCGCCTCACTCTCCCCACACATTTTGGCCGCATTTTCCAGATTCTGGCTAAAACAGCATCTGGAAAACATGGGCAAAACACGCGGGGACAGCAAGGCGACCTCTGATGGGTGGAAAAGGCATGCATAATCCAAAGGAAGCCCGGAAGTAGTCAGGGAGGTGACCGCGGGGGAACGTCCCTGCATAAAAGGCCTAAGATTTGGGCTGCTCACAGTTCTCTGTTGTATTGTCTTATTACAGGGAACAAACCAGACAAAGTTAGACGCTTCTAAAGTCCACTGATTTTAGCAGGAAAGATTTTAGCACAGATTCCTCTCTGCATGGAATTAATGGGACGTAAGAGGGGCTGCCTATTATTCTTAATAATAGATCTGCTAAGAATTGACTAAAATATGAAGCTAAAATTATAGCTATTTATGGAGCAAACTAAGAAATCACCACACATTGTGTATTGCACCATCATGCCTTACAGATGGGGGTGGGAACCCTCACATCAACAGTTTGGGAAATCTCTTGGAGTAGTTTGCCTATGGGTGTTCACCAATGAATCTGTTCAAACTTTCCACTTTCTAAAGTTTTTTAAGTGTTTCATTTCTGCTTTTACGCTCCAGGGAAGTGTTATTAAAAAAACTCCTGATCAAAACTCCTGTCGGGATGTACCACTGCCAGCCTGGATGGTTTGTGATGACAGAAATGGTGAATCCTTGCCATATGGCTACCGCCTTGACTGGGCTAGGTCGGTTTTGTTTCTCCAGCTCTCTCTCTCCACCCTCAGAAATCCTTTTCTCCAGCCTCTTGACCCCACCCTGCGTGAATATTAACCGAGAGGGGCTTGGTTGCCATATAGCATTAATCACTGTACTTTTCTCCTTGTACCCTACTAATTAAAGTCAATGCTTTAGCTAATGAGACTGATGGCCAGCCACTGTTTCAGTCCTGAAAGATATTAAGCACCAACGCCACAGCACTTGTAGACCAGAAGATAAGGAGGAGTGCCACTCTGGACAGAGGATGCTGCTGATTGCCAGTTTTGACAGTGCTTATTAATCCTGACCTTTGCCTAGAAGGCCTTCCCCGAAACTCACTGGGGCAGCAGGGTTGCCAGCTCTGGGTTGGGAAATACCTGGAGATTTGGGGGAAGGAGCCTGAGGAGGGCGGGGTTTGGGGAGGGGAGGGACTTCAATGCCAGACAGTCCAATGGACAAAGCAGCCATTTTCTCCAGGTCTCTATCAGCTGGAGATCAGTTGTAATAGCGGGAGGCAAGAGCAACACAAATCCCCCCCCCCATTTCCATGCATAGCTCTTAACTCCAGGTTTCTCTCCCCACGCCCATTTTGGCTTCTTCCTTTTACGTGTCTGTCCCTCCCATCCAACCCCTTCCCTCAAAGCAAAAGGAGTGAAACCTTCATGAAATGTGCTGGAAGACACCGAAGAGAGGCTGCAAAGATAGTAAGGCAGCTCTGGGCAGGGAGCTGTTGAAGAAAGGTGGGGAGGAATACCCAGCAAAAGCACACGCAGTCCCTTTAAGAGCTCACCCACCCCTCCAAGTAAAGTGCAACAAGGCTGCTTTTCAGGGAGAGGGACTCAGAAGCTCCATGATTCACTGGGGATTCCTAATTAATCACAAGGTACTCCTGGAATGGGGGCGGGGAGCCCTCATGCATATGATGTTTGAGAATTCGAAACAGAAAACTGTGCAGCAAACCAAACGCCAACTTCCCTTGCATAAATGACCATAGAGATTCTGCTACTCTGGCTAGAAGGCCTAACAAGGAAAACCCTACCAAGCATCCCTTATTAACATGGGGGAAAGGGAATGGGGTGGGATGATGCAGAGAAATGGCCCCATAGATCACAAGTCCCCTTGTGGTGTAGGAGCTTCCTGGGCACTCATCCACAGAGAAACCTTGGCTCTCTCTCAGTGGAGAGGTTGTCTAGACCACACCAGTACCCCCAAATGCCATGCTTTATTTTCTCCCATAGGACGTTCGCTTCTATGGGAGAAAGTGAAGTTATGTCCCATTTTGGCTGGGGGCGAAATCTGATTCTGGGGACCACCAAATTGAACAGGAGCGATCGGAGATCAAGCCTGCTCCTCAATTTTGGGGCACTGATCATTAGTCAGCACAGTCCACTTATGCGTAAAGTTTGATGTTAAAGGGTGACATAGAGAAGGACACTAGAAAATGCTATTAGGGGTATATATATGATACAAAACTCAAATAGGAGGTTGAGAATGACTCTTTTTAAATTAATAATGTTATTTTTAACATAGAAGAAAAACAACAATAAATCATACATATACCAATCATACATACTACAAATCAGCCTTCTTTAATATGCCATTAACGGCTGCCATCAATAACATCTGCTATAATCAAAAACGCCTAACTCACTAGATACACTTATAATCAACATTTTGATCCCTTTATATTGCCTAATAGCTTATATATTTAAACCTTATTTCACCCCAGTCTCCACTCTGCTGGTCTCTTTAGTAGCAAACTTCCATTCTTAGCTCTATTTTACGCTTAATTTGATACAATATTTTTATTTATAGTTAATTATCTGTTAAGATAAGTTTATAAAACATTGATCATTATTGCTTCTAATACCACACCTAGATTTCCTACATTTCATTGTTTTTGTCTAGTGAATGACTGTTGTGTACAGGGCTAGGATTGCCAACTCTGGGTTGGGAAATTCCTGGAGATTTGGGGGGGGGATAGAACCTGGGGAGGGGAGGGTTTGGAGAGGGACCTCAGTGGGGCACAATGCCATAGAGTCCACCCTCCAAAGCTGCATTTCCTCCAGGGGAACCGATCTCTGTCGCCTGGAGATCAGTTGTCATGCTGGAAGATCGCCAGGTCCCACCTGGAGGTTGGCAACTGTAGCTGAATACCTCGCACCTTTAAAAAAAAGGGGGGGGGTAAAGGTAGTCCCCTGTGCAAGCACCGGGTCATTTCTGACCCATAGGGTGACGTCACATCCTGACATTTACTAGGCAGACTTTGTTTACAAGGTGTTTTGCCAGTGCCTTCCCCTGAACCTGACTTCTGGCTACCTGAACCTGACTTCTGTTGGGATCGAACTCTGGTCATGAGCAGAGCTTGGACTGCAGTACTGCAGCTTACCACTCTGCGCCACGGGGCTCTCGCCTTGCACCTTACATGTAACTATTTAAGCATCTTTTCAACCCATCCTTCCTCCAAGGAGCTCAGGGCAGCGTACCCTGTTCTCCCTTCCTCCGTTCTATCCTCACGACATCCCTATGAGGTAGGCTCAGCCGAGAGAGAACGATTGGCCGAAGGACGCCCAGCGACCTTTACAGTAAGTGAGGATTTGATCCGGGGCCTCCCGGATCCTCATCGAACCCCTACACCACACTGGCTCATGACTGTTGCAAAGGGGAATCCGGCATCTTCATGATGGCTGCTGGTTCTCTCCTTTCGGTAGCAAATCAGGAAGAGAAATGCAAATGACTGTACTAACTGAGAACCGAACATGCCTCTTGTTGGGCTGTGGCAAAAACATTTTCCTAATCCGAACCTGGGCACTGCTGGCTATGCTTGACTTCCCTCTTTGCAAGTTCCGCCTTAGCATATAGCTCCAGAGGTCAAGCACCTGCTGTGGAGTTTAACCTGTTGGCTGCTGGCCTGAAGGAAAGCTTTGCCCCGTATTTTGACTGTCAAATCAGGAATTTTGACTTTCTCTTTGCAGGTGTTTAAGGTGCAAGGGCATATCTTACTAGCGCTGCAGTCCTCGACAACCATGAAAATCTTGGCGGAGGGGCCGTGGCTCAGTGGTAGAGCCTCTGCTTGGCGTGCAGAAGGTCCCAGGTTCAATCCCCAGCATCTCCAGTTAAAGGGACTAGGCAAGTAGGTGATGGGAAAGACCTCTGCCTGAGACCCTGGAGAGCCGCTGCCGGTCTGAGCAGACAATACTGACTTTGATGGACCGAGGGTCTGATTCAGTATAAGGCCGCTTCATGTGTTCATGACCTGCCCCGGTACCAGAATGATAGATTTCCAGAGCAGGCAACTGTCTTCTGACACAGCATGAAGACTCTCTTGCCTCCTAAGGGTTGGATCTACACAGCGCTCTTCACAATGTCAGTCATTCCAAATTGCACCCTTTTCGGGGGTGGGTGGGTGCGTCAATTGACCCATTGAATCGTGCAGCCCTCATGAGGCATTTCTATTTCATTAAATGGTGTTCTCCTGTCTCCCAGGTCTCCAGAACAGCATTTGAGCTTCACAACAGACCTGTAAAGTAGGTTTGGAGTGGGAAATCATGTCGTGCCCCGGTTGTGAAGAGATGAATTTTGTAGCCAAGCAGGGAGTGAAACCTGGGTTTGCCCCACAGCCTCGCCCAACCCTCTGGCTGCCGTTCTACATTGGCTTCATTACGTCTTTTGCTTTTTTTCAAGGTGTGTTCTGTCTCACCCTAACGTGTCTAAGTGGCTATCATATGATTTCTGAACATGTCATCTCCATGCTCGCTGAAGCAAAGATATAGGGAAATGACTGAAGAATGCACGCAAAAACATTTCTAAAAATACCAGCTGCTGAGATCTGGTTTCTTTTCTCCCAGCTTAGGATATCCCCCCCCAGCTTGTCTCTTTTCATGCAAATTTGCCAGAAGGCCTCTTGATAATCATTTCATCCGTCAAAACCTTTCCCCCCTAGGTCCCATTCGTAGGGTTGCCAGGTCCCTCTTCACTACTGGCGAGAGGTTTTGGGGGCAGAACCTGAGGAGGGCAGAGTTTGGGGAAGGGAGGGACTTCAGTGCCATAGAGTCCAATTGCCAAAGTGGCCATTTTCTCCAGATGAACTGATCTCTATCAGCTGGAGATCAGTTGTAATAGTAGATCTCCAGCTAGTACCTGGATGTTAGCCAGAATCTGGAAAATGCGGGCAAAACACTCAGGGAGATTGAGGTGACCTCTAATGGGTGGAAAAGGCATGCATAATCAAAAGGAAGCCCATAAGAACATAAGAAAAGCCATGCTAGATCAGACCAAGGCCCATTAAGTCCAGCAGTCTGTTCACACATCAGCCAACCAGGTGCCTCTAAGGAAGCCCACCAACAAGATGACTGCAGCAGCACCTAATATAATAGGCATGCTCCTCTGATCCTGGAGAGAACAGGTGTGCATCATGACTAGTATCCATTTTGACTAGTAGCCATGGATAGCCCTCTCCTCCATGAACATGTCCACTCCCCTCTTAAAGCCCTCCAAGTTGGCAGCCATCACCACATCCTGGGGCAGGGAGTTCCACCATTTAACTATGCATTGTGTGAAGCAGTTGGCGGGGGTGACCGCGGGGAAACGCCCCTGCATAAAAGGACACGGAGGCAAAGAGAACACTCGAGTCACACAAAATCACCACCTGGCCCGCAAACCAGAACCAAACGTCGAAACGGCGACAGTGCCATTTCTTTGTACATCGCTTTGGACACAGAACTCTTTTCTTCCTGTCGCCGTCGGTAATCATGTTCCATTAGGTGGGGAGTGTCGCTCGGTTTTCTTTTAAAATGAAAAACGAGTCTGGGCAACGCCAAAAGAAGAAGGACAGCGAAAGAAGAGCTAATCCCCCTGGAATGAGTCACTCGGGCTCTGGGATTGGCAGCAAAAGGTGGTGGGGATGAGAAGTTCAGTTCTGACAATGCCTGCAAATCTTTGCGGCTTCGAGCATGACAGTTGAACTGCTGCACAATCAAAAGCCGGGGGGGGGGGGGGGATAACAAATTGCTATATTCAAATGTTTGGCAGCCCTTGTGGCAGCTGAATAGCTCCTGGTGTTTTATGCAAAGGGGCGGGGGAAGAAAAACAGCAGCCCCCTTCCACCTGCTATAAGCAGGGCAAATGCATTATTGCAGGGAGTAATATGCATTATTGCATTATTGCATTGGGGTAATATGCATGCATCCATTGCAAAGAAAAGCCCTGGCCATTCAAGGTCAGGGTGATATTGGTGCTAATTGGTGAGAGCCAGCATGGTGTAGTGATTAAGAGCGGTGGTTTGGAGCGGTGGACTCTGATCTGGAGAACCGGGTTGGATCCCCCACTCTACCACATGTGCGGCAGAGGCTAATCTGGTGAGCTGGGTTTGTTTCCCCACTCCTCCACATGAAGCCAGCTGGGTGACCTTGGGCTAGTCACACTCTCTCAGACTCTCCTACCTCACAGGGTGTCTGTTGTGGGGAGGGGAAGGGAAGGTGATTGTAAGCCGATGGCTCAGTAGTAGAGCATCTGCCTGGCATGCAGAAGGTCCCAGGTTCAATCCCCGGCATCTCCAGTTAAAGGGACTAGGCAAGTAGGTGATGGGAAAGACCCCTGCCCGAGATCCTGGAGAGCCGCTGCCGGTCTGAGTAGACAATACTGACTTTGATGGACCAAGGGTCTCATTCAGTATAAGGCAGCTTCATGTGTTCCTTAAGTGGTAGAGAAAGTCAGCATATAAAAACCAACTTTTTCTTCTTCTTCTTCTTCTTCTTCTTCTTCTTCTTCTTCTTCTTCTTCTCCTCCTCCTCCTCCTCCTCCTTCTTCTCCTTCTCCTCCTCCTCCTCCTCTTCTTCTTCTTCTTCTTCTTCTTCTTGATGTTGGCAGCCAGAGTTGACATCTGAATTTGGCCCTCACTAGTGTTTGCAATTGGTCAACTTGGAAACATTGCCCCAAAGCCTCAAAATTGGCAGGTTTTACTTAGAAATGGAGAGGAGGGGGGAGTGGAAATTCCCACTGGAATCTCCTCTTGGGCCCCTGCTCCTGGGGAGGGGCTGTGGCTCAGTGGTAGAGCATCAGCTTTGCATACAGAAGGGCCCAGGTTCAATCCCCAACATCTCCAGTTAAAAGGACCCGGGAGTAGGTGATGTGAAAGTTCTCTATGTGAGACTCTGGAGAACAGCTGCCAGTCGGAGTAGAGAATACTGACCTTGATGGACCAATGGTATAATTCACCCCCAGTGACCCCTACTCCATGCCCAGAAGATGCCCAAGATGCCCTCCCTCTCATCATCTGCCTAAGGCAGTGATGGCGAACCTTTTAGAGACCGAGTGCCCAAACTGCAACCAAAAACCCACTTATTTATCGCCGAGTGCCAATGCGGCAATTTAACCTGAATACCACCCCCAGAGGGGGCCCAGAGGGAGAGGCTAGGGTTGCCAAGTTCCTCTTTGCCATGAGTGGGAGGTTTTTGCGCCTGAGGAGGGCGGGGTTTGGGGAAGGACTTCAGTGCCATAGAGTCCAATTGCCAAAGTGGCAATTTTTTCCAGGGGAACTGATCTCTATTGGTTGGAGATCACTTGTAATAGGAGGAGATCTCCAGCTAGTACCTGGAGATTGGCAACTAGTTCCTTAGTGTTTTCTCTCTACATATCAAGACAAATGGAAAGGTGTTTGGAGGATGGCTTGTGGGCACTTCAAAGGTGGAATAGGACTGCACGCCCCTCCGCCCGCACAGACCCAGAGGGCGCCGGAGAAGCCGCTGGAGGGAAAGAAGGAAGGAAGGAAAGAAGGGAAGGGAGAAGGAAAGGGAAGGGAGGGAGGGAGAGAAAGAAAGAAAAAGAGAGAGAAAGGGAGAAGGAAATGGAGCAAGGGAGAGAAAGAAAAGTAGGGAAAGAAAAGGACAGAGGGAGACAGAAAAAGAAAGAGGCCATTTATGCATGGGAGGTTTTGCCTTGGATTTGCCACTCGGTGGGGCGTGGCGGCGGCGGCAGGCTAGTGAGAGGCGAGCAGGGTAGGGCAGAGGACGCCTCCTTCGCACCCACCGGCCAGCCACGCCCCTCCACCCGCACAGGCCCAGAGGGCGCCGGAGAAGCCGCCGGCCATGCCGAGTGTGGGCGCTCGGCTTCTGTTCCCCGCTCTCCCACCCACCTGGCCGGCCACGCACGCTCCAGTGGCGGCAATGGCGGCAGCTTCTGTGGGAGAGTCCGGGGGCCACCGCCAATGATGTCGGAGGTTCCCCACCCCTGGGCTACAGCCTCCCCCATCCGGGGCAGGGCAGAGCCGGAAAGGCCAGCGGCTTGGAGGAACCGCGCGTGCCGGCAGATAGGGCTACGAGTGCCGGAAGTGGCACCCGTGCCATAGGTTCGCCAACACGGGCCTAAGGTCATAGAATCAGCATTGCTGACAGATGGCCATCTAACCTCTTCTTAAAAACATCCAGGGAAGGAACGCTTACCAACTCCCGAGGAAGCCTGTTCCACTGAGGAACCGCTCTAACTGTTAGAAAGTTCTTCCTAATGTTTAGCCAGAAACTCTTTTGATTTAATTTCAACCCGTTGGTTCTGGCCCGACTTTCTGGGGCAACAGAAAACAACTTGGCATCATCCTCTATATGACAGCCTTTCAGATACTTATGGTTATCATATCCCCTCTCAGTCATCTCCTCTCCAGGCTAAACATACCCAGCTCTTTCAACCTTTCCTCATAGGACTTTCCTCATATTGGCTGGAGAATGGCTGCTGGGTAAGACCATCCCTGCTTGGCACGGCCCAACACAACCAAGCAAACCTTACACAACTGGAGACAATAAAGGAGTGCATTTCTGGGCGATTATCGTAATGTCTGGGTGGGAGGCAGAGGACACAAGAGCAGGGAACCACCCATGTATTACGAGACAATCATCCTGACAAATAATACCTGCCACAGCACACAAAAGATCATTCATACATACAGGAAAGAAGCGAAACGGACCAATCAGAAAATTCCATCACCTTTTATGCCAAACTCTCTTTGTGTAAACCAGGAGACCTGGGTTCAAATCTCTGCTGGATGACGTTGGGCCACTTACTCTCTCAGAGTCCAACCTACCTTACAGGATTGTTGTGAGGATAAAATGGAGGAAAGATGATCAGTCAATCAATCAATCGACCTTTATTGTCATATTCTCAGAAATATAGCATAGACGGTACACAAGAATCCTTGATCCATACATTTCCCATATAAATATGATTTAAACTTTGGTCCTAGTTTTGACAATTTCCGTCAAAAATTCCACCACCTTTAATGTGACTTCAGGGATAGAGTCATTCATTAAAAACCGGCATACAGAAGTTTCCTGGCCATATTTCATTTTATCAATCAAGGGTAAAATTGTTTTCTTACGAGGGCCTTCATGCAGAAGACAATTTATGACTATATGCTGAAGTGTATCATGTTGAGTCAAACCGCATAATAGATAGAGGTGACCCACGTATGCTGTTCTGAGCTCTTTGAAGGAAGGGAAGGATAAAAATGGCCGAATATCATACAGGATATAGAATCCAGGGGTTTGAACTTCCATTTAAAAGGAAATGGATGGGAAACCACCACCAAGGAAGTCCAGAGTTGCTACGCAGAGGCAGGCAGTAGCAAACAACCTCTGTTAGTCTCTTGCCTTGAAAACCCAACTGGGTCACCATAAGTTGGCTGCGACTTGACGGCACTTCCTACCCTCAATTCCCTTACCTACATTATGAGGAAAATAATAGGATTAAGGGCCCACCTCACAAGGTGGTTGTAAACATTACCCCTTCCTAGCAGCAGGTGAATAAAATCTAGGCAAAGATTATTTCTTTGCAGAAGAAATGTGTGTGTGGGTGTGGACAGAGGCACAACTGAAGGGCAAGAGCCAAAGAGATTTTGGCCCTTGGCCCTTAACTCCTGGCCTCGAAAGAGCAGGCTGGACTGGCCCAGGATGTAGCTTATTGTATTGTGTGTCCCCCCCACCCCCCGGTTGTTCACTTAGATTATATTTTGGTTGCTGATTTGGGTTCCCATTGGGGAGAAAAATGGGGTAGAAAATACCTAAATAAAATAAGTAAATACATTACATACAATCAGCAATGCTGATTCTATGACTTTAAGCAGATGATGAGAGGGAGGGCATCTTGGCCATCTTCTGGGCATGGAGTAGGGGTCACTGGGTGTGTGGGCGGGGAGGTGGTTGTGAGTTTCCTGCATTGTTTAGGGGGTTGGACTAGATGACCCTGGTGGTCCATTTCCAACTCTGTGATTCTATGTTTCTATGATTATTGAGACAAATTTGAAAAATATATTCAGATGCCTCATCATTAATGTGGCTGATGTTTACTAACAGCATTCAGGGTAGGGCTGCCAAGACCTCCCCCTCCCCAGCTCCCATTGCACAAGACCACTCCATGCAGCGGCGGGATCATTTTTAAAAAATAGGCAGCACCATGTGTGGTGCTACATCATCTTCAGTTTAATCCCCGGCATCTCCAGTTAAAGGGACTAGGCAAGTAGGTGATGGGAAAGACCCCTGCCTGAGACCCTGGAGAGCCGCTGCCGGTCTGAGTAGACAATACTGACTTTGATGGACCAAGGGTCTGATTCAGTATAAGTCAGCTTCATGTGGTCAACCACAATCAGCCAGTGTGGACGAGCGGACAAGCACTTGGCTGAGGGAGATTTGGGTTCAAATCCTCACTTACTGACAGTGAGTCCCTGCCTGGCCTTAACTAGCCACTATCTGTCAGCATCACCATCTGCAATATGGGCATATCAGTGCTTGAGAAACACCTTTAACATTGGACATGAGGTATGAACAATTTAAAAAAAAAACCCTAACATGGTGGACATGTAAAAAAAGTCAACAATTCTGGAGAAGAATACATAAAGAAATCCAAGCTATGTTACAGGTCAATTTGGAGTTAAATCCCAAATACACGTTGTTGGGTATAACACCCGCCACAAGTGAACTCAACCCATAAAGAGATTTTTCAATATGCGACCACCGCTGCTAGAATCTTATACGCAACCTATTGGAAATCCAGTACTATCCCAGACATTGCTGAGCGGATTAACAAAATCATTTGATTTTGCTTTGATGTCCAAATTAACACATTTGATGAAAATGAATACAACAATTTTAAGATAAAATGGCAGCCACTATATGTGCTCGAAACCTTTCTGCTCTTTAATGTGTAAATATGAAGATTGTTAAATTAGTAATTAGCATTAGAAACCTGCAGCCTTAGTTTAATTGATGAAGAAATGTGTATGATACTGAAGCTCGGACAGGACACAGATATGGAGATATCTTTTTTTTTTCACTTCCCCTTCCCCCCCTTTTTTCTTCTTTCTGTACCCCATCGTATAAAAACAAAATAAAATATATGTTTTTAAAAAACCCTAACCTTAATATTTCCGTTCAGGGACACCCCCAGCCCCTCCTGCCACCCGTTTTCGAGTTTCTGGGCAGCGTCTCCACTAAGTTGTCAGTGGAGATGTTAAAAACCAGCTCGCTGTTCCCTTCCATCAACATGTTCCCGAGAGGAGTGGGTGGAAACTGGAAGCTTCAATCAACTTCTCTTTTGTACTCGAATATGTCAAACACAAGCCCTGGCAGCTGCACCTTCCTAGAAGTCCTGACTCCTCCAGCGAAGGATTGTGTTGGTACAGGCTTCTAATTACCAATAATGATCCGTCTATCACTGGCTGAAAAGCAAGTCGCTGTCTGGCTGCTCTTTTAAAACCCATTTTCAGCAACCTAATATTTTCAAGGGTATCTATGTATGGGGGGGGGGGGATCCAAATTCATTTACATAATAACATAAAATTTGCATAGAAGAAGAGTTGGTTTTTATATGCCGACCTTCTCTACCACTTCAGGGAGAATCCAACCGGCTTACAATCACCTTCCCTTCCCCTCCCCACAACAGACACCCCGTGCGGTAGGTGGGGCTGAGAGGGCTCTTAATAGAACTGCGACTAGCCCAAGGTCACCCAGCGGTAGGGTTGCCAGGTCCCCCTTCTCAACCTGCGAGAGATTTTTGGGGGGCGGAGCCTGAAGAGGGCGGGGTTGGGGGAGGGGAGGGACTTCAATGCCATAGAGTTCAATGGCCAAAGCGGCCACTTTTCTCCAGGTGATCTGATCTCTATCGGCTGGAGATCAGTTGAATTAGCAGGAGATCTCCTGCTACTACCTGGCAGTTGTATGAGGGGGCAGCACGTGGCTCAAAACTGAAATATGCAACATCAAATGCCAAAAAAAGTTGTAAGCATGTATTATTAAATTATTAAAAGAAACACTAACAACAAAACCAAATACTCGTGGTAGCCTCGCAGGGCTTAAGGCTAATATTGCTTACAATCACAACTCAAATATAGCCAACCGGCTTGATTTTAAGACGTCAAAAATATTAACAAAGCCAAAGGCTCATATTTCTACACATATGTTTAAAAAGCACATATGTTATATGAAAATAATCACAACAGGTAGCAAAACCAATAACAGTAACAAAAAAGGTCCACAATAGGGTCTGTTGCAAGACAGGCTTGATTTTAAGACGTCAAAAATATTATTAACAAATATTATTACCTGGCAGTTGGCAACCCTACACAGCTGGCTTCATGCGCAGGAGTAGGAAAACCAACCTGGTTCACCAGATTAGCATCTGCCGCTCATGTGGCGGAGTGGGGAATCAAACCCGGTTCTCCTGATCAGAGTCCACCCCTCCAAACCACCGTTCTTAATCACTACACCATGCTGGCTCCCATAACGTCCACATATCTCTATAACACGGGCCTTTTATGCATAGCTGTTTCCCTCGTGGTCCCCCCCTCCAACTACTTTGGGGCTTTGATTTGATTATGCATGCATTTTCTGACTTTCAGAGGTCGCCTCGCTCTCTGTGTGCGTTTTCCCGGCGTTTCCTGGATGCGGAAAGACACGGGGAGAGCGATGCGACCCCCCAAGGTTGGAAAATGCACTTATAATCAAAACAGATCCCCAAAGTAGTCAGAGGGGGGCAACCACAAGGGAAACCGCCACGCATAAAAGGCCACAGAGAGCCAGTTTTGTGTAGTGGTTAGAGTGCCAGGCTTAGGGTTGGGAAGGCCCAGGTTCAAATCCTTACTCTAGAAGAAAAAAGAGGGGAATGAAACCCAACCTAGAAAACAGAAGCTGGGTACCCAAGGTTGGGCGGGATAAATAAAATATGTGGACCCGTCCCGCAACCCCTGGCTGAACCTGTTAGCGGAAAAACTAAAAGTACTGGGACTCCCAATCTCTGCTCCCTCTGACAACCTGGTTCCATCTCATTTAGTGGCAATCTTGAAGAGACTGAAGGAGTTAGATTGGGCCAGTACGGTTGGGAGGACCAAATGTACTTGCTCCGGTCTGGTCTTGGGACTCCTGAAGTGCTTCTGTATTATTATATTAATAGTCAATTATAATTATAACAGGAGTAGGAGGTTGATAGTTTAAAGCAGTTTGTTTATTAGGCCCAATATACATACCAGGTGAGAATTGCCCCAATGCGCAGGACAACTCACACCCAGGACAAAGGGTTGCAACGACGTTTATAACCTCTGGTTAGGGGTGTTACATAGTGCGTAGAGACACAAGGATCCAGTAATGGATACAGTTGGATTAGCATATCCAATTAGAGAACCGTAGGCATTACAACTTGAGCCTTCGGTAGGATTGAAACTACGCCCTTGGTAGCTTCAATCACTAGTGGGCCCCTTCCTGGGGCGATCTGTACCAGGCACAGAATAAAATCTTCTGTTCTGGCAGCTCATCATAGTGTCTGCCAGACTTATGCTAACTTAGTGATCACACAGGAATGAATAGGAACCAAAGAACAATACTTGACCCCTTATACATGGGGTATTGCCATTATATATGTGTGCAGAATATGGTATTGTGCTAGATGCTAACCCTTATACCCTGGGCTTAGCATCTTTATAAGTGTGAGTATGCGGACTGTATATAAAAGCATACATTTCCAATAATAATGACGATTATAGGCATTACATTCCCCCCACCAGAGAAGCTTCCAGAGTTCCACTCTACGGTTTCAATCTTCTCGCATCGTCGAGCTCTCCTTTTAGCTCGTGTAAATGCCTTTCCATCCATGGTCATGTTGGGCAGATATACCGGGATACCTTTTCCGGACCGCCTCTGCCCATGTAACACGGGCGAAATTGAAACGTTGGACCATTTGATGCTCCGCTGTCCTCGCTGGTCTCAAGATAGAGATGCTCTTATTGCTCCAATCCTCACCAGCTTGAACCTCCCTCTACATGCCTGGGTGTTGCCTTTTTTGCTTGGCGACTCAACTAATGGTGCAGCCACATTGAATGTTGCCCGCTTTTTGGCCAGAGTGGCTGCTCTTAAGAAGAAAGATCTCTCAACGCCTACCTCTGGCAACTTTTAGTCAGTTTGCTCCGCCCCCAGTTTATTTTAGTTAGGAATTTTACTTATTGGGCTGATGCCTAATTTTTAGCATTGTTAACTTAAGATTGTATTATACTATGTATTATGCTTCCCATCCTCCCTCGTCTCCCCCTCCCTTCCTTTTTTCCTCCCTTGGTCCAAGACTGCAGTCATAGACCTAATAATAAATTATTATTATATAAATAAAATATGTAGATAATGAAAATATAATTTATTTGAGGCGGTTTGTCAAGATAAAAATTATTTTTAAAACCTAACATTGACCTCTGAGGAAGGCCAAATAGGCCGAAACGCGTCTGGCATGTGGTTATAGATATCAACCTTAGGAAATGCCATTGTGCTGTTCTAGCACAATGGCATTTCCTAAGGTTGATATCTATAACCACGTGCCAGACGCGTTTCGGCCTATTTGGCCTTCCTCAGAGGTCAATTGAAACCCATGTAAAACATGCACACATTTACAGATATATATACATATACACACAATACATAACAGACCAGGCATGTATATAGGTTGTATAATATATTACCAATTAGACAAAGATCTGGTAAGATTGTCTCAAGTTGTTATACTGGGCTGTATATGTCTCCCATATAATAAGTGTGCAATTATCAACCTAGTAAAACAATGTCCTTGATGGAAGTTTGCTGGGTGACCTCGGGCCAATCGCATGCTGTCAGCCTAACCTACCTCACAGGGTTGTCGTGAGGATAAAATGGAGTAGAGAAGAATGATGCTAGCCAATTAGGGTAATGATGTAAGCCAATTGGGGAGAGGGGCAGAGTATTAATGAAGTACATAAATAAATAGCAACATGCCCAGTGAGTAGGGTTGCCAGCTCTGGGTTGGGAAATACCTGGAGGTTTTGGAGGTGGCTCCTGAGGAGGGCGGGGTTTGGGGAGGGGAGGCACGTCAATGCCATATTATACAGAGTTATGCAAACAAAACAAGCACTGATAACGTTCAAAAACATATATATTCACTAAAGCAAAACAACATTAGTTATACATAGGAAAGAAAAATTCGAACTGGTAAAGCCACAAAAATGTCCTTGTAAATGTCTCTTTTTCACTGGGGTGCAACACGGGGAAAGCAGCAGCTGTAGTTCCAAAATTTGGGCGCTATGTGAGAATAGCGAGGGTGTAAATAATAGATGGGCCACTGGCATGGTCATAAAAATGCTCAGGAATGATTAGCTTTCCCGCAAAGTCAGTTACGATGATTGAAAATGCTGTCACGCTTGTAAAGAAACAATATAGGAATCTCTGCGAATATTCAAGATCGGCTGCAGATCTCTGGCCCTGCCACCTCAACGTATGCAAGAGTCAGCCATTCCCATCGGAACAACTGTGTGAAAGACAAGACCGGAAAGTAGGTTACGATACTAGTAGGGTTGCCAATAATTCATGTCCCATACAGTTCATGACCAGGTCATGTCAGGCTGCAGGCAAATGCAATTTACCGGTGATTTGTGCCCACGCACAATTTCATTGCTAGCTGTCTTTTGCAACCAAGGATTGCACCTTGTGAACAACCAAACTCATACCTGGCTTTGGTCCCGCCTAGTTACATGCAGGGTCGTCGTTCCATGAACACGTGAAGCTGCCTTCTACTGAATCAGACCTTTGATCCATCCAAGTCAGTATTGTCTACTCAGCCCGGCAGCGGCTCTCCGGGGTCTCAGGCAGGGGTCTTTCACATCACCTACTTGCCTAGTCCCTTTAACTGGAGATGCCAGGGATTGAACCTGGGACCTCCTGTGTGCCAAGCAGATGCTCTACCACTGAGCCACAGCCTCTCCTCCCATATAGACAAAGGCACAGCCTGTCTGGTGCAATTCATTTGCCTACTTCCAGAGGTAGCCTGCTTACTAGGCAGTCCTGGGTGATTGCCCAGGACATCGCAAGATGGGGGCATCAGGGGCAACGAAAGTTGGCAACCATGTAGTGCCCCCAGCCCCATGGGGCTGGCCAATAGATCAGGGCTCCTCAGGGCTGGCTGGCTGGTGGCTTGGAGCTCACCTGAGCCAGCTGGCCCTCCAGCTGCTCTGGGTGTGTCCGGGCCATCCGCCTAGGGCTCCAAAAAACCCTTGCTCTGTGCCCTGGCTACATCATTCACAGCTAGGGTTGCCAGCCTCCTATGAGGGTAGGGTTGCCAGGTCCCTCTTTGTCACCGGTGGGAGGTTTTTGGGGGCAGAGCCTGAGGAGGGTGGGGTTTGGGGAGGGGAGGGACTTCAATGCCATAGAGTCCATCGGTTCTTGTAGGTTATCCGGGTTGTGAGACCGTGGTCTTGGTATTTTCTTTCCTGACGTTTCGCCCACAGCTGTGGCCGGCATCTTCAGAGGAGTAACACTGAAGGACAGTATCTCTCAGTGTCAAGTGTGTAGGAAGAGCAATATATAGTCAGAAGGGGGTTGGGATTGAGCTGAGTCATTGTCCTGCAAAGTATTAAAGGTAATGTGCAAATCATTGTCCTGTAAGTATCCAGATAATGTGCTAATGAGGGTGTGGTATGTTAGTGTGGAACCATTGTATCCTGAAGTGATCTGTTAACATGTGGAATCCAAGGCTAATCCACATGGCTATTGTGGACTGTAGCCATAGAGTCCAATTGCCAAAGCAGCCATTTTCTCCAGGTGAACTGATCTCTATCAGCTGGAAATCAGTTGTAATAGCAGGAGATCTCCAGCATTTACCTGCTCCAACTACTTACTCCCATTCTATTTTCCTGACCTAAAATGGCCCTGGGGCGCTGCTGTTTGCTCCACTCGGGACTTACAATTCATCAGTACTTGTAGAGCCCATGAGAGCATAGAGCACGATGGGTAGCCGTGTTAGTCGGTCAATAGTGGCAGAAAAGAACAAAAGTCCAGTAGCACCTTAAAGACTAACATAATTTCTGGCAGGGTGTGAGCTTTCCGTGAGCCACAGCTAATGTGAGCTAGCGGAAGGGAAGAAGTGAGCTGTGGCCCATGCAAGCTCACACCCTGACAGAAATTGTGTCAGTGTCAGGTCTGTATCTCAGTTAGTTCCGTTTTCTCACCAACTTGCCTTCAAGGATTGTTTTGCATTTTTGGTCTCGTTGAAGCCGACAGTAACCCATGGGAACTGTGGCGCCTCTGTACTGTTTGTACTCTGTAATCTCATGAAACTGTACTGTACTGTTGAGTGCTTTTTCTATGCTTTTATATTATCAAGTGCAAGCCAGTTTGCTCCATTGCTGTCTTGGGTTCTTTTGCTCTGCTTACCTATGCAACCATTAAACCAGCTTCTTTGGACAACTTCGTCTCCTGCTGTGGTTAGTGGTTCTGAATAGGCCAAGTACTTACAGTTAGTTGTTAAGGTGCTACTGGACTCTTGTGCTTTTCTACTGCCATGAGAGCATGTAAGTTTCCTCAGTGGGCCACACTGTGGCTGTTCTTTCACTCATTCGCCTCATGCTGACCACTTGACCACCGCGTAGAGGTGGGCGGTGGGACCATGGGGAGTGAACGTGCAGGTGGATCACCTGCGTAGGGGGAGTGTAACTATGTAGCTGGGGGTTTCTCCATGCTCCAGCTCCAGCTCAGTGAAGCAGGAGCCAAATGGGAGAGGAAGTGGCGTTGCCACAATGCCATGATGTCACTTCTGGTTACACACCAGGAAGTGATGTCACAGCATTGCTTTCCAGTCCTCTTGCTAAGTCATGATTGTCATGGCTTTCGGGCGACTGCATCCACTGGCAACTCACTCGATCCAGATATCAACCATTGCTGTTCACCAGAGCGAGTCAGTAATCCTCAAACTGTGATCTAGGCACATTAGAATTACTAGGAAATAAGCTGATTAAATAAGTATATGTTCATACTCACCCACACAACTGTTGCTGAGCCCAACACACCCTCTACAGAGGAGAATGCCTGTTGCATCTCTGAATGTGTTTTGGTTTTACATCTTCCAACCAGCTTCATACAGAGTTGGGTAGTTGGACCATTCTGTCATTCCTCATGCTGGATGTTGCAGAATTACCTACCCTCATATAGGGTTGCCAACCTCCAGGTAGTTCAAACAAAATCACAGCAAGAGTGGCTAACAATAAATAGGGTTGCCAACCTCCAGGTGGTTAGGAAGTCAGTACAGGAGCGAAAAACACATATAGGTGCAAAGACTGTTTATATGCTACTGTGTCTAATATAATACGCACTCATAAATACACAAGGTGAACAACACATACAATCACATCAAGCACAAACATACAAAACCATCTCAGGGATGGTGGTAACAAGGAACAGTTCAATTCAAAAGTGCAATGTCTCTCAAAGTATACACATCAATCTTCTGTATTTTGTATACATCTCATGCAGGTAAGTGAGCAGATACTTAATATTCAGGGAGGAATAACTTCATGGAGGATACGGCCGTTTCAAATTCTTTGCAATTGAATTCTTCATCAGTCCTTTGAGCATGTTCCTCTTATATTGCACATCTTAATAGTAATAATGAATTTCAAAGTACTGGATACAGGTTAGTTCCCACGAAGGGTAACGTTCACAAAAAGAGGAAGATTGATGTGTATACTTTGAGAGACATTGCACTTTTGAATTGAACTGTTCCTTGTTACCACCATCCCTGAGATGGTTTTGTATGTTTGTGCTTGATATGATTGTATGTGTTGTTCACCTTGTGTATTTATGAGTGCATATTATATTAGACACAGTAGCATATAAACAGTCTTTGCATCTATATGTGTTTTTCGCTCCTGTACTGACTTCCTAATCTCCCGATACTAGTACAGTGGTGTCTATTTTCTCCCCCAACCTCCAGGTGGTGGCAGGAGATCTCCCACTATCACAACTAATCTCCAGCTGATAGAGATAAGTTCCCCTGGAGAAAATGGCCGCTTTGGTAACTGGACTCTATGGCATTGAAGTCCCTCCCCTCCACAAACCCCACCCACCTCAGGCTCCACCCCAAAAACCTCCCGCTGTTAGGGGAGAGGGACCTGGCAACCCTAACAATAAACCATATATACAAGTAGATAACAGCTAGTATCTGTATTGTGAGACAGAATATCAGTTAATGTCACAATGCTATGAAGTGCCCATAGAAACATTCAATAACATATCTTACAAGCCAATGACTAAACAAAAGTCAAATGAAGGTCTAAATGATGTAAAGTCCAAAAATGAAAATATATCCACTGATCTCCCGGCAGAATCGAGATCAGGATCCTGGGCAAGGCAGGATTGCAATTCATATCATTAATGTGTCCACCGACGTCTTTTTTACAGGGATCCAGTATCCACACCTGTTTCACCATTTCTTCTTCAGAGAATTAAACGACGGACCATATATTGGGACCCTAGTATGTTGGTTCCTATTTCCAGACTGAACTCGTTTTTGTTTGAACTAACAGTACGAAATACCCCATTTGTTGGTTTCAGTAACCTCCAGGTACTAGCTGGAGATCTCCTGCTATTACAACTGATCTCCAGCCGATAGAGATCAGTTCACCTGGAGAAAATGGCCGCTTTGGCGATTGGGCTCTACGGCATTGAAGTCCCTCCCCTCCCCAAACTCCGCCCTCCACAGGCTCCACCCCAAAAACCTCCTGTGGGTGGCGAAGAGGGACCTGGCAACCCTACCCTCATAGGAGGCTGCCTAGGTCTCTGGATGAACGTCCTAACTTAGGGCAGGCCTCCTTCCAAATCAGGGGGCCCATTCACAACAGTGACTCATACGGAAACACAGGGAGTGCCTTCCTCTGAGGGTGGGCCACTCTTTCTCTTTCATTCTTTTAAAGAAAACCTTTCAACTGTAAGAGCAGAGTGTGCTTTCAGTTTTAAAACTCTAGGTAGGGCTGCAAACCTCCAGGTGGGACCTGGAGATCTCCTGGAACTACAACTGATCTCCAGACTACTGAGTTCAGTTCCCCTGGAGAAAACGGCTGCTTGGGAGGGTGGACTCTATGGCATTAAGCCCCATTGAGGTCCCTCCCCTCCACAAACCCTGTCCTTCCTGGGCTCCATCCCCAAAATCTCCAGGAATATCCCAAACTAGAGCTGGCAGCCCTAATTCTAGGCGATTCACTAAACAGCCAAACCACTTGAACACATGAAGCTGCCTTATACTGAATCATCAGACCCTTGGTCCATCAAAGTCAGTATTGTCTACTCAGACCGGCAGCGGCTCTCCAGGGTCTCAGGCTGAGGTCCTTCACATCACCTACTTGCCTAGTCCCTTTAACTGGAGATGCCGGGGATTGAACCTGGGACCTTCCGCATGCCAAGCAGATGCTCTACAAACTGAGCCACGGCCCCTCCCCAACAGCTTGCCCACTGTTACTCAATGTTTATGAAAAACGAACTAAATGAATATGTGTGTCTTTCGCAAAGTTACAAATCCACAGGAGAAACAAAGCCGGGTTTGAGATTTCAAGAGCACAGTTCACGAAACCCCGTCAATGAGAAATACGCTTTGTGCAATACTAGGAGACACAAAAAAAAGGGTTGACTTAGAAGGAGCATCCTCTTCCCATGGAAACGCCTTTCTCTAGCAACATCCCTGGTATGAAGTAAGACTTGTTTCCTGCAGTTAAAACGAGAGATTCTATTGTGGTAGCATAATCCTCTCGTAACAATACTTTTCAATAGTTCTTTTGCAATTAGCGCTTCGTAGCTGAGGTCACGGAAACAATGGAGCGTAATCCATTACGTGAAATTCCATCCGATCTGGGATGTGTCTTTCGTGGTCCCAGGAGAGAGAAAGGTTTTTGTGGCTGGCGTCTTCACAGTGAAGACAGAAGGCCTAGTCGAAGCCTGTGCAGTTTGAGGAGGAGGAGGAGGAGGAGGAGGAAGAAGAAGAGAAGAAGAAGAAGAGTTGGTTTTTATATGCCAACTATCTCTGCTACTTAAGAGAGAATCAAACCAGCTTACGATCACCTTCCCTTCCCCTCCCCACAACAGACACCCTGGGAGGTAGGTGAGGCTGAGAGAGTGTGACTAGCCCAAGGCCACCCAGCTAGCTTTGTGTGTAGGAGTGGGGCAACAAATCCAGTTCACCAGATTAGCCTCCACTGCTCATGTGGAGGAGTGGGGAATCAAACCCGGTTCTCCCGATCAGACTCCACCACTCCAAACCACCGCTCTTATCTACTAAACCATGCTGGCTCTCTCACAACAAGCCAACAGCAGCCGGGGAGCAATAGGTTGTGGTCTCCCAGACACAGGGACTTGAGAACACCCTTGTTTTTCCAGTCGAGGAAAGTTAGTGAGGTCAGGATGTTTATTGAGGATAGGGTTGCCAGGTCCCTCTTCTCAACCGGCGGGAGATTTTGGGGGCAGAGCCTGAAGAGGGCGGGGTTTGGGGAGGGGAGGGACTTCAATGCCATAAAGTTCAATTGCCAAACCGGCCACTTTTCTCCAGGTGATCTAATCTCTATTGGCTGGAGATCAGTTGAATTAGCAGGCGATCTCCTGCTACTACCTGGCAGTTGGCGACCCTTATTGAGGACCCGGTGGCAGGGCTGTCAAAAGACCCCCTGAGCCACCCAGTCAAAGAATTCCTTTGGGCCCTCATTTGGCCCCTCACCCCTCATTTAGAATATGTAGGGTTGCCAGCTCTGGGGTGGGAAATACCTGGAGATTTTGGGGTGGAGCCTGAGGAAGGCAGGGTTTGGAGAGGGGAGGGACAGTAATGCCATAGAATCCAATTGCCAAACGAATTTGTTATAAAAACGAATCCCCCAAATCTCTCCAGGTGGCGAAAAGGGAGAAAATGTGGGCAGCGTTTCACTTGGGACAAGTACCAGAAAATTGGGACCATCCCTTGCAAATGGGAGTACGTGTGCGAGCATGGAAGCGCCAACAGGCATGAACACCTGGACGGTGCTTTTCATTTTGGGAAATCTGACCTGATCCTTTCTCTACTATCAAAGAGAAATCTGTAATGCATGTAATTACATACCTCAGTCATGCAATAGGACCCAGTAAGTTTGCTTAGGAGGAATTCCTACAGTTCAGTGGGCCCTACTTCCTGGTAACTGCTCTTCGGGCTGCTGCCTTCATCGTATCAGCAGATAGCTCTTGTAGTAAAACATGGAAGGAGTACAGTTTTGCTGGCTTGTGATTCTCCTTTTCTGCACCATACGAGGAGTAATCTTGGCATCGCAAATCCCTTTTGGGGTGTACTTATATGATACCTGAGTTTGCTTCATTCACATTATATAGTTAATGTCTGTGAAATGTTAGAAGAAGAAGAAGTAGTAGAAGGAGAAGAGTTGGTTTTTATATGCCGACTTTCTCTACCACTTAAGGAAGAATCAAACCAGGTTACAACTACCTCCCCTTCCCCTCCCCATAACAGACACCCTGTGAGGTAGGTGGGGCTGAGGGAGTTTGGAGAGAGCTGCAACTAGCCCAAGGTCACCCAGCTGGCTTCATGTGGAGGAATGGGGAAACCAACCCGGTTCACCAGATTAACGTCCACAGCTCATGTGGAAGAGTGGGGAATCACTCATGGCGTTTTGGGGGTTTGAGTGAAGCGGCCGCAGCGATGCAGCGCTTCTGGGGGTAAACCCGGAAGCGACGTAATCGCGTTGCGCGCAGCCCCCGCTCCGGAGCAGCCTGGTGCATTAGCGGGCAATTGCCTGCCAAAACCACCCGCCTGGCAACCCTAATGGTGTCACATCCCTGCTGAACTCCCTCCCCTCTACAGACTCTGCCCTCCCTGGGCTTCGTCCCCAAAACTGCAAGAATTTCCCAACCCAGAGCTGGCAACCCTACTGCTGTGCATGGCTGTACAGTTTAAGGAGACACATTGTATAAAAAGATATTGTGCTTCTGCCTTTTACTCGAAAATTCTGCTAACTGACCCAGTGATTTAAAAAACAGTAAAGGGCTATAGATCAAATCAAGCCTGAACTGACCCTAGAAGCTAAAATGACTAAACTGAGGCTGTCATATTTCGGTCACATTATGAGAAGGCAAGAGTCACTGGAAAAGACAGTCATGCTAGGAAAAGTTGAGGGCAGCAGGAAAAGAGGAAGACCCAACAAGAGATGGATGGACTCAATAAAGGAAGCCACAGCCCTCAGTTTGCAAGACCTGAACATGGCTGTCAAAGACAGGACATTTTGGAGGACGTTGATTCATAGTGTCGCCATGAGTCGGAAGCGACTTGACTGCACTTAACACACACAAAGGGCTAGACCCCCTTTTCCTGGTTGGCTGGCAATCCTACCTAACTAGAGAACAAGACAGGGATTTTGAACAGACCATGAAGGCGGTACCCACCAACTCCTGGTTCATTATAATCCTGATTCTATTGTTCCTATTTTACATGGTGCTTTTCTTAGTCATCAGTCAGTTAACATGGCCATAGAGAGGTGTTGCTTCACAATTATATAACTTCCACCTTTTAGAAATTTGCTGAAGGTTAAGGAACTGTTAATGTATATTAAGGGGAGGGGCCATGGCTCACTGGTGGAGCATCTGCTTCACCTGCAGAACATCCCAGGTTCAATCCCAGACATCTCCGGTTAACAGGCTCTGGAAGTAGGTGATCTGAAAGACCCTGGAGACCTGAGACCCTGGAGAGTAGCTTGGATGGACTGATGGTCTGATTCAGTATAATGAACACATGAAAATGCCTTCTACTGAATCAGGCTATCAAGGTCCATCCAGGTCAATATTGTCTACCCAGAGAGATAGCAGCTCTCCAGGGTCTCAGGCAGAGGTCTTTCACATCACCTACTTGCCTAGTCCATTTAACTGGAGAGGCTGGGGATTGAACCTGGGACCTTCTGCATGCCAAGCAGATGCTGTACCACTGAGCCACAGCCCAATCCCCCAATTTTCATGGTTGTTGAGGACTGCAATGCTAGTAAGATATGCCCTTGTACCTTACACACCTGCAAAGAGAAAGTCAAAATTCACGATTTGACAGTCAAAATATGGGGGGGGGGGGAGCTTTCCTGGGACCTTCTGCATGCCAAGCAGAGGCTATACCACTGAGCTATAGCCCCTCCTCTGCTTTCCGGGTGTTCATGTGTAGGAGTTTTGGGTCTGGATTAAACAAACAGGTGATTTCTTTAAATGTAATGCTCTTAATTTTTTTTATTTTTTTTTGTCTTGAATACTTTCAGGTAGGTAGCTGTTAGTCTTTTGTATCTGACACAGTGAACTTTAACTCCCGAAAACTTACACCCTCAAAAATTTCATTGGTCTATGGGGTGCTACGGGACTTGAATTTTGTTTTGAATATTATCTTGCTACTCAATGGATGCTTCTGGGATGTGAAGAAGATACTGATTCAGTTTTTTAAAACTGAAATGTAGAAACTCATCTGTGGAGGTGGGACCTAGGCAACACACTGGCGGGCACCGTGGGGCCTATGTGTGTCATAATGGGGATCACCGGCATAGATTGTGCTTATGCCGTGCCATATATGTTCCTGGCTGCTGTTAGCCCTGGTGTTAAGCTTCTGCCTGCAATCAGTTCGACCGATGACCCCTGTGGCCCACACACAACCCTCCTGCAGGCTAAAATGTTTGCCCAACTCTGTTTTGAGATCATCATCCCTTCGCTAGTAGTCTTTTTTTTATATAATATTTTTATTGCATTTCTATAACAAAACATACAAAAAATACAAAACAATACAAAAAAAGAAATATAAAATACACAAGAAAAAAGTAGTCTTAAGCATCAGCCTTTGTCCTCTAATCACAAAACATATGCTGGCACTTCATACCTGACTGTACCCCTTCAATTTCAGCACCGCCCTTTTCCTAGAACATCAGTACTCTAGAACATGATTTATGAGCTGGATCTTACTTCATCCATTACAACTCACGAGAAATCCTCAGCACCCTCTGCACTGCCCCCTAGTGGCAACGCTGGCGAATACGTGGGGGCCTCTTGCTCATTTTTAAAGGTTCCTCATTTTTCAGTGCTGCCCCTTTCTTGTTTAAGTGTCACAAGAGGTTTTACACATTTGCGTGTGTTGTTTGCCCTTATCGTGAAAAGCTGAAAACCAGCCTTTTAAGAATCTCTTTCCTCAACTCCTTTTGATAAACGGGCGGCAGTGTGTTAGTATAAAAATGGCTTTTTCCCATGAACTGTCATTATTATTTGTTTTGTTTAAATTTCCACACCAGCTTCATATATAGCGGCTGCACGTGAATCATTGTTTTCAAAATGTTCGAAGTTTTTGTAAAAGTTTTTCTTACAAAACAAATCAAAAACAAAAACAATTTTTAAGAATACTTTTGATGCATGGGTACAGATAAGTGATATACAATTTATTATTTTCTTGTCTGTCAAATTATCAGATTGATGTAAGGATGACTAAGTATAAAATAAAGCACGATGGGTAGCCGTGTTAGTCTGTCACTAGCAGTAGAAAAGAGCAAGAGTCCAGTAGCACCTTAAAGACTAACAAAATTTCTGGCAGGGTTTGAGTTTAATAAACCATTTGATTATATAATATAATTCATGTAGCTATCCATTTATCCAGCCCTATTAACAGCTCATTTGAAAGTCTCACCTGACACATACATCAAAAACAGGCGGGAGTCTGATCGGCATCATTTCAGGCTGTAGTTCAGGTGAACACTTTTTAAAAATACTCTGTGTATTCATTTAACAAATGAAACGGGGCCCCAGTACCTGGATAAATATGGGATTTGTGTTACATGTTCAACTATACATACACTGACTGTAACATGCAAGTTACTAGGGTTGCCAGGCCTGGCAACGAGTGAGAGACTGGAGGGGACTTGGGTGTGGCTGCTGTTGGCATGAGGTCACTTCCTGGAATCTCAGAAGTAATGTCACATCTAGGAATTACCAAAAACTCTATGGTTTTATTATAAAGTTTGCACTGTCCAAGTACCCCAAATCCTTGAGCTGGTGTTTATCTCCCTCCCCATCAAGTCACAGCCTTGTTCCCATCAATTGTCAACTAGACAATTTCCCACTGGTATGACTGGTTTCCCCCCTTCTGTCTGGTTGCCGGTTTTTCATCCAGTGCACAGGATAGCCAGTTTTTACCTGCTTAATGTCCTTTAAGGCAAAATAATTTGCAGTGTTGCCTTTCAGATTTTTACAGTACTAAGCTTGCAGCCAGTTTTAACTTTCCTTTTCTGTGCAGGCTTTTCTGTGCCTTAAAAGCATCTTCTGCAAACACTGCAGCTGGCTTTGGTTGCCTTCCAGGGATGCCAGCTGCCTAAAGGAAATACAAACAAAACAAAACTCCAGGCTCTATAACAGAGGCCTGTGTGTGTGTGAAGTGCCGTCAAGTCGCAGCCGACTTATGGCGACCCTTTTTGGGGTTTTCATGGCAAGAGACTATCAGAGGTGGTTTGCCAGTGCCTCCCTCTGCACAGCAACCCTGGTATTCCTTGGTGGTCTCCCATCCAAATACTAACCAGGGCCAACAGAGGCCTAACGGGATGTTATTTACCAGGTGATGTTATTTACCTTCATGCCATAAAAATAGGGTTGCCATCCTCCTGGTGGTGAGTGGAGATCTGCCAGGATTAAAACTGAGCTCCAGGTGACAAAGATCAGTTCACCTGGAGAAAATGACTGTTTTGGAAAGTGGACTCTGTGGCATTATACCCTATTGAAGTCATTCCCCTCCCCAAACTCTACCTTCCTCAGGCTCCACCCCCAAAATCTCCAGGTATTTCCCAACCCAGAGCTGGCAACCCTACACGAAAAGCTTTAACTGCCCATTTTCATACATTAAGCCTCTATTGAAGGGACAGGACATTTTTTCTTCAGGCAACCCTACATGATATCTCTTCAGGTGGTGAGGGGAGGGGGACAATTTTGTGCCTTAGACACATTTGCATTTCTCTTGGCTCTGCTCCTTGGCTCCATCCCTTGACCCCACCCTTTGACCCCTCTACTCCACCTGCTGAACCCTCTGCTCCAGAGAGCCAGCGTGGTGTAGTAGTTAAGAGCAGTGGTTTGGAGTGGGTGGACGCTAATCTGGTGAACTGGATTTGTTTCCCCCACTCCTACACACGAAGCCAGCTGGGTGACCTTGGGCTAGCCACAGTTCTTTTCGAACTCTCTCAGCCCCACCTACCTCGCAGGGTGTCTGTTGTGGAGAGGGGAAGGGAAGGTGATGGTAAGCCAGTTTGAGTCTCCCTGAAGTGGTAGAGAAAGTCAGCATATAAAAACCAACTCTTTTTCTTCTTCCAGAGCACCTGGGCTCTTCCCTTTGACCCCACTATAGCACTTGACCCCACTGGCTTTTCCTTCGGGGAAGATACAGCCTGGACCAGATTCTACCCACCCCTTGCCAGATTTATACCTAGCAAGACGTGGAGTCCTGGCATCCAACTTTCTATCAGCTCCAGCAGATGTTGGTTCTCGGCTTAGTAGCCAGTTGCCAGCTACCTAGATCTTTTCAGCCATCTCAAGCTTGCTTATGAGTCACTCAGTGCAGTTGAATACACCTTAAACTTTTCAGTTCTGCCCAGCCTTCAGCAGTTTGCAGCATATTAATCATGCCAGTTACTTCCTCCTCCCAACCCACCCAGTGCTTTTATTTTAAAAAGGGCATTTCTTTTTAGCAGCTAAGGCTTTCGCAAACATTTTTTGGCGCTCGGATGTCACAGAGGCAGCACTTTGCAAATTGTAAACACACCGGAGGATTAGCCCTAAGTGGATCAGAATATCATCGGCCTCGCTGGAAGATGTCTGGCGATGTGTAAAAGTGGATCAACCTCTGAGAACTGTTTGCCGTGCGTGAATCATGCGCCACCTCTTTGACATCAAGGAACAATGGGAGGAAATGTAGAAGAACGGAGCCACCCACAGAGAAATGGCTCGTCTGGCCATTTTAATATCTCAGCTGGGTCTCCCAGCGTTTAAACAAACATATTGGGTTTCTTCTGCACTTTGTATTCTACATTCTTCGGGGCTCTGGACCACATTCGGGTCTCATGTTTGCATTATGAAGTGAATGGGTTGTTACAATGACAGCAGGACCGGGGGGGGGGGGGTGCCTCAGTCTAACCAGAAGCAGAATCCCTCCCTTAATAGGGTTGCCAACCTCCAGGTACTAGCTGGAGATCTCTCACTATTACAACTGATCTCCAGCCAATAGAGATCAGTTCACCTGGAGAAAATGGCCATTTTGGCAATTGGATGCTATGGCATTGAAGTCTCTCACCTCTCCAAACCTCACCTTCCTCAGGCTCCACCCCGCAAAATCTCCAGGTATTTCCCAACACGGAGCTGGCAATAGGATAGAGATCAGTTCACTTGGTACTAGCTGGAGATCTCCCACTATTACAACTGATCTCCAGCCAATAGAGATCAGTTCACCTGGAGAAAATGACTGCTTTGGCAATTGGACTCCATGGCGTTGAAGTCCCTCCCCTCCCCAAACCCCGCCCTCCTCAGGCTCTGCCCCAGGAGGAAAGGCAGCATGGTACAGCCCAATCTCGTCAGATCTCGGAAGCTAAGCAGGGTCAGCTCTGGTTGGTATTTGGATGGGAGGCCACCAAGGCAAACCAGGGTTGCTGTGCAGAGGAAGGCACTGGCAAACCACCTCTGCAAGTCTCTTGCCATGAAAACCCCATAAGGGGTCGCCATAAGTCGGCTGCGACTTGACGGCACTTTACACACACACACACAACTCAACCTAGGAGAGATGGCATTTAACGCCTAAGAAGATTGCAAAGATCTACAAAGTGACATCCCCTAAATGTTGGAAATGTAATAAAGTAGTTGGTTCTTTTTATCATATGTGGTGGACTTGTGACAAAGCTAAGGATTTTTGGGATATGATTTATAACGAATTAAGACTAATAGTACAAAAAAATATACCCAAAACACCAGAAATGATGCTATTAAGTATGATACCTGATAATTTGTTAAAACAAAGGACTTTTTTGATTTATGCGACTACAGCTGCAAGACTGCTTTATGCAGCAAAATGGAAAGGGGCAGACACTCCTGGGAAAAAAGACTGGACTAAGAAAATGTTTGAACTGGTGGAAATGGCAAAACTTACAGCTATTTTAAATCAAAAAGACAATGTTCAATTTATGGGGGAATGGGAGGCTTGGATGAAATATTGTGAATATGAACTAGGACTGGGGAAAATGGAAGAATACCTTTTAATCTGATCTAGAGGACATAGTTAACATAAAGAAACGTAATCAATTATATTGATATTATAATGTGATTGAAACCTAATTGAGATATATGAATAATATAATATTAAGAGGCGGACGGAGGTGATGGGGAAGTCAATAAATTTTCCTTTATTTTTTATTTTTATTTAGCACTTAAAACAATTATAACAACATTACTTATGATTTAGTTTTTAACACTACGTATATTGTTGTTTGTTAACATGGAGAATTTATATTATAAAAACCAATAAAATTTTCCAAAAAAAAATAAACAACTCAACCTAGGAGAGCGCTGTTCACTCTGTACAACATGCACATTAAATGTGATCTAGTTGCTCCTGATGGGTTTTGGGATTGGCCCTCTAGTCCGAAAGCACAGCCTACCTGTCACCATTTCAGTCACATGGAACCTATGCCTCAAACAGCTGGGAGGCCATTTAAATTGCCACCTTAAGCACAGTGATACCCTTTTAAGCTAGGGATGCCAGGTCCCTCTTCACTACCGGCAGGAGGTTTGGGGGGGCGGAGCCTGAGGAGGGCAGGGTTTGGGGAGGGGAGGGACTTCAACGCCATAGAGTCCAATTGCCATAGCGGCTATTTTCTCCAGAAAAGAAAGCCTTATTCAATTCAATTCAATTCAGCGTTATATGTTCACTATCAGCCATATGACTGTGAACAATCTTTGTCGGGTCTGACCTCACAAATTACTGTGATAAAGAATGAATCATATGTAAGGACAGGTGAGTATGAAAACTTAACTTTATTGTAAATAACCTATGTTTATTAGGAATTTCCAATGAATAATGCCGGCGTTGTAATTAACAGCGAAAGCATTTCTGAGGTCTATACACAAACCCAGACACTGAATTGAATTGAATAAGGCTTCCGTGAATTATTGGGGTGGCTGAAGAAGGTTTGAAACAGGCATTTACCGGCATCCTGTACCACTACCAAACGGGCAACAGCCTATAATACTTAATTCAAGAAGAAGACTTTGCTATATCTGTATGTATTTCTGTTAACGCCTGCTCTGCAGCATTTTTGTTGTTGGTGATGTGTACTTATGTTACATTATGGAAATAATAATGTACATATAACAAAAACTATTTGCTTTTTTCATGCCACATGTTATATGCTTCAAATATAACACATTTGGTTTATTTATATAGCCTACAACTGTGTTTTTGATTACCGCCTGGAGGTTGGCAACCCTGTTCGAAGCCCACCAGCGTCAGTGGACTGCGCAGGGTGCAACTCTGCCGAGGATGGTGCTGCAGGCTTCCCGGTTACCTCCATCGTCTCTGCTGTTGTTTCTTTCAAATCCAGTTATCCTCCCGAGCCCTCAGCTGTAACAACACTGCTATGGTCTACCACACTCGGCGCGCTGTGTTGTGTTAAGGCATTGTGCGCCCGAGCAGCGGTTGCTTCTCCTTTGCCCGTCTGCACTCGGCTGAGCGGAGCGCTGTGTAACCTTGAAGCAGCTGAGTGCCTTACCCAGGGCCTTATCTGAACCCTTCAGGTTGGGAAAGGATGCCGCTGAGCTATCGTCTGCTCGAGTGGTCAATCTCCCCGAGTTTCAGCTTTCTGGGCAGAGAGCGTGGAGCTGAGAGCTCTCTTGCTCTGACCTTTGTCTTCTTGGGTTTCTTCCAAAGATTATCTGAAGAGCCTCTCTGCCGCCACAGGGTGAAAGCGCCTTTTTCTGTGCCCTTTTTCTGTGCACGGCCTTCGAAAGCCATTAAAGCAAGCTCTGGAGAATGGACTGAATTTCAGCAAGTTAAGCTTCGTTCTTTTCTTCAGTTTGACATCAGTGAGAGTTGATGTGGGGGAAGCGTTGGACTAGGATCTGGGAGACCCAGGTTCGAATCCCAACGCTGGTACGAAGAGGGTTGCCAACCATCAGTCTGAAAAGGGCAGGGTTTAGGGAGGGGAGGGACCTCCGTGGGGTATAGTGTCATTTTTGGAGTCCACCCTCCAAAGCAGCCGTTTTCTCCAGGGGATCTGTCTGGAGATCAATTGTGGATACTGAGTATGGATTGTTAAACGGCTGTGCAAAAGAGGAATCCTATTGGTCAGCTTGTCAGCTGACTTTTAGAAGACATATTGCAAGACGACACTGTGCAGCAAGACATCTGTAATTTCTCTTTGAGGACTTGGATTGCAGGACATTGTGGACAATTTATCTATCTTGTCTATGGTGATTTAGTATCGTTAATCGTGTTATGAAAACTTTGTGAACTGGTATTTAAAGAGATACAAAGCATGGGAAAAATATAAAAATAACAAAAGAATTGGAAGTGGCTGCATGTTGGGATATTTTTCCTTAATAGATTAGCCAGCCTCTATATACAACAACCTCCAGGTACTAGCTGGAGATCTCCTGCTATTACAACTGATCTCCAGCCGATAGAGATCGGTTCACCTGGAGAAAATGGCCACTTTGGCAATTGGACTCTATGGCATTGAAGTCCCTCCCCTCCCCAAACCCCGCCCTCCTCAGGCTCCGCCCCAAAAACCTCCCACCAGTGAAGTGCCTGGTTGTCTTATAGAGTCCAATAAAGACAACTAGGCGGAGGTTAAAAGCAACAGTTCTTTATTTAGCTAAACACAGACCTGGGGTGAAATAACCCACAAATAAGATGCAGAGTTAATCACCAGAGAAACAAAGGAAGCTTAGTATCATTTATGCATTCGCATGGGGCAGGCCCATGGCTGCTGACAAGCAGATTGATACACAAAAGCACCAATGCACATTAGGTGTCTACTCCACTCTAATTAGCATAGCCTATAGATCACTGGTTCCCAACCAGGGGTCCGTGGACCCCCAGGGGTCCGCGAGAACTAAATTAAGGTCCGCAAAACAAAGTTATAAACCCATAATAAATTAATATTTTTAATTAAAACTTCTCTATTATAAAAATATATATTCAAATATTATTCTAAGTTTAATGTTTAACTAACAGTTATGATTAAAGTTTATTTTCAAATTCTTGGAATTTTTATTTTGAACCTTGGGGTCCCTGCACCGAACAAAAAAGTCCTAGTGGTCCCTGGTCAAAAAAAGGTTGGGAACCACTGCTATAGATATTGCCCGAAGGCGTCTCTAAGCAAGTGATCTTGGAAGTAGGTCTTGTGATCTTGGAAGTAGAAAACACATTCCTAAGGATGAAGGTAATTCAGAGCTTTCTACTGGTGAAAGGCCGTACCAGGCACAGAGAGCATGATTTGTTGGTTCATGGCTCCCGGATGCCAACTTCCCAAAGCTTCCATGTGTGTGCATATGAGTACATAGTATTTTATACCAGCCCTTATATCTGTGCATTACACCAGTGGCAAAAAGGAATCTGGCAACCCTATCTTCTGTCTAGTTGGCAACTTCCCCTGCACAAGCTCAGGTCCTATTAATTAGCTAGTCGCCAAGGCACCACAACACTCGCTGTTGTTTTTACTCCGCAACGTCACTTACAGTCACATAACCGGAAGTGATGCCAAATATCGCTGGGACACTGTAGTAATCCCAATGTCTGGCCCCACTCCCCATGCTACAGTAGCAATAGATAGGGTTGCCAGGTCCCTCGTGGCAACCGGTGGGAGTTTTTTGGGGCGGAGCCGGAGGAGGGCGGGGCTTGGGGCGGGGCTTCAATGCCATAGAGTCCAATGGCCAAAGCAGCCATTTTCTCCAGGGGAACTGGTCTCTATCGGCTGGAGATCAGTTGGAATAGCAGGAGACCTCCAGCTAGTACCTGGAGGTCACAGCCAAGTAGACACAGAAACAAACTCTTATACAAATGTAAGAAATTCTATATTATACCACAAAAATTCTAAACATCCAACAAGCTTACAACAATACAAATACAAAATACAATTTTCCAAAATCCAATATGGTATACAACCAACACATGCAAATTTCCTATATCCACAAAGGTATGTACTTTTTCTTTAAGTGCAAACAGGTAAGTATCATCTGTATTTTACATAAATTTCATTTTATAATTTTGTCTTTTTTTCTTTTCTTCCACAGGTGTCAGGCAGAAAAGGAATACGATCGTTTCAGTTCTTTCCTCAGTTCCTTCTCAAACCCTTAAACTGCAAGTTGGCATATCAAATAGTTTCACATAGCTCCCATGGGTAGCATTAGTTTCATACTATCTGCCAGCAAGTGGCTAGTATACTTCCATATATTACTAGGTTCCCTCCTGGGATAAGTACCTGGAGGTCGGCAACCCTATAGATCAATATGAGAGTGGGAAGCATATATGTTTTCTGCATTAGGCAATAAAATGTTTTGGGCCAGGCCATAATACACTGGTAATGCAGATAGGGTTGCCAGCTCTGGGTTGGGAAATAGCTGGAGATTTTGGGGGTGGAGCCTGAGGAGGGCAGGGCTTGGAGAGGGGAGAGACTTCAGTGCCATAGACTCCAATTGCCAAAGGGGCCAGTTTCTCCAGGGGCGAAAACACATGGTCACTTTAGCCTCCTTTATTCCCTGTTTCAGCCAGGATCGTACACGTGCGTTTTTGCCGACTGTGCGTTTTATCCTGGCTGAATCCTGGCTGAAACAGGGAATACAGGAGGCTAAAGCGACCGTGCGTTCTCGCCCCAGGAGAACTGATCTCTGTCCCCTGGAGATAATTTGTAATAGAGGGAGATCTCCAGTCACCACCTGAAGGTTGGCAACCCTAAACGCAGAGATGCTCAGAGATGTTTCAAGTAGTGAATTCCAGTGCCTTTGAACCAGGCCCTTACCTTTTGTAAGGAACGCTTGTAACACTGTACTTGATGCAGAGAGAAAACTCTTTGCCTGGACGCTATTTATTCATTTATTCATGGAAGGTTTTGCATTGGTCTCTCTCTAGATGCACATTTTCCCCATCTGAATTCTCAAAACTCTGCATGACGGCTTATTGTTGAGTTTTGAGAATATGAATGGGGAAAAAGTGCAACTAAAGAGTGGCAAATCCAATGCAAAACCTTCCATGAATAAATGGCCTTATAGGAACAGCACCGCGGAGTGCCGCCAGCAAACAGACCCCTTCTTCCTCAGGCGAAAGAGACTCTCTCCCGAGCTGCCCGTACTTGTCTGCCTGCGTGTGACTCTCACTCCCCTCTTCAGTCGATGTCAGGTACTTTCACCTGAGTTTGTTTGGACAAGTGCGGCAGGGAAGCAGACCTTGCTGGTTTCCTTGGGGAAAGCAATGGTTTTCAGTCATGCCGAACTTGGGCCGCGATTCACGCTTGTTCCTGCAGGAACTCTTCAAGAGTTTATTTGATCGATGGGCGAGGAGCGGACGACACAAAGCGCCGTTTGGCTCCTCGGCCAACTCGGAGCATTTATTTACTTTGAAGATGTACCAAAGCTTGCGTTTGCGTGAATGTCAAGCCATGCCTCTTGTCTGGCTCTTTAGAACCACGCAAGCCCGATAAGTTGGCAATTCATCCAAAACAGGCTTTCTCACCCTGTGAGGAACTTCTCAGACTGTGATTCTTCATGCTTCCTTCAGTGAATGCTTCGATGCGGGGGCAGAGCGAATGCAAAAAGTCGCGTTAAAGGGGCTTTTAAGAAGTGCGAAGCAGGTATGCGCCGGCTTCGCAGTGACGTCTGGAATGACGGTTCAGCGTGAAGAAATCAAAAAAAATATGCGGGGCACTTCAGCCTGGAATGCGCTGCTAACTACCAAGCATAAACGGCCTCACTGTAAAGAATTTATTCCTAAGAGAATTAAAAAAAACATGGGCAAAGGCCGCCACATATTGGGATAAACGGGCAAAAATGGACTTTACTATTTTAATTAGCGAGTCATAGAAACTAGTTTTAATATTTTTATATTATACTGTTTAGGTATTTCATTATAAAAACTGTTTAGACACTTCTTCGGAAGTCGGGTGATGGGTCACTTTTTTAAGGTGGGTGGAGGGCGAAGAGGTATCTTTTAGGATTTTATAATTTAGTAATCATGAATGTAATAATTAGAATATAAAGATACTCTTTTGTATTTTCTTTTTGCTTTTTTATATTAATTTTATTGTATTTGTTTGTTTTGTTTTGTGTTCTAAAAATTAATAAAAATTTATAAAAAAAAGAAAAAAGAATTTATTCCTAGTGTCCAGATGGTACTTTTCCGTCCATAACCTATACCCATTCTTGTGAGTCTTATCCTCTGCTGCCAACAGGAACAGCTCCCTGCCCTCCTCTGAGTGACAGCCCTTCAAATACTTCAAGAGAGCAGTCATGCCCCCCCTCGTCTACATGTCCGATCTGACGCACAAGGAGGAAATCACCTGCTTTATTCCTAAACCTCTCTTCTAGGGAAAGAAAAAAAAATATCTTGTCATGCATGGAAACTCTGCTAAGAAATCCATTCCATTGTCTCCCTCCAAGTCCCAAAGTTCATGCATTGTTGATGAGATAAAGAGTGGCGGATGGCACTCACAGGAAAGGCCCTGCCAACGATTAGTAGACATAGCGCAGCCCCGTCAGAAAAGGGGAGCTGGTAATGCTTCCATTATCCACCGACAAAGAGGGATCTGAAGAACTATAAGAGCTATTGGGAGCAAAATAACCTGACTTTCCCAGTAGTCTGGGTGTTCCTTTCTATGGTATCGTGACAAAGCACTTCAGTGAATAATCCCTTCCAAAATACCTGCGGCCGACGCGCAGCCAAAGAAGCACTCTCCTTCCCGTCCCTTTGAATGGGCTGGAGAGATTTCAAGGGCTCGCCTTAATCCCTTGGAAACTGCGCAGTCTCTAGTCCCTGCCAGGTGCCAGGGGCATGAGAGCCAGGGTGTCTTGCTGTCAAACAGCGGGCGTGGCGCTGCTTGCCGCCCACAGGCCCTCTTGTCCCAGCCCGTGGGGAATCTCGTGGCCACTGGGGGGGCAAGTAGAGTTCAGGGCATAACCTTTAGAGGAGGGGTGTCAAACAGAAGGCCCTGGGGCTGAATCCGCCTCCTTGAGAGCTCTTATCTGGCCCGCGAGCCCTAGGGTTGCCAACCTCCAGGTACCTGGAAAAAAATGAAGGCTCAGTGCTGTACGGATAATGGAGGAGATCAAAACAGCACTCACAAAATATATGAATGAGAAATTATTGATAAAAGTGCAGGTAAGTGCAAAAAGTGACAATATATACAAATATAATACAATAAGATACATGTACAAAATTGTGATATTGCAATTTTGTATTGTGAAATTTTGTACGTGTATCTTATTGTATTATATTTTGTGAGTGCTGTTTTGATCTCCTCCAACCTCCAGGTACCAGCTGGAGATCTCCTGCTATTACAACTGATCTCCAGCTAGGGTTGCCAGGTGCCCGGTGGTGGCGAGTAAAATCCCGCCAAACCACCGGGTTGCCCGCCGGCCAGCTGAGGGCCGGCGGGCACAGTAGGTATGCGCGCAGGCACGCTCTGCGTGCGTCACTTCTGGGTTTACCCGGAAGCGATGCGGACACTCGGGCAACCTCGGCTGAAACTCTATGGAAACCATGGAGTTTCAGCTGGGATCGCTAGAGCGTCTGCGTCGGGCAGGGTGCGTGCGCGTTCTGTGCCAGGTGTGCGCACTGCGCACATCTGTTGCAGCCCCGCAAAGCTCCCGCTGGTGGAGCTGTGGGGCCTGGCAAGCCTATCTCCAGCCGATAGAGATCGGTTCACCTGGAGAAAGTGGCTGCTTTGGCAATTGGACTCTATGGCATTGAAGTCCCTCTCCTCTCCAAGCCCTGCCCTCCTCAGGCTCCACCCCAAATACCTCCCACCGGTGGCGAAGACGGACCTGGCAACCTTACCCGTTCCTGATCTGGGTTGGTGAGTCCACTGCAGGCTCGCCAGCTGGGGGAGCCCCCTCCCGCTCCTGAGGTGTCAATGATCAAAGACTGATATATAAAAGAAAATACTGTAAGGCCATTTATGCAGCATCAATTTTGATGCTCACGCAAACCTCTTTTTTTAAAGGCGACCTTTAAACTGCCTATTCGTGGTCCCAATGCAAAAGGAGAAATTCCACCCACTCCCCCACTCGCCTGCTCCTTCGTTCCTGTTTGCATAGCCATTAGCAACCGCTGTGTGCATAGTTAACGCGCGGCTGTAATTTTGAATGGTTCTTTGAGGGGATTCTTCGAGGTGGGGGTGGAGCAAACACAAAAGGTCGCGTTAAAGTGGCTCTTAAGAAATGCAAAGCAGGTATGTGCGGGCTTTGTAGTCACTTCCTGAATAGCAGTTCAGCGTGAAAAACTAAAAAATATATATATATATATATATATATATATATATATATATATATATACACACACACACACACACACACACACACACACACACACACACACACACACGCGCAGGGCAATTGAGCCTGGAACGCGCTGCTAATTTACCAAGCATAAATGGCCTAAGAGTGTTATTGCTTTAATCGTTTTTGTATTTTAAGTAAAAAATAAAGTAAAAATAATATCACTAATTGGCTTTGCCTGTGTCTTCTATAAAGTTTGTATCTCCAGTATCAGGCATTACATTTTATACTACACATGGCCCGGCCTGACCAAGTCATATTTATGTCATATCTGGCCCTCGTAACAAATGAGTTTGACACCCCTGCTTTAGAATAATAATAATAATAATAATAATAATAATTATAATAATAATAATAATAATAAAGGAGTTTCCCTCTTACCTGTGAAGGTGACATGGAAACCAGTGATGATTGATATCTGGAAGAGGGAACAGGATTGTGGTCACTGGAGCTGACCCTGATTTTTATTTTAGGACTTCGGCTCAGAGCCAACACAGTGGTGAGCCCCAGATTTCACATCATCCCTATAGAGCTTGGTGGTAAAGCTGACTGGAAAAAAAAAGGTTTTGAAGGTAATGCTTGCATAGAGTCCTACTCTTTGGACACTACACCTTATTTCAAGGGGAGTCGGCATAGTGTAGTGGTTAAGAGCAGCGGACTCTAATCTGGTGAACCGGATTGGTTCCCCCACTCCTCCACATGAAGCCAGCTGGGTGACCTTGGGCCAGTCACAGTTCTCTCCGAACTCTCTCAGCCCCACCTACCTCATAAGGGGTCTGTTTTGGGGAGAAGGAGGGAAGGAGATTGGAAGCCGGTTTGATTCTCCTTAAAAGGTAGAGAAAATCGGCATAGAAAAACCAACTCTTCTTCTTCTGTTTGTGTTCCTTGTCCTCCATTATGGAGGTGGTCCTACACGTTGCAGCGCAGGTTCCTCTGGCAAAACTTGAGGCACTTCTTCCACCCGTTCAAGACCAATGTTTTTTCAGAAGCTGAAAAGCGCCTAAAGCTGGAGGAATGTGCTCCTCAACTGAGGACTCTATACACTTCACACTGGAGCTCTGTAGTCTGCAGATCAACAGTGATTCTTAGGGCTGCCAACCTCCAGGTACTAGCTGGAGACCTCCTGCTATTACAACTGATCTCCAGCCGATAGAGCTCACCTGGAGAAAATGGCCGCTTGGGCAATTGGACTCTATGGCATTGAAGTCCTTCCCCTCTGCAACCCCCCCCCCTCCTCAGGCTCCAACCCCCAAAACCTCCAGGCATTTACCAATCCGGAGTTGGCAACCCTCCCTGGAACTAGGCCTTGCCCTGGAGGTTTTTCAGAAGAGGTTAGATGGCCACCTATCAGCAATGCTGATTCTGTGACCTTAGGCAGATGATGAGAGGGAGGGCATCTTGGCCATCTTCTGGTCACTAGGTGGTTGTGAATGTCCTGCGTTGTGCAGGGGGTTGGACTTGATGACCCTGGCGGTCCCTTTCCAACTCTGTGATTCTGCTAGCTGAAGAACTGTGGATTTTAGCAGCCGTAAATTGTATCCAAGGTAAATATAAATACAAAGATCTCAGCTAAGTCATGACAACACTGGACACACTCTCAGTATAAACAGCATTATATACACAGCAGTCGCTAGAGGCACTTCAGGGTCTAGTGAAGTGTTTGAGCGTTATCTAAAAAGGGTTTCACTTGTTCCGGGGTTGCTTTGAAAATGTATTCCTCTCAGCTGCGTCAAGCCTTTGTCTAGCTTGCATTCTTCAGACGTGTAGAGAGGTCTGCTTTCTGTAGTGAAAAGGCAACGCATAGTGAGCAGAACCTATTTTGCACCTTCCGGCTCAACATATAAGAAACAGGCCCTCTTTATAAACCCAGCGATTTGCTTCAAAGAGCCAACAAAGAAAGATAGCAATAGGAATCCTTGTGATCAGGAATCAGAAGAGCTGCTTTGCTGGACTCATGTAGCCCAGTATACTGGGATTTGAAAGTGGTGCTTATCCCCTGATGTTTTATCCCTAGTGCCTGGCATTCAAAGGTGTATTGCTTCTGTACATGGAAGTTCCATTTTGCTATGATAGAAGTTCCATTTTGCCCTTGATAGACCTATCCTATCTCGATCTAATAGTCATTTCTAAAATATCCATACTCATCACCCCCACCGCATCTGGTAACAAATTCCTTAAGCTCATCATAAACAAATGCCCATTAACCCATAGCTATGTCTCCGTGGGCCCTGACCTGGATGGCCCAGGCTAGCCTGATCTTGTCAGATCTCAGAAGCTAAGTGGGGTCAGCCCTGGTTAGTACTTGGATGGGAAACCACTAAGGCAGGGGTGGGGAACCTCCGGCACGTGGGCTGTTTAAGGCCCGCAACATCATTTGGAGCGGCCGGCAGACTCTCCCGCGGTAGCCGCCGCCATTGCCACCGCAGGGCTGCGTGTGTGTGAGTGTGGAGGGGGGGAAGCTGGGAAGGTGTGTGTGCATGTGCGTGTGGGGGGGGAAGCCTCCCTCCCTCCTCTGCATAGCCTCTCCTAGGGTTGCCAACCTCCAGGTGGTGGCTGGAGACCTGGCAACATTAGCCTTCCCCCCCCCCCCCCACCAGAAGATCTACACCTGGTACGGCCCCCGAATGATGTTATAAATGTGCAAATGGCCCTTGGAGGAAAAAGGTTCCCCACCCCTGCACTAAGGAATACCAGGGTCGCTACTCAGAAGGAGGCAACGGCAAACCAGCTCTGTTAGTCTCTTCCCTTGAAAACCCTACTGGGCTGCCATAAGTTGGCTGTGACTTGACGTCACTTTACACCCACATGTCATTCTAGCTGTATCTGAAGAAGTGAGCTGTGGCTCACGAAAGCTCACAACCTGCCAGAAATTTTGTTAGTCTTTAAGGTGCTACTGGACTCTTACTCTTTTCTACTGCACATGCCTCCGTGTCTGATTTTTGGTGGGACCAGCATAGACACTGACATTTGGCTGCCCCTCACGTTCTCACAAATATGCGCATCCAGTGAAAGTTATGGCGGTCATCGTTCTCCCCAACATCTTGATCTTGATGTTTTAACAGGGCAACTGTGTCACTCGCGTGTTTCCTTTCCCGTCGTAGGCTGGCTTAAGCAAATGTCTCGCGGAACGTCTCTGGCATGGAAATGCCGGGAGCTTCTGCAAAGGAACGGATTCTTGAGAACGGATCGGCTGGAACTACTTTAGAGAAACACATGGATACGAAGCAATGGTGGCTGAACACCGACAAACGCTGGAATACGTGCAATGCTGCCACAGCCGTCCCATTTCCCCAGCACTGGGCAGTAGGCACTGGAGGAAGTGAGCAGGTGTAGGTCAGGAATGGAGCACCGCCTCAGGCTTAGCAGCGGGACACAAAAACCATCCTTTATTTATTTTTATTTATTTTATTTTATTCAATTTATACCCCACCCTTTCCCGACCAAGTTGGGCTCAGGGCGGCTTCCAACAGTTCGTATATATAATACAATATAATATAGTTAGAACACCAAAATGCTAAATTATGCTTTCGATAACTATCCAGCAAGGGAATCTGCTGATCAGCATAGAAAGTTCTCACACTTTCCAAAATGAAAGAAACTCTTCGCCATGCTGGGTGAGCAATAGGTCCAGAGTTATGTACCTGCGCCCCTATGCATGTAAGAGATCCCATATTGATCTGCTTGATCAATTAGATCGTGCCATGTTTCCCAGACTCTCCACCTCCCAGACCCTTCCTTATGGCCCCCTCCCATAGTCCACTCCCAGACTTTTACCCCACTCCCCTCTAACTTCACCCATTGCCCTCCCCCAGGCCCCTTCACAAGCCCCTCCCCCAACCTCTGCCCCTCCCTCTCATTTTCAGCCCCCCTCCAACATCCCACAGCCTCTTATTAACCCCCCCTTCCCTCTGACCCCCCTTTCCCCAAGAGGGGGAACCAGGCATGCCCCTCCCTTGGCGCCCAGTCCTAATTGTTGTTGTTGTTGTTGTTGTTATTGTTATATAATAATGATGATGATGATGATAATAATGATGATGATGATGATGATGATGATGATGATAATAATAATAATAACAATAATAATAATAATAATAAGGCATTACTGGGAATAGTAATATTAAGCCTTTTGGGTGATGAAGCTACTTTTGTAGTGAAAACACTGGAATACGTCCGGAGCCGCGTTACCATCTGTATCTCCATTGCCTGAAGACACATTGACATTGATATTGACTAAAATATGACTCTATGTCTTACATGAACTTTTTTGCACTTATTATCAGCAACTCCAGCTGATTTTTTTCTTGACTTGGTTATTTCCTTGCTTTTTCCTTGCTTTGTAACCCTTGTTGCTTAGCTTCATTTGTACATTTATTTCTTTGTAATATAGTTACAGCCTTGGCTGTTTTGCTGCCTGCTATCCATTGCCTATTGTCTCATTCAATTTTGCCTACTACTGTTTTATTTGCATCATCAACCTCCAGAAACTAGCTGGAAATCTACTATTACAACTGATCTCCAGCCGACAGAGATCAGTTCACCTGGAGAAAATGGCCTATGGCATTGAGGTCCCTCCCCTCCCCAAACCCTGCCCTCCTCAGGCTCCGCCCCCAAATATCCACGTATTTCCCAGCCTGCAGCTGGCAACCCTACACAAACCGCAGCGCTCAAAACACCAATTCAACGGAAAACGAGTGCAGATTAGCATTCTGCAAATGCCCCCCCCCCTGAAGACCACCTGCTCAGCAGTGCTTCTTAAAGCTTACCCGAGTCCCGGCCCCCCTTGTATCTTCTGAAAACCTGTCCCAAACAGAGGGCAACTTTATACACATCAACAATTATTTTGGGTTGTTGTGGTGGTTACCACTACTACTATTGCTGTTACTACTGCTACTTTATTAATTGCAGCCTAAACAGAAGAGCAGCCAAGGGAAAGACCTAGCACTCCCCCCACACCTAGGATTACCAGGTCCCTCTTCGCCACCAGCGGGAGGTTTTTGGGGCGGAGCCTGAGGAGGGAGGGAAGGGACTTCAATGCCATAGAGTCCAATTGCCAAAGCGGCCATTTTCTCCAGGTGAACTGATCTCTATCGGCTGGAGACCAGTTGTAATAGCAGGAGATCTCCAGCTAGTACCTAGGTTGGCAACCTTATCTGGTAATCATTCTGATATCCTGAAGCATGCTGCCTCTGAACTGGGTGCTCTCACTTAGCTATCATGGAACATGGTTAATTAATTGATTGATTGATTAAATATATTTATACCCAACTTTTCTCCCCAATGGGGACTTATAACACCATTCTCCCCTTCTCCATGTAATAGGCTTATCAATGGTTATCTTCTCAACAAACCAGCGATCCACTAGAAGTTGGTTGGTTATCCACCATTTTGACCACTGGTTCTCAACCAGGGGTCCATGGACCCCCAGGGGTCCGCGAGAACTAAATTAAGGTCCGCGAAACAAAGTTATAAACCCATAATAAATTAATATTTTCAATTAAATGTTCTCTATTATAAAAAATATATTCAAATATTATTCTAAGTTTAATGTTTAACTAACAGTTATGCTTAAAGTTTATTTTCAAATTCTCTGAATTTTTATTTTGAACCTTGGGGTCCCTGCACCGAACAAAAAAGTCCTAGTGGTCCCTGGTCAAAATAAAGGTTGGGAACCACTGATTTTGACAATGTACTTTCTGCTCACTCCTGTCCCAGAGAGGTAATTGGTGCTCAACAGCAAGCAATCTAGTTGAGATGATGATTTCATTTGATGCTACAGCAGAACAGTTCCAGCACCATATTTTGCTCGGTGGCAACCCTGACGGTGAGAATTTTACCCTGCTGCAGCAAACTCGCCTTCGCAAATAGAACGGAAATCCCTGAAACTGGTCCGGTATCTGTTTTACTATGTGAAAAGGCTGGTTTTTTTTTTATATATATACACTCGTTCTGTGTGTTCTGCAAGTTGAAATTACATTCCAGAGAGAGGAGAAAAAACGTCAAACCAGTTTGATCAAATACTTGCAACTGAAGGCAGTGTTCCGAACCGCTGCACTTATTTAGAGTCAGCCAGACTTCACTAAGTACACAAAAATGTGTATCCCCATTTCAGCAGCTGAAAGTAGAGGGCTGCAGAAAAAAATGTAGGTGCAGCTATTTCCCCCACAGTTCTCTCCAATTAAAACTATTTTCCTCTTCAAATGTCTCAGAGACAAGTCTATTTCTAATCTCTCTCAGACCAGTCGGTACATGTATTTATCAGGAACTCTGAATATGGTGAGTGGCTACTTTCACATTTCTATCAGGATTTTAAAAATGTTGATGAATTCAGGGGATATGGTTTAAAATAACCTCATCACCAAAGAAGTCCAAAATATTCGCTGTATTGGTTCACAGCAAAATCCAAACCACGTGAAACCTCCATGTACAGAGGCAGTATACCTCTGAATACCAGCTGCTAGGCACAGATAACTGGGGAGTGCTGTTATCTTCCCACTCAGCTGTAGCAGAAGCATCTAGCTAGACAATCCTGGGAACAGAAGGCTTCGCTGGATGGACCTTTGGTCTGATCCAGCAGGGCTCTCCTTATATTTATTTATATTTTTAATTCAATTTGTTCCCTGCCCTATCCCAACTAGTCCGGGCTCAGGGCGGCTTCCAACAATAATTTAAGTATAAATATATAAATTAAAAACATACATTTTAAACCCATAGATCCTAGTTTCACTGGATAGATGTGCTTAACAGTTTGAGAGATGTCCGCTGTGGAACAAATCAGAAAACTATTTTTTCCCTTGAAGTTATTTCAAGCGCTTTTCTGCAATCTGCACATCTGACTTCTCGGGTGGTAAAACACTGGCCTCTAGAGTTGTGAATCGTCATGTAAACCTTCTAGACTCTTAGCAGTCTCCCTTAGCAATTTTAACCCTGTAAATGTGCCCCGTGGCGCAGAGTGGTAAGCTGCAGAACTGCAGTCCAAGCTCTGCTCACGACCTGAGTTCGATCCCGACGGAAGTCGGTTTCAAGGTTGACTCAGCCTTCCATCCTTCCGAGGTCGGCCAAATGAGTACCCAGCTTGCTGGGGGTAAAGGGAAGATGACTGGGGAAGGCACTGGCAAACCACCCCGTAAACATAGTCTGCCTAGTAAACGTGACGTCACCCCATGGGTCAGGAATGACCCGGTGCTTGCACAGAGGACCTTTACCTTTTTAAATGTGCCTTTACTGTGTGCAGTTATGACCCAGCAACACCTTTGTGTAAAAACTAGATTTTTCATCTGAGTTGGGATCTCATACAATCACCTCATGATTAAAAGCAGAAACACCAATATATTTCTGTGGTGTTAGGAATATTCAAGGGGCACAATCTTGCAGAGTTAAGTGTGCTTAAATCCATTTAATGTATGCCAATAACCCGCTTATAAGGGGCAGTCCCCATTTTCTGTTACTTGTCCTTGATAAATGACTGCTGCTGTTTTGCTGGGGAGGGGAGTATGGGATAGTGGACAGAATGCGCATGAAGCTGCCTTATACTGAATCAGTCCATCCAAGTCAGTATTGTCTACTCAGACCGGCAGCGGCTCTCCAGGGTCTCAGGCAGGGGCTATTCACATCACCTACCTGCTTTTCACATCTCCCTTCAACTGGAGATGCTGGGGGTTGAACCCAGGACTCTCTGCATGCCAAGCAGATGCTCTACCACTGAGCCACAGCCCCTCCCCTCATCTTGGGCTAGGGTTCAGTTTTCTCCTCAGTTGTAATGTTTATGATTGGGTGGTCCTGGATTTGTCACCCTCTTTTCACTTACAGGGGTCTTATGCAGAAACCATGGGATAATGTCCCGTGTGGAAAACGAGTAGGGAAGAATCATATTTGGCTAACAGCGTCAACTGGTAAGTCCTGGTTCAAATTTTAGCTCAGCCAGAAACTCATCAGGTAGCTCTGCTATAGGGGATGTTGATAGTAATACTAACTCCATGGGATTGTTGTACAGGATGCGGAGGTAACTATGAACACTTGAAGTGTGCTGTGTAAAAGTGAAATGTGATTGTTAGTACAATGGCTATTATAGGCCTGGATGCTTGACATGCCTCTCTCTGGCTAACTGTCACAGGGTTCAAGTGAATTTCTGTTCAAGCCCTTAAAGACCTTAAGAAGATGCAGACATTGAAATTCTGGGATAAGTTTTCATTTTCAAAATGGATGATACCACGGAGAGGATTGGGAGAAATCTAGCTCAGGGTAGCAGTCAGTTCAGAAAACATATGCATGGTCAATTTTGATGCTCGCTCAAAGCTCTTTTTTAAAATGCAACTTTAAAAATGCCTATTCACATTCCCGACGCAAAAGGAGAAATTCCAAACCCCCCCAAACTCGCCTGCTCCTTCGTTCCTGTTTGCATAGCTATTAGCATGTGCATAGCTAACGCGCCACTGTTATTTTGCATGGTTCCTTCAGGGGATTCTTCGCGGCGGGGGCGGAGCAAACACCAAAGGTCGAGTTAAAGGGGCTCTTAAGAAATGCGAAGCAGGTATGCGCCGGCTTTGCAGTCACTTCCAAAACGATGGTTCAGTGTGAAAAATTCAAAAAAAATTTTGCGGGGCAATGCGCTGCTAATTACCAAGCACAAATGGCCATAATGTCCTCATAATCTGTCTTTATTCAAATCTCGAAGAATCTGTCCATCCACTTACTCTAAATGGGATCAACGGACAGGTAAGCTCTCTTGCCCCTCCCTTTTCATACCTTTGAGTTTTCAGCCTGCTTCATTCTTTTGTTAAAGGAATGATGTTTGTTCAGGATCTGAACACTCTGAGATTGGACCAGGATGCATTGTTGAAATTAGGCTGACTCTAAGCATAACATATGTATTTATGTTATCAGCCTTATGTTGGAAGCACCAGCTTCTGTTTCTGGTCCTTCTATTCACTCAGCCACAAAGACTCTCAAACAATGTTGAAACAAACTGATTGCTTAAAGGCCAACACAAAGCAATCTCCAAACTGTGTACCCACCCTCGATGCATTAGCACACCATGAAAGGGGCTGAAGTATGCCTTGAAAAACTAAGCCGCCATGTTGGATGCATAGGGTTGCCAACCTCCAGGTACTAGCTGGAGATCTCCTGTTATTACAACTGATCTCCAGCCGACAGAGATCAGTTCACCTGGAGAAAATGGCCGCTTTGGCAATTGGACTCTATGGCATTGAAGTCCCTCCCCAAACCCCACCCTCCTCAGGCTCCGCCCCAAAAACCTCCCGCCGATGGCAAAGAGGGACCTGGCAACCCTACAGATACTGCTGCCCACCTCTTTCAAAAAGTTAGGGGTGCTTCAGTCTTTGGAACTGCATGCTTGGAAACAAAGCTGTTGAACCAAAGTCACTCCAGGACAGAAAAGTTGCACTCTGATTCACAAACATTTGGGAAAGAGCGCTTTAAAGTTATGGTTGTCGCTATTCAGCTTTGCCAATAGATGTGATGCATTATAAAATAATATACATTAAAAAGGCAAGCCCCTGGCCCAAGGGGCTCAGTTGAAAACAGGATTTTTGCAAGGGAGCCAATAGTAGCAGTTTGTGGGTACAAAAACAGCACGGAGAGGGGGAGTCTGAAAAAGCTGCTCCCTGTGGGCCATTGGTCACAAGCAGCAAAAAGCCAAAGTGCATGTCTGGAAGGCCCCATATTCCCACCGCACGCCTGATCTTACTTCGTGATGTCCCCCAACAAGCACAGGATTTTGTGACATGTAGATTGGGACTTTCTATTCCTCAGCTCTGTTATCAACCATCAAGGCTTTCTATTCCTTGGTTCCATCATCAACCATCAAGACTTTCTGTTCCTTGGTTCCATCATCAACCATCAAGACTTTCTGTTCCTTGGTTCCATCATCAACCATCAAGACTTTCTATTCCTCAGCTCTGTCATCAACCATCAAGGCTTTCTATTCCTTGGTTCCATCATCAACCATCAAGACTTTCTATTCTTTGGCTCCATCATCAACCATCAAGACTTTCTATTCCTTGGCTCCATCATCAACCATCAAGTCTTCCTATTTCTCAGCATCATCCACCAAAAGGGAGTTTGCAGCCAAGAAATCAGGAGATTGAGACTGGGAAGGGCAGCCATGAAGGAGTTAGAAAAGATTCTTAAGTGTAAGGATGTGTCGCTGGCAACCAAGATCAAGTTAACTTATGCCATCATATTCCCTATTACTATGTATGGTTGTGAAAGCTGGACAATGAAAAAAGCTGATAGGAAGAAAGTAGATTCCTTTGAAATGTGGTGTTGGAAGAGAGTGTTGCAGATACCTGGACTGCCAAAACAACAACAACAAATCAGTGGGTTATAGATCAAATAAAGCCTGAACTGACCCTAGAAGCTAAAATGACTAATCTGAGGCTATCATACTTTGCTTGCATTATGAGAAGACAAGAGTCACTGGAAAAGACAATCATGCTAGGAAAAGTCGAAGGCAGCAGGAAAAGAGGAAGACCCAACAAGAGGTGGATTGACTCTATAAAGGAAGCCACAGCCTTCAATATGCAAGATCTGAGCAAGGCTGTTAAAGATAGGACGTTTTGGAGGACATTGATTCATAGGGTCGCCATGAGTTGGAAGCGACTTGACACTTAACACACACAGATTGGGACTGTAACTTTTAAATTTCGCCCTCCTTGGAAAGGAAGGAGGGAAGGGAGAGGAGAAAATAAGAAACCATTGAGAGAGGAGAGGAATGGGACAGGTATGTCTAGCTGGAGATAAGCAATTGGGAGGACAAATAGGAGGAAGTCTAGACCGCCCATCACATAAAGGCACTTCACTTGTGGTCGTGTTTCTTTTGTTCTCTAAATTGACTTGAACTGTTTCTGCCATCAAATTAATATGCAGATTAATCCTGCAGTCAATAACCTGGTCTTTAAAAGTCATGTAATTAATTCCCTCCCCCCCCCCTCTGCTTTTGTATATACAGGCTGTGCCCTCTTTTGTAATGAACTGCGCTGAATTGACGGCAGCCTCCACAGGGACCACCCAGAGTCAAAAGAAGGAATGCTTTCACACAAGGGACAGCCTCTGGGCTGGTGATGTCCCCCCCCCCCATGTTCCTTTAAATCTGTCATTCATCAAACAATAGATTCCTGTACTGATGGCAAAGTTCAGTTTTCTGCTATTTCATGTTGCGGACAAAAAAAAAAAGATTAGGAGGAGGAATGGCCTTTTTCCAAGGAGTATATGAATGGAGATTAGACTAGTCACCAATTCTGAAGGTAGTTCGGGGAGAAGCAGCCGCATTTTTCAGAACTGCAAACAAAAGCCCACATTAGCAAGTCCATGCAAACTGCTGGAAATGTTCTATGCTAGGGGTCTACAACCAATGGATCTAGAGCCAAATGTGTGGGGTTGCCAGGTTCCTCTTCGCCACTGGCAGGAGGTTTTTGGGGCAGATTGTTTACCTATTCATGTTTGCTGCTTTAAGTTTTATTTAAACATTTATTTCAACACTTAAATTAAATTTAGCTGTAAGTGAAATTAGCATTGTTCAACATAGTGTATTTTCTACCAGGCTGATGTTGCACTTTGGTGGTGTTACTCACTAGTCACATAGTTAGCAATTTGTAAGTTGTAATATACTTGTTATTACATTGAATTTGTATTTCCAATTTATTGAGCTTCGTGCAGTTTTTTCTTTAATAGCTGCAACTTTACAGCAGAAGTGTATTTTTTACCAGTACCTGGAGGTTGGCATTTGGCGACCCTGCAAAGGTGCTTCAGTACAGAACAAAATTTGAAAGGAAATATTTCAGTTAAGGTCTATTGGAGGGGCAGGTGGGATGCTAGAGTTAAGGGCTCTCCTTAGTGATGCTATAAAGGAAGGGAACAGATAGAGGAGACTGGCTGCCAACAATCCAAGTGCAAACCATGCACAGATTTACGCCAGTGCATTAAAACAATCACACAGGGTGCTCCTGTGTATATTACCTTGGGTGTGCCACTTCTTAATAAAGGACTCGCAACAACCAGTGTTTGGGGTGCCGAAGCTTTGACACATGAAGCTGCTTTAAACCAAATCAGGTCATTGGTCCATCAAAGCCAGTACTGTCTACTCAGACTGGCAGTGGCTGTCCAGGGGCTATGGTAGAGGTCTTTCACATGACCGACTGTCTCATCATTTAAACTGGAGATGCAAGGGATTGAACCTGGGATCTTCTGCATGGCAAGCAGATGCTCTACCACTGAGCCACAGCCCATTTATGGACTATTAATCAACATGTCAATCATCAGTACTGTTAAGATGTGTATTTTCAGCTATGCAAATGGGTTTTCTTACAGCGGTTCTTTGCAGATCACTTGTTCTGAATTTTGATATGGATCATTCATTCTAAGAGGTTGCTGATCCCTGTGGTTAAGAGCGGTGGTTTGGAGCGATGGACTCTGATCTAGAGAACCGGGTTTGATTCCCAGATGAGCGGCAGAGGCTTATCTGGTGAACTGGATTTGTTTCCCCACTCTTACACATGAAGCCAACTGGGTGACCTTGGGCTAGTCACACTCTCTCAGCCCAACCTACCTCACAGGGAGCCTGTTGTGGGGAAGAGAAGGTGATTGTAAGCCGGTTTGTTTCTTCCTTAAGTGGTAGAGAAAGTTGGCACATAAAAACCAACTCCTCTTCCTCTTCCTCCTCCTCCTCCTCCTCCTCCTCCTTCTCCTCCTCCTTCTCCTCCTCCTCTTCTTCTTCTTCTTCTTCTTCTTCTTCTTCTGTTGGCAACCAATGGATCTCAGGAATACAGTACTCCCCCCTGCCACCCTACCCACCAGGCACACAGACAAAATCAGTCACGTTAAAGCCAATCCAGGTCAATACAATTTTAAATGAAAATTGCAATTGCATCTGCATACTATGAATTACATTTTTATTGCATGTATTTATTTTTATTTACGTTATTAGTAGTCTGCCTTTCTCACTGAGACTCAAAGTGGATTACACAGTATAAGTCAATGTATAAATTGGGGAACACTATAGGGGTTACCGCACTTGTATTCCCAGCGATGTATTAAGAGTTTGAAAACGTTATAAAAAATACTGTTCGCACTTTGTTTGGCTCCTTTAGCTGTGAAGACATCTTCCAACCATTTATAGGTCATGGTATCCAAAAACCCTTTTAAAGTGATTTTTTACAACATTTTCAAACTCTTAATACATCGCTGGGAATACAAAGTGCGGTAACCCCCAGGTTGCATCCAGCCATGTTTTCTGCTGATGAAAAAAGGAAGAGGGGTCCCCTTTGACCACAAAAAAGGTTTTGCTGGGGGATCATGGGATCTGCATGGACAAAGCCAGGAAGGGACGGGGGATGGGGAACGGAACAGGGAACTGAACTAGGCAAGATTGAACAAAACAGTTGGCTGGATCCAACCCATTGTTATTAAAAGGTTGAGAAGTCTGGAAATGCCTCTGTTTCAGTGCTTGTGTGGCATTTTGTTACCATGCCCAAAGGTTTTGGGTGCAGGGAGCCTGAAAGGTGATTCTTTGGCAGCAGGAGGAGGATTTGACTAGTAAATCACAGCTTTTCACTTCCTGGATTACTAGTTGACAACAAAGTATGGCATGAGCGCTGTCGGTAAAAGAGCATGAATGGAGGCGATTGTGTGCATATCAGAGAGGAAAAAGCCGATTCCGACTTTTAACCGGGCACGGCCTCCTGCCACGTTCTTGTCCAGAGATGTCTAAGCGCCTCCTGATACTCGCAAAGCGATCGGGCCGGGACATAAAATCCTGTTGAATAACGGTAATAAAGGCAAGCCACACAAGTGTTCTTTTTCTAAAAAACAGACGTGTTCACATCCTGTCATATCTTTCTGTCGTCTTCGGTGATAATAGCAAAACCAACAATCTTACATTAAGATTGCCTGTCAGGGAACGGAGCCAGGTTTGGGTTTGTTTTTGTTCTTTACACTTCATTTCTACACGCATACCTGTGCTTCTCGGGGCTGGGGGAGCAGCTTTCAACACTTCCCATGCTTCCTTAATTGCCAATCCATCAGCCAAATTCGTAGACAATCGCTGGGCTAAGATTAAAGAAGCAGAAAGACGGCATAAACCACTAAGTGTGTTCCCCTCCCTGACCAGGTGGGAAGCGACTTAGAAAAATCTTCATATAAACATAATTTAGTTGGCTCGGGCTGTCTCCATTCTGTCGAGAGAAAAACTGGGATTTTGGTGGACAATCGGAGTCCTAAGCGAATTACAGGTGACATTGCCAACTGAACACACCTCCCCTCCATCTAACCTGCTCAGCTCCTGTGCCTCTGACAGCAAGTTGATCCGAAGAATTCAGCAATCCAGCTTGTCGTAGCACGGAGATCAGCAACACCATCTGCTAATGCTTAGATGCCAAACTACTAGGGTTGCCAAGTCTGGGTTGGGCAATTCCTGGAGATTTGGGGGTAGAGCTTGGGAAAGACAGGCTTTGTGGAGGGGAGGGACGTCAGCGGTAAATAGTGCCATAAAGTCCACCTTCCAAAGCAGGTATCTTCTCCAGGGGACCTGATCTCTGTAACCTGGAGATCAATTGTAATTCCAGAAGATCTTCAGTTCCTACTGGAAGTAGCCAGCCCTACAAATTACTGTTTGTAACTGTGTATAACAGTAATTTGGGGCGGAGTCGGAGGAGGGCAGGGTTTGGGGAGGGGAGGGACTTCAATGCCATACAGTCCAATTGCCAAAGTGGCCATTTTCTCCAGGTGAACTGAACTCTATCTGCTGGAGATCAGTTGTAGTAGCAGGAGATCCCCAGCTAGTACCTGGAGGTTGTCAGCCCTACAAATGAGCATCAGTACAGAACAAAATTTGAAGGGAAATCTTTCAGTTAAGGTCTATTGGAGGGGCAGGTGGGATGCTAATGCTTAGGTGCCAAACTACTAGGGTTGCCAAGTCTGGGTTGGGCAATTCCTGGAGAGTTGGGGGTAGAGCTTGGGAAAGACAGGCTTTGTGGAGGGGAGGGACATCAGCGGCGAATAGTGCCATTGAATCTACCTTCCAAAGCAGGCATTTTCTCCAGGGGAACTGATCTCTGTAACCTGGAGATTGGTTGTAATTTCAGAAGTTCTTGAGGTCCCACTGGAAATTGCCAACCCTACAAATTACTGTTATACACAGTTACAAGGGTAAGTTGAAAAGGTGGTATCCTTACATATTAATGGTCTAAAAACAGGAAGAATCCCCCCAGCACAATATCAGTTAATTTTATTTCCCACATATTCCTGTATATTATTCATCAAAAAGACTTGAAAGAAAAAGAATGTTGTTGTACTAAACAGGAAATAAGCATGAGAAATACAAAGCCATGTAACTAAAAGCCCTGGCCACAATATCAGTAAACTGCAGAACCAGTTTGGGCTGCCAGGTCCCTCTTTGCCACCGGCGGAAGGTTTTGGAGGCAGAGCTGAGGAGGGCGGGGTTTGGGGAGGGACTTCAATGCCATAGAGTCCAACGACTATACCAATCACCATCAATATGCCTAATAGTCAACATGGCTTCCATCTGCAGATACTTAAATCTGCAGATTGGGGTTCAATGACAGAACGGAGTTTCTTCTTCAAACCTGGGGACATGCTCCCCACAGATTTGCAGAAAAACCTGAAACCTTAAAAAGGAGGGAGTTTTAAAACTCCCTCAGACAACTGTCTTTGGGAAAGCTGGGGGGGAGGAGAGGATGCGATCCCCCTCTGAGTTCCCTGGGTCCCCCTTGTAAGCCTGTCTTTGGGTATACACTGAACTACTTGCACAAAGTAACAAGTCCATTGATCCACCGTGCTTGCAGCGCACTCTGCTGTCTATTATCAAGCTTGCACACTGTTATGTGTCAATTTGGTTTGCCTTATGTGATATTCTGGAGCCCCGTGGTGCTGAGCGGTAAGTTGCAGTACTGCAGTCAAAAACTCTGCTCACGACCTGAGTTCGATCCCGGCAGAAGTCGGTTTCAGGTAGCCGGCTCAAGGTCGACTCAGCCTTCCATCCTTCCGAGGTCGGTAAAATGAGGACCCAGCTTGCTGGAGGCAAAGTTTAGACGAGTGGGGAAGGCAATGGCAAACCACCCCGTAAATATAGTCCGCCTAGTAAGCGTTGTGATGTGACATCACCCCATGGGTTAGTAATGACCCGGTGCTTGCACTTTACCTTTTTATGTGATATTTCATGGACTGTGTTCTGGTTATTTGAATTATACTTTTGGGCTAGCATGGCTGCCAACAACTTCTGTTCTCAAGGGTGCCTGTGCTCTGGGTTTATCACAAACTGCTGCTCATGAGAAGAAATTAGGTTTGAAGGCATGAAAATATAAGTTTGCATCTAGAACAAGGATTTTCAGCATGTGTTCCCGGGAACCCTGGGATTTCTTGAAAACTTATCAGGCAGGAAAACATATCAAGCAAGTGATCGGTGATGATGGACTAACATTAGAGTGTCAGATTAGGAAATCAGCCTGGGTTCAAATCCTCACTTTGCCTTGAAGCTTGCTGGGTGATCTTGGGCTCTTGCTCAGCCAAATTTACCCCGCAGATACAGTTGCCGCTAGCTCTGGCTTGGACATTTCTGGACATTTGGGTATGGTGGCTGGGGAAATGTGGGAGGGGAAGGAGCTCAGCAGGGAAATGGTGCTATAGACTGTGCCCTCAGATCCTGCCATTTCCTTCAGGGAAACTGATCACGGTAGTCTGGAGATCAGCGGTACACCCAGGAGAACTCCAGGTCCTGCCTTGAGGTTGCTAGTTCTTCTCGCAGGGTTATGAAAATAAAATGCAAACGAGGAGCCACGTACGGCATCTTAATCTCCTTGAGGAAAGACAGGGGAAACCAGAACCTAGATTTCTGTTATTCTTCTAAAATCATACACTTTTGGGTCTGGCTTGTCCTTAGAAACAGTGACTTTTTAAAAAGCGTGAAGTGAAACTGGTGTGTGGCCACTGGGGGGGGGGGTGGCATTTTGTTTTTATGGAAATATATAAATTATGTTTCTTTCCCCGACTTGAAAGATGACATTTCAGCCAACCCCCGGACGGTAGTTTTGTGGCTTCCATGATAGGAAAAGTCAAAGGCTGACAACAGATCCTTTCTCATGCAGCACTGGAAAAAACGATGTAATGCCCAGATATAAGGGCTGGTTTAGAACACCATGTATTCATACACGCACACATGGAAGCTTTGGGAAGTTGGCATCCGGGAGCCATGAACCAACAACTCATGCTCTCTGTGCTTGGTACGGCCTCTCACCAGTAGAGAGCTCTGAATTACCTTCATCCTTAGGAATGTGTTTTCTAGTTACTAAGATCAAAAGACCTAGAACTTGCTTAGAGACAGCCTTCGGCCAAGATCTATGGGTTATGCTAATTAGAGTGAAGTAGACACTTAATGTGCATTGGTGCTTTTGTGTATCAATCTGCTTGTCAGCAGCCATGGGCCTGCCCCATGCGAATGCATAAATGAAACTGACTTTCCTTTGTTTCTCGGGTGAGTAACTCTGCACATCTTATTTGCGGGTTATTTCACCCCCAGGTCTGTGTTTAACTAAGTAAAGAACTGGTGCTCTTTTTAACCTCCTCCTAGTTGTCTTCATTGGACTCTATAAGACAACCAGGGCACTTCAACGATAATGATGATAATGAGAATAATCGTTTGAAGGAGCACCCAGGTGAGATTTCCATTCCATGCACATATGCCCCACTCAGCTTCTTTATGGTTGATTATTGGCTCATTTGACAGCTGACTGTGAAAAGACCCCATAGCAAAACATTGTGCTTGAAGCAACAGGAGAGGCGATATTGCCACAGCAATCCTAAGCAGCTGGACTCAGAATCCAGCTCAGGTCTATTCAATGGGGCTGACTCCCGCGCCATCTTAACAGCATTATCGGTAGGGTTGCCAGGTCCCTCTTTGCCACTAGTGGGAGATTTGGGGGGCAGAGCCTGAGAAGGGCCAGGTTTGGGGAGGGACTTCAACGCCACAGAGTCCAATTGCCAAAGAGGCCATTTCCTCCAGGGGGACTGGAAATTCATAGTAAATTTGCATTGTTGGTCAAGTAAGTTGTGAGCCTCGAGCTGTTTTCGTTTGCTTAAGCTCCGCTTATTGCAGCATAGGGGTTGTTTTTTTTGGTATTTCTAGTACCTGGAAGTTGGCAACCCTAATTATAGGCCCCTGGGCAAACCCCTACCTACACAACCGCTCACAGGAATATCTAAAATTCTGCTTCCATAATGCACAAGCGCTTTCTTACATTATGCTGCAGCATTTATTCTTAATCCAAACCCAAATCAGCATTAATATTGTTCATTATCTTTAGTATAAAAAAAGGGGGGGAGAAAAAAAAGTAGGGGGTGAAACCTTTGATAGAAGACGGGGGGGGGGAGCAAAGCATTAGAGATTACAAGGCGTTTAATAACTTGTAACTACTCCAAAATATTACAAAATAGTAGTAACAACAAAGGTTCAAAAAAATTGCAAAACATGTATTACAGTACATAAATTATGAGCAAACGCAGGAAGCAGAAGTGTTGATAATATAACACAGAACCACAACAGTGACAGGAGTGCCAGCTAGTATCCTGTTTTATTTATATACTGTAATACATGTTTTGCGATTTATTTGAACCTTTGTTGTTACTACTATTTTGTAGTATTTTGGAGCAGCTACAAGTTATTAGATAAACACCTTGTAACCTCTGGTGCTTTGCACATTTTTCTTCTGTCATTATCTTTAGTAAAACACATGCTTAATATGCATTTTCCAATAACAAATATGTATAGTTTAGTATAGTATTTATTTATTTATAGGGGAGGAGCTGTGGCTCAGTTTGTAGAGCATCTGCTTGGCATGCGGAAGGTCCCAGGTTCAATCCCCGGCATCTCCAGTTAAAGGGAACTAGGCAAGAAGGTGATGGGAAAGACCTCAGCCTGAGACCCTAGAGAGCCGCTGTCAGTCTGAGCAGACAATACTGACTGTGATGGACCAAGGGTCTGATTCAGTAGAAGGCAGCTTCATGTGTTCAGGTGTTTATTCATTGACAGCAGGTCACAACATACATAGATTAGCGTGGGCCCCCTATGCTCGTGGGGCCCCCCAGGCAACTGCCCAGCGTGCCCCTGCGTTAAGAGGGCCCTGGCTGACTCCCCCAAAAGTGCTCTTAGGATTGCCCTGCAAGCTTCCCCCTTGGCACTGGGGTTAATGCCTGATCAAACAAAGCCATCCTTTGGCCTTTCCATCTTCAAGTAATGACAATGGGATTTACTTCTGTGTAAGGGAAGTATGTTGGGGCCATGCCGCACGGGTTCGTACCAGAGACTCTTCATAGGTAAGATTTACAGAGTCCAACAGAGCAAATCCTGGGAAGATTTTTACTGAGGCCTAAGACCTTTCGTTTTACACTAGGGTGGCCAGCTCTGGGTTGGGAAATACCTGGAGATTTTTGGGGCGGAGCCTGAGGAGGGGGGTGAGAGACATCAATGCCACAGAGTCCAATGGCCAAAGCGGCCATTTTCTCCAGGGGAACGGATCTCTATCGGCTGGAGATCAGTTGTAATAGCGGGAGATCTCCAGCCAACAGCTGGAGGTTGGCAACCTTACTCCAGACCCCACTCCATGGGCCAGTAATGACCTGGTGCTTGCACAGGGGACTACCTTTACCTTTAAGTTTTTGTGAGTCAGGTCACACTGCATCAGTAGGGTTGCCAGGTCCCTTTTCGTCACCGGTGGGAGGTTTTGGGGGCGGAGCCTGAGAACGGCGGGATTTGGGGAGGGACTTCAGTGCCATAGAGTCCAATTGCCAAAGTGGCCATTTTCTCCAGGTGAACTGATCTCTGTCGGCTGGAGATCAGTTGTAATAGCAGGAGATCTCCAGCTAGTACCTGGAGGTTGGCAACCCTATGCATCAGAGGCGTGGAGTGTTTAAATATTTCTGCTATATACGCTTCACACCTCTGATGAAGGTTTTAGGATGGTAGCCATGTTAGTCTGCAGTAGAAGAGCTAGATTTGAGTCCAGTAGCACCTTAGAGACCAACAAGATTTTTGGGGTATGACCTTTCAAGTGCCAAAACTCCAAGGGAGCTTATACCCCCCCCCAAATACAAAGATACTGGGGTTCCAGCCACCACCTGGAGGTTGGCAACCCTAGTTTACACAGAGGCGCTTCATGGTGAAGCTGGAGGCCTTCTGAATAAGAGAACCTCTGCGTTCCTATCAGCATGTGAACTAGCTACATAGCAGTCCATGTTGATTCCTGACGAAGATCCAACGGAATCAAAACAGAAGAATACCGGATCCTTGTCCCAGTTTAGGTCTCACAGGAACCACGGTGTCCAAGTGGAAGGACAGTATACTTCACACATTGGTCTTGTACTGTTTATTTATACTCTAGGGAGATTGATATAGACTTTACTCACAATCTTAAAGAGTTTTGGTTTGGTGGACTTTGCACATGGACTGTTGTTATATTGTTACATTTGGCTATCATTGTTGACTGAAGCTTGCTTAACTTATTTGTTAAGCCACCTATCGATTGTAAAATAGCACTTTGAATGAAGTTCGTCTTCTGTGTGTGTTAAGCGCCGTCAAGTCGCTTCCAACTCATGGCGACTCTATGAATGAAAGTCCTCCAAAATGTCCTATCTGACAGCCTTGCTCAGATCTTGCAAACTGAGGGCTGCGGCTTCCTTTATTGAGTCAATCCATCTCTTGTTGGGTCTTCCTCTTTTCCTGCTGCCCTCAACTTTTCCTACCATGACCGTCTTTTCCAGTGACTCTTGCCTTCTCATAATGTGACCAAAATACGACAGCCTCAATTTAGTCCTTTTAGCATCTAGGGTCAGTTCAGGCTTGATGTGATGTAGAACCCACTGATTTGTTTTTTTGGCGGTCCACGGAATTCGTAACACTCTCCTCCAACACCACATTTCAAAGGGATCTATTTTCTTCCTATCAGCTTTCTTCTTCTGTAACATGCATCATTTTCATTGATTACTTTATTGTTACTGCTTAGTTGGTTCAGAGTTACTTTTTTTGTTATTCTGTCATGACTGCTGTCCATTAAGCCACACCCACTTTAACAGCAGGCTAACTTATTAACTGACCACCTGGAGGTTGGCAACCCTAGTTTTCACGTTGAAGCTGGAGGCCTTCTGAATAGGATTTCGTCCAAGGACGAGTCCAGAGGCGGCCGCCTAGTGACTTCGGTTTGCATTTGGTGCCTGGGAGGTTTTGCCTTGGATGTGCCGCTCTTCAGATGCACATTTCCCCCCCTCCAAACTCTAAAAACTCAACAATAAGCCCCCCCATGCAGAGTTTTGAGAATTCGAATGGGGAAAATCAGGGCCTGATTTAGGTTTGATGAGGCCCTAAGCTATTGAAGGTAATGGGGCCCTTAGTGGCTGTTACCGCACTAGGTATTCCCAGCGATGTATCAAGAGTTTGGAAAAGTTACAAAAAACATCGCTTTAAAAGGGTTTTTGGATGCCACGGCTAAAAAATGGTTGGAAGACGTCTTCACAGCTAAAGGGGCCAAACAAAGTGCGAACAGTATTTTTTATAACGTTTTCAAACTCTTAATACATCGCTGGGAATACCTAGTGCGGTAACAGCCTATATGTCCAGCTGTCCTTTGTCAACAACAAATTGTTGCTGGTTTTTTGTGTGTGTTGAAGATATGCTATATGGTAATTTATGGACCTAATACGTATCTTAAGGAAGGCACTGGCAAACCACCCCGCAAACAAAGTCTGCCTTGGAAATGTCAGGATGTGACATCACCCCATGGGTCAGGAATGACCCGGTGCTGGATGGCCAAACTTACAGAGGATGGCCAAACTTACAGATTCTTTACATGGTAAAGATATGGAAGGGTTCAAAAAAACATGGTTAAAGGCCATCGCATTTTGGGATGAACTGGCAAAAATGAATTTTACAAGTATAGTTAATGAATTATAGATAAAGTGTAATGTTGTTTATATAATAGTATAAGGTAATTTTAAAATACTGTCAGAATACTTCTAAGGAAGTCCATTGGTGGTGGGATACACATTTAAGGTGGGTGGTGGGTTTTGGGGCACTGTTTATTCTATAATACTATAACAGATGATGTAAAACTGTAGTATAAGTGCTCCTTTTGTATTTTTGTTTTCTTTTTATGTGATTATAATTCGTTATGTTTTTCTTATAAAAACTAATAAAAATTTATAAAATAAAATAATAATAAAAAAGGAATGACCCGGTGCTTGCACAGGGGACCTTAACCTTTAATAGGTATCGAAAGCCATTTGCACATAACAAAATGTGCATTTTATCAAAGGAATTGTTGATTTTGGAAATGTATATCCAGTTGTTGTTTTTTTCCTTTAAATTCTAAGCTATAGCTTGTTTAGCTTATGCGTAAATCCGGAGGGAAACTTGCCAAGGCTAAAACCTCCCAGGCACAAACAGCAAAAGAGGCCGACGCGCACAGGGCAACTCTCCCTCCGTCTGCGCCTGCGCGGGAGAGAGGAAGCCCGGGCGCAGGAAAGGGAGAGCGCGCGCGTCCACGCGCCATCGCGTCATGCGCGCACCCCCCCCGCCGGGGAGGGACTCCGGCTACGGCGCATGCGCGTACAGGTTAAGCACAGACGGGCGTCGTCGCGCCTGCGTAAATTTCCCCCCATTGGTCCCTCATAATGGGGAGAGACTCCGGCTACGGCGCGTACAGATTAAGCGCAGACGGGCGTCGTCGCGCCTGCGTAAGTTTCCCCCCTTTGGTCCCTCATAATGGGGAGGGACTCCGGCTACGGCGCATGCGCGTACAGGTTAAGCGCAGACGGGCGTCGTCGCGCCTGCGTAAGTTTCCTCCCTTTGGTCTCTCATAATGGGGAGGGACTCCGGCTACGGCGCATGCGCGTACAGGTTAAGCGCAGACGGGCGTCGTCGCGCCTGCGTAAGTTTCCTCCCTTTGGTCTCTCATAATGGGGAGGGACTCCGGCTACGGCGCATGCGCGTACAGGTTACGCGCAGACGGGCGTCGTCGCGCCTGCGTAAGTTTCCTCCCTTTGGTCTCTCATAATGGGGAGGGACTCCGGCTACGGCGCATGCGCGTACAGGTTAAGCGCAGACGGGCGTCGTCGCGCCTGCGTAAGTTTCCCCCCTTTGGTCCCTCATAATGGGGAGGGACTCCGGCTACGGCGCATGCGCGTACAGGTTAAGCGCAGACGGGCGTCGTCGCGCCTGCGTAAGTTTCCTCCCTTTGGTCTCTCATAATGGGGAGGGACTCCGGCTACGGCGCATGCGCGTACAGGTTACGCGCAGACGGGCGTCGTCGCGCCTGCGTAAGTTTCCCCCCTTTGGTCCCTCATAATGGGGAGGGACTCCGGCTACGGCGCATGCGCGTACAGGTTAAGCGCAGACGGGCGTCGCGCGCCTGTGTGAGTTTCCCCCCCTTTGACGTCCGGTGTGTGTGTGGGGGGGGGGGAGGTGGATGCGCGCGCTGACCACGGGATGCGCGCGCGTCCAAGGCGGGAGCGGGAGGAGGCGGGGGCGGAGGCGGCGCGTTGGCTTTTGGGGAGGGGAGGAGGGGGCGAGATGGCAAAGGAGGGAGGCGGCTGGGACGAAGGTGGGCGTCGATTGGCCCGTGTCTGTGCCGTGGTCGCCAGTGGTTTTCCTGCTGCCCCCCCCAAAAAAACAAATCAGTGGGTTCTAGATCAAATCAAGCCTGAACTGACCCTAGAACCTAAAATGACTAAACTGAGGCTGTTGTATTTTGGTCACGTCCTGAGACGACAAGAGTCACTGGAAAAGACAGTCCTGCTAGGAAAAGTTGAGGGCAGCAGGAAAAGAGGAAGACCCAACAAGAGATGGATGGGCTCAATAAAGGAAGCCACAGCCTTCAGTTTGCAAGATCTGAGCAAGGCAAAGACAGGACATTTTGGAGGACTTTCATTCATAGGGTCGCCAGGAGTCGAAGGCGACTTGACTGCACTTAACACACACACACACACAACTCTGCCCTCTGGCGCAGAGTGGTAAGCTGCAGTACTGCAGTCGAAAGCTCTGCTCATGACCTGAGCTCGATCCCGACGGAAGTCGGTTTCAGGTAGCCGGCTCAAGGCTGACTCCGCCTTGCATCCTTCCCAGGTCGGTCAAATGCGCCCCCAGCTTGCTGGGGGTAAAGGGGAGATGACTGGGGAAGGCGACGGCAAACAATCCCGTAAACAAAGTCTGCCTAGTAAACGTCGGGATGTGACGTCACCCCATGTTGTGTGTTCAAGGCAGCGAACAAAATTAGCGTTGGCCAAGAAGACAGTTGCAATATGTCTGTTCAGTGTCTTAGCAAACATGATCAGAGTGATATGGATTATAAAATGGGAGTCTTGTGACACCTTAAAGACAAATAAGTTGTTTTTCTAATTTCGGCGTAAGCTTTCGTGTATATATATATCAGAAATGGTAGCATTTCTGATGTATATATATACCGTATATATATATATATTTATTTTTATGTTTCTAGATTTCTGGCTCTGATCCTGGTCATGGACGCCCAGACTCCTGAGGGGGAGGGCCTTCCACTCTCTGCAGCAATGCGGGCGAAGATTGAACGGAATCGTCAGCGGGCGTTGATGCTGCGTCAGGCTCGGCTGGCGACTCGGCCCTATCCTGCCGCTGGCGAAGGTTTGCTCGTGCAGCCTAGTACGCGGGGCTAGGGCCCAGGCCTTTCGGGTGCAGTTTCAGGTCATCAGCTGAAGCTGGAGGGTGAGAGATTCCAAACAGATAAAAGGAAGTATTTCTTCACACAACGCATAGTTAAATGGTGGAACTCCCTCCCCCAGGATGTGGTGATGGCTGCCAACTTGGAAGGCTTGAAGAGGGGAGTGGACATGTTCATGGAGGAGAGGGCTATCCATGGCTGCTAGTCAAAATGGGAGTCAGCCTGCTGTCTTTTTGTGCATGTTATCTTTATTTTTGAAGTTAACTAGCAGCAGTTCCAGGCTGAAGTGCCCCGCATATTTTTTTGAGTTTTTCACGCTGAACCGTCATTCAGGAAGTGACTGAGAAGCCGGCGCATACCTGCTTTGCATTTCTTAAGAGCCCTTTTAACGTGACCTTTTGTGTTTGCTCTGCCCCCCCCCCGTCTCAAAGAATCCCCTCAAGGAAGTGTTAAAAATCACAGCTGTGTGTTAGCTATGCAACCAGCAATTGCTAATGGCTATTCAAACAAAGGAACAAAGGAGCAGGCAAGTGGGTGTGTGTGGAATTTCTCCTTTGGCATCTAGCCCTTGAATAGGCATTTTAAAGGTCGGATTTAAAAAAAGAGCTTTGAGTGAGCATCAAAACTGACCCTGCATAAATGGCCAATGAGTCTTTCAGGGATTCTGGAGTTCATGCTAGCATACGGGTAAGGTGAAGCATGGAAAGTCCCAGTTGCAGAGAGGTTTCGAGAATAATGTCATGTATTAATAGCAGTGTTTCTTTCAGCTGTATGTGTGCAGGTGACCCTTTTCTCCATCCTTTTCAGGCAGTTCTAAAGTTAAAGCACCTCCTAAAATAACAGATACGGGAGGAGGATTCTTCCTGGAGGAGGAGGAGGAAGAGGGAGACGCGGCCGAGAAAGTTGTTCACCCCCCAGGTAAATGGTGATGATTGTTGATGCGACCGCCGTCACTGGTAACTGTTAAGTTTGCAGAAGATGGCACGAAAGGAGAATAGGAACGGAGGAAAAACTTCATGTGGAGATATAAAAGAAATCTGGAACATTTACACAATGGATGGAAAGAATTTTGCACCTTTCGCAGTTATCCAAACAGGCGCTACACTCAGCTATGCGCTGCTTTCTCTTTTGTGGTTGTGCATCCTGATTTCTTTCCCCCTTGAGCAAGAGCGTCTGTGAAATGTTGCACGCAAGCGGAGGAGGAAGAGAGCCAGCATGGTGTAGTGGTTAAGAGCTGTGGTTTGGAGCAGTAGACTCTGATCTGGAAAACCAGGTTTGACTCCCCACTCCTCCACATGAAACCAGCTGGGTGACCTTGGGCTAGTCACAGCTGTCTCAGCCCCACCTACCTCACAGGGTGCCTGTTGTGGGGAGGGGAGGGGAAGGTGATTGTAAGCCGGTTTGATTCTTCCTTAAGTGGTAGAGAAAGTCGGCATATAGACATTTAACTTTTCTTAACCTTTGTTATGCTAGCCTATTCAGAATGACGGTTGCTCTCCAGTTGTCTTCCCACCCACAAGGGGAAAGATGGGTCCCCGTCTCCTTCTGTTGCGGGTTGGCAAGCAGAGAAAAAGGGGATGCATTTGAGCTGACAACAAACCTGGCAGGAATAGGGTTAAGCCAACTTCTCCCCCACTTCCCGCCCCCACGGTTGGTTCTGCACTTAAGAACCCAGTTTCTTGCAACTACTTTTCTCAGGTGGGGGGACCCATTGGACTACAAAAAAGAGTCATCAGAGCTCCTTGCAATTTGTAGCTTGGCCCTAGTAGGGCTGGGAAAGGGTGTTCGTAAGCGGAACGTTGCCATCCTGACTCCAGAGATCTTCCTGCCATAGCAGCAGGAAGTTGCCTGCCTGCCTCTACAAATAAAGGTTTTCAAAAAGGAACCCAGGTAGTTGACTGTGCTGATTGGCTGAGACCTGGCTTAAATTGGATGTGCTTGGACCTGTGTCCCTCTTCCTGCCTGGTTGAGTCCTTGACTGCTGTGAATGCAGCATTAGCCCTCCAGAGATCGGTAGCCCCTGTGGGTGTTGCATCAGCATGGTAATATTTGTGCGCAGGCTTGCAAACGTAGCACCCCGCTGAGTTGTCAGGTGTGTGAAAAGTGGTGTAGTGCCCACGTGGTGTGGTGTTTAAGAGCGGTGGTTTGGAGTGGCAGACTAATCTGGAGAACCGGGTTTGATTCCCCACTCCTCCACATGAGCGGCGGACTCTAATCTGGTGAACCAGGTTGGTTTCCCTACTCCTACACTTGAAGCCAGCTGGGTGACCTTGGGCTAGTCACAGTTCTCTCTGAACTCTCTCAGCCCCACCCCCTTCATAGGGTGTCTATTGTGGAGAGGGGAAGGTGATTGTAAGGAAGGTGATTCTTCCTTAAGTATTGGAGAAAGTCGGCATATAAAAACCAACTCTTCTTTTTCATACGGATAGGCCATTTTGTCCTGTCGGTGCCTCATCTAAACTAAGGTGGGGTGGGAGAGGACTGCATGAAACCAGCCCTCCTACACCCAAACGAGTTTGGGGATTTGACCATTGGCAGCGGCGTCTGCCTGGTTGTTGATGGAAAGCGCTTCCTTCTAAATGAATAGCGCTCCAAGGTGCAGTTACTAGCTCTTCTTGTCAGCCACAGGTAAAGGTGCTGCCTCAAGGATGAACGGATTCAGGCATCTGGAGATGACAGGCGCAGTAGGGAGAAGCTGAGTCACCTGATAGTAGGTAGGCCACCTGTAGAGAGGATGAAATGAAGGAACAGGAGAAGCGAGGGGCTTGCTAGTGTGTTTCTGTTGTTAACTTTAGTCCTGTCTAGATGGGGATTCAGATTAACGGCTTTGCCGTGCCATCTTAAACAGAGTCACACCCTTCTAGGGGAGCCAGCGTGGTGTCATGGTTAGGAGCACCGGACTCTAATCTGGTGAACCGGGTTGGTTTTTCCATTCCTACACATCAAGACTACGCATAGTTAAATTGTGAAACTCCCTGTCCCAGGATGCGGTGATGGCTGCCAACTTGGAAGACTTTAAGAGGGGAGCTGACATGTTCATGGAGGAGAGGGCTATCTATGGCTAGTCAAAATGGATACTAGTCATGATGCATACCTATTCTCTCCAGGATCAGAGGAACATGCCTATTATATTAGGTGCTTTGAAACACAGGCAGGATGGTGCTGCTGCTGTCGTCTTGTTTATGGGCTTCCTAGAGGCACCTGGTTGGCCACTGTGTGAACAGACTGCTGGACTTGATGGGCCTTGGTCTGATCCAGTAGGGCCTTTCTTATGTCCTTACGTTAAGCCAGCTGGGTGACCTTGGGCTAGTCACAGTTCTCTCTGAACTCTCTCAGCCCCACCTACTTCACAGGGTGTCTGTTGTAGAGAGGGGAAGGAGATCGTAAGCCGGTTTGATTCTCCTTACAAGGTAGAGAAAGTTGGCATATAAAAACCAGCTTTTCTTCTTCTTCTTTGCGTGGTGGGCTGTGCCATCACATATGGCCTGCACATGTGCAGTTCCCACATGGGACTGCACAACCTATGTGAATATGAACTGTCTATCGCAGGGGTGTCAAAGATAAGGCCCGCGGGCCGGATCCAGCCCCTTGAGAGCTCTTATCCAGCCAGCCAAGTCAGCCACCCGCCCCAGTCCCGATCTGGGCTGGCAAGAGGTGACCTTGCCCAACCAAGTGACCTTTATGCCATATCCATTTATGCCAAGTGACATTTATGCCAAATGAGTTTGACACCCCTGGTCTAGCCTACTCAAATTTCAATTTCAGCTTTGCTATATCTTTTTTTTTTTTAATTCAGAAGTACTTTCATACACAGCATTTGAATGTTCTTAACAGCATAAATGGTTTTGTTTCTAACAGGGCCTGTATTAGAATTCGACTACCTTATCTGCGAAGAATGTAGTAAAGAATTCATGGACTCCTACCTCATGACCCACTTTGATCTAGCAACGTGTGATAATTGCAGGTATAAAGAAGAAAAATAAAGTTCTGTTTGTTAAATGCTAACAAATTTCCTAAGATTGTGAAGCCAGGTTGGGGGGGGGGGGGGAGTTGCGGTGCTGATTTTTGTGTTCTTTTTTTTTTTTTTTTTTTTAATTTTATTTGTATAACTGAAGGGGTACAGGAAAAAAAAGGGGAGGGATAATACGTTATAAGTATAAAACAATACAGTGTTAAAAAAAACAAAAAAAACAAATAAGCTCAGTTGTATATTATGAGATATTTTCTATACAGTAAAAAAGTTGTTACAAAGTGTCATTCATTATTCTACTTATATTGATATTCTATTGTATGAAGGTCTAAAATTTACTTGACAGTTATTTAAAACAAGTTAGATAATACAAAACCAACGTATTTCATTCAGTTAGCCAAGGTTCATGTAAGTATAGAATGACACCCACTTATCGTCAAATTGCTCTATGGATTCACTAGATTTTAAGTTTATCTCGAAAGTCATCTTAGCCATACTAGCATATTCCAATAGTTTTTCTTTCCAATCTTCAATTTCGGGAATGTGAGTTTGTTTCCAGGTTCTTGCAAGAACCGTTCTAGCTGCAGTGGTAGCATATTTAAAAACGTCCTGAAATTTCGAAGGCAGGTCTTGTGGCACAATGCTGAGTAAATAGAATTTAGGATCAAATGTCAACTTAATATTTAACATCAGCTAAAGTTCTTGATGAATTCTTTTCCAATAAGTTTGTAACTTTGAGCATGTCCACCAAACATGAAAATAGGAACCGTCCGTGTCTTGACATTTCCAGCAGGCACCTCTTTTTCCGGGAGTAGTCATCTGAGAGAGCATATTAGGAGTTAGATACCATCTATAAAATGTTTTATACCAATTCTCTTTCACTTCTTGGGACACGGTATATTTCATTTCAGAAGTACAAAGTTTTTCCCATAAGTCCATATTAATCATTTCTCCAAAATTTTGCATCCATTTTATCATGTTAGTTTTCACTTGTTCTTCTTCCGTTTCGTATTTCAAAAGAAGCTTGTAGATTTTTCCTAATAAGTGTGAATCGTTTTTAGATGTTATCTGCTCAAATTCTGTTAATTCACGAAATGGCTGGGGATAGAAGCAGTCTTTTTGTAAGTTAGACCTCAGTTGTAAATAAGTCAGCCAGTTAAATTTTTGAAATTTTTCTTGAAGATTGGTCAGGGTCTTAATTTCTCCTGTGGGCTCAATCATTTGATTGTAAGTAAGATGGACACCCGGTTTTAATTTAACGTTATCATGATAAGCTTCGACTGGCGACATTATGGATGGTGGAGAAGGACTTATTCTCTTTTTATATTTTTTCCATACTTTCAATAGCGCTATTTTAACATCGCAATCTTCTGGTACTTTGTCCTTTTGAGTTTTAGATGTAGAGTCCCACAGAACTTTGTGAAAACCTTGTCCAAGGTCTACTCGTTCTAGAATAACATGTCTGGCTTTGGGGTATTTTATCCATTCTGTAATCCAAGTTAGACAGGCGGCATGGTAATATAATTTAATATTAGGTAATGCTAGTCCTCCTCTTTTCTTTTTGTCTTGTAACACTTTAAATCTAATTTTCGGTTTCTTCCCATTCCAAACGAATCGGTTGATTTGTTTTTGCCAACTTTCTATTATTCTGTCTGGAATATCAATCGGCAAAAATTGAAATAAGAAATTCAGTCTAGGAAGCACGTTCATCTTTATCGCCGATATCCTTCCCAACCATGAAATGTTAATTTTTGACCATAAACTCAAGTCCGATTCTATCTTTCCCCAGATTTTCATATAATTTGACCTTAAAAGTGTCTTATTTTGTGAAGATATGTTGACACCCAGATATTTGACTGATTCCTTGGCGATTTGACAACCAGTAATTTCTTTAATGTACTTGTCCTCATCTATTGTAGTGTTAAAGGTCATAATTTTCGTCTTTGTTTTGTTCAATTTGTAACCGGAATGCTTTGCATATTCCATAATGTGGTTATAAACCTGTGGGAGTATTTGTCCGGGATTCTGACAGATTAAGACAACGTCATCTGCATAGCTTTTAATTTTGTGTTCTTCGTTTCCTGTTGTAAGACCTTTAATCTTTGGATCATTTCTTATGTAATTCGAGAGAACTTCCATTGATAAATCAAAAAGAAGTGGAGAAAGTGGACAGCCTTGTCTTGTGCCTTTTGTGATTGCAAATTCTGTTGACAGTGAACCATTAATCAAAAGACATGCTTTCTGAACGGAATATATTGCGTTAAAAATCGTTAAAAGAGAATCTCCACAATCCATTTGTTGTAAAGTCTTGGAAATAAAATGCCAAGAGACGTTGTCAAAAGCTTTCTCTGCGTCTAAAAAAATCATTGCAGTTTTTAATGATTTGGACTTTATATATTTAATTGCACTGAGGATCAATCGTACGTTATCTCTCATGAGTCTCTTCGGAATAAAACCGGTTTGATCTGGATGTACCAGTTTGCCAACATATTTTTGAAATCTTTTGGTAATTATAGAAACAAAAATTTTGTAATCGATGTTCAACAGTGAAATTGGTCTATAGGCTTGAGAAAGATATTGATCTGTACTTTCTTTTGGGATCAGGGAGATATGTGCTTCCTGCCAGGACGAAGGAATCTTGCCATATTCAATTACCTCATTAGATTTTTGTGTTCTAAAATGTATTCTCAGCTCTGAGTAGAAAAAGAAATGATATTTTATAAGAATAAGTTCAGTGAAGTCTGATGCATGATATTTTGTAAGCATAAGTTCAGTGAAGTCCGATGCAATTGTTTTAATTACATTGAAACAAGGAGCAGTTGAAATGCACATCTTGTATAGCATTATGGTTTTGTGGAGCAAAATCAACTGCATTCATTTTCATCCTGAACATTGATTTATATCCTGCTACTCCTCGAAGCTAATTAAATGTATGCTTGGACTACTAGCCCACCAATCTCAAGAATCCATAAGATCACTACATACTTAAGTGAAAATATGAACTAAAAAAAGTTAAACTATTTAAACATGTTTAAGAGATTACAACGTTTAACTGCAGCATGCAAGTACTTACTAGGTACCTCTGAAGGCTAATGAAGAAATACTGGAATACTTGGTATGTTCTAATTTAGAAAGGTGACTAAGGGGGGAATATGACACATATATAGGATTCAGCCCCCCCCCCTGAAGCCAGGAAGCTGCCCTTACCTTTGAGGGGAGGGGCCGTGGCTCAGTGGTAGAGCATCTGCTTGGCATTCAGAAGGTCCCAGGTTCAGTCCCCGGCATCTCCAATTAAAGGGACTAGGCAGGTAGGTGATGTGAAAGACCCCTGCCTGAGACCCTGGAGAGCCGCTGCTGGTCTGAGCAGACAATACTGACTTTGATGGACCTTGATGGTCTGGTTCAGTATATGGCAGCTTCATGTGCTCATGTGAGCCCCGTGGAACCTCTCCATAGCGTTCCACGGGGCCACGCCACCTAAAAAGGTGGCGTAAATCAAGGTAAGGGCAAAGGGGGCCATTCCCGGCCTGAAAGGGGTTAGGAAGCTGCATGAAGGCAGCTCCGCCCCCTGGGAAGATGGCACACGGATGTGTGCCGTCAGGATGCCAGCAAGAGACAGAGCCGGCGTCTCAGGGCCACACTGCTGCAGCAGTGCAAGGTGGCCAGTGTTAGTGCCCCGATGTTGGCGTCCATGCCAGTCTCGGCAGCGCAAGTGGCACAGACTCCAGTGCGGGCCCTTGTGTGCCTCCTGTGCACTTTCGGCCCCCAAGGTAAGGAATGGGCTGTTAAGACTCAACTGCAGACCCCAAAATCCATACCTGCCGAGTTAAGTTCCAGGGGGGAAAAGATCAGGGACTTCCTGTTTCCATGACTGCACTGAAATCTCGTTTCAGAGATGTGGAAGATAAGCATAAGCTCATAACAAGAACGGAAGCGAAGCAGGAGTACCTTCTGAAAGACTGCGATTTAGACAAGAGAGAACCGGTGCTAAAGTTTATTTTGAAGAAAAACCCTCACAATTCCCAGTGGGGCGACATGAAGCTATATTTAAAACGGCAGGTATGGAAGCTTGTAAACTCCCCCCTCCCAAATGTGTGCCCAAGCACATGAATGGTATTGTCTATAGCAGGGGTGGGGAACGTCAGGCCCAGGGGCTGTTTAAGGCCCGCGAAATCATTTGGTCTGGCCCTTCGCGGGTCCTGGCAGATCTCTAGCTCATAAGGATCTAGGACTGGCGATCCGCCCCCTCCCGCGGACAAGAATAGCCTCTGTTCAAGGCAGATGTGTTTGTTTTGCCGAGAAAAGGAACCTTTTTTCCCCCCTTGCAGAAGTGTCGTTAGCTATGGTGCTGCTAGGTCTGCCCAAGAAACTGTGTTAACCCTTTCCCACCTGGGCCATGGAAAAACTTACTGGTCGGCTAATTTTTAAGTTGATAATTTTGTATGGCCCGTGAATGACGTTATAAATATCCAAATGGCCCTTGAAGGAAAAAAGGTTCCCCACCCCTGGTCTATAGTTTAACAGAGCCAATGTGGTGTAGTGGTTAAGAGCAGTGGTTTGGAGCGGTGGAGTCTGATCTGGAGAACCGGGTTTGATTCCCCGCTCCTCCACATGAGCGGCGGAGACTAATCTGGTGAACCAGGTTGGTTTCCCCACTCTTCCAGATGAAGCCAGCTGGGTGACCTTGGGCTAATCACACTCTTTCAGCCCCACCTACCTCACAGGGTGTCTGTGGTGGGGAGGGGAAGGGAAGGTGATTGTAAGCTGGTTTGATTCTTCCTTAAGTGGTGGGAAAAGTCGGCATATAAAAACCAACTCTTCTCTGTGGGAATCTGGCTGAAGTCTTTATTTCCTGTTTATTAAAGTAAGTTTTCCTGGAATTGGAAGGAACAAGAATGCTTGCTCATCACCCATGCAACCCCATAATGATCAACTCCCTCGAGTCAGACCACGTTACTTCCTAACGCTACCATTGTTATTACATTATTAGTAATAAGGCCACAAAAGCCACAGAGAAGGCGCCTGCCTAACTTTTAAAAACCAATACGTTTTTTGTAGCTGAAAATGTCTAGATATGTCGTTTTGCAGGTAATAAAGCGCTCTCTTGAAATTTGGGGCAGCGAGGAGGCATTAGAAAAAGCCAAGGAAAGTCGCCAAGACAACAGAGAGAAAATGAAGCAGAAAAAGTTTGATAAAAAAGTTAAAGGTAAAGGACTAGCGGGGGTTTAACATCTTTGCCCTCTTCCTGTCAGTGAAAGCTGATGCTCACATATTGGGGTAATGCTTGATTTCCTACCTCACCGGTCTTCTTTATCGGTTCTTGGTATGAAAGCTACCTGTGTTTTACAGTACCTAACAGTGCCCCGTGGCGCAGAGTGGTAAGCTGCAGTACTGCAGTCAAAAGCTCTGCTCACCGACCTGAGTTCGATCCCGACGGAAGTCGTTTTCAGGTAGCCGACTCAAGGTCGACTCAGCCTTCCATCCTTCTGAGGTCGGGAAAATGAGTACCCAGCTTGCTGGGGGTAAAGGGAAGATGACTGGGGAAGGCACTGGCAAACCACCGTAAACAAAGTCTGCCTTGGAAACGTCGGGATGTGACGTCACCCGATGGGTCAGGAATGACCTGGTGCTTGCACAGGGGACCTTTACCTTTAACACCTCTGACACCTTTACCTTTAACACCTCTGATTGTATGATGTATTTTCTGCTAGTGCCCATTTCCTGAACTGAATTTACTGGCCTGTATGGAACCACATTTTTTTAAAAAAACATACCGTATATACTCGCGTATAAGCCGAGTTTTTCAGCCCCAAAAATGGGCTGAAAAAGCCGGCCTCGGCTTATACGCGGGTCAATACGGGGGGGGGAGGGAGGGAGGGGGGAAACTTACCGCCGTCGCCGGGCCCGTGCCGCTTCCTGCCGCCGGGAGCGGCCTGGGGCAGCCTCCTGCAGCTGCAGGATGGCTGCCTCGGCCCCCCTGGCCCCCGCCGCCATTTTTCCTGGGCTGGAGGGGCCATGGGAAGCCTCCTGCAGCTGCAGGAAGGCTGCCCCGGCCCTTCCCGCCCCCCCCCCCCCGCCTTTTTTCCCGGGCGGGAGGGGCCATGGGAAGCCTCCTGCAGCCGCAGGAAGGCTGCCCAAGGCCCCCCCCCGCCCCCCGCCGCCATTTTTCCCAGGCGGGAGGGGCCATGGGAAGCCTCCTGCAGCCGCAGGAAGGCTGCCCCGGCCCTTCCCGCCCCCCCCCATTTTTCCCGGGCGGGAGGGGCCATGGGAAGCCTCCTGCAGCCGCAGGAAGGCTGCCCCGGCCCCCGCCGCCATTTTTCCGGGCGGGAGGGGCCTTGGGCAACCTCCTGCAGCCGCAGGATGGCTGCCTCGGCCCTTCCCGGCCCTCCTGCCATTTTTCCCGGGCGGGAGGGGCCTTGGGCAGCCTCCTGCAGCCGCAGGAAGGCTGCTCCGGGTTCCCCTGGGCCTCGCTGTTGCTTCCTCCCGCCGGGAGCGGCCTGGGGCAGCCTCCTGCAGCCGCAGGAAGGCTGCCCAGGCCCCCCCGGGCCGCGCCGCCGGCGGACCCTCGCCGCTGGAGAGCCTTTCAGGTAAGCCTGCGGGGGGGGGAGGGGTTATAAGCCGACCCTCGGCTTATATGCGGGTGCCTAATTTTTCCCCATTTTTGGGGAGAAATTAGGCACCTCGGCTTATACGCGGGTCGGCTTATACACGGGTATATACGGTAAGCGCTATTAGGTTTTCTTATAAGGGTTTTTCTTTGGTGATTTCTACCAATTTCCCCTCTCCCACACACTAGGCTTCTATCGTACCCATTATATCTCCTTACCCTCCAGGAACAAAATGTCAAAGGATTCAGTGAGGGGAGGGATTGGAAATCACCTTAGGAAAACTTTAAAAGGTAAAGGCAAAATTGTGGAACTCCCTGCCCCAGGATGCGGTGATGGCTGCCAACTTGGAAGGCTTTAAGAGGGGAGTGGGCATGTTCATGGAGAAGGGTATTCATGGCTGCTAGTAAAAATGGATACTAGTCATGATGCATACCTATTCTGTCCAGGATCAGAGGAGCATGCCTATTGTCTTAGGTGCTGTAAAGGAACACAGGCAGGATGGTGCTGCTGCAGTCCTCTTGTTAGTGGGCTTCCTAGAGGTACCTGGTTGGCCACTGTGTGAACAGATTGCTGGACTTGATGGACTTTGGTCTGATCCAGCATGGCCTTTCTTATGTTCTTATTCCATGCTTTCTACTAGAGCTACGTCGAGCTGTAAGGAGCAGCGTGTGGAAAAAAGACACCAGCGTCCACCAACATGAATATGGAGCGGAAGAAGTGGTAGATGATTTATACAAGAAGACCTGTACCACTTGTGGTTACGAATTAACTTATGAAAAAATGTAAATGGACTTGATTTTATAGAAAAATGCACCTTTTGTAATGCTGACTTTTTAATCCAGTAAAATGCATCACTTGTTAATCTTTGTGTTTCTTGTTTTTACCCGGTGAGCCCCTTGCTAATTGAACGCGTGGTTTATTCTCTAGCACAGGGGTGTCCAACTCATTTGTTACGAAGGCTGGATATGACATAAATATCACTTGGTTGGGCCGGGCCATGCCTTGCCAGCCCAGATGGAGAGTTTGGGGGTGGGGTGGGGGCCGCCTCACAGACCGGATCAGAGCTCTCAAGGGGCCGGATCCGGCCCGCGGGCCTTATTTTTGACACCCCTGCTCCAGCATCTGTTCAGCAATGCACATTTTAAAACAAGCTGTGCAATCTGCTTACAAGGCACTAGAAGATTTATACACTCATGGAAGGATGAGTGTTCTCAGTACAGAACTCCTTTGCTTTGTTTTGGAGGGCATTGATTCATAGGGTCGCCATAAGTTGGAAGCGACTCACCGGCACAACACCACAGCCTGAGTAACAGTCATCTTCCTTTTCTTCTGATGGGAATGGCTGGGGAGACAACTGGTACTTGTGTGGCCTGTTCAGAACTGGTGTTCATTCCAGCTCAGCTGCTGGTGCCCATGCCAATCTCACTCCCCCACCCCACCTTTCCAAGGGCAAAGATTCAGGACAATGGAACTGTGAAGCAGGTGAAGCAAAATAGCTTCTTTGCACAATTTCCCAAAGGCTCAGGGCCTCGTTTAAACTGTGCTGCGGCGCAAACTGAACGCATACAGCTGTTTTGCATGGGTCGTAACGCACACTTAAGACCCTGTAGGCAAGCAAAGCTGAACAGGTTCTATCTTACCATTGTGTGATGTGTGTGTTAAGTGCCGTCAAGTCGCATCTGACTCATGGCGACCCTATGAAAACGTCCTCCAAAATGTCCTATCTTTGACAGCCTTGCTCAGGTCTTGCAAATTGAGGGCCATGGCTTCCTTTAGAGCAGGGGTCCTCAAACTTTTTAAACGGGGCCAGTTCACTGTCCCTCAAACACTGTTTGGGGCCGCCCCTCCCCCGCCCAAACGGGAAGGCAGCCAGGTGCCCAGGCAAAGAATAGTTAACTTGCGGCTTTCCCGCCTCCTGGAGCGGGAGGCGGGCTGGGCTGGCCCCCTGCTTGGCAAAGAGCACCTGAGGGGAAGGGCGCAGGAGGAGGCCGGCAGGAGACGGGTCTCTCAGCCCTCCCCTCAGGCGCCGCCACCCAAGCCCCCGGCACTCGCATCGCTCGGCTTGCAGGCAGTCGGGGATGTTCTTCCAGCCCGGCATGGCTCCTTCAGGGCTGCGGCAGCTGCTGCGGCAGGAGCAGCAGCAGCAGCGAGGGGCGCATTGCAGTCCGAGGCGGCGCCTCCCGTCCCCCGAGCCACATGCGCGCCTGGGGAAAGGAAGGCAGCGGCGGCAGCTCTTCAGGGCAGCCACGGCAGGGAAGGCGCAGAGGCAGCGGCGGCTCCCGGGTCGGAGCGGGTGTCGCCTCTCCGCTGTTGCCACCAACACTATACGGCAAATGGCCGCCTTAGTTTGGGGAAGGGACGGGCGCGGTGGCTCCAGAGGGAGGGGGGGCCGGGTTCAGGACCCTGACGGGCTGGATCCGGCCCGCGGGCCGTAGTTTGAGGACCCTTGCTTTAGAGAGTCAATCCATCTCTTGTTGGGTCTTCCTCTTTTCCTGCTGCCCTCAACCTTTCCTAGCATGACTGTCTGAACTGCCCCTAGAAGCTAAAATGACTAAACTGAGGCTATCTTACCATTAGAGAGATTATATAGAGAGCCAGCGTGGTGTAGTGGTTAAGAGCGGTGGTTTGGAGCAGTGGACTCTAGTCTAGAGAGCCGGGTTCGATCCCCCACTCCTCCACATGAGCGGCGGAGGCTAATCTGGGGAACTGGGTTGGTTTCCCCACTCCTCCGCATGAAGCCAGCTGGGTGACCTTGGGCTAGTCACAGCTCTCTTAGAGCTCTCTCAGCCTCACCTACCTCACAGGGTGTCTGATGTGCAGAGGGGAAGGGAAGGTGATTGTAAGCCAGTCTGAATCCTCCTTAAGTGGTAGAGAAAGTCAGCATAGAAAAAACAACTCTTCTTCCCTGCTGATAAAGATGCTAACAACGATGCTTCCTAGGGGCAGCTTAGGTCCATTTCGTTTTCAGAATGCCTTCCTCCTAGTGACCAGAGCACCGATGCAGAGCATGAAGAAATCCCCCAAATCATTATCTGAGGCACAGACTCTTAGATAGCATTAGGATGCCCCCCCAACATGCATTCAGATCACGTATTTCCAGCTTTGAAAAGGTGCTAAGTAATGGCCAACTGGTACTATGGTTATAGGAGCCCCGTGGTGCAGAGAGGTAAGCTGCAGTACTGCAGTCCAAGCTCTGCTCATGACCTGAGTTCGATCCCAATGGAAGCTGGTTTCAGGTAGCCGGCGCAAGGTTGACTCAGCCTTCCATCCTTCTGAGGTGGGTAAAATGCTTACCCAGTTTGCTGGGGGTAAAGGGAAGACGACTGGGGAAGGCAACGGCAAACCAGCCCGTAAACAAAGTCTGCCTAGTGAACGTCGGGATGTGACGTCACCCCATGGGTCAGGAATGACCCGGTGCTTGCACAGGGGACCTTTACTTATTATGGTTATTCCTTACAGACTTATTTTAGAGTGAATGGGATTGTCTGCTTGCGTTGTGAGCCAAAATAAACGCACCAGGCAGTTTCTTAAAAACATATTTCGATTGTATTTCAACCATGTTTCCTCCAACTGTGAAAATTAATTTCGATAACAAACATATACTCTAGGCTTGACCTCTTTAGCATTTCCACAAGTCCTATGCTTCGTTTCCGAGGAGTGTAATGCTAACCCTCCGGTAACACTGCTCTTCAGTCAGGTACACAAATCTCGAGACTCGCTTCACATTATTAGAATGAAGGAATGGGTTCACAAGAGGGGTCAAGCAAAGATAAATGGACTCCCAACTCTATTTCCCCCCTATTTTTATACAAACCATTAAGGGGACAAAACAAATGCTATGACGAAGCCAGCATTCAAACCATTTCAAAATAATTAAAAAAATTCCACACATTATTCCATTCCAATCACCTAGCAGTCGTAACTAGAGTAAGGCCTCTACTGCTAAAAGAGTTTCCCCCGTTAGAGCACTGTATAGCTTATCTAGGACAGCACAGTAAGCTCGTTTTTTTCCAAATTAAAAGATGCCGAAATCTTCCCGTGTTTGTTTAAAAAGGACGACATCAACAAGTCCTGTACAAAAAGGTGGTGGTCGCTCAGGCCTGCAACGCACAGAATTGCTGAAATACAGCCAATATGTGATGATCCAATTCTGCCGTGAATAGAAGGTTCTCCAAGGTCACCATGTACTGTTGGATGGTCTGATGATGCTGCAGACAGGAAAAAGAGACATCTCAGTGACTTGTGCCCCTGGTCTCAATGTGACCCCCACCCCCGGGAAGAAAGCCAGCACCTGAAGAAGAAAAAGAAGAGTTGTTTTTTATATGCCGACTTTCTCTACCACTTAAGGAAGAATCAAACTGGCTTACAATCACCTTCCCTTCCCCTCCCCACAACAGACACCCTGTGAGGTAGGTGGGGCGGAGAGTGCTGTGACTAGGCCAAGGTCACCCAGCTGGCTTCGTGTGTAGGAGTGGGGAAACAAATCCAGTTCCCCAGATTAGCCTCCGCCGCTCATGTGGAGGAGTGGGGAATCAAACCCAGTTCTCCAGATCAGAGTCCACCGCTCTTAACCACTACACCACGCTGGCACTGTAATGGCAACACCTCCTGGTCGCTGAGAGAAACTCATTTAGATATGGATTGTTATCATGCATCCACCCCTGCATATGCTACAGCACTGTAGTTATTCCGCCTAATGTTGTAGAACTCCAAAGGGCAACAAAAGGCAGGGGCCAAGACAGCCTTCCATATGAAGGCAGGTTTGAACAGGTTTAGATGATTACTGTGGGTTCTCCACCATGTATTCTTTACAGACTTATAAAATCACAAGGCTGCAAAGTATCAACAGTTTAAAGAAAATAACCCCTCAAAGTCATCCGCTGAAATAAACCAATAATACCGTTTGCAGTTGTATTACTGTGTAGAATGGGTGACGACCCCCTGGAATTCTCCACTGACGATGTTAGCCTTCGTTGTAAATGGACACTGGTGGCTACTATTCACAGCCAGAAGTATAAGCTCTGCTTTCAGAGGCAGCTCATCACCAGGATGTTGTGATGGCTGCCAACTTGGAAGGCTTTAAGAGGGGAGTGGACATGTTCATGGAGGAGAGGGGTATCCATGGCTACTAGTAAACATGGATACTAGTCATGATGCATACTGGTTCTCTCCAGGATCAGAGGAGCATGCCGAATATATTAGGTGCTGTGGAACACAGGCAAGATAGTGCTGCTGCAGTCCCTTTGTTTGTGGGCTTCCTACAGGCACCTGTTTGGCCACTGTGTGAACAGACTGCTGGACTTGATGGACCTTGGTCTGATCCAGCATGGCCTTTCTTATGCTCTCTGCTCACCAGTGCTGGAGATGACCTCCCTACCTACGAATGCTTAGTCACCATCACAAAACGAGAGCTGCAAGGGTAGCCGCCCACAGCAGACACCCAACACAGAAATTACCATATTTTTCCGTGTATAAGATGACCCTTTTTTCTTAAAATATTTAGAAAAAAATTGGGGGTCATCTTATACACGGAATGTTGCTCTCTTCAGCTGATGGACAGGGAAGAGAGCGGGGAAGAGCCCCGTCGCCCTCGCCGGCTTTCTTTCCCACCCATCAGCTGACAGGTGGGGAAGAGAGCGGGCGGGGAAGAGCCGTCGCCCTGGCTAGCCAGCAACTGGCCCTCTAAGGGTCCCCACTCTCTTCCCCAATGGTATTTTTCCTAACATCTCCATGTATAAGACAACCCGATTTCTTAATTTTTAGTTCAAAAAATAGGGGTCGTCTTATACATGGGGGCATCTTATACAGGGAAAAATACGGTATGTTCAGTTATAACAGCTGACTGCTTTAAGCACCATTCTGAAATCCTCAGGAGGCAGCAGAAGAATCAACACACCAAAGTGGAATACGATACAAAAGCAACCTCGAAATCTAAGCCATATGTTGGGGGTTGGCATGTTAGGCAAGCGCAATGTCAAGGGATGGGCACGAGGAACAAGCCAGGTTAAATCACAGCTGCCCTTTGAGTCGTGTCTAAAACCCACCTGTAAAAAGATCTGCTGCAGCCTCTCTATACAGTTCCTGTACCAAGGTGTGATGGCATCAATCCCACCGGTTTCACACCGCACAAGGTGCTCTGTTAGGATCATGATGAAACGCTGGAAAGGAAAGACAAGGTGAGTGAACCGCCATCGGACCAATGATTTTTTAAATTACAGGGAAGTTGGCCTCCAGAGACAAGATAATGCTCATGCTTCACACTCTGGAACAGAATAAGGACATCTGAGAAAGGAGGAGGAGGAGAGTTGGTTTTTATATGCCGACTTTACCACTTAAGGAAGAATCAAACCAGCTTACAATCACCTTCCCTTCCCCTCCCCACAACAGACACCCTGTGAGATAGGTGGGGCAGAAAGAGTGTGACTAGCCCAATGTCACCCAGCTGGCTTCATGTGTAGGAGTGGGGAAATCAACCAGGTTCTCCAGATTAGCATCTACCGCTCAAGTGGAGGAGTGGGGAATCAAACCCGGTTCTCCAGATTAGAGTCCTCTGCTCCAAACCACTGCTTTTAACCACACCACCATGCTGGCTCGCTGTAACTCTGAATGAAGTATGAGAAAATACAGTCAGAAAGAGCGGCAATGTTGTCTGGAAATCTTGTGGCTTTGGGTATTTGACAGAAAATACACATTGTAATCTAGATTCAAGTCCAGGATAGAGAGCAACATAATTTTCGGGGTATAAGCTCTCGACAGTCAAAACTCCCCTCTTCAGAGCTCTGACTCTCGAATGCTTATACCACCCAAAATTTTGTTGGGTCTCTAAGGTGCTAAGTGGACTCGACTCTAGCTGATCTACTGCAGATCAACACGGCTACCCTCCTGAAACTACACTCTAACCCAGAGTTTTGCTCAGCCACAATTCAAATCACAGGCTGTTCCCTGCTCAACCCTCAAGGCTAAAACATCAGCCCTCTATTGGCCAGTGAACGCTCCAGCCTTTACCTGGAATATTACGAGGAAGAGGTTTTTTTGCTCGCTTTGAGCAGACTCCACTTTTTCTTGCAAGCGTTCTATCTGTTCTTCCAGGGGCCCATCCTCCCGGTCACTGCTGTGGTCATCATCGTCGTTACTGTCTCGCTGGAGTGGGGGTTAAAGAAGAACGAGCTGAGTGTGGGCTTGCCAAGAGGGAGCCCCGCAAGTAGCTCATTACTTTGATTCGGGAAATGGGCTCTGGCGATGAGGGTGAATGGGCCAAAAGGTTTCTGCTGGGAGACAGCTCACCAATCACCATCCAGGTCGTAAAATACTGTGCAGTATAAGTGAAGCTACATTGCCTTAATGTACTTCCTTAATCTGTGGAAATGTAAAACTGGGTGATTCCTAATTTTGTTGGCCTTGGTTGTAAACATCTACTCTGCACGGTCAGTTTCTGTTTTACCTGTTTCAGCTGGCATACTAGCCGCAAATAATTTTTATTTATTTATTTATTATAAGTAGCTCATTAAAAAAAAAAAAAACTTGGGCCAAGTCAGTGTCCGGCTGCAACAGATTTCTTGTGGGATGTGGCAGGACAAGTATTTCCACTGATGATTAACCAGCAGTTGCACACGCTAGAGATCTGTCTCACCTAGAGACAGAACTCAGCACTTTTACGCCCCCCCCCCGGATTTACCACCATAAAAAGTAGACAGAGCCCCATACAACACAAGTTTGTAGTTTGGCCTCTTGTGCTCCCAGCTTCTGGGATCATATTACATTCTGTTAAGGAGCCTTGCTCCTTCCCACCTCATGAAGCAGTTGTGAAGATACACTGTACACAACATGCATAGTTCGTTTATGGAATTCATTACCAGCAGCTCAGATGGTTCCCACTTGTGGACTTCCCCAAGGTGCCTGGCTGTGGAAGAGGATGCAAGACCAGACAGGTCTGGGTTTGACCCAGACAAAGGACACAAGAGCCACGTTGGATAAGACCAAAGGCCCATCTAGTCCAGCATTCTGCTCACACAGAGGCCAACCAACTACCTTTAGGAAGCCCACAAGCAGGAACACTGTGACAGCATTATGCTGCCTGTTGTCCCCAGCAACTGGAGCATACTTCCTCTGATACTGGAGGGAGTAGCTATCAATCATGATTAGTAGCCATTGGTAACCGGGTCATCCATGAATTTGTCCACGCCCCCTTTTAAAGTCTTCCAAGTTGGCGGCCAGGACCACAGCCGGTGGAAACGAGCTCCACAAATTAACAATATGCTTTCCGAAGATAGTTGCGAGCTTCCTGCATTGTGCAGGGGATTGGACTAGATGACCCCGGTGGTCCCTTCCAACTCTATGATTCTATGACCTGTCCTGAATCTCCCACCCTTCAGCTTAAAGGTTACCTACACGTTTGTGCTGCTTGGCTAGTCTTGCTTTGGCCTCTTCTAGCTCTTTCTGGATCATCACCACATGCTTGTTCATTTTCCGGATTGTAGAGTGTAGGATTTCCCAGATATAAAACCTAGCGGAGAAAGCAGCAACATACACCCTCTGGTACAAAACAAGTTTGCTTACATCAGCTAAAGGCCAACACTTGCACTATATTACATTATCTTGCAAGAGTGAGTTAGAAGATGCAGGGTACTATGGACTATGGGTAATCAGCCTGAATCAATGACTAGACCTTTCCTATAATTAAATTAAAAGGCCACTTCACCCAATAGTAAATGGAAGCTGTTGAATGAGAGAAAAATATAATTTTGTGATGCTTTCTCAAAGATTTATATGGTTCAGTCATCACAGTTTTTTTTGTAGAAGTCAATATCCCTGTATCCGTACCTCACATGCAATACTCTGAATTATTTCAAATCGCACACACAATAGTTGTAATTAAAGGGAGGGGGTGGTACAGAGGAGGCCCTGACATGGATGGCCCAGGCCAGCCCAATCTCATTAGATCTTGGAACTGAAGTAAGGTCGGCCCTGGTTAGTACTTGGACGCGAGACCACTGAGGAAGTCCAGGGCTGCTTATACAGAGGCAGGCGAACCACCTCTGAACGTCTGCCTTGAAAACCCCATGAGGGGGTCGGCAGTGATTTGACTTCACACACACAGTAGAGATGAAGGAGAAGATTAAGTCCAGTTACCTCGTAAAATCATGAGCCAGTTCTGGAGAGAAAATCCAGTTTGCTACTGCGGCACAATCCACAATTTGTGTCCGAATCATCTTATCCACGAGAACGGCGATCATCTGCATTACGGGAACGGAAGACCTCGGTTCAGTTTTCAGGAAGTGGATTCCTTTTTATAGCCACGGCCAAGGTAATGCTGGGCACCACTCCCTTTGGTGGTTTGTTTGCTGCCCCCCCTCCCAATACTCAGAGTGGTGACAATTAACGCACACCCCAACACTGCATTCCCCAAATTTCCAACAGTTGTGGTCACCCCCCCCATAAAAGCTGGAAGCTACACTCCTATGCCACACAAAAGTTTTACGGGTTACCCCCTTCCCCCCTTTAGTGTCTTAAGAGTTAATACCACCTGTTCTGGGAGTCTTCCCCCTGCATTTCTATGAGTCACTGTTCAAGATGTATCCTCTCTGCACTGGCTGGGGGCCCAACTGAGACAATATGTGCACATTTTTTTTTTGCCTATAAGAATTAAACTGGGCCTCCAATTTTAATTTTGAAAGAAGAACTGTGCCATTGGTTTAATTACTGTAGCGTAGATTGTAAGTCTACAGGGGAATTACTCAACTTTAAGGTTGGCAATGAGGAAATTGAAATTGTCCAAGACTTTCTATTCCTTGGCTCCATCATCAACCAAAAAGAAGACTTGCAGCCAAGAAATCAGAAGGAGGTTGAGACTGGGAAGGGCAGCCATGAAGTACCTAGAAAAGGTTCTTAAGTGTAAGGATGTGTCACTGGCAACCAAGGTCAAATTAATTCATGCCATCGTATTCCCTATTACTATGTACGGGTGTGAAAGCTGGACAATGAAGAAAGCTGATAAGGAAGAAAGCAGAGTCTTTTGAAATGTAGTGTTGGAGGAGAGTGTTGCAGATACCGTGGACTGTCAAAAAAAACAAATCAGTGGGTTCTAGATCAAATCAAGCCTGAACTGACCCTAGAAGCTCAAATGACTAAACGGAGGCTGTCGTACTTCGGTCACATTATGAGAAGACAAGAGCCACTGGAAAAGACAATCATGCTAGGAAAAGTGGAAGGCAGCAGGAAAAGAGGAAGACCCAACAAGAGATGGATTGACTCTCTAAAGGAAGCCACGGCCCTCAATTTGTAAGACCTGAGCAAGGCTGTTGACGATAGGACATTTTGGAGGACATTGATTCATAGAGTCGCCATAAGTCAGAAGCGGCTTGATAGCACTTAACACACACACAGATTGAAAGTCTGTCGGAAGGGTTTGTTCTTAGTTATTGCACTCTACCGGAGGTGCTTTATATTATCATCAACATGGGAGGTCTGGGAAACATGCTATGGGGATAGTACTACCAACCTAGCTTACATGGTCACTGTTAGAATTACTGAGAGCACATACATGAAAGGGCTTTGAATTACCAAAAGTGCTGTATAAATTCTAAGAGGCTGCTTATTTTCTGGTCCTACTTTGTATATAACTTGGATATTGTTATCTCAGACATGTCTAGGCTCTGGCTCATGGCTTACGTGCCATCAAAGCACAGCCTGAAATCAAAAAGAGCAAGAAGGCTAAGCCAAACTAGTATGTTGTCAATAAGAAGAGTGACAGACACCATGAAAAAAACAAAACAAATGTTGAAGTATTTGACTAATTCCTCTCACCTGCGGATGGTTCTTCCATACTTCATACATAACTCTGAGGGTATGGAGCTTCCCTTCATCGCTTTCTGCCAATGTTTTGAAGACTTCACGAAATCTTATCAGAACAGGAAAAAAACAGGGATGAAAGATCAGACAATGAGCAGTTGATAAGCAAAGCACCTTCTCTCTCAGCCAATAGGGCTGCATCACTTCCTGGGGCCTACAACAACAACGTGAAGTGGTTGGGAGGAAGAGAAGCAGGCCAAGGACTCCCCAGATAGTTCCAGGCTTCCCACTTTCGCTCAGCAAAGGAGAACCCACCTGGACTGGGAAGGGGCAATACCAAGAGCTCTGCCAGCCTGCATCAAAGGATTTGACACTTGCTTCCCATTGGAAGCCAGCAAGGAGAAGGATATTAATCCCAGTGCCAGAAGGCAGCATCAGGGGAAGGCCTCAACCTCTATGCCCTGTTGTTGGACCTCCAGAATAACTGGGTGTCCACTGTGTTAGACAGGATGCTGGACTAGATGGACCACCGGTCTGATCCAGCAGGGCACTTCATGTGTTCTTAAAGATCTGAGGACGCCTTTCTCTTCATTTTGAGATCTCACGCAAAGCCTGCCCAGCGGTCGCAGGTATAGTATTGGTTCAGCAATGCTACCCTTGGTCTGTGCTGAAGCCTGTGTCCCTCAATCCTTCCACTACTCTCAAATTTCGCTGATGGGCAGAAAGAAGCTGGGGCAAGCAAGCTGTGTGGTCACCTCTCCCCACCAGAGTCCTGATGTCCAGACCTTTTGACTCCTAAAAGCTTGAACTACTGATGTATATAAATGGAACCCACCTCTAAACTTACTGGTTTTTTTAAATTTTTATTTTCAACACAACATAAAATAAAAAACATACACTACATCTTTCATAACTACGACAAAACATTTATCAGCTGTTATTTGCAGCGGTACTATAACATTCTATCCTTTCTATTATTCTAGAAAATTATTTATCTATCTAAAAGGTAAACAAACTAAAAAAGGGAGAGCGGGATCGAAAATAACGTATCTTCTTGCAGAATACATGCGTTACAATTTTTATTGTTATATAGTCCATCAGAGTCAGTATCGCTGGTATTTAGCCCCTGGGGATATAATCCAAGCTTTTGAGCTGCCTGCTGCCTACTCCGCTGTAGACTGCATGGTAGGGGGGGGAAAGGTAATATGATAGGATATCAAGTTTTCCCTTAAATACATGGGTTTTGCTTGCATGACAAGTCCTGTCTGCCTCATCATGAAATTATAACTGGATACTTAAGACAAACTGATAGTACTTACTTTCCCAGAGCACTGAAGGAGTGACTGAATGACTTGGCCGCCAAATGAAGCAAGGTCTGTACAAATACTTCTATCTTCAGAGGATTGAAAGAGAATCCTTCGTCTGGAGAGGGGAAAAAGGTTCCGTCTGAGTCAAGTACACACACACCCAACTTTGATTCGTGTCTGATAAATTCATCAGCATTTTTTGTGGGGAGGGGGCATCTTAATTTTTTTTTAAATGCAACTCTCATAATGATGGAAAGTGGCAACAGTTTTAGACTCAACTTCAGTCCAGCTGTTCATCCCAAATTAGCCACAGTGTCTTTGCCAAGGCTATGCCTTTATAGTCCAAGAAATTTTATCTTTTTTAAAAAAACAAAACAAAAACAAAACAAAACACCAGGATCAATTCAAACATAGCTTGGGTGAGAACATATTCACAGATATGAACATGCTTATGTTAAGCTATATTAATGACTTACTTTCAAGGTATATTTTAATAAGAGCCAGTGTGATGTATGGGGTTAAAAGCGGTGGACTCTAATCTGGAGAACTGGGTTTGATTCCCCACTCCTCCACATGAAGCCTGCTGGGTGACCTTGGGCCAGTTCACTCTAAACTCTCTCAGCCTAGGCGGAGGCAGGCAATGGCAAAACCACCTCTGAATGCCTCTTGCCTTGAAAACCCCACGGAGGTCGCCATAAGTCAGCTGTGACTTGATGGCACTTTCCACCGAAAATTTTTAATAAATATGACTCCAAATTAATATCAATCATGAGAATTTTCAAACAGGCCAAACTAAGACCTGTTTAGGCTCAGCCTTTCTGAATGTTCATTTAAATAAGCAATTTAGATCAACCCTGTCTCAAGGGCAGACTGTTGTGCCCCCTTGTTTGGGATTTTAATCTCCCCCAAATTGTAAAAGATGGATCGGTTTTGCAACAGGTCTGAAACAACGGACTGTGGCTCAGTGGTAGAGCATCTGCTTGGCATGCAGAAGGTCCCAGGTTCAATCCCCAGCATCTCCAGTTCAAGGAACAAGGCAGGTAGGTGATGTGAAAGACCTCTGCCTGAGACCCTGGAGAGCCGCTGCCGGTCTGAGAAGACAATACCGACTTCGATGGACCAAGGGTCTGATTCAGTATAAGGCAGCTTCATGTGTTCATGTTGGTGATATAAAATATACGGCCAGTGTCCAAGGAATCATTGAACAAGAGGGATTTGGACTAGTTTAGCTCAAATTTAAGAAGAAGAGTTGGTCTTTATATGCCGACTTTCTCTACCACTTAAGGAAGAATCAAACCGGCTTACAATCGCCTTGCCTTCCCCTCCGCACAACACACACCCTGAGAGGCAGGTGGGGCTGAGAGAGTTCAGAGAGAACTGTGACTAGCCCAAGGTCACCCAGCTGGCTTCATGTGTGGGAGTGGAGAAACCAACCCGGTTCACCAGATTACAGTCCACCGCTCCTAACCATCACTCTTAACCACTACGCCACATTTGCTCATAACCTTAGAATGAGATATTGTAACCAGTAATTCATAGTAGTACCCAGCTGGACAGCATTACAGTAGTTACTAAAAACCTCTTAAAGAACAACTTCAGTTCAACTGATTTTCTGGCTGAAAAGATCTGTTTATTAACCAGCAGGAGAAGTTGCCGGCAGCTATGTATCGCAAAGGTTAGCGTGCTGTACGATACTTAGCAAACCAAAAGCAGCACAAATTAGCTAGACACCACAATTATGAAGTAGTGGTATTTAATTTCATAACCACCACTGATACTGTATAGGCAAAAACAACTGATACAACCACAGTATCAGTGGTGGTTATGAAATTAAATACCACTACTTCATAATTGTGGTGTCTAGCTAATTTGTGTTGCTTTTAGTTTGCTAGGCAGCTATGTATCAGCAAGTTCTAAATTTACCCTTTAACTGTTTTATGTTATACCTATTCACTACAGTTTATTGGTCCACTAACAGGGCTTCTTAAACTTTTTCCACTTGCAACCCCTTTTTGCCCAAGAAATTTTTACACAACCCCAAGTGTATATAAAATAGGCATACAAATCAAACATTTACTGATAATAAATCAAATTTTTCGCAACCCCCACATTGAGTTACGCGACCCCATAAGGGGCCGCAACCCGGTTTAAGAAGCTTTGCCCTAGTACATGTCTTGAAATCTTATTGGTTAGTCACTGAACACAAAGGCAGTCATGCGTGCTTATCACTGACATTTCGGCGATCAGCAAACATGATTATACTGATCAGTTACATCTTAGTCTTACCTAAAACTAAAATAGAATATATTCCAGTTAGCCACCCACCAACAGAACAGAAGATCTCGCCCTCCAGCATTCCTTTCTGCTTCACGTATCATTTCCTCCCCAACTTGAAATCCTTCTCCTGCAAACCCTTACCATCATCGTCATCCTGATTAGGATTGGGCACGTCCTTCAGAATAGTGAGGATTTCGTCGTTGCTCGCTTTATTTTTAATGGCGATGTTTAAACAGAGTGCAACGTTGTACCCGGGAAGAGCCTCTACAAATAAAACACACACAAAAAAACATCGTTCTTGTTAGAAATCTGGCATGATTCTTTTGTAAACGAGAGATCATGAAATTACCACCATGTTCCTCTTCTGAGAAAGGCTGCACATTTCCAAGACACATCAATATTCACCCTCCCCTCCCCCCCTCCACCAGCCTAGACCCGCATTTTAAAGTTTCAGGTTACACATTAGAAGCACAGGGTGTCTACTCATCAGGGTCAGTGTGATGCGAGGTGACTATGCACCCATGGATGAACACGAGAGAGGCTGTGGCTCAGTGGCAGAGCATCTGCTTGGCATGCAGATGGTCCTAGGTTCAATCCCCGGCATCTCCAGTTAAAGGGACTAGGGCAAGGAGGTGATGTGAAAGACTTCTCTGCCTGAGACCCTGGAGAGCCGCTGCCGGTCTGAGTAGACAATACTGACTTCGATGGACCAAGGGACTGATTCAGTGTAAGGCAGCTTCATGTATTCATGAGGGTCACATTAAAACATTTTAAGAGCTGTGGAAACCAAATGAACTCTAGCCACTAGAAAACCTCCTGACTCCCTAAAGCAGGGGTCTCCCACACAGAGGCCATGGGCTCCATGATGCCTGCCAACACTTTTCCCCACCAAGTGTTTATAGAATGTGGGTGGGGCCAGATGGGATTCTCACCCAGCAGGGTTTCTGACTGACTGGGCAAATTAAAAAAGCCAACAAACACTGCTTTGGCAGCAACTGCCACCGCAGGAAAAAGGTCTTCACTGTGTGCAAATAAGCTCTGTGTACTCAAGAATATTTTTAAACCATATGTTCATTTTCAAAAGGCATCCTGTTAAAACAGAACTTCTGCCAGAAATGCAGATATGTTACTATTATGTATTTGATTCAATTTATACCCTGCCCTTTCCGGCAAAAGGAGCCCCGTGGATGCAGAGTGGTAAAAGCTGCAGTACCGCAGTCCAAAGCTCTGCTCACGACCTGAATTCGATCCCAACAGAAGTCAGTTTCAGGTAGCCGGCTCAAGGCTGACTCAGCCTTCCATCCTTCCGAGGCTGGTGAAGTGAGCAGCCAGCTTGCTGGGGGTAAAGTGTAGATGACTGGGGAAGGCAATGGCAAACCACCCCGTAAAGATAGTCTGCCTAGTAAACATTGGGATGTGATGTCACCCCATGGGTCAGTGATGGCCTGGTGCTTGAACAGGGGACTACCGTTATCTTTTTTCCCGGCAAAGCAAGGCTCAGGGGGGCTAACGTATTTTGCACACACATATAGCATAAAATTAAAATATACAATTAAAACCATGTAGTGTAAAGTTCAAATATACAATTAAAACCACAAGCCTAATCTAAACTAATAGGTGTATAAGGGGAAATGCTCCCACATGGTGACTGGCCAAAAATGACAATGGGAGGCAATCAGCTAGGATCAGTCTCATTGCTCCTGTGGGAAGGAGACAGAAAACCAAAAAGGAGGGGTGAAAGAAAAGAAAAAGGAAACCGAAAGGGGGAAATGAAAACAAAAAGAGGAAGGGAAAGGGAAGAGGATGGGAAGGGGGTTTATTAGAGTTTCATGTAACCACAATCCTTGGACATTTAGTGGTTGGCTCCTCCTCCTGTGGCAGCCATTGTATAGTTGCGCCAACCACTCCGTGTCAGAATTCCAAAGGTCCCTGTGGGCTCAAAAAAACTGGGGGGGGGAGGCGTTCACTAAAGTTTCTTTTGAGCTCTTGAGGAGAACAGGCTGCAGTAGAACTGTGTCTCTTGGCTGATTTCTATATCCTTTCTAAAAAAAATTTTTTTATCCTCACAGGACCCGTGAGGTAAATTAGACTGAGCAAAACAGCAACTGTCCCAAGTTCATCTACTGAGCTCTATGGCTCAAGCGGGTTTTGAACCGAGCCAGCCCTCTCTACCGACTACCCCTGACCAGATCCCTTACATCAGCCTGGCAACACAGGCAAAAACAATTCCCATATTGTCGCCATAGGGGCTGAGGTTATGACAGAATAGTTCATAAAAGGCCCCAAGATTTCTGTGGGATTCAACTGGAGTAATCTGCATAGAAGAAGGAGGAGTCGGTTTTTACATGCCGTTTTCTCTACCGTTTAAGGAGAATCAAAACCAGCTTACAATCTCCTTCCCTTCCTCACAACAGACACCCTGTGAGGTACATGGGGCTGAAAGAGCTCTAAGAGAGCTGTGACTAGCCCCAGGTCACTCAGCTGGCTTCATGTGTAGGAGTGGGGAAACCAATCCGGTCCACGAGATTAGAGTCCGCTGCTCATGTTGAGGAGCGGGGAGTCAAACCCAGTTCTCCAGGCTAGAGTCCACTGCTCTTAACCACTACACCACGCTGGCTCTCATCAGCCTTTGAGCTGCTACGCTACACACTTTCAGCAAACCGATTCTCCGAAGCTCTCCTTCCCAGAACTATTTGCTTTTCTCCTGAAGGGCAATGCAGTCGGCATCTCAAATCATTAACAGGAAATTATCTCGGAAACTGTTATCCCTTCTGAAGAAGCCATACAAACAGCATACATACTGTTACTTTCATCTCCGTATTTATAAATACACGCAGGACTCGCAGGAAGCAGGACTGAAAAAGTGGCAGGAACAATATCTACTATGTGCTGATGGTAGGACAGCCTGAGGGGGGAAAAACAGAGGAAATATTTTAAAGGAAGTGGGTAAGGGACTTTTATCAGATGCCAAGCACAGAATAGACAGATCATCAGTTAGGACAGCGCTCTCCTGGTCAATGCTGGAAGTTTCCAGGTCATGATGCCAGCTGGGGAATACAGGGTTTCCCTGCTTAAAAATCTGTCCACTTCTCGAGCCCAACTGTAAAACAGCCATGCTTTCAGAATTCTTACTGCAGCCTAGAAACCTTTCAAAAATGAAAGCTGGTCATTCCTATGTGCGGAAAGCCAGGCAACGTCCTATGTAAAAGGCCGCCGCCGCCAGTAACAAGGATCGACGTGGTTCCTTCTTCACATCTGGATTCTAAATCTATTAATCTAAAGAATGGAACAGAAGTTGCTTCAGCTGCCCAGAGACAAAGAAGAAGAGGTGGCTTTTATATGCTGACTTTCTCTACCACTTAAGGGAGAATCAAACTGGCTTACAAGCACCTTCCCTTCCCCTCCCCACAACAGACACCCTGTGAGGTAGGTGGGGCTGAGACAGTGTGACTAGCCCAAGGTCACCCAGCTGGCTTCATGTGTAGAAGTGGGGAAAACAACCCAGTTCTCCAGATTAGCGTCCACCGCTCAGGTGGAGGAGTGGGGACTCAAACCCAGTTCTCCAGATTAGAGTCCACCACTCCAAACCACCACTCTTAACCACTACACCATTCTTGAGGTAGCAAGGCAGCAAGACAGTATGGCTGTCTCAAGCCGCTACTTCAGTTGGAATGCCAAGCAACAGTTTGACATCACACAGATGAGCCGGGCACTCAGGTCCTTCCTCCTCCACTTGATGTTAACTCTCTATAGCCAGTGTGGTGTATTGGTTAAGAGTGGTACTCTGGAGAACTGGGTTTGATTCCCCACTCCTCCACATGAGCGACGGAGGCTAATCTGGTGAACTGGATTTGCTTCCCCACTCCTACACATGAAGCTAGCTGGGTGACCTTGGGCCAGTCACGCTCTCTCAGCCCCACCTACCCCACAGGGTGTCTGTTGTGGGGAGGGGAAGGTGGTTGTAAGCAGGTTGGATTCTGCCTTAAGTGTTAGAGAGAGTCGGCATATAAAAACCAACTCTTCTTCTACCAACACTCCACACACCAAGGCAAGGATAACAGTAGAAAACATTCTAAATTTAAGAGGAATTAAAAAACCACCCACGGCATTTTTACTGAGTCCATTTGATATTGCAGTTGGGGGAAAAAACTACTTCAGATTCAGGAACAAATTCTTTTTTACAAACACAAGGTGTGGCTACGGGAAGCACTTTTGCTCCCAGCATAGCTAATTTATTTATGGCTGATATAGAAACCATGTATGTGCTAAATGCAGGAATTAATCCTTCTTTTGATGACATTATTTTTTATAAACATTTTATAGATGACATTTTTTTAATATTTTCAAATCCTGACAGAAGAACAAATTTTGTGGACTGGATGAATCAAATACATACAAATATTAAATTTTCAGTCCATGCGAATAAACAGAAAGTCCCATTTTTGGATGTTATGGTTTGTAAAGATGTTAAATATCAGATTTATGTTTCTTTATACACTAAACCTATAGATTGTAACTCTCTTCTACATTACCAGTCTCATCATCCACCTACCTTAAATAAAAACTTGCCATTTGGTCAATTTTGTAAGACTAAAGAGAAATTGCTCTTTAAACAGGATTGTCAGAGAGCAGCACAACAACTGAGCTTGTGTTGGGTACTATAGTTGGGTACTATTTTATATTTTGTTGGTCTTGTACATTTAGTATCTGACTCCCCCTTTTCATTATTATTCAGTTGTACCTGAACTGGCAACCTCCGGCTTGCACCCGGCCCTCCAAACCAGGGTTCGAAGCTGGCTTGCAAATCGCGGTCTGACGGTCAAGAACAAACCACAGCTTGCCTGTTCATATGTACACTGCTCTTCAAGTTGACAGATCACGGGCTCCCCTCTTCCCAGCAAGGAAAGACGGTAATAAAAATTTTGCACCTCCAAACTACCTTTACAAAGAACGTAAATCAAGGCAAAACCCGAACTAGAAATGGGCGAAATTACACAGAATTTGGGTAGGTTATCCAAATGTTGGAGTTAGAGAAGGTATCGAACGAGAAAGATAAGTTAAATATATACATAAATGGGTATAATATCAGGGGCAGAACTGAATATTATGTAAAAGGTAGAATGTTTTGAATGGGTACTGTTAAAAATACTAGGGCTATTTGTATGACGGGTTGGACCCTTTCCCATTATTTTTCTGGTTTGTGGGTGGTGTTATTTAATGTGTGGTATTACGTGTGTTTCTTTTAAAACTGAATAATTTTTTTTTAAAAAAAACAAGCAAACTACCTTTACTCATTGGAAATCTCTAAGCTGAGAAGAGCTTTCACCTTAGCCCGATTCAATGTACTCCCATCTGCCCTTGTTGAAGGGAGATACACATGTATTCCATACGCCCAGCGATTCTGTCCCTGCCAGTAAGGCCGGATAGAAACCACTGAACGTGTCTTACTGGATTGCTGCTCTTATCAGGAGATTAGACCTAGGTTTATCAGCCCAATATTGTGCAAATATCCAGGTAGACTAAATTCCTTTTATATTGACCTCCTCGTTGACTGCTCCAATGAAACCACCCTTAAGGTGGCAAAAAGTTTGTGCACTGGCATGCTCAATAAGACAGAAGAGGGTAGCTCAAATTTTAAACACTCCTATTAATTATAATTAATGTATAGATATTTAGGGGTTTTAAATGTACTTTTTGCTAATGCAATATATTAACAAATTGTGTGCAGATGTGTGCTGTATTATTGTAATGGTGATATTCAATAATTTTAATATGGCTGGAACTGTGTTAACTGTTGCTGGTCTTTGACCGTAAATAAACTTCACTTGACAACAAGGGAAAACAAGTTCTTGCAACAGCAAGAACTGGTTTGCGCAAAAGTGGAAGTCGCTAACTGAACACACCAGTCTGAGAACTGAGAGGTTATTCCATATGTTCCTTCGCAGTTTTCCAAAGCTTAATTCCACCTCAATGCATCTCTTATTCTGGCTAACTGCATCCTAAGCACCACCCCCATTGGCAATTCTGAAATTTTACTCACCTCATGCATTTCTCCAATACTTCTCTTACAAATTTAGGTTTGGGCTTGTCCAGGTCGTCCGTAAGACAGTCTGCCCTATTGTTGAAAAGCAACAAAAAAATTATATAATTATTATTAATCCACTTACGCTTTTCTGAGTTCTCTCTCTCTTGCACATGCTGGTTAGAAACCTTTAAGCTCCACCGCAGCATCAGTAGGAAAGCAAGTTAATACCGAACTAGCATTTATGATATCACTGCAAAGTTATTCCCGCATAACGTGCTCAAAAAGGGAGACATTTTTAAACTAGGGAGATCGGTGAGTTAATTTTCTACAAAATGTCAGTAGCAGCATCTGAGGCTATCATACTACTACTTTGGTCACATTATGAGAGGACAAGAGTCACTGGAAAAGACAATAATGCTAGGAAAAGTTGAAGGCAGCAGGAAAAGAGGAAGACCCAACATGAGATGGATCGACTCAACAAAGGAAGCCACAGCCCTCAGTCTGTAAGACCTGAGCAAGGCTGTTAAAGATAGGGCATTTTGGAGGACACTGATTCAGATTGCTTTACTAGGTTGATAACTGCACACATTGTATAAGGGAGACATATGTAAACCAGTATTACAACTAGAGTCAATCTTACCAGATGTTTGAGTAATTGGTAATATTAGAATACAACCTATATACATGCCTGGTTTGATTTAAACTGTTTGTATATGTATATATTTCTGTAAATGTATGCAGGTGTTACATGGGTTTTAATTGACCACTGATGAAGGCCAAATAGGCCAAAATGTGTCTGGCATGTGGTTAGACACATCAGCCTCAGGAAATGCCATTGTGCTATTTTAACATTTTAAAATAATTTTAATCTAGACATAGTGCTTCCAATAAATTATGTTTTCATCAATGTATATATATATTATTCTACCCTACCTTGGGTACCCAACACTTAAGGGCACAACAGGAATTCAAGTCATTTTGATAGGCAGCTAGAAGCGAAAGCTTGGAACAGGGCATATGGAAACTCACCAGTCTTCCCAACTCCAACGGAACTGAAAATTACTCAAATGGTGGGAAAACCAATTGTTGAACCTTAAAATGGAAAACAAAAGCCAAGTTTTGGTAATTTCTCAGTGGCTGACCCGTAGCCACCCACAGTGCCACGAAACAAGGGAGGCCCATAAAACAGCTTTGGCAAACTATACAGAGACGGCGCAGTCCAAATTGGGGGAAGGTGCCAATTTAATCAAGCTCAAGAGATCTGGTGCATTTACTCACCTATCTATGCACGTTGTATTCATTGTATCCAAGCGCATGTACAGCATTTCCGTGGCTTGTGCCAACTGCGAGTTTCTGGTTAAGGAACCAACAAAACGACTCTTTAAAGTGTTCTAATTTTTAAACTCATTATTGCAAGCAGAGCAAGTCCTCTGCTGCCAACAGGAACAGCTCCCTGCCCTGCTCTAAGTGACAGCCTTTCAAATACATAGAGTGATCATGTCTCCCTCAACCTCTTCTTCTCCAGATTAAGCATTCACAACTCCCTCAGCCTTTCCTCGTAGGGCTTGGTTTCCAGGCCCCTGATCATCCTCGTCGCTCTCCTCTGCACCTGCTCCATTCTGTCCGCATCCTTTTTGAAGTGAGGCCTCCAGAACTGCACACAGTATTCCAGGCGCGGCCAGATCAATGCAGTATTCAGTGGGACTATGACATCTTTCAATTTGGGTGTATGCCCCTGTTGATACACTCCAAGACCACATTAGGCTTTTTTGCCACTGCATCACACTTACTGCTCATATTCAACTTACAGTCCACCTGTACCCCTAGATCTTGATCACATACACTGCTACCCAGAAGTGTATCCCCCATCCAGCATGCATGCTTCTCATTTTTGTTGCCTGGATGTAGAACTCTGCACTTGCCCTTGTTGAATTACATCTTGTTCACATCTGCCTACTTTTCCAGTGCATTCAGATCTCTCTGAATTTGATCTTTATCTTCTGGGGAGTTCGCCGCTCCTCCCAATTTGGTGTCATCTGCAAATTTTATGAGTAGTCCCTCCACCCTCTCATCCAGATCATTTATAAAAATATTGAAAAAGGCTCTAAATCTGGCCTTGGGCTCTCATGCACCACCTCTAGCCCCACCCTTCACTGCAGAGCCAGCATGGTGTAGTGGTTAAGAGCGGTGGTTTGGAGCGGTGGACTCTGATCTGGAGAACCGGGTTTGATTCCTCACTCCTCCACATGAGCGGCAGAGGTTAATCTGGTGAACTGCATTTGTTTCCCCTCTCCTACACACAATGCCAGCTGGGTGACTTTGGGCTAGTCACACTCTCTCAGCCCCACCTACCCCGCATGGTGTCTGCTGTGGGGAAGGGAAGGTTATTGTAAGCTGGTTTGATTCTTCCTTAAGTGGTACAGAAAGTCGGCATATAAAAGCCTTCTTCTTGAACACATGAAGCTGCCTTATACTGAATCAGACCCTTGGTCCATCAAAGTCAGTATTGTCTACTCACACCAGCAGCGGCTCTCCAGGGTCTCAGGCAGAGGTCTTTCACATCACCTACTTGCCTGGTTCCTTTCCTGGTTCCTTTAACTGGAGATGTCAGGGATTGAACCCGGGACCTTCTGCATCCCAAGCAGATGCTCTACCACTGAGCCACTGCCCCTCCCCTTAGTCTTCTATAATATGTCTCTCTGAATAACCACACCAATAATGGGGGTTTCCAATCATAGGGCCAGGCAAACCTTGTACTAAAACGACCTGCAATCCTATTCACTCATTAAACTTTTCCCCCAGTTACAATGCTGAAGTTAAATTAGTGATTAAGAGAATTACCAGTGGATAATTTAAGCAAGTTGCACATGTTACTTGCCACCTTCGACTTTAGCCCTGTTCTTACTTATAAACGCAGTGAAGTCCTATTTGGGACAGCAAGAGATATATTCCAAGCATAACTCTAAGAATGCAGTCGTAAGCTGGGAGGCTCTGAAGAATGAGCCACCATAGTTGGAATAAAAGAATCCTCTGAAACAAACAAGAAGCAACGCAAAAGCACAACATTCCAAATCTATAATAGGTAGAAGAAGAATTGGTTTTTATATGCCGACTCTCTCTCCCACTTAAGGAAGAACTGGCATACAACTGCCTTCCCTTCCCCTCCCCACAACAGATACCCTGTAAGGTAGGTGGGGCTGAGAGAGTTCAGAGAGAACTGTGACTAGCCCAAGGTCACCCAGCTGGCTTCATGTGGAAGAGTGGGGAAACCAACCCAGTTCTCCAGATCAGAGTCCACCGCTCCAAACCACTGCTCTGAATCACTACACCACACTGGCTCCCACTACTGGCACGCTGGTATTTACCAGTATTATTTTACCACAATCTTACCCAAAAGACAGCAGGGTCACTTCCTGTACACAATAAGAGAACGAAACAGCTATTGCTACACAACCATCTGCTTCCTACAAAAAAAGTAACAAACTAACTGGGGATTCAAAGACTTTCAGAATAAAGGATACGACTTGAGGTAAAGAGCCAGGCTGAAGTTTACAGAGTTCAATAAGAAGTGTTGTGTACATGATCTCTGTGTGTGGCGGAACAGGAAGCTGAAATAGCTGCGCAAAGATGACCTGGGGGGGGGGGGGGGGAGAAAGATGCAACGGAGAAGCTGAAATGCATATGGGTCTGCAAGCTGCTGACTTCAGTACTAACATGCACTGTTCATCTATATCTGATAACTCTTGGAATACAATGGAGACTTCACCGGTGGCCTTCTTGCTTTGTGAAAGGGCCGCTTTTATAAACACTATGCAAAACAATGCATATTTGTACAAACGTGTCATGTAAGAGAGCTGGGGGCACTTTAAACACACATGCCACAGTACTGACCAAGACAGCCTTTAAAAGAAGTTGCACAAAAAAAGAAAAACCAAAAAAAAGGGAAAATCAGTAGACTTCAAAGTAACGCTAAGCCAAGACAGACAACCATCTTATCTAAGTGCGATGTGTCTTATCACTCGGTAGGGTCATACAGAGGAAGCTCCCATTGGAGCAGTTTGGTCATCTGCTTAGACTTCTTTGAATGTTGGTATACGCCATGCCGGAAGGTGGCATTTTCTCCCTTGCTTTTTCACAAGACCAAAGGAGGATCCTCCCACTTCAAGTAGCCCTGAAGTCAGAATTGCTACTACCTTGGTAAGCAGTTTGCCAGATAAGATTTGTTTTCCTTTTGTGCCCAGCTGGATTTTAGCACATTAAGATGAGTGGGGATGGGAAGCAATCCACACAAAAAATGATACAACTACACACACAGATTACGTGTTGATCTTTCCCAGGCCTCCACTGAAGATTCAAGGCATGGATATCCTGAGCCTTAAAGAGCTTTGCAAATGCTTTGGAAGCATTTCAACCATTCTGCCCAACCACTCATCTAAAGTTTCTAATATATCTGATACAGTTGGAAACTAACATAAGAAAGGCCATGCTGGATCAGACCAAGGTCCATCAAGTCCAGCAGTCTGTTCACACAGTGGCCAATCAGGGGCCTCTAGGAAGCCCCCAAACAAGACGACTGCAGCAGCATTGTCCGGCCTTTCTTCCACAGCACCTAAGATAATAGGCCTGCTCCTCTGATCCTGAAGAGAATGGGTATGCATCATGACTAGTACCCATTTTGACTAGTAACCATTAATACCCCTCTCCTCCATGAACATGTCCACTCCCCTCTTAAAGCTTTCCAAGTTGCAACCATCTCCATATCCTGGGGCAGGGAGTTCCACAACTTCACTATGCGTTGTGTGAAGAAACACTTCCTTTTATCTGTTTTGAATCTCTCACCCTCCAACTTCAGCAGATGACCCCCACATTCTAGTACTAGGCATTTCTTTAGTTTTCTGCCCTTGTTCCAGGAACCTAAGATGAGGTATAATAACAGGGATCCATAGAATTCAGGGGCCTTGAAGAAATTCTGAAGAAATTCTGCATATCTTTGCACTGTTAAGTGTTAGAGCAATACGCCAATCAGGGCATCGTTGCTATTGGATAGGCAAATTACATTTCCTGAAGTTTATTACGTAAGTTTTGTTTACGACAACAGTCAAATTTACTGCCTGTGGTAAGTAAAATGTATACCTCGACGATGTGGTAGTTCAGAGGGATCTTGTTATTTCCAGGGTAGCTCAGTAACTGGGCAGCACTAGAGGAAGAGACAGACAGACGTGTGACTGAGAATGCAAATATACAAGAGTCCAGCTAGGAAGCAAGAAAAAAAAATTCTTTTAGCTACATACTGGCCATTTATGCAGGGTCGATTTTGACACTCACTCAAAGCTCCTTTTTTTAAAATCCGACCTTTAAAATGCCTACTCACGGTCGATGCAAGAGGAGAAAGTCAAACAAATTCCACCCCCACGCACGCCTGCTCCTTCGTTTGCACAGCCATTAGCAATCGTAGAATAGCTGTGATTCTTCATGCTTCCTTGAGTGGAAGCTTCGAGGCGGGGACGGGGCAAATAAAAAAGGTCGCGTTAAAGGGGCTCTTAGGAAAGGCGAAGCAGGTATGCGCGGGCTTTGCAGTGACTTCCGGAATGACAGTTCAGTGTGAAGAACTCAAAAAAATATGCAGGGCACTTCAGCCTGGAACACGCTACTAATTACCCAGCATAAACGGCCATTATGTACAAAAGGCACTACATAGCTGCTTGCTCTGCTCCACGAAACACACACAGCGGCAACCTGAGGATGAAAAATAGTGCTGGGGGGGGAGGTCAACCTCTACTCTTCCAGGCTCCTGACTCACATTGCACAATGGACACACCCCACAAAGAGCTATTATTTAGAAATAAAAACATATTTGGGAGATCTATTCACAGATCTCGTCAACTTTGGCTGTAACCAAGGTCCCATCCAGGTGGATTTGGGCTGTTAAGCGGGGAACACATGAAGTGAAATGAAGCTGCCTTATACTGAATCAGACCCTTGGTTCATCAAAGTCAGTATTGTATACTCAGACCGGCAGCGGCTCTCCAGGGTCTCAGGCAGAGGTCTTTCACATTACCTACTCACCTAGCCCCTTTAACTGGAGATGCCGGGACTGAACCTGGGACCTTCTGCATGCCAAGCAGATGCTCCACCACTGAGAGGAGCTGCATCCAATTCTCACTTTGTTTTAGACAAGATCCTTGGCAATTGGAAGTCCCCCCCCCCAGTTTGCTTTACAAGGTGTATTCTTGGCCCTAAAAGTCCCCCCCCACCCTCAGCAACGTAGACGTTTCATCAACACTAGGTTTTGGAAAGTCCTCTTGGCTTCCTGTTGCTTGTCCTATATGAAGGTAAAGATTCCTCACCATATCATTCTCTCTTTCCAGTGTGATTTGATGATGCAGTGGAGATTTTCTTCTATCACAAACCTCTCAACAGAATGACTGCCGGGCATGACAGGACCCTGTTAAAAGAATACAGAGGCGGGGAGTGGTACAGCCTCAAAGTCACCTAGAATCGCAGGGACTAAACACCAACGTGATCACGCTGCTGTCATTAGAGCTGCGGTAACCGTTCTAGCAACGTGTTTTACATGAGAATTTAAACACTTTGCCAAGTCTTTTCAGCGCACTGAAAAGTGTATTCACCATGGTGAGTTTTGCTGCCGTCTAGGAACAGAGAACGGGATCAAAACCCCTAGTTCTCTATGCCACATGGCCTTTGGAAGCAAGGGGCAACTATGCAAAAGCAAACAACAGCAGCAAGAACAACAACAACAAAAATCTCCACCTGACAACCCTTGCAAGAACTGCAGTGGCTCTCTGGATCTCAGGCAGTTTTAGAGAAAGGTTTTTTATGCATGACTGTTTCACTCGCCAACACCCCTCCGATGACTTCAAGTCTTTGTTTGGATTATGCATGCCGCTTCCCACCGTCAGAGGTCGCCTCGCTCTTCCCGTGTTTCCCCGCATTTTCAAATTTGAGATAAAACAGGTTTCTCAAAACATGGGGAAACGCAGAGGGAGAGCGAGGTGACCTCTGACGGTCGAAAGCGGCTTGCATAGTCTAAGTGAAGACCCGAAGTTGTCAGGGGGGTGACGGTGAGTGAAACGGCCGTGCATAAAAGACCAAAGTGAGTCAACAAAATCTTAGAAACAAAAGTTTGGGATCCCGACCGTGAATGCTTCTAACCCTGTGGTTGTCCTGAGTTACTCTTTAGTTTAATGTAGGGTTCCCCCCCTTTCTGGGTTAAAATTGGAGGCACATGTCATTCTGGCATTCTAGAAGATCTACACTGCCCTCTCCCTCACTTCCCAGTGCATTGGGCATTTAGTGTCCTTGCATCTGCAAGGCAACCCAATTAAAGCCGCTTACAGAAACCCCATCTACCCCTTTCGCTCAGTCAGGGATGGTACCGTTCTTCCTGAGCAGCAGAGATGCTTTCAAAATTCTCTGATGCCTGCAGCAAGACTTCACATGGGGGCCGCAGGAAGAATTCACACCCCCACCACTGAGCGGGATGTAGTGCCTGTATGGAGGGCATCAAGAGGTAGCTGGATTACAACGCCCTGTGCCAAGGACACTGCCTCCCCCTTTGGCTGCACTCCGGAGTACATAAAACATAAGAAAGGCCATGCAGGATCAGAGCAAGGCCCATCAAGTCCAGCAGTCTGTTCACACAGTGGTCAACCGGGTGCCTCCAGGAAGCCCACAAACAAGACGACTGCAGCAGCATTATCCTGCCTTTGTTCCATAACACCTAATATAATAGGCATGCTCCTCTGATCCTGGAGAGAATGGGCATGCATCAAGACTAGTATCCATTTTGTCTAGTATCCATGGACAGCCCTCTCCTCCATGAACATATCCTCTCCCCGCATAAAGCCTTCCAAGTTGGCAGCTATCACCACATCCCGGGGCAGGGAGTTCCACAATTTAACTATGCGTTGTGTGAAGAAATACTTCCTTTTATCTGTTTTGAATCTCTCACCCTCCAGCTTATGATAGCAGCAGTTTCACTCCCTACGAGCGACCACGTGAGCTGCTGCTAGGCCTGTCAGCTGCAGCTCAACTGTGCCAGGGGATTCCACTGAATCCTTACGCCCTTTGCTATGAGGGCCCGATGTTGGTAAAGGGGAGAATCAGAAACATGCAGGGTGCCCTGCTGCAAGAGACCTGGGTACAGCCTACGTGATGGCTTTAATTTTTTAAGGCACGCTTCCGCTTCTCCCGGCCATAGCGGAACTCTTCAGCAGCGTATTTTTACGGCGGCAAATGAACACAGTGCACGCAAATCCCGCCCCTTGCCCACGGCTCACCTCAGGATCATCAGTGTAGTCAAACATTCGAAAGATTACTCTTGGCATCGGGTAGACCGAATCTTCTGTGTGCGGCGGTGGAGTGAAGGGAGGCAGATTGTGCTGGAGGGCCTCGCACAGCACGTTGTCGAATGCCAGGTAGGGCCGCGGGATGTGCCTTTCCTGCCAGCGGTCCTTCTTCAGCTTCTGCACCTGAGCCCAGAGGCAGTCTAGGTACTTAATAACAACAAAAAAATATTTTAGTGAGTTCCAAGATCTTCACGCAGGAGTGCCCATCACCATGGAATGGTTTCGTTCCTTTGGAAGTCACGGTTTTCTGGCTCGGCGGTGAACTCTCTCTCACCCACCCCTTGACCCATTACTGGTGTAACAGTCACCCACTAAGATTCAAAGAGCACAATCCGCACAATACCTTTTTATTAATGGTAAAGGTAGTCCCCTGTGCAAGCACCAGGTCATTCCTGACCCATGGGGTGACGTCACATCCCGACGTTTCCTAGGCAGACTACGTTTACGGGGTAGTTTGCCAGTGCCTTCCCTAGTCATCTATACTTTACCCCCAGCAAGCTGGGTACTTGTTTTACCGACCTCGGAAGGCTGAGTCAACCTTGAGCCGGCTACCTGAAACCGACTTCCGTTGGGATCGAACTCAGGTCGTGAGCAGAGCTTTTTGACTGCAGTACTGCAGCGTACTTTTTTATTAGGAAGTAACAAATGACACAACCATGTGCAAGCTTTCATCAGAACTCTTCAACCGGCTGGATGTTACCCAAAAATGTTTAAAAGGACACTTTTAACATTACAAAAAGGTTTTTGGGTAATATCCAGCTTGATGAAGAGTTCTGGTGAACTCGACAGCTCTCACACTGATTTTGTGTCATTTAGTTGCTCTCACACTGGTTTTGTGTCATTTAGTTGCTCTCACACTGGTTTTGTGTCATTTAGTTGCTCTTCATAAAAGGTATTATGTGGATTGTCTTCTGTTGTTCTTGTGTGGGGGAGGATTTTTGCTTTGGGATCCACATGGCTGCTACCAAATTCTTTCTAAACTTCAGAAAGCCTGCCAGCTAGCTGGACATGCCCAAGAGTGGATGTGGCAAACCATTCTTCAAACCGAGGAGACTTTCAAGAGCAGATGGTGAACGGCAAGTTGGTCTAGCGTTCAAAGGGATTAAAAAAAGGTCAAAACTCCCACCAGGCACAGCTCGGTCGCCGAGCCCCATGAAACATCCATGCATGGGATCTAAAGCATTAAATGCTTGCAAACTACTATTTGGAAATATTACACATGCAGCGAATGGAGTTAAGGATTCGTAAGCTGTGGACGGAAGGCATTTCTGTCAGAAGTAGGGCCATTTCTCCTTCCAAGCTCCTTCTGCAGCTGACTGAATCCCCACCCCCACCCCACTTCTGAAGGACAGGGCATGCTCAGGGACAACAGGGTAGGTAAAAAAATCCAAACCCCACCCCCCATTCTAACAGCAGATCATTACTGCTGAACCCAACCCAGTACTCCAAGGATTGGCTGGCAGAGACTGTATGCAAAGGATCCCTTTTTTAGAGCGGCTGTGTCCCTGCCCTCTTCAGTCAGTGGACTCCCTGAACATATCGTTTTGCACTGTCCTTACATGTACCAACTTAGGCTAAAATGGACTGCACCATGTTTTAACAAGTGTTGCGCATTTTCTCAAGCAACTTTGGAGCAAAAGGTTTAGTTCCTCCTAGAGGACTCTGACCCTCAGTGTATTTATTTTGTTGCTCGTTTTTTGCTGCAGAGAAGAGTCGAAGGGAGGCGTTTTTTTTATATGGGCCTTATTTAAGTTTTATGGTTTTAGTGTTCAAGACCTCGGTCTAAGAACAGGGGAAAACAAAGAAAGGATTGGCTAGCGTAGGGGAATGAGCAAGCATTTCCAATAAATATTCTTTTGGTAATGGAAGAATATTGGAAGAACTGTTATTTTGTCATTCATAAAAGGAAAGCAAGTGCCAGGACTTCTCATTGAAACAGCTAAAACTGGGGGAGGGGGGTGTTTGCACAAGAAATTCATCCTCAGAATTTCCCATGGTAGCGGGAATCAAAATTAGGCATTTGAACAAAATGTTCTTTGATGAATGCATTGGCATGGATTTAAAGAAGAGTTGGTTTTTATATGCCGACTTTCTCTACCACTTAAGGCAGAATCAAACTGGCTTACAATCACCTTCCCTTCCCCTCACCACAACAGACACCCTGTGAGGTAGGTGGGGCCGAGAGAGCTGTGACTAGCCCAAGGTAACCCAGCTGGCTTTGTGTATGAAAGAGTGGGGAAACAAATCCAGTTCACCAGATTAGCCTCTGCTGCTCATGTGGAGGAGTGGGGAATCGAGCCCGGTTCTCCAGATCAGATTTCACAGCTCCAAACCACTGCTCTTAACCACTACACCACGCTGGCTCTTAATCACTACTCTGCGCTGAAGCCCAGATCTACTGACCTCTTCTTGCGGATGCGGTTTATCAGCAGACCAAACTTGTAACATGGGTACGTGAATCTTCTGACGGCGTCTGAAGCAAGAGGAAAACGGAAAAAAAACTCAGCACATTAAAATTTACTCCTAAGCAACAAAAGTCTTTGGCCAGTCTTTGAGGTGCATCTCCCTTGAACAGGTATGCCCTGCTGCAGAGGGGGGGAGGGGGAGATGTGAGCATTTGGACAAATCTCCAACTCATCTTTTTGCCATATGGATTGATTAAACTGGTAGTGCTGTTCCCCAAGAAGTTCTCTCTCTCTTTTTTTTTTAGCAAAGCTCACTGTAAAAATCTGACCCACCAAAACACATACAGCTGTAGCAATGATGTTCAGTGATGTCTGGGGGGTACAATCTCTGCCCCTATCTTTCCTGCCCGGCAGCCATGGAAAAGGCCAGTGCTTCGCAAAATGGATGAATACCAGACACAGATTTAAGGCAAACTCCCTGCAAACCAGAGTCTGCAAGGCAGGAACAGCCGCAGGAGGTGGGGCGGGGAATGCACATTTCACCCCCTCTCCCTTCCCATGTTGGTCTCCGCCAGTTTTACACTACACGTCTAACCCAACTTAGTATCCCATATAAGCGTCAAACCAGGATTTCAGTCTGTGTCATATGAACTATCTTGGTTAGCCATTATTAGCACCAGCACAGATATTTAACAGAATCACAATGGAAGAAGACAATGGGAATTTGAGCTAAAAGTGGGAGGGGGCTTGCTCCCAAATCGCAAACAATAACTTGCAGGGGTCAGTCCTACACTTTGCACTGACTGTTCCAGAAAAGACAGATGTTTCCTAGTAACAAATACCAATACTAACTCAATTTTTCAGTGTCTGGTTTATGTATGCCTACCTTCATGCGATGATAGCTTCTAGAGCTTAAGAACAGCTTCTAAGAAGACACTTTCCCTACCGTATTAACGCCTCACAAAGCAAAGCGGATAGTTCTCTTGGTTCCCTTACTTCAAATAGTTTTCAACGTTGGACAAGACGCGGTCCATCTCAGCATCCTTCTTCTCATACAATTCCTTCCCCACCCAAGGTAAGGACGACAGAAAAGCGTACACGTACCAGTCACAACGCACCTGTGTCAAACAAAATTAAACGGTACTGCACACGAGTAAGGGATAGCTATGCAAACGATGATTGCTAATGGCTATGCAAACGAAGGAATGAAGGAGCAGGCGAGTGAGGGGGTGGTGGAATTTGACTTTATCCTCTTGCCTCGGGACCCATGAATAAGCATTTTGAAGGGCGGAATTAAAAAAGGAGCTTTGAGCGAGCATCAAAATCGACCCTGCATCAATGGCCATAGTAAAGATCTACTTAGGATTTTAAGATGTCCAGCAGCCCTCAGGAATTGTGCTTGAAGCGCAAATCTTTAAAAAGTGTATAGAACAAGATGCACATGGGGCAGATATGGCTCAACTTTATGCAATGTGCTGCTCACATCCAGTTGTTCAGCACAAGCACCGAGCTAGTGTATTATCAGCAACTGTCACTTACCCTGTCGCATAATTCAATTAGGTTCTACCTCCAACAGATCAGATCGTATTTCTTTTTTAATGTGTGTACTTTGCTGTGATCGTTTCAAGTCGGTCTGAAGAATGCACAGCATTTGAAGCCCTGAAGGGAAAACCTCCACACTTTAATCTGAAAATCAGGGGCTGCCCACAGCTTTTTTTATGGACAGGATACTGCAGCGGCCTTCTTGCCTCTGTCCTGGGCAGGCCACACACACAGGAAAGAAACCGGCTTTTCCTAGGAAGCCTCAAATTCTGCCATTAACCGTTTTTCCTGTTTTTATTGTAGAGTGACAGAATCTCCCCCCATGAAGGGTTTGTGCAAGTACAAATAGCCCATGTACAAAATGTTTAATAGCCCTTGCACAAAATGTCTGTCCTTAACCCCCGCTTTTGCCCAGGCTTGTACTTCCTCGATAGCTACATAAGAACATAAGAAAGAGATATCAAGATATGTTAAATGAGAAAGAAGAAATAAAACCATGGATCGAGATTAAGACGAATAGAAATATTGGCTGGCTGACTTATAATCAAATGATTATGAAAATGCGACAAGATTGTTTTCAACAGGGGAAGATAAGAAAGAACACTGAGTTTGAAGATCTAACTAGTAAAGATATGGATCATATTTTGGGGAAAATTTATAAACTCTTACTAATATTTGAAACAGAGCAAGAACCAGTCAAGGCATGTAGGATAAAATGGATGGAAAATTTTTTAAAAGGGAGATAACATTGCAGCAATGGGAAAGACTTTAGACCAAGTCAATTAAATTCACGGCCAGTAATAATCTACATGAGAACTGGTACAAGCAATTTTTTAGATGGTACATCACACCAATGGACATTAAAAAAAAATGAATGAATCATATGACTGCCGGTGCTGGAAATGTAAAGGCAAAGGTGGAACATATTTTCATTTGTGGTGGACATGCAAGAAAGTCAAGAAATTTTGGATACAAATTCATCAAGAAATGCAGAAAGTTTTAAGAATCAAATTTCCTTTGAACCCAGAAACTATGTTGCTAGGAATTGAGCCAGATAATTTGGACAGAAACCACAGAGAAATATTTGGCTATCTGACAACGGCAGCTACACTAGTACTGGCAGCATCCTGGAAACAGGAGGACATTCCAGATTTGGAAAAGTGGCAACAAAAGACGGACGAATTTGCGGTGATGGCCAGACTGACCAGCTTGATGAAAGTGAAGACGACTGGAGAATCCCAAAAGAAATGGGAATGTTATTTTGATTATGTTAAATGGAAAGGATAGACTGTTAGATATAAGGATCAGTTTATAAAATTTACTATATAGTATAGAAGGAATTTATTATCCAAAATTATCCAAAATGTAGAATATGAGAACAATGTATAAGATATTTGAAATGTAAGATGAACCAGACTCCCCAAAGGAGTTCAAACTGTGAATGTATGTGTATATAATGTGTTTGTTTTTTCTTGAAAATGTTAATAAAATATCTTAAAAAAAATAAGAACATAAGAAAGGCTATGGTGGATTACACAAAGGTCTGGAACTTGAGGTAAGTCACACACCATCTCTATAAACGCTGATAAAGAAAGCTGAGGAGGGACTAACAGGATCCTTTAGCCATTTAGCCAGAAACTGGTAGCCCTGGGCCAAATACAATCTCCTGCATCTAATTCGTAATTGTACTCCTCTTATACTTGTATATTTTTCTATTTGTTTACAAGAATACTAAGCCACTGACCATAAGTGTGGCAAAGATAGCTTTCCGTTTTTTAATTGTTTTTGTCTTGTCTGTCTGTCAGTCTTATATTGTTTGTTTACATGTTTGTGAATTGTAATTGTATTTATTTATTTGTATTTATTGTAATTGTATTTATTTATTTATATGTTAATAAATTAAAAAAAAAAAACAATCTCCTGCATTGTGCCATTTGGTCTTCCAGCTGCCAACTCCAGAATATGAGATAGGAGAGAATGAGCAGATTCTTGGGCACCAGCAGTAGCAAATAATGTGGGGGACAGGGCATGGATCCCTGTCCTACCACCCTCCATTCCATTGTCAACCAGGCTCTCCACCAAAACCAGTTGCTGAACAGGAATCTAAATACATCCCTTTAGACAAATATTGATCTGGCAATTAGGCAATGACTTGAATCTGATAGAGAAGAGTTGGTTTTTTATATGCCGACTTTCTCTACTACCTAAGGGAGACTCAAACTGGCTTACAATCACCTACCCTTCCCCACAATAGACACCCTGTGAGATAAGTGGGGCTGAGAGAGCTCTTAACAGAACTGCAACTAGCCCAAGGTCACCCAGCTGGGTTCGTGTGTAGGTGTGGAAAAACAAATCCAGTTCACCAGATTAGCCTCCTCTGCTCATGTGGAGGAGTGGGGAATCAAACCCGGTTCTCTAGATCCGAGTCCACTGCTCCAAACCACAGCTCTTAACCACTACACCACGCTGGCTCCCCACGCCACGCTGGAGGAGGAGGAGGAACAAACCCCTAAGCACCTGATGTACCTAAAGGACAGAATGTTCAATTTTAATAGTAAGCCAGTAACTACAGAAGATGGGAACTCAACGTGGGAAAAATCATTGTGGAAACATGAACACATTTAATTTCATACAAATTACAGTAACACAAGCACGCTACAAAAAGCTGGACAAGAATTCCTGTGTGTTCAGTCCTGTTGTATGATCTAGTAGGAAGGTTCTTGGGTGTCAAGATGTGACACCAGTCCATCTCACGTTTCAGAGTTTGCCTTATTCAAGGAGCTCCCACTGCAGATAAATCATTTGTAGCCGGATTAAACCTTGAAACTGACTGTGCTGGGGTATTCCTTTTGGTACCGGGGTGGGGGTGTTATATGTCAACAGTAAGTCACCCGTGCTATAAAAATATCTTTGCTTACCTGAGGTACATCCTCCTCCTGAGTCACACCAACGAAGTTCTCAAACATGGCTACCATCGAAGGAGCAGCTATTACATGGCAATTCACGAGATCAGAGAGAAAACGGACCTAGGGGAAAGGACAGAAACATTCCAGGGTTTTAAGGGGGGAAACTCGGTCAAGTTTGCTGACTTAAGATTCTGACAGGGCAATCATCAGAAGCCGGCCCATGTGCTTCCCTGCTCCCCATCACGCTGGGGAGACAGCTTGCAAGGAGACCCCATGTTCCAGCTTTAAACAAACACGGGCTTTTCCTGGTTCAGTATCTTCCACTTGTGTAGAGGGGCAGGGAAGAAGAAGAAGAGTTGGTTTTTATATGCCGACTTTCTCTACCACTTAAGGAAGAATCAAACCGGCTTATAATCACCTTCCCTTCCCTCCCCACAACAGACACCCTTCGAGGTAGGTGGAGCTGAGTTCAGAGAGAGCTGTGACTAGCCCAAGGTCACCCAGCTGGCTTCATGTGTAGGAGTGGGGAAACCAACCTGGTTCACCAGATGAGAGTCCACCGCTCTTAACCACTACATCACGCTGGCAAGCACATGAGCCTGAATCCCTGTCTCTCTACAGATGGAATCCAGAGGCCAAATTTTCACTGGCCCTTCCATGGTAAAAAACAACAACAATACGGAAACAAGATACAAGACAGAACAAAAAACAACTAATGCTTTCCTACTGTAGATCTTTAAAAAGACAAGGTGAATGAAAAATGTCTCCACCTGCAGGACCACAAGCCTTCCCTTGCCATGAAATCAATAGGTTGCTGGGGTTGACCACATTCTAAAATGTGACACTACACCAGCCCTGCAGGTGTGCTGCAATAAAGCTACAAGAAAGTAAGAGAGACTGGCACACAAGATTCAGTATAGCACAATATGCCCCACAAGACAAAATATGGGCCCTTCAGGTGCACTGGCAAGCAAGACAAACCATGAAACAACTATAAGATACAAAAAGAAAAGAAAAAAGCAACTTACTAAATACACGGCTTCATTATACATGTTGACTTTCAAGCATTCTTTGAGCTGACGAATCATGGCTTCCACAAACTCGCCGCCAAAATTGTAGTTCCTGGCATTCAGTAAGCCAACCAGAGTTGTGTAAACAGTCAACTTTTCTGGCAACAAGCGTGCACTGATATTTCCCCCCCACAAAAAAGGAGACAAAGAAAATATGAGACGTTAACTCAGACCGCAACCACTGTGCCAGCAACCTTACATGTGGCAAAACTCAAGCAACAGGTATATATTGAATTTGGCATGGCTATCTCTGGGGCAAAAAAGTAAAGCCAGAATCGGCTCTGGGTTGGATCTCATGGATCCAGTTGAAGCACTTCCCTCCAATGACAGGCCAAGCTGTCCTCTGCTGGAGGAAAGCATCTCTGATGGTGAAAGGGTCCAACTCTCTCTACCTGACCACAGAGTTTGATATGACCGTGATATATCCCGGACTGACATTTTTCTTTGTTCTGCTTGTTTAAGCTCCACAGTTAGGTAGCTGGGCACTTTGCCTACCCTTGCAGGCCAGGGCTTGGACTGAAAAGATTAATCAAAAGTCCTAAATGGGGCAAAGTTTTAATAACCTTGCTGAGGACCCGGTGAAAATCTACCAGAAGACTAGGACTTTGAGTTCAGACAGTTCTCTGCAACAGTGGAGAGCCTGCTCATGGCATTTGTATGGCAGAGCATATGGTTCAATGTTTAGCAATGTGTGTGTGTGCAAACTAGTGCCGTCAAGTTGCTGCTGTAGGGTTTTCAAGGCAAGAGATTAAATCTTGAAATTGCTTCTGACCACCACCGTCAAGGACGTTTACAGAGGAAAAATATGACAACTGCACCAGATCAATTTATTTCCAGTCTCAGTACACTTTCCTCAATTTGCTCATTCCCTGCCACTCACGTTTTCTTCCCAATTCCAGTTACTTAAAAGAGAATAGCCCTTAAACACACACATATGAAAAGCTTACGGAGTTTTAAAAGTGTTTAGTGTAGGTAATACTTTATCACCTGGATCCATAAATCTTTTGCATACATACACTGTACAAAGGAGTCTTAGTATCTTGCTCTTGTAGTTTGGTAGATCCGCCTCCAAGACCCCAGCCAGGACTTCTAAATTACTCTCCAACGAGGAAGAACTCTGAGGGGATTAAAAAAGAGAGAGAGATAAATTCATAATCTAACCATGAGACACTTATCAAGGTATTAACATTAACATACCATACCCTCATTAGCACATTATCTTGATACTTACAGGACAATGATTAACACATTACTTTTGCAGGACAATACTCAGCTCAAACCCAACCCCTTTCTGACTATATATTACTCTTCCTACACCCTTGACACTGAGAGACACTGTCCTTCAGTGTTACTCCTCTGAAGATGCCTGCCACAGCTGCTGGCGAAACGTCAGGAAAGAAAATTCCAAGACCACGGTTACACAGCCCGGATAACCTACAAGAACCAACTTATCAAGGTGTTTCTCAGTAACAGGCCCTTTCAACCTGCAGCTTCTTAGCAGAAGACAAGAAAATATGGCAACAGATACATTGGGTCTAGAATCTGTTTTTTAGAAACCATGTTACAAATTCCACAATTGCAGTTAGAAAGCAAGCGAGCAATAAAATGCAAAGCATCACAAAGAAAAAGCTCCACGTTCAGCCACAATATCTAGTTATGGTGTTTGCATGCTATATATTAGGCCTACTGCAAATTTAACTGTGGCCAATTATTATTTCATTTATTATCTGTATTTCTCACTGAGACTCAAAGCAAATTACTAACATATTTTAAAAACCCAATGCAATAAAGGCCAGTATAAGAAGAAGAGTTGGTTTTTATATGCCGAATTTTCCCACCACTTAGGGAAGACTCAAACCGGCTTATAATCACCTTCCCTTTCCCACAACAGACACCTTGTGAGGTAGGTGGGGCTGAGAGAGCTGTGACCAGCCCAAAGTCACCCAGCTGGCTTCATGTGTAGGAGTGGGGAAACTAACCTGGTTCACCAGATTAGTGTCTGCCACTCATGTGGAGGAGTGGGGAATCAAAATAATACATACAATAAGAAATGCAACAAAACTACATTACAAGAGTGTGACTAGCCCAAGGTCACCCAGCTGGCTTCATGCGTAGGAGTGGGGAAACCAACCTGGTCCACCAGATTAGTGTCCCCCATTCATATGGAGGAATGGGGAATCAAAACAATACATACAATAAGCAACACAACAAAACCACATTACACCTTTAGAGAAAGATGAAATAAAACAGTTTACTGTACTATAATAAGCAGTGCAGTAGACAGGGGAAGGAAAAAAGGAAGCCTGCTTTAAAACTTCCACAGACAATTAAAAATGTGCCCTATTTCCAATAGAAAAGTGCCCTCTTGTTAAGATCAGTGAGGGACAGACAGCCGCCATTGGGATCCAGCAACCTTCTCCCTTTATTAAATTAAATCCCCTTCCCCTAACCACAGCTGTTATTGGCACTAAGGTAAACTGTGATTATGTTTAAGAGAGTTGTCCTCTTAATTAGGATTTCCAAACCAGCATTTAAAGCAGTTTAGCAATTCCTGATGGAAAGGGAGCCTCGGTTAGTATTATAACCATAATTAACATAATTACTGTTGCGACACTTGATCGGGGTTAAAACCAGCGAAGGAAGGCGTGGTTAGTAGAGTGGAGATTCAAGAAAGTACAGTTTATTGGAGAGGAGCAACAAAATCCTCCAGCCAACTCCCAATCTGTTAGTCATGGCTAAACTACCCAAGAGTGTTATGTCTGTGCTAGCTCCTGCTTCAACTACAGTGTGATCTTATGAAGAGTTACTCCAGTTTAAGCCCATTAAAATCAGTAGGCTTGGAGTGGAGTAACTCTGAAGGATTGCACTTTTAATGGCTAAGTGTGTTAGCAACAGAAAAGAGCCAACACCCAAAAAACTAACAATTCCCCCAATTAAAGGAGTAATGAAACCTCCATATGCCTTATTGGAGGTTCCAAAACAACTAGCAATTCTTGGAAGGGCCATACCTCTTTGAAATTTAACACAACACAGTGGTCAAATATAACTTTGGCTAACTAACCAATCGACCTAGTATACCTCTAGGCCAAAGCCACTCCTGCTCTTGCTTAGCAGGAAAATTAGTTTGTTGATAAATTAGTTGATAAAAACACATCAGCGATGTAACTTCAAATACAAGCTTTTGAAAAGGTCTTTGTTGTAACGCTAGTACACTCTGGCCTCGCTGTTCCTGTTTAATAGAGAGGCATGCATAGCGAATGCACATTTCCCCTCTATTCAACAATCAGAAGCTATTTTGATTCTCGCTAACAATATAAGTTTAAAGGTTCTGGTACAATGATCTAACATCTTCTATAAGGGAGAGTATGCTGTTGCTTCACTTGGATTGTTATGCCTACAAGGACATTTACCAGATCGGATGGTGGGTTCGTGAGCTGGGTTTGGGTTTTCTAATGCAGCAGCAGAGAAACCATATTGTGACAAATTCTGGAGCTTTGATTTTGAAATTTAACATGAGAAAATATCACTATCATCTAGCGATAGGCAGCCGATGATCTCAAGGCACCTCAGTTCCAGCCACCTCTAGAGGTGGTTTTGGGCCACGGTCTTTGATTTTTCTTCCCCACTCCAGCACAACATCTTTCTAGCAGCCAGCAAACAGGCCTCATGAATCACCCAAAGGAGAAGAACCCATCATTTTAGAACTGTAAAGTTACTTTCAGCAAAGGAAACAGGTCCTATCTTTTCTTACTTGCCAAAATCTCTCCTATGCATGGGAACAACATACACTTCAGTTTAATACTTCATGTACCCCTATATCTTGCATGTTACAAAGTTTTAAGTGTTTAATGATAACAGGAAATTACTGGGAAATGAGCTCGTCAAATCAGTTGCTTTGGATCAAAAGCTTGAATCTCCCCTGCCTGTTACGTCTCAAAGACCACATTCATTTTTGTTTTTATATGCCACAAAAAGCCACAAAAATGACTGATAGATATGATAGACATCTTAGATATGAAAACAGAAAAATGGACTAATTCAGTTCCGCTCCTGCCCCCATTTCTGATCATTTGCGGTGGATAGTTTGCACTTTATGCTTACACTGTAATGTGCAGTTTCTGTACCTTTCTGGGCAATCGGAAACCACTTGGCTTTCTGATGTGCTGATGAACCAACATTCTAGAGCAGGGGTGTCGAACTCATTTGTTACAAGGGCCAGATAGGACGTAAATGTCACTTGGTTGGGCCGGGCCATGGGTACCACAAAATTTAATGCCAGCTACAGGAGGTACAAACTTTATAAGAAGACATAAAGAAAGCCAAATAATGTTATATTTTACTTTAAAATACAAACATGCTTAAAACACTCTTACAGTATTTTTGTATTTAACAGTCTTTGATCTCTGACACCTCGAGGATTAGAGGGGTTCCTGCCTTGACTGGCTCACGGGCCAGATAAGAGCTCTGAAGGGGCAGTATACAGCCCCCAGGCCGCATATTTGACACCCCTGTTCTAGAGCAAGTATTTTAAAAACCTGCACACTCAACTCAAATACTTGTCAAGGACTCCAAACCAAACGCCACAAATAAGAAGCGGCCGGCCTCTCCTACCTTTTCTCCCACTCTGCATATTAAGGATTCCAGCCGATCTTCAATTTCAGATGCCTCAGATGTTCTCCTCCTCTTGTACGGCTGCCCTCCTATTTCAGTGAAGACACAGTGGAAAAACACACTGACCATGTTGTTTTTACTGCTCCAAGACAAAATGCAGGTAAGTATTTGACTGCTGTTTAAGACCCTAGTTTGATCCCAATGGGAGTCAGTTTCAGGTAGCCGACTCAAGGCTGACTCAGCCTTCCATCCTTCCGAGGTCGATAAAATAAGTACCCAGCTTGCTGGGGGTAAAGTGTAGATGACTGGGGAAGGCACTGGCAAACCACCCCGTAAATATAGTCTGCCTAGTAAACGTCGGGATGTGACGTCACCCCATTGGTCAGGAATGACCTGGTGCTTGCACAGGGGACTACCTTTACCTTTTAAAGACCCAATGGTAAGCCAGACCTAGATTTTCACATTTTTATACTTGCATGAAACATCAAAATATCTATCAGTCTAATGAAATGTTTTATTGATACTGCACCAAATTAGCAAGTCTTATGACTGGATTTGAAAGGCTGATGTTTCCAGTCACAGCATTTCGTTTCGGCAGCAACTTTATAAACCTACCTTATGTCTACAGATCCCACTGTATGTGAACATATTTGAGAACACTTCGTTTCCAAAGTTACATGTGACCACACTATGCAAGATTTGCATGGCTGACTTACAGCAAAGCTCACCCAATAGCACATCTCCTGTTTTGATATTTATCAATGACACTTTCGTCATTGGGTCACATGGGAAGGAAGCTCTAGAAAGATTCCACCAGGACAACTTTCATGGGCATGGAATAGGCTGCCCTTACCTTGGGACATATCTGCATGCTTCCAGCTATCACGAAGGGCATACCAAACTAACCACTGCCTCCAGCCAAGCACTACGCTACACCCACATTCGCTCCAATCTCTGCAATAGGTACTCTCACCTGAAGGACTTACAACAGGCATTCTTGGCATTACCGTACTCCATCCAATGAAGCAAAGAAACAGATGAACACATGAAGCTGCCTTATACTGAATCAGACCCTTGGTCCATCAGTCAGTATTGTCTACTCAGACCAGCAGCGGCTCTCCAGGGTCTCAGGCAGAGGTCTTTCACATCACCTGCTTGCCTAGTCCCTTTAACTGGAGATGCTGAGGATTGAACGTGGGACCTTCTGCATGCCACACAGATGCTCTACAAACTGAGCCACAAAGACAGAATGATGCATAGAAGCTGCCTACTATAATGCAGACCCAAATTAGACAACCAACAGCAGTTGCCTCCTACAGCTCAAACAATTTTGATGAATCAGCATACCTGCAGCCTCTACTGGATAATGACTTTTCTCTTTCACAGGCCTTGGTAGCAGGCATATCCTTGCTTACAGACAGCCTCTGACCTACAATAAACTGTCATCTAAATGACATGGTCACATGAAGCAGCTGCCTTATACTGACTCAGACCCTTGGTCAATCTAACTCAGTATTGTCTACTCAGACTGGCAGCGACTCTCCAGAGTCTGAGGCAGAGGTCTTTCACATCACCTACTTGCCTAGTCCCTTTAACTGGAAATGTCAGGGATTGAGCCTGGTACCTTCTGCATGCCAAGCAGATGCTCTACCACTGAGCCACAGTCCCTCCCCTTACAGATCCACCTTACAGAGACACAAACTCAGTGACCAGTGACCAGACCCTACAACAGCTTTCAACACCAACTTTGTCCTTGTACATATTCAGCAGCAGTCACAGGAACTAACAACATCAGCTATACCATCTAGGGCTCATTCACTTACTTATCCTCCAATGAAATACACGCATGTCCTCATGCATCATTGATGCCATATGGGAAAGGGTGTGGCTCAGCAGCTCATGCAAAAGTCCCAAGTTTATTTATTTCACCCATTTCTACCCCAACCTTCCTCCAAGGAACTCAGAGCAGCACACATCACCACCCTCTGTTCACAACAGCCCTGTGTGGCACATGAAGCTGCCTTCTACTGAATCAGACCCTTGGTTCATCAAGGTCAGCATTGTCTACTCAGACTGGCAGCGGCTCACCAGGGTCTCAGGCAGAGGTCTTTCACATCCCCTACTTTTCTAGTCCCTTTAACTAGAGATGCCGGGGATTGAACCTGGGACCCTGGGCATGCCAAGCAGATGCTCCACTGAGCCACAGCCCCTCCCCGGCAGACACAGCTCAGAGTGAGTGGCCCAAAAGCGCTCAGCGGGGGTGCATGGTGGATCTGAAACCCAGTCTCCCAGATCCATCACAGCTGGGCACCTCACAACTCCGGCTCAATGGTTCCACCTGGGTACTGCAAATTACAGCAAGGGAAGAAAAAGTTGGTTTTTCTCTATCACTTAAGGGAGAATCAAACCGGCTTACCAATCACCTTCCCTTCCCCTCTCCACAACAGACACCCTGTGAGGTAGGTAAGGCTGAGAGAGCTGTAAGAGAACTGTGACTAGCCCAAGGTCACCCAGCTGGCTTCATGCACAGGAGTGGGAAACCAACCTGGTTCACCAGATTAGCCTCCGCCGCTCACGTGGAGGAGTGGGGGAATCAAACCTGGTTCTCCAGATCAGTCCCCGCCGCTCTTAACCGCTACACCACGCTGGCTCTCCTCAAGCCCCGGCGTTAGCTGCAGCGAGTTAATAAGGTGGCGGCTGGAGCCTGGCCCACCTCGCGGGGCTGTTGTGGGGAGGACAGAAGGGCCAACGGCAGGCGTCCGCGCCACAGGTTCAGATCCTCGCTGGGTGGGAGCGCGCAGGAGAGGGGCAGCCGCTCTGACCAGGGGTTGGATCTTGGAGAGGTCTTTTGGCCCCGTTAGCTGTGAAGATGTCTTCCAACCATTTATAATCCAAAAACCCTTTTAAAGCGATGGGTTTTTTATAACATTTTCAATCTCTCAATACATCGCTGGGAATACAAAGTGCGGTAACCCCGTGTTGGCACTACAAGACGATTTATCTCAAGATGAGCTTTCCTTTCGCTGTTCTTCACCCACGCTCACCTTGAAATAAATATCGCCAGTCGTTAAAGTGGGACTGGTCTTTTGTTTTATTCGTTGGAACGAGTAGTTTCATGCACGCATGATACAAACGTATCAACAATGCCACGAATACATAATAAAGGAAAAAGACTGGGTTAATAAAATGCTAGATTAATAATAAATACACATAATAAAAACTATGCTAGGTGGATCTTGGAGAGGGAGGCGGTCTGGAGAGGGCCCTTGCCCCGGGCCTAAGGAGAGGGGGCACGGGGAGAAGGTGCCCACAGCTGGTGACTGATCCCGGGCGCGAGCACCAGCTGTGCCGCGGCGGCGCGCCTTTTCTGGATGCCCGCCGGCGCCTCCTCCCCCCCCCCACGCCCGGGTCCGACCAGCGCGAGCTGAAGGCGGGCGGCGCGCGCACACCTCCCCTCCCCCCGCCAACGCCCGCTGCTCCCCTCCTTTCTCTGCGGGCGGGGGCCGCCGCGCGCCAGGCCCTGCGCGTTCGCCTCACGCGCGCGCGCGCCTTCCTTCTCCCCCCCCCACTCCCTCCCTCCAATTCACCCTTCTCCCCCCCCCCCAGCTCCGTGCCTGGCTCCGACCCCCCCCCACAACCAAGCTACGAGATGAAGTAAGAGCCCCTTCTTCAGCCCCCCCCTCACTTAGTACAGGGAGCGCCACCATCACCCCCCCCCCACGCTCCCTCCTCTTCCTCACCGTCCTTCTCGTCGCTGTGCCGCCTGCGCGACATGGTTCTGGCTCTCCTCCTGCCTCCCGGGGCAGCAGCCCCCAAAACGAGAACAACAAAGGGGGAGGAGAAAGAAAAAGAGACGGTTTTAAATGGGGGGCGGCGGCGGGCGCGCGCCTGTTGCGGCTCCCGCGCCTCAGCAACTGACACGCGCGCGCTCTCGCTCTCTCTCTCTCTTGCTCCCAAGCTGCGGCCTCCCTGTCCACGGCCGCCGAGCCAACCGCGCGCGGAGCCGTCAGCCCGTCCTCCTTCCTTCCGGCTCGCTCGCGGAAGGAGGCGGGGGCCGCTCTAGCCGCCGCTCAGCTCTATGGTCCCGCCTCCCCGTCCGGACAAGTCCTCCCTTCCCCAGGCCGCTCCTTTCCCGTCTTGTGATTGGCGGGATGTGATGGGCGTGGGAGGGAACGGAACGCGGAAACCCTTCCGGGGCAGCGCGACGAGAGTTAGGGAGTGTCGGCAAGTGGGGAGGTTTCTGGAGCGGCGCACGGAACCTCCTTGGCGGTGTCACGCTCAGGAAAGTCGCAGGGTCGGCGTCCCGTCCTGCATCCGGAGAGGGATGCTTGTTTATTTCGTGATAATCGCAAAGGGTCGTAGCAAAAGCGAAACAAAAAGTCTGGGTTGCCGCACTTTGCATTCCCAGCGATGTATTAAAAGTTTGAAAACGTTGTAAAAAAATACTGTCCGCACTTTTGGCCCCGTTAGCTGTGAAGACGTCTTCCAACCATTTATTATCCAAAAACCCTTTTAAAGCGATGTTTTTTATAACATTTTCAATCTCTCAATACGTCGCTGGGAATACAAAGTTGGCACTACAAGACGATTTATCTCAAGATGAGCTTTCCTTTCGCCGTTCTTCACCCACGCTCACCTTGAAATAAATATCATCAGTCCTTAAAGTGGGACTGGTCTTTTGTTTTATTCGTTGGAATGAGTAGTTTTACGCGCACATAGCCCTAGGTCATTACAAACGTGTCAACAATGCCACCAATACATAATAAAGGAAAAAGACTGGGTTAATAAAATGCTAGATTAATAATTAAAATACATAATAAAAACTATGCTAGGTTGATGCATACAGAGCAATAATTGCTAAAGGCGGCGGTGGTATCCCAATCGGCCAATGAGACCTAACCACCATTAAAATGAACTCGAAGGATCAGCTCTCTTAGCGACCACATTGGACATTATTTTCTTAGCCGCCAGAGCATACAGGGAGGTCCTATAAGGTCCTTTATTTGTTACATGCATTTTTATCCCTCCTTTCCAGCAAGGAGGTTAGGGTGGCATATACGGCTCCCTACCTTCCTCGATTTAATCCTTACAACAACCCTATGAGGCAGGCTAGGTTGAGAGAGAGTGTTATAAGGTGGAGTGGGGCCACTGTGCTGCATATTCCTGCCCTTTTCCTACCCCTTCCAACAAATAGCATTATTCTGTTGGAGAGCGCACTGAAAAGGTGCGAACTAGAGGAGCGCCATTAGCACGTGGATTCATACCGGGAGATGTACCCCTTCAGAGATGTGGGTCCCACATCTTGAAGCATAAAAATCATCAACATTAAAACCAGCAATAAAAAAGCAAAGAGCCAATAAAGGCCATCAAAACAACCATAATATCTGGAAACATGCATTATATAACTAGCAGAAGACTGCACTGGGAGGACTTCAGTTGTTACTGAGAAATAATTTGTCCTTTTCTTGAAATCACTCTTCAGACCCCTTTATATGCTGCAATGGACAGGGTTATAAGTACAGGCTAATGTGGTGCTAAGTGGAGCAAAGGGTGGGGCGTTTGTTTTGCTTTCTGCGGCTCAGTTTTCTTGCGAGCCTACTGCCTAATGAAAGTTTTCTTGCGCAACTCTGCATGATAGACTGCTCTGGCTTTTCCTCTTTCCAGTCAGCCTGGATTGGGCTACTGGCAATTCTGCCTTATCTTTCCATCAGCTGCGGCTGGGTCATTCAATCACTCCTGATGCTGAGAAATGGAAGATTTTACCACCGTCGGAGGTTTCCTGTTGTGTCTCTGCACGAACCCACAGCTCTCTGGACTTCCTTTTATTCAAAATGTATGCCCTGAGCAGGAATTCCTGCAGAAACATAGGTAGGGTCCTTATTCTCACATGCTCTAGATGTAAACCTTTTTTAGGTGCAAACTGAAATGTGCCTCCAGTTTTCATTTATTTTTATTTATTTTTCTCTTCCAAGTGAACTGGCAGCGTTTGAAATAAAAAGTTAAGCTTCGGCAAGATGATCATTTTTATTGTGGAAATTCTTCCAAGCCATGAGATTTTTAATTTTGGCCTCCTCAATAAATCCTTTTCAATTTCCCCCCATGTTGTTTTATAATTCCATGTTGTTTTATAATAATTATTTTTTTAAAGTCTTATTCTGTCCTGATATTTTTATTCCCAAATATCCTATTGCTTCTCCTTTCACCCTGCAACCTGTTTTAATTTAAAACCAGACGTTTGGGAGAACTGCTGTGATACAGTTTTCATGTCTCCGGTGGGCTTTCCTTGGTCTGGTCTGGTCACCTTGCAAATCTTTATTTTATTTTGTATTCTAACCAAACAGCACCGATGCCAAAATCCCTTTCTGTCTTCTGCATCCGCTTGTCTTTGCCATTTATGCATGGGAGGTTTTGCCTTGGATTTGTGTGTGTGTTAAGTGCTGTCAAATTGCTTCTGACTCATGGCGACCCTATGAATCAATGTCCTCCAAAACGTCCTATCCTTAACAGCCTTGCTCAGGTCTTGCAAATTGAGGGCTGTCACTTCCTTTATAGAGTCCATCCATCTCTTGTTGGGTCTTACACTTTTCCTGCTGCCTTCGACTTTTCCTAGCATTACGGTCTTTTCCAGTGACTCGTGTCTTCTCATAATGTGACCAAAGTATGACAGCCTCAGTTTAGTCATTTTAGCTTCTAGGGTCAGTTCAGTCTTGATTGGATCTATAACCCACTGGTTTTTTGTTTGTTTTTTGGCAGTCCACATATGGTATCTGTAACACTCTCATCCAACACCACACTGCAAAGGAATCTACTTTTTTCCTATCAGCTTTCTTCAGTGTCCAGCTTTCACACACATACATAATAATAGGGCAGGGGTCGGCAAACTCATTAGTCAAAAGAGCCAAATATCAACAGTACAACGATTGAGATTTCTTTTGAGAGCCAAATTTCTTAAACTTAAACTATATAGATAGGTACACTGTTTATTAACTTAATAAACTTTAATTAAAGTTTTAAGTCTTAATTAAACTATAGGTACACTGAATAAAACTTGATATCATACTTAATAGTGATCTTATTTATTGATAAAAATTAAATTGTAAGTCCCTGCCATTTCCCCCTCCCCATCCGGAGTCCTCGTCTGGAGGCCTGGTCTACCGCCATAAAAGCCTATTGGTAGACCTGGCCTCCGGCTGAGTCCCATTGGGAGGCCAGGTCTACCCATTGGCTTTCTTGACAGTAGACCTGGCCTCTGGAGGCCCATAGAAGCCAATTGGTAGACCTGGCCTCTGAAGGGGGACTTTTTCCCCTCCTCGGAGTCCAGGTCTACTGCCAAGAAAGCCAGTGGGTAGACATGGCCTCTGAGGAGGGAAAAAAGTAAGTAAGGTATCCATAAAATTAAATCATGACAATGACTGACAAACATTTAATGTGAACAATGTGAGCAAACTTTTCTCTAGATTCACAGACGCAGTAAACACAGGACAACATAAGAAAGGCTGTGCTGGATCAGACCAAGGCCCTTCAAGTCCAGCAGTCTGTTCCCAGTGGCCAACCAGGTGCCTCCAGGAAGCCCACCAGCAAGACCAGTGCAGCATCATTGTCCTGCCTGCGTTCCATAGCACCTGATATAATAGGCCTGCTCCTCTGATCCTGGAGAGAATAGGCATGCATCATGACTAGTATCCATTTTGATTAGTAGCCATGGATAGCCCTCTCCTCCAAGAACAGGTCCACTCCCCTCTTAAAGCCCTCCAATTTGGCAGCCATCACCACCTCCTGGGGCAGGGAGTCCCACCATTTAACCACGCATTGTGTGAAGAAATACTTCCTTTTATCAGTTTTGAATCTCCCACCCTCCAGCTTCAGCAGACGACCCCGAGTTGTACCATTACGTGTATCCCAGGACGGGGCCCCCACCCCGTGTCCCGGGGCTTTCCCCCCACCCTCCACTTACCAGACAAGCCCCTGCTGGCTTCAAAGTGTGCCTCTTCCCTACAGGGACCCGCAGGCCCAGAAGACGACGGGGGAAGGGAGTCGGCGCCGCAGAAGACGGGGCGCAGCGGTCCAACGCCGGTGCCAGGGATGCGTCTCCAAAGGAAGCCCGCCCTGCCCAACAGCTGATAGGCAGGCGGGGCGGGCCAGGAACCGCTGAGCCGCCCGCCCAGCAATCGCGCGGCTAGAGGGGAGGGGAGGCTTTAGCCTCCCAACCATTGAGGGCAAGGGAAAGGGGGACCTAGCCATTCTCCATGGCGGGGGGGGGGGAGACAGCGCGCCCGTTCGCCAGCTCTTTCTCGCGCTCTCTCTCTCAGGTGCGCTGGCTCCGCAGCCCAGCTGCTGGCACGAGCGGGCGCGAGAGCAGGGGCTCCGAACCAAGTTCGGAGAGCTGCACTCAACGGGCCAAAGAGCCGCATGCAGCTCGCGAGCCGCAGTTTGCCTACCCCTGTAATAGGGAATACGATGGTATGAATTAACTTGATCTTGGTTGCCAGTGACACATCCTTACACTTATGAATATTTTCTAGTTCCCTCATGGCTGCCCTTCCCAGTCTTCTCATATTGTGACCAAAATACAATAGCCTCAGTTGAGTCATTTTAGTTTCTGAGGTCAGTTCAGGCTTGATTTGATCTATAACCCTCTGATTTGTTTTTTTGTTTTATTTGGCAGTCCACGGTATCCATAACACTCTCCTCCAATACCTTGGATTTGCCACTCTCTAAATGCACATTTTCCCCATCTGAATTCTCAGAACTCTGCATGGGGGCTTATTGTTGAGTTTTGAGAATTTGGATAGGGAAAATGTGCATCTAGAGAGTGACAAATCCAAGGCAAAACCTCCCAGGCATAAATGGATGACAATAAGCCCCCTTTCAGAGTTTTGAGAATTTGGATGGGGAAAATGTGTATCTAGAGAGTGGCAAATCCAAGGCAAAACCTCCCAGGCATAAGAACATAAGAAAGGCCCTGCTGGATCAGACCAAGGCCCATCAAGTCCAGCAGTCTGTTCACACAGTGGCCAACCAGGTGCCTCTCGGAAGCCCACAAGCAAGACGAGTGCAGCAGCACCATCCTGCCTGTGTTCCTGTTGGCATAAATGGCCAACAATAAGTCCCCATGCAGAGTTTTGGGAATTTGGATGGGGGAAATGCGTAGTTAGAGAGCGGCAAATCCAAGGGGGATGCACGGGGGCTTATTGTTGAGTTTTGAGAATTTGGAGGGGGGGGAAATGTGCATCTAGAGAGCGGCAAATCCAAGGCAAAACCTCCCAGGCATAAATGGCCCTAGAAATAAGCCCCCATGCGGAGCTTTGCGAATTTGGATGGGGGAAATGCGTAGTTAGAGAGCAGCAAATCCAAGGGGGATTCACCGGGGGTTATTGTTGAGTTTTGAGAATTTGGATGGGGAAAATGTGAATCTAGAGAGTGGCAAATCCAGCCCTGCTTGGGGGCTTATTGTTGGCCATTTATGCCTGGGAGGTTTTTGCCTTGGATTTGCCACTCTCTAGGTGCACATCTCCCCCATCCGAATTCTCAGAACTCTGCACGGGGGGGGGGGGGGGCTATTGTTGAGTTTTGAGAATTTGGATGGGGAAAATGTGTATCTAGAGAGTGGCAAATCCAACTCTGCTTGGGGGCTTATTGTTGGCCATTTATGCCTGGAGGTTTTTGCCTTGGATTTGCCACTCTCTAGGTGCACATCTCCCCCATCCGAATTCTCAGAACTCTGCATGGGGTGGGGGGCGCTTATTGTTGAGTTTTGAGAATTTGGATGGGGGGAAAATGTGCATCTAGAGAGCGGCAAATCCAAGGCAAAACGTCCCAGGCATAAATGGCCCTGGAAATAAGCCCCCCATGCGGAGCTTTGGATGGGGGAAACGCGTAGTTAGAGAGTGGCAAATCCAAGGGGGATGCACGGGGGCTTATTGTTTTTTGAGAATTTGGATGGGGGGAAAATGTGCATTGAGAGAGCGGCAAATCCAAGGCAAAAAGTCCCAGGCATAAATGGCCCTGGAAATAAGCCCCCCATGCGGAGCTTTGCGAATTTGGATGGGGGAAACGCGTAGTTAGAGAGCGGCAAATCCAAGGGGGATGCACGGGGGCTTATTGTTGAGTTTTGAGAATTTGGATGGGGAAAATGTGTATCTAGAGAGTGGCAAATCCAACTCTGCTTGGGGGCTTATTGTTGGCCATTTATGCCTGGGAGGTTTTTGCCTTGGATTTGCCACTCTCTAGGTCTAGGTCAATGGTTCCCAACTTTTTTTTGACCAGGGACCACTAGGACTTTTTTGTTCGGCGCAGGGACCTCAAGGGTCAAAATAAAAATTCCGAGAATTTGAAAATAAACTTTAATCATATCTGTTAGTTAAACATAAAACTTAGAATAAAATTCGAATATATATATTTTATAATAGAGAACTTTTAATTGAAAATATTAATTTATGTTGGGTTTATAACTTTGTTTCGCGGACCTTAATTTAGTTCTCGCGGACCCCTGGGGGTCCACGGACCCCTGGTTGGGAACCAGTGCTCTAGGTGCACATCTCCCCCATCCGAATGCTCAGAACTCTGCACGGGGGAGCTTATTGTTGAGTTTTGAGAATTTGGATGGGGGAAATGTGTATCTAGAGAGAGGCAAATCCAACTCTGCTTGGGGGCTTATTGTTGGCCATTTATGCCTGGGAGGTTTTTGCCTTGGATTTGCCCCTCTCTAGGTGCACATCTCCCCCATCCGAATTCTCAGAACTCTGCATGGGTTGGGGGGGCGCTTATTGTTGAGTTTTGAGAATTTGGATGGGGGGGGAAATGTGCATCTAGAGAGCGGCAAATCCAAGGCAAAACGTCCCAGGCATAAATGGCCCTGGAAATAAGCCCCCCATGCGGAGCTTTGCGAATTTGGATGGGGGAAACGCGTAGTTAGAGTGGCAAATCCAAGGGGGATGCACGGGGGCTTATTGTTGAGTTTTGAGAATTTGGATGGGGGGAAAATGTGCATTGAGAGAGCGACAAATCCAAGGCAAAAAGTCCCAGGCATAAATGGCCCTGGAAATAAGCCCCCCATGCGGAGCTTTGCGAATTTGGATGGGGGAAACGTGTAGTTAGAGAGCGGCAAATCCAAGGGGGATGCACGGGGGCTTATTGTTGAGTTTTGAGAATTTGGATGGGGAAAATGTGTATCTAGAGAGCGGCAAATCCAACTCTGCTTATTGTTGGCCATTTATGCCTGGGAGGTTTTTGCCTTGGATTTGCCCCTCTCTAGGTGCACATCTCCCCCATCCGAATTCTCAGAACTCTGCATGGGTTGGGGGGGGGGCGCTTATTGTTGAGTTTTGAGAATTTGGATGGGGGGAAAATGTGCATCTAGAGAGCGGCAAATCCAAGGCAAAACGTCCCAGGCATAAATGGCCCTGGAAATAAGCCCCCCATGCGGAGCTTTGCGAATTTGGATGGGGGAAACGCGTAGTTAGAGAGTGGCAAATCCAAGGGGGATGCACGGGGGCTTATTGTTGAGTTTTGAGAATTTGGATGGGGGGAAAATGTGCATTGAGAGAGCGGCAAATCCAAGGCAAAAAGTCCCAGGCATAAATGGCCCTGGAAATAAGCCCCCCATGCGGAGCTTTGCGAATTTGGATGGGGGAAACGCGTAGTTAGAGAGCGGCAAATCCAAGGGGGATGCACGGGGGCTTATTGTTGAGTTTTGAGAATTTGGATGGGGAAAATGTGTATCTAGAGAGCGGCAAATCCAACTCTGCTTATTGTTGGCCATTTATGCCTGGGAGGTTTTTGCCTTGGATTTGCCCCTCTCTAGGTGCACATCTCCCCCATCCGAATTCTCAGAACTCTGCATGGGTTGGGGGGGGGGCGCTTATTGTTGAGTTTTGAGAATTTGGATGGGGGGAAAATGTGCATCTAGAGAGCGGCAAATCCAAGGCAAAACGTCCCAGGCATAAATGGCCCTGGAAATAAGCCCCCCATGCGGAGCTTTGCGAATTTGGATGGGGGAAACGCGTAGTTAGAGAGTGGCAAATCCAAGGGGGATGCACGGGGGCTTATTGTTGAGTTTTGAGAATTTGGATGGGGGGAAAATGTGCATTGAGAGAGCGGCAAATCCAAGGCAAAAAGTCCCAGGCATAAATGGCCCTGGAAATAAGCCCCCCATGCGGAGCTTTGCGAATTTGGATGGGGGAAACGCGTAGTTAGAGAGCGGCAAATCCAAGGGGGATGCACGGGGGCTTATTGTTGAGTTTTGAGAATTTGGATGGGGAAAATGTGTATCTAGAGAGTGGCAAATCCAACTCTGCTTGGGGGCTTATTGTTGGCCATTTATGCCTGGAGGTTTTTGCCTTGGATTTGCCCCTCTCTAGGTGCACATCTCCCCCATCCGAATTCTCAGAACTCTGCATGGGTTGGGGGGCGCTTATTGTTGAGTTTTGAGAATTTGGATGGGGGGCGGGAAATGTGCATCTAGAGAGCGGCAAATCCAAGGCAAAAAGTCCCAGGCATAAATGGCCCTGGAAATAAGCCCCCCCGTGCGGAGTTTTGAGAATTCAGATGGGGGACAGGTGCATCTACAGAGCGGCCAAAGCTCCCAGGCGCAACATCCCCACCCTGCCTCTTGGAAAAGGCGACGATTTGTCCGCGGTCCCTGCAGCGAGGTGTTCCCAGGGAGGAGCCGGGAGGCGGCCCGGGGTCACGCCGAGACATGCTTTCCCTTGGCCGGCCGAGCCAGCAAACCCAGCCGCCTGCCAAGGAGCGCACGGAGGCGGACCCGGGGCCGGCCGGGGACCGAGAGCGCTGCACCAGGTCACAACAAGGGGCCCTTTGGCTGCAAGGGAAGGGAAGATGCATTGCAGAATATATAAGAGAGGCAGCAAAGCCGGTGGGGTGGGAAGATCCCAACTGCGAGCTTGGGCTAAAACTTTAGGAAAAGCGCCTGAAATGCAGCAGAGAAGCCCAGCAAAGGAGATCTGTCCTGCCCGGGGGGAGGCGGAAGGGCTGCCCGGGTGTATTTAGGGCTGCCAACCTCCAGGCGCTGGTGGTATGAATGAACTACTCGCTCAAACTTGAACAGTAGCAGAAAAGGGCAAGAGTCCAGCCGCCCCTTAAAGACTAACCAAAATATATATTTTTTAAATGATAATTTTATTTTTATAATTAGGGGGATACAGGAAGGAAAATACAGGGAGGGGTAAAAACCGTTTAAAACACAAAAGCAATGTAGCATATCAATTAAAAAGGTAAAGGTAAAGGTCCCCTGTGCAAGCAGCGGGTCATTCCTGACCCATGGGGCGACGTCACATCCCGACGTTTTCTAGGCAGACTTTTGTTTGCGGGGTGGTTGGCCAGTGCCTTCCCCAGATCAATAAAACAATGGGCTTAATCAAATACAGTGCCGTATGGCAAGCATGAATGTTCATCAAGTAAAATAGAATATATCTAAATGTATCGTTATAATTATAAAACTATAAAAATCAATCAAGTTGTCTAGCTATTGGCTAATAAAAGTATGTTTTGCCGTTCGAAAACCCAAAAGTGACGTAACAAATGGTTGGGACAAAATAAATGAAACATTACCTATTACTTATTCTAGTACGAAAATATTTTCTGGTAGGGTATGAGGTTTTGTGAGCCACAGCTCACTTCTTCAGATACAGCTTTCACACCCGTATATAGTAATAGGGAATATGATGGCATTCTTCAGATACATTCTAGCTGTCTCTGAAGAAGTGAGCTGTGGCTCACGAAAGCTCATTCCCTACCAGAAAATATTTTTGTTAGTCTTTAAGGTGCTACTGGACTCTTGCCCTTTTCTACTACTGCAGACAGACTTAACACGGCTACCCACTGTGAATTATCAAACTTTACAGTAAAGCTGCAAAATTAAACAGTAGTTGGCTCTGCAATATATCACAGTTTGCAGAGCCAACTACTGTTTATTTTTGCAACCTCCAGGCACTAGCTGGAGATCTCCTGCTATTACAACTGATCTCCAGCGGACAGAGATCAGTCCCCCTGGAGAAAATGGGTGCTTTGGCAATTGGACTCTATGGCGTTGGAGTCCCTCCTCTCCCCCAAACCCTGCCCTCCTCAGGCTCCGCCCCCAAAACCTCCCGCCGGTTGCAAAAAGGGACCTGGCAACCCTATGAGATCTCCTGCTATTACAATTGATCTCCAGCGGACAGAGATCAGTTCCCCTGGAGAAAATGGCCGCTTTGGCCATTGGACTCTATGGTGTTGAAGTCCCTCCTCTCCCCCAAACCCCGCCCTCCTCAGGCTCCGCCCCCAAAACCTCCTGCCGGTTGCAAAGAGGGACCTGGCAACCCTATGAGATCTCCTGCTATTACAATTGATCTCCAGCAGACAGAGATCAGTTCCCTTGGAGAAAATGGATGCTTTGGCAATTGGACTCCCCAAACCTCGCCCTCCTCAGGGTCCGCCCCCAAAACCTCCCGCTGGTTGCAAAGAGGGACCTGGTAACCCTAGGCCTTTTGCACTAACTGCTGCCCACTAGCCAATATGCCCACCATACTGATCTCTCGGTGTCTCCGACACAACAACCACCCAGAATGAGGCTGTGGTAGGGTTGCCAACTCGAGGTTAGGAAATTCCTGGAGTTTTTTGGGGGGGTGGAGCTTGGGGAAGGCAGGGTTTACAGTGCAGTCCTCAAGAGAGTTACTCCATTGCCAAATACCGAATGGAGCGGAAGTAGTTCATTCTACAATATCTGATAATAATCTTAAAACAAGTCTTAAAAGTAAACAAATCTTTAACATAGCAAAAATACATACGTTTATACTTGAACCTGCATACTATAACTGCCTTGCACAGCTTACATAACACTGTAGAAGAAAAAGAAGAAGAGTTGGTTTTTATATGCTGACTTTCTCTACCACTTAAGGAAGAATCAAACCGGCTTACAATCGCCTTCCCTTCCCCTCCCCACAACAGACACCCTGTGAGGTAGGTGGGGCTGAGAGAACTGCGACTAGCCCAAGGTCACCCACCTGGCTTCGTGTGTAGGAGTGGGGAAAGAATCCAGTTCACCAGATTAGCCTCTGCCGCTCATGTGGAGGAGTGGGGAATCAAACCTGGTTCTCCAGATCAGAGTCCACCGCTCCAAACCACCACTCTTAACCAATACACCACGCTGTATTAAGTTAATATACTAATATTGTTTGCTAAACCTCTTAACCAATATATCTAAACAATAAGTAACACTTCTTATTTATCATTATTAAGTCTAATATAGCTGCTCCAGACCTTGAGAGCCATTATAAGAATGTGGCTCCAGAGGAGAACACATGAACACATGAAGCTGCCCTATACCGAATCAGACCCTCGGTCCACCAAAGTCAGTATTGTCTACTCAGACCGGCAGTGGCTCTCCAGGGTCTCAAGGTAGAGGTCTTTCACATCACCTTTAACTGGAGATGCTGGGGATTGAACCTGGGACCTTCTGCATGCCAAGCAGATGCTCTACCACTGAGCCACAGCCCTTCCCTAACAGATGGGTTTCAGCCGTTGGCAATGAGGATGCTTCCAAAACTAATCCACAGCTTTAAGAGTGGGATTGGCTGTTTTTGCCATTCGTTTCTTAAAGGACTTTTCATTCTTCTCTATCTGAGATGTTCCCATGTGACTGTAAATCCCTGTTTTGGGACTGTCTTGCCTAGGTCTCCAAGAAAACCTCATGCCCAGCTGCAGTGACGTAGCCATGATCTCTTCGCCGGCCTTGCCTGATGGAGACGACGAAAGAGACGGCTGCGTTTTGACGTTTGCAGACTTGGAGCTGAAAGAGCATCTTCCGTTCCCCTCCAGAAGCCACCTGAAAGCCGAGTTAGATGCCAGGGCCAGGAAGAAGCATGCATCTGCAAAGAGGAAGGTATTGGTCTCGTTGCCTACCCCACAGGGATGTTGTGAGGGTAAAACAGAGGAGGGGGGATCCACTTGGCACCGCCCTGAGGTCCTTAGAGGAAAGGCGGGATAAAAAAGGAATACCAAAGAAAGAAATGCCATCGCAACATACGAACCAGTTCGCTGCCCTGAAAACTGCAGTGCAAGTCAGAATCCTGAGCCCCGTTGGGCTCCCATAAAAGACCCTCTCAAAGGACACTGCCTTTAAGAACAGACCAAGGCCCATCAAGTCCAGCAGTCTGTTCATACAGCGGCCAACCAGGTGCCCTGATTGGGTTCAGAGACAGCCTGGTGTAGTGGTTAAGAGCAATGGTTTGGAGCGGTGGACTCTGATCTGGAGAACCGGTTTCGATTCCCCACTCCTCCACATGAGCTGCGGAGGCTAATCTGGTGAACTGGATTCGTTTCCCCACTCCTACACACGAAGCCAGCTGGGTGACCTTGGGCTAGTCGCAGCTCTCTCAGACCCACCTATCTCGCAGGGTGTCTGTTGTGGGGAGGGGAAGGGAAGGCAATTGTAAGCCGGTTTGATTCTCCCTTAAGTGGCAGAGAAAGCTTCAACTGCCCATTTCTCTGTGTTACACCTCTATCAGAGAGAGAGGACATTTGTTTTCCTGTGTAAGTTGGCCCACCTCTGAGCGTCTCCGGTGTTGTAGTTGGGTCTGTCACGTGAGTTGCAAAACCCTCCACGACCGACGAGCCCTCTGTGGCCGCTGTTAACATGGCCCTCCCTCTCTTTACCCAAACTCCTCGTTGCCCAGCTTCCTTTGTCCCCCTTCCAGGCCTTCGCTCTCTTTGTCAAGGCCAAGGAAGCGGTCACCGATTCTCGCTGCCCAATGTCCGCTTGCCAAGGGCCGGTTCACTGGAGATGCTGCCAACAGACCTTCAGAGACCTGGTGGGCATCCACCGGCACGTGGCCGCCCACCATTTTGCCGACGTGGGGCAACAGACGGCCGCCATCTTGAAGCAGATAGCCGCCGAAGCGGACGCCATAAGCAGCCGGTTGCCCGCAGACAAGCCGCCGAGGCCCAAGGGGCCCCCGTATCGACCTCAGGAGACGCTCCCAGACATAAGCCATATCGGGGCGGACGAATGGATGAGGTTTGTTTCCCGATGGCGATCGCGTACCGAGAGGGTAGCCCCTTACAGGAGAAACCGCTCGGATTCTGAGTGGAAAACACAGTTTTGCTGACTGCTTTTTTCGTGTGTGTGTTCCCAAGTGAGGCGGGACAGGTTCTGCTCTTCTACTGTTACTGCGAGGTGGCTGATCCTGAGGGACTGGGCCTGTGGCAGAAGGCTTTGTGTCAGCACCTGCACCTGAAGGGGAAGGTAAGAGGAGGTCCCCCGTGGCTTCAGCAGGCCAGCGGGGTTCTGTTTCAAGCAGATGGGTTGGAGCAATCCCCTCTCGGAGAACTTGGAGCGGTGGACTCTGATCTGGAGAACTGGGTTCGATTCCCCACTCCTCCACATGAAGAGAGCTGGGTGACCTTGGGCTAGTCACAGCTCTCTTAGAGCTCTCTCAGCCCTACCTACCTCACTGGGAATCAGAGGAGCATTCCTATTATATTGGGTGCGGTGGAACACAGGCAGGATGGTGCTGCTGCCGTCGTCTTGTTGGTGGGCTTCCTAGAGGCACCTGGTTGGCCACTGTGTGAACAGACTGCTGGACTTGATGGGCCTTGGTCTGATCCAGCAGGGCCTTTCTTATGTTCTTATGGGTGTCTGTTGTGGGGAAGGGAAGGCGATTGTAAGCCAGTTTGATTCTTCCTTAAGTGGTAGAGAAAGTCGGCATATAAAAACCAACTCTTCTTCTTCTGTTCCTGGGAAAGAAGAAGAAGAAATGTTTACAAAAGCCAAAATTGCTGCTTCTGAGGCAAAAGGCAGAGAGGGACCGGTTATTTTCAATAGCCAGCGAAGATGGGAACAGAAAGAGGGCATTTTTAAGTAGTTGGAAAGAAAGCTTAATATGACATAAACCATTTAAGTATTCTACTCTTAAAAAGAGTTTGAACAGCTGGCTCTAGAGTGTGGTGTGAGGCCCCCTAAAAAGGGTCCATTTTCTGTTGTCTTTTAAAAATTTTAAATTAATTCTTTAATAAAGCCAGCATGGTGTAGTGGTTAAGAGCAGTGGCTTCTAATATGGTGAACCGGGTTGGTTTCCCCACTCCTCCACATGCAGCCTGCAGGGTGACCTTGGGCTAGTCACTGCTCTCTTAGAGCTCTCTCAGCCTCACCTGCCTCACAAGGTGTCTGTTGTGGGAAGAGGAAGGGAAAGAGATTGTAAGCCAGTTGGTTCTCCCTAAAAGGTAGAGAAAGTCGGCATATAAAAACCAACTCTTCTTCCTCTTCCTCTTCCACTACCCTTCTTTGTTCCTTATTTCCAGCTGTCAGTTGTACAATGGCTCCATTATGCTATGATTGCTAAGGCAGCAGTCACTTGCATGCGTTTACCTGGGAGTAGGGCCCATCAAAATCACTAGCCTGTATCCTACCCCTGCTCCGTAAAGTTGGAAGCTTCCCTCCTGTCGAAGAAGACTTCTTCCAACTCAAGTGGCTCTGTCAGCCGCTGGCGGAAGAACCACTCAGGCTGGAAGAAGGTTCCGCAGGCTGGAGAAAGGCAGCCTTCTTTGGTAAGCGGAGTGGCAGGATACATGCCAGTAGGGCTTACTGTCAAGTAGACACCTATGGAACACCGCTGCCCACCTTATCCGGAACTTTGCTCTTGGTTTCCAGGTACGAATCGCTTCTGAAGGCATTAACGGAACCGTGGGCGGGAGCACAAGTGCGACCCGCCTTTATGTGGACACGATGCTTTCGCACCCGCTCTTTAAAGGCGTTTTGACAAGGGACGATTTCAAGGTGAGAAGGCCAATTCAGATTCAACACAGGTTGATGTACACACACCCAGAAGCATTGTTCGTTATGCATCAGATTGTGCGAGCAACTGTCCATGTGGCAAGACTAGGGTTGCTAGGTCCCTCTTTTGGGGGCGGAGCATGAGGACGGTGGGGTTTGGGGAGGGACTTCAATGCCATAGAGTTCAATTGCCATAGCGGCCATTTGCTCCTGGTGAACTGATCTCTATCGGCTGGAGATCAGTTGTAATGGCAGGAGATCTCCAGCTATTTCCTGGAGTTTAGTAACAAAAAAGAACACAGAACCGTGGCCAATAAATAGCTCAGAATATAAAAATATAATAAACTTATCTAAAGAGTAGGATTGGAGACATACAAAGTCTAATACACAAAGCAATAAGAGTAGAAAACCTCACTCGTAGGTTAATATATCCAGGCCACTTACGACCAGAGACAATCCTCGAGGGCAATTAGATGAAGCGCAGTTAGTATCGAGAATGGTCAAACATAAATCAGAGCACTTCTTTAGAAGCTGGACTTTCCTTTTCGCGCTCTGATTTATGTTTGACCATTCTCGATACTAACTGCGCTTCATCTAATTGCCCTCGAGGATTGTCTCTGGTCGTAAGTAGACTGGATATATTAGTAGTATTCTAACCTGCGAATGACCTTTTCTACTCTTATTATTGCTTCGTGTATAAAACTTTGTATAAAACTTTCCTACTCTTTAGATAAGTTTATTATACTTTGAAATTCTGAGCTATTTATTGGCCGTGGTGCTGTGTTCTTTTTTGTAACTAAACTCCTTACAGCACGAATTCTGGAGTTTGGTAACCCTAGGCAAGACCCACAATTTGGGTTAAGAATTTACATCAAGCCACACAAAATATTAGATAAAAATATTTCATAAGGTTTATTTCCGGATGTGTTTTTTATAACTTTGTGTATTTATGGCCACTGAGGAAGGCCTACTCAGGCGGAAACACGTCTGGTCAAGCATTGGTCATTTATTGGTTCTCGTAGGTTATCCGGGCTGTGTAACCGTGGTCTTGGTATTTTCTTTCCTGATGTTTCGCCAGGAAAGAAAATACCAAGACCACGGTTACACAGCCCGGATAACCTACGAGAACCAATAAACTCTGACCTTGAAAGCCTTCGACAATATTGGTCATTTACATTGTTTGTATATCAACTGCGCATAAGAATTTTATAGCTGGTTTTTATATGTAGCCTGTATTCCAGGCCCTGTGTTTTTAACAGTTTTACAGTGTACGACTTGCAATAAATGTATTTATTTTGTTACGTTGTATAGTTTGTAGCTCAACCTTTGAAGCCCTGTCTACGTATTTGGTTGAGTTTCCCTCCTGCTTTTTTTGTTATTCTAGCGTATTGGACAGTGCCTGAGACGTCATCACTGATGACCATGTTCCTTCCATGCCTGCATAATTTTGGGCCTTAACAAAAGGCATATATGATAATGCTTTTTAAAATACTTCCCCTGGCAGACGTTTTTGATCAGTTGCTTGTAAACTTGGAAGGCTGTAAGAGGGGAGTGGACATGTTCATGGAGGAAAGGGGTATTCATGGCTACTAGTTAAAATGGCTACTAGTCATGATGCATAACCTCTCCAGGATCAGAGGAGCGTGCCTATTATATATACAGGCAGGATGGTGCTGCTGCAGTCGCCTTGTTTGTGGGCTTCCTAGAGGCCCCTGGTTGGCCGCTGTGTGAACAGACTGCTGGGCTTGATGGGCCTGGGTCTGATCCAGCAGGGCTTTCCTTATGTTCTTAAATCAGCAGCCCTTAAAAAACGAACTCTTGCAAATCTATCTGCCTCCTCTCTGAAAGCGAAGCGTTCCATTTTTTTTTTACGCTTCACACTTTAAAAATGCGTTTAAGTTAGGGTTACCAACCTCCAGGTAGTAGCTGGAGATCTGCTTTTACAACTGATCTCCAGCCGATAGAGATCAGTTCCCCTGGACAAAATGGCTGCTTTGCCAATTGGACTCTATGGCATTGAAGTCCCTCCCCTCCCCAAACCCTGCCGTCCTCAGGCTCCACCCCCAAAATCTCCAGGTATTTCCCAACCCAAAGCTGGCAACCCTAGTTTCAGTTCTTTGGTTTGTTCTTCGAAGGGCCCTCCCCACCAGATGCTCTGCCGCTTCAAGAGTGGGTTAAATGGGCTATGTGACTTCAAATGTCAAGTTACGACGATCGATTTTGGTACCTTTCTCCCCACTGGGAAAAAAAGATGGTCTTAGCTCCCCTGCAGGTCTTCTGTGGGAGGGAATTGTGTTTGTGGGCCGCAATTTTCTTGCCTTCCCCCCTGCCACAGCAGCCTGAAATGCCCCCCTGAAACCAGGTTTTCTGGGGATTTTCCTGTTGTTATTCTGTCTCTCACAGCTACAATAAACCTACCATTAAAATTATGGACTGGTCATTTCTTCGTCAGAGGGCAAATAGGCAAATTTAGCAGGGGATCAAATACTTTTTCCCCTCACTGTAAGTGTTTGAAGGGCTGTCGCTTAGAGGAGGGCAGGGAGCTGTTCCTGTTGGCAGCAGAGGATAGGACTCGCAATAATGGGTTTAAATTGTGGGTGGAAAGGTAAAGGTCCCCTGTGCAAGCACCAGGTCATTCCTGACCCATGGGGTGACGTCACATCCCGACGTTTCCAAGGCAGACTTGTTTGCGGGGTGGTTTGCCAGTGTCTTCCCCAGTCATCTTCCCTTTACCCCCAGCAAGCTGGGTCCTCATTTGACCGACCTCGGAAGGATGGAAGGCTGAGTCGACCTTGAGCCGGCTACCTGAAACCAACTTCCGTCGGGATCGAACTCAGGTCGTGAGCAGAGCTTTTGACTGCAGTACTGCAGCTTAACACTCTGCGCCACGGGGCTCCAGCTGGATGTTAGAGAATTTTTTTTTACAGTAAGAGTTGTTTGACAGTGGAATCAGCTCCCTAGGGAGGTGGCGAGCTCCCCCTCACTGGCAGTCTTTAAGCAGACGCTGGACAAGCACTTGTCAGGGATGCTCTAGGCTGATCCTGCATTAAGCAGGGGGTTGGACTAGATGGCCTGCATGGCCCCTTCCAACTCTGTGATTCTAGGATTCTGTGAACATTACTCACGGCCCGAATTTTGAAGAGAGCTAAAAGTGACTTGAGAGAGGCGCCGTACTTCCTCTGGTTAATATATACTTCTGTTTTTCAAGCATTACAGCTGGTCAAACAGGTGTTGAAAGAGACAGAACAGAAAGATGCTCATCTGCTTACGGGAGAGTTACTTTCAGGGGCGAGCAGCTTTCTTTCGGGTGGCCTTCGACTCTAAGAAAGAGCTATTGTCTGAACTAAGGATCATTTGATAACGTTCTCTCATTTGTCCATTCTCCCCGTGTCTCAGACTAGCGCAGGTGGAGCTCACTGTTTTCCAGACCTTCGGGTTGGCGTCTTTGAAGAAATCGTACCCCTGGGGATCAACCCAAAGAAAGTCTCCTACAAAGAAACTGGTACGAAGGACACCCCTTGTCCACTTGAGAAGGAACGAGAGGGGGGAAACGCGGTCAAAGAAAATGGCTGCTGCGCACCCAAGTTAGACTAAAGCCACAGGAATCCCTCACGATAAACGGGAGCGCCCCGACGCCACGGTGCCCAATTTAAGCATGACGCATCTGGCTCCTGGTTTTTCTTCACTTTAACCCAGAGAAAATAAAGACCTCATTTTCTCTAGTCGGAAGGGAAACAGTAGAGTGAATGTGGGCGGGGTGCCAATGTGGGAACACCACCTCCAGCCACTGGAGCGGAAATGCTCCACCTCCAACATGGCCCATCTAAGCCCCCCATCCTCCCCCTTGGGCAGGCTTTTTTCTTTTCCCTGACGAGCCGCACTGTAGCATTACAGAGTGGCTAAGGTTGGAAAGGGAAGGGGAAAAGAATCATAGTCGGAAGGGGCCAGACAGGCCAACCCCCTGCTCAACGCAGGATCAGCCTAGAGCATCCCTGACAAGTGCTTGGCCAGCATCTGCTTAAAGGCTGCCAGGGAGGGGGAGCTCACCACCTCCCTAGACAGCCGATTCCACTGTCGAACAACTCTGGAGGTTGGCAACCCGAGCCTCCAAGCATGATTGTAACTAAGACAAAAGTTATTTAAAAGAGCTTGTTGGAGGAGCTCAAACGTTCCCTGGCTTATTTTTGTTGCAGCTCTCTGTTTTAATTACTTGTTTTACTGATGCATTGGTGTGGTGGTTAGGAGAGGTGGACTTTAATCTGGAGAACCGGGTTTGTTTCCCTGCTCCTGTACATGCAGCCTGCTGGGTGACCTTGGGCTAGTCACAGTTCTTTCCGAGCTCTCTCAGTCCCACCTCCCTCACAGGTGCCTGTTGTGGGGAGATGAAGGGAGGGTGATTGTAAGCTGGTTTGAGACTCCTTAAAGGCAAAGAAAATCGGGGTATAAAAACCAACTCTTCTTCCTCTTCTTCTTGATGATTTTTTTTTGCTTTGTATTTAGCGGTGTTCAAGTAGCATGCATTTAGTAGTGAGAGCCAGCATGGTGTAGTGTTTAAGAGCGGTGGTTTGGAGTGGTGGACTCTGATCTGGAGAACTGGGTTTCATTCCTCACTCCGACACATGAGCGGCGGAGGCTAATCTGGTGAACTGGATTTGTTTCCCCACTCCTCCACACGAAGCCAGCTGGGTGACCTTAGGCAAGTCACGCTCTCTCAGCCTCACCTAACTCACAGGTAGGTGTTGTGGGGAGGGGAAGGTGATTGTAAGCCGGTTTGCTTCTTCCTTAAGTGGTAGAGAAAGTCGGCATATAAAAACCAACATAGAGGAGGGTGCCGAGTTGTTTTCTGTTGCCCCAGAAACAACGGGTTGAAATTAAATCAAAAGAGTTTAGACATTAGGAACAATTTTCTAACAGTGAGAGCGGTTCCTCAGTGGAACAGGCTTCTTCGGGAGGTGGTAAGCGCTCCTTCCCTGGAGGTTTTTAAGAAGAGGTTAGATGGCCATCTGTCAGCTGATTCTATAGCCTTAAGCAGATGATGAGAGGGAGGGCATCTTGGCCATCTTCTGGGCATGGAGTAGGGGTCACTGGGGGTGTGGGGGGGAGGTAGTTGTCAATTTCCTGCATTGTGCAGGGGATTGGACTAGATGACCCTGGTGGTCCCTTCCAACTCTATGATTCTTCTGGTATAATGGTTTAGGTTCTGGGAGACTGAGGCTCAAATCCCTGCCCTACCATGGAAGTTCACTGGGTGACTTGGGGGCCAGTCACACACTCTCAACCTAAGTTACCTCACAGGGGTTATTGTTGTGAAGGATAACATGGAGGAGAGAGTGTCAGAACCCACTTGGAGTCCACAATGGGGGGGGGGAAGTGAGGTATAAATATCGGAAGAAATATATTGTTATTATCTGCCTTGGGGTCCTGACTGTGTCAGGGGAAGGGTGGGTGTGTATAAACGCTTCAAATAAATAAAATATCTTAAAAATTTTATTTGTAGGAATCCATTTGACTCCAAAGGAGTTTCATATAGAAGTGGAGAAATATCTTTCTCAGGGTAATAAAGCACAGAAGGACACCATTTTGCTGGACTGCAGGAACTTCTACGAAAGTAAAATAGTAGGTGATCCCCCCTTTTTTTTCGCATTTTTTTCAGGTACAGCTAGTCAAACAGATCTTCTCACCCGGACATATGTGCAGCCAGTTCACATAAGATGTCATCTCCTTAGGAGCGCATGGGGTTGCCACAAGACTGAGGGCTGAACTGGTTGCACACTGTGACGTCTGGGACTCTGGACACCTTAGAATTAAGTTTTTTTTAATTGTTGGGAGCTCCAGACATGGAATTCCCAGTGTGTGTCTGCTTCGGCCCTCAGGGTTGCACACAAGGGGTTAAGTTTGTGAACTGGCTCTTCAGAGGTGTCTGCAAGGCCTCTTTGGTCTTTTATGCATGGCTGTTTCACTCGCGGTCACCCCTCCGACGACTTTGGGTCTTTGTGTTGATCATGCATGTAGTTTCTGACCGTCAGAGGTTGCCTCGCTCTCCCCCTGCGTTTCCCCGTGCTTTAACATAACATAAGAAAGGCCATGCTGGATCAGACCAAGGTAGGGTTTCCAACCTCCAGGTACTAGCTGGAGATCTCCCGTTATTACAACTGATCTCCAGCCGACAGAGATCAGTTCACCTGGAGAAAATGGCCGCTTTGGCCATTGGACTCTATGGTATTGAAGTCCTTCCCCTCCCCAAACCCCGCCCTCCTGAGGCTCCTCCCCAAAAACCTCCTGCCAGTGGTGAAGAGGGACCTGGCAACCCTAGACCAAGGTCTTCCAATGCTCCAAAATACTTCCCCCCCACACACACACACATTGGAAAACTTTGGAGATAAAGGTATGTTTTTCCCCCTCTTGGGCTCTAGGGGCATTTCCAAGGCTGTTTGGCTCCAGACATCCGGAAATTCAGCTACTTCCCCAGCTACGTCGACGAGAACTTGGAAATTTTCAGAGGGAAACGTGTCCTGATGTACTGCACGGGGGGGATCCGTTGCGAGCGCGGCTCGGCCTACCTCAGAGCCAAGGTGATTAGTCTTAGAGAAACAGGGTGCGCTTGAAAGAATCGGCAGGCTGGGGGATGTGACTGGAGCAGTCAAGCTTTTTGTAACGCCAAATACGTGACTCTGCAAATCAAAAGTTATGAAAAACCACTTGAAGAAGAAGATGAGTTGGTTTTTATATACTGAATATTGTCGAAGGCAATATTATATGCTAACTTTCTCTACCACTTAAGGGAGACTCAAACCGGCTTACAATCACCTTCCCTTCCCCTCCCCACAGCAGACACCCTGTGAGGTAGGTGAGGCTGAGAGAACTCTAAGAGAACTGTGACTGGCCCACGGTCATCCAGCTGGCTTCGTGTGGAGGAGTGGGGAAACAAATCCAGTTCACCAGATTAGCCTCTGCCACTCATGTGGAGGAGTGGGGAATCAAACGCGGTTCTCCAGTTCAGACTCCACTGCTCCAAACCATCGTTCTTAACTGCTACACCACACTTGATCCATTGAGAAATGCCAAGTCATGGCTACCAATCGAGGCTTCCCAAATGTAGTTATGGAAAGCTTTTTAGTTTAGAGTTCTGGATTCTTTTTAATGTTCTGCTTTTTTCACTGGCTAATTTTTTACTCTTTCTCTTTCTTTGTGAAAATATTTTTACCCCGCCTTTCCCTCGTGTTTTAAGAAGGTTACAATTCCTTTTAGCGACTGCCTGTGTGACTGTGGAGACAGGGTAGTTGAAACTAGAGCCCCTGATCCTCTTTTGTAAGAAATGGGAAGCAGAGAGAACCCGATGGATTTCGCCTGTTTTAGTAAAGCACGGCCTCCCATTAAAACTTTAGATGATATCGTTTCTTTATCAGATCTAGGCTCAGATACTGAGAAAGTACATCAGATAGCGAGAGACCTAGCACATGTAATGGCCCTAAAGCTATTACATTGCTCTGATAACGTAGGTTTACCCTGCACCACAGATGGATAAAATCTTTTATTAATTGTGTTTATTCTAAAATTGTAAAACTGTTAATTTCTTTGTTTCTTTGATTCTCTATATTATGAATGTTTAAGACTTTGTCAATGAGCAATAAAGATTTATATATTTGTGTGTGTGTATACGTGTGTATATATGTGTGTGTGTGTATATATATATATACACACACACACACACATATACACACACATATATATACATATATATATATGTATACACACACATATGTGTGTGTGTCTATATATATATATATAATTATAATTATAAAGTGCAAATGCTAAACTAAAAACATCCATAATACAATAAAACCCCATTATCTCCCCCCCTCTTCCAAGAAAATGCCTGCAGCTCAATCCCTATTAAAAGCTTTAGTAAATAAGGCAGCCCTACAAGCCCCTCCTAGAGCCCCGTGGTGCAGAATGGTAAGCTGCAGTACTGCAGTCCAAGCTCTGCTCACGACCTGAGTTCGATCCCGACGGAAGTTGGTTTCAGGTAGCCGGCTCAAGGTCAACTCAGCCTTCCATCCTTCTGAGGTCGGTGAAATGAGTACCCAGCTTGCTGGGGGTAAAGGGAAGATGACTGGGGAAGGCACTGGCAAACCACCCCATAAAACAAAGTCTGCCTAGTAAACGTCGGGATGTGACGTCACCCCATGGGTCAGGAATGACCCGGTGCTTGCACAGGGGCCCTTTACCTTTTTACAAGCCCCTACTAAGAACCTCTAAGGACAGTGCCTTCTTCACCTCCTCAGGGAGGCCTTTCTACAAAGTGGGAACTATTATTGAAAAAGAGCAGGTTTTGATAGATACCGCCTTAAGTGGGTGGGTGGGTGGGGAATGACAGCCAGACCTTGGCAGCTAGAGGACTGTAATTGACCCAACTGAGGCAAATGAATGTAATTGACACACATGGGATCTCCTCTGTAGTCTGTATTCTTGAGGGATCAACAGCAGCTCCTTCCAAGTGGAGGCGAAATCCAAATTCTTGATCTTATAAGGGCATGTTCTCGGTAACGTCCCAGACAAGGAACTGATTTGTATAACCCATTTTTCGAGATTATTAATTCCTAGATGGAGCACACCCAGTGTGTCAGGCTTTCCTAAACCTAAAGGTTGATTGGTGCTGTTTTGACACAGGGCATATGCAGAGGAGTGTACCACCTCAAGGGCGGCATCCACAGGTACTTGGAAGAATTTCCGGACGGGTTCTATCGAGGGAAGCTTTTTGTCTTTGACGAACGGTACACCATCTCCTCCAATGGTGATGTGATTTCAGGTGGGTGATTCTCCCCTTCCAATGTGGTACTTCATAGAATCATAGAGTTGGAAGGGACCACCAGGGTCATCTAGTCCAACCCCCTGCACAATGCAGGAAATTCACAACTACCTCCACCCCCAGTGACCCCCACTACATGCCCAGAAGATGGCCAAGATTCGTTCCCTCTCATCATCTGCTTAAGGTTATAGAATCAGCATTGCTGACAGATGGCCATCTAACCTCTTCTTAAAAACCTCCAGGGAAGGAGAGCCTACCACCTCCTGAGGAAGCCTGTTCCACTGAGGAACCGCTTGAACTGTTAGAAAATTCTTCCTAATGTCTAGATGGAAACTCTTTTGATTTAATTTCAACCTGTTGTTTCTGGTCCCACCTTCTGGGGCAACAGAAAACAACTCGGCACCCTCCTCTATGTGACAGCCCTTCATGTACTTGAAGATGGTTATCATATCCCCTCTCAGTCTTCTCCTCTTCAGGCTAAACATGCCCAGCTCCTTCAACCTTTCCTCATATGATTTGGTCTCCAGACCCCTCACCATCTTCGTTGCCCTCCTCTGGACACGTTCCAGCTTTTCTACATCTTTCTGAAATTGCCCAAAACTGAACACAGTACTCTAGGTGAGGTCTAACCAGAGCAGAGTAAAGTGATACCAGCACTTTGTGTGATCTGGACACTATACTTCTGTTGATACAGCCCAAGATCGCATTTGCCTTTTGGAACATTATCTGCTTCCTCTAAGCTCATGTTCTTAAAACTGTGGTCTGCAGCGAGGCATTACTTCCTGATGTACTTTGAGATGGTCCCAGCGGTGGAAGCTTGCTGCCGCTTGCCCACAAAACTGGATCAGGGCCGTTAGGATTTTCAGGTGTACATGTTCAGTGTTGCATGGATACACCTGAGAAGTATTGTGTGTGAAGCCTTCCGAAGTGTTTTTAGCAAGATGTGAGGGATGCCTCGGTTTGCCTCTAGGCCAGCTACAAATCCTCATGTATCCTCACAACATCCCCCAAAGGAGGACATAAAATCCCATTTTGGTGGCAAAAAATTGGGCTCGAGAGACAATGATTTGTAAGAGACTCCACCAGTGATTCCACAGCTGCAAATATATGCTTGAAAGGCCTGTGGATAATGCCTGGTGAAGACTCAGAAACCAAATTTAAACGGTGGAACTCCCTGCCCCAGGATGTGTTGATGGGTGCCAACTTGGAAGGCTTTGAGTGGACATGTTCATGGAGGAGAGGGCTATTCATGGCTACTAGTAAAAATGAATGCTAGTCATGATGCATACCTATTCTCTCTAGTATCAGAGGAAAATGCCTATTATTTTAGGTGCGGTGGAACACAGGCAGGTTGGTGCTGCTGCAGTCGTCTTGTTTGTGGCCTTCCTAGAGGCACCTGGTTGGCCACTGTGTGAACAGACTGCTTGACTTGATGGACCTTGGTCTGATCCAGCAGGGCCTTTCTTATGTTTTTATGTTATGTTATGTTCAAATGATGCAGCAGGATAAGCAACATTGTACGCAGGTTGCAGAATCCAGCTTTGTGTGTGCAGAATTTAATTAAGCAGGTACAGAATTCCAGTTATTCCTAAAGCAAAGAATGCCCAGTGCTGATTTTAGCTCAAGGGGGAAAAGTGATTCTATAGATATGGGGTGGGGGTGGGGGTCTACAACTGTGTTGGCTGTGAGGCCAGCAGAGATCACAAATCAGACTCTTCCCTGCCCTCTTTTCCTCAGGCCACAGTTCCTGGCTCCTCTGCCCATTGGAGAGAACTCAGTGATGGGATAAGAGAGCCAGCATGGTGTAGTGGTTAAGAGCGGTGGTTTGGCATTGTGGACTCTGATCTGGAGAGCCGGGTTTGGTTCCCCACTCCTCCGCATGAGCGGCAGAGGCTAATCTGGTGAACTGGATTTGTTTCCTCACTCCTCCACACGAAGCCAGCTGGGTGACCTTGGGCGAGTCACACTCTCCACCTACCTCACAGGGTGTCTGTTGTGGGGAGGGGAAGGGAAAGAGATTGTAAACCGGTTTGATTCTTCCTTAAATGGTAGAGAAAGTCGGCATATAAATCCACCTCTTTTTTTCCCCCTCCTCCTCCTCTTTGTCCTGAATAGGAGAGACAGATGATGCTTCCCTCACAAGTTCTTGGGTGCATGTAGGGAACTTGTGGGTTGGGGGGGATCCTGTCACTACATGCCGGATTTCAGAAATTTTCATGCCAGGCTTTGGGGATACTCAGAAGCAGCATGACTCTTGCCGCTTCTGAGTCTCCCCAAAGGCTGTAGCGGGTCATCGGCAACCCCAAATAATGGCTGACCACCTAGACAGATCGAAACTTATTAACCCCTCGCCCACCTAGGATCTTACCCTTTCTTCCTCTAGCCTGCCGCTACTGTGGGAGTCTCTGGGACCAGTACCAACTTTGCTCCACCCGGCCCTGCCGCCAGCTCGTCCTGACATGCCCACAGTGCCAGCGGAAAGGGCTGACTGCCTGCTGCCCTGTCTGCCAGAAGAAGGCCCCCCTCCTGGCCCCAAACCTTTCCGGAGAAGCCTTCAAAGAGCAATGCGAGTGTACGGAGATGCGGCAGCAGGTGCCTGTAGAACGCGTTTAACACAGAGCTCTGGAGCCAACCGTGGCAACAACAGAAATCTCTCTGTACGGATGTCAGCTTCGGAACCCGATCCCTAGATATACATTAATGGGATTTGGGGGGCAGCTGGCTCCTTTAGGCAGCTTTGCAGACCTCTGATCTAGATAGTAGTCAGGGCTTCAGTGCAACACTAGCTTACTCCTAGGAGTAAATTAATGGTGCGCACAAAACAAAAACACACCCATCCACACACGGTGCTATGCAACTGTTTCCTCATGCGAGGTGACCATCCTGGCTTGCCGTCTGATACAGAGCGCTGCCCACGCTTTCTGCAGCTCTGCTTAGTAAAGCATGAGTAGGAGCACTGGGTAACAAGCCAATTTCATTGGGACTTAAAGAACATCCAGGAAGCAAGATGCACAAGCCTTGCGGGTGGGCTGATGCATATTTGCACGGTCGGGAAGCCACGATGGGCCTTGGCTTCCTGGTGAACGCACATCATGCCTTCTACGGCCAAGTACATGCTGGCGTACTTGCTGCTATCTACCTGTGGATTTCACACTCTTCCCCAGGTACATTCTGTACAGGCAGGAGATCTGCATGGCCCTCTTATCATTGTAGAAAAGAGCCCTGCAAGAGTGTACCACTTACACAATCCTCAGGCTGCCTCTGCCCCACCCACCCGTTTCCTAAATGCTGGAAAAGAATACTGGGTCAGTAGGCCCTCCAGAGCTAGAGAATGGTATGGTCTTTTGTGTCAGCTTGTGAGGGCCAGCTGCATGGAATAAGTGCACCCAGCACAAACAAACTCCCCACCCGAACGTGGTGTCAAATGTTCTTAGGTTTGTAAAGTGCCACTCTGGTGGTTGCCTAGGGCGAGTAAGATTCTTGTCCAGGTGACCAGGGAGGAATTTTGACGAGGCGTTCTGTTGTTGTGCTTCCTTTTGGGCTATAAATAGATAGGTAGGTGGTCTTTTTGCATCTGGATTTGCAAGAATGGGTGAGGTGGAAGAGCATTAGCATCATGGGGCTCATCCATCCACTGCGGGGAATGGCCTTTGATGTCAATGTGTTGTTTTCAAAAGTAAGCCTTCAGTAAGATTCGTTTTAGCAAAAAGGGAGGTTTTGATAATCGGAGAAACCAAATTGCCATTCAGAATCCACTAGCAAACAAAACAAAAAAATAGTGTAAAATATAACTAAACCAAAACAACACCAGGCTAAAGAATCAAGAGATCTGTCTGTCTGTCTGTCTGTCCGTCTGTCCGTCCGTCCGACCGACCAACCAACCAACCAACCAACCAACCGGCATTGATAACCTGTAACTTACTATGAAATATAAATCACCTAGATATACAAAGAAACAAATCCTATGCATTTCCTTATCTCCTTTGGACTTTACCCAATTGTTTGTGTTGGTGATCTCCGGTTGCTGATATCCTCCCACAGAATTTGATACATCCTACTGGACTTTTCATTTATTTCTATACTTCCTGGTGGGGTTGGGGTTGTTGTTTCTTTGTATAGGTGATTTATGTTTCATAGTAAGTTACAGGTTTCTATGCCTGTTGTTTGATTGACTGATAGATTCTTTAGCCTAGTTTTGTTTTGGTTTATTCAGAATCCACTGGCTAAAGGGAAGCGGCTAGAGTAGTGGATTTGGTGATGGGGCATTCCTTCTCCCCTGGACCCGAAACCACGGCACAAGTCTTCTATTTTCAACCTGTTCTCTCAACTGTGAAACAGAAGCAATAAGTAACGACGACTTAGCCTTGCAAGACTTTGTACAGTATATTGGAAGAACGGGCACAGCAATATTTTAAATCTCCAACACATGGCTTGAAACATTATTTCGGAAAGCTTTGAGAGGGGGCATTTTAGGAATGATCCGAGGCGGAGGGCCAAGGCTGCCCTTTCTCTTGTGACGTCACAGCTCGGATTCCCCCACTACACCTAGTTCTGTCTTCTCCAACAGGCAGAGGTCTCTTAAGGTCTCAGGCAGAATCTGCTCTTTCTTATAAGACTCCTCCTGGAGACTTGGGAGGGAGGTCCCAGCAGGTTATGCATGCAAACATGCACCTAGCCTCTCCCCATGTATATATTTTTAAAATATGGCAGGACTGGGAAATGAAACCTTACTGGGAAGCGGGTAATTTGGGAAGCGAAATCTTGCAGACTGAGATGGAGATGCCCACAGGCAGCAACAGATTCACATTCCCCACGTCTGGGATTTAATACAGATCACTATCAAGGGCCAACAGAAATCACTTGTAGTTCAGAGACTTGAAGGAGGAATTGCGCCAGGGCTATGGGTATGTACAGGAAGGACACCCCCCCACACACACCGTTCAGAATATGATGTCCAGTTCAGTTTCCTGTGAAGTTTTCATTTTCAAAAGGCCATTTTTAAACCATTGGCCCCGATCTGGCTAAAGCTGTGACACAAAAGAAGCTACAGTCCAAAATGCCGGGGAGTAAGCCACATGGGATGCATTCTTACTTCTGAGTAAACATGCATAGGATTGTGCTGGGGGCGGGCGGACTCCTGTGCTCACCATAACCATGTGCATGCTGCTGCTTATGGCTAACAGGAGAATTGATTTTGCACATTCACCAATGACATAATCAGTTGTGCAAGGCAAGAGAAATTCTGCAAATCTGCTTATTTTAGGAGAAATTCATCTACACTGTGGAATTCAGCTTGTCCTTAGCACATGGGGTAGTTTGCCCAGGAGGGCAGTTCTGAAATGCATCAGAACTGCACTTTGTTTCTTCGCTGGCCAGTGGCTTAAACCAAGGTGAGGAACAGTCGGGATGTAGTTCAGAGAACTGCCCACAAAAACCTCACTTGAGCCCCAGGCCTCTCTATATAGTGGCAATTTGCATGTCCTCGCAACTGCAGGCGAACCTCTAGATCAGTGGTTCCCAAAGTGGGCAGTATCATTCCCTGGGGGGCAGTGGGATTACCTAGGGGGGCACTAAGAGGCAAGGGGGCAGCAGGGGGGCACTAGAGGTGGGCCCCTTCAACTGTGTTGTTCGGTAAAGTAGGGGGCGCTGGGGGTGAGTTTGTGGAACCAAGGGGGCGGTGGCCCGAAAAGTTTGGGAACTACTGCTCTAAATCTCTGGCCTAGTTAGGGAGCTTCAGAGGACACTGACGGATGTTCCAATTGGCAAGCCAGATTAGGCAAGCCAGGGGGGGTTGTTGTTAAGGGACAGAACATTGATTTCGTACCGCCTAACAAGGGGCTAAGTGTACTTCCAGCAAGAAATCCCAGTCCACACTCTCGGCCAACGTACTTACAAGCAACGCTTTATTAAGGCATCATTTACAAGCAACACTGCATTCTGGTGCAAGCCAGCGGGCGCGTCCCCATTAGTTTGAGCACGGCGCATGGGGGGGCGCCAGGGATCCAGCCCAGTGGGTAGCCTGTTCCCGTAGGCTACGGACCCGGGTCTGGCAGCATTAGAGTGGGAACGCCAAAACCCTGCCCCATCGATCCCCCTCGCTGCTTTCTTGGCACTCCACCACCCTCCACTTGAGATGAGGGGCAGGCAGATCATCATCTTCTTTGCTGAGGGAAGAGCCATCTGTCTGCAGTAAGCGTTGCTTCCGGGCAGATGCCGCCATTACCGGGCGAGATCCTCAGGGTGGCGCAATCTTTTGATCCACCCCGGCAGCCAGGAAGGCCAGAGGCAGCACGAATCTACCCCCACTCCCACCCCTCAATTTTTCCGCAGCAATTTGCACAAACGAAAGATCCCGATGCAATGTGCAGAAGAGTCCAGGAGGGGGAGCTCTTTCCTGGGCCCCTTGCCGCAGTCCTGCGCCTTGTTGTAGCTGCGACGCTGTGTGAATTCCCAAACGCTGGCGCCCCCCCGTGGAGTTCCCAGGCATCGCACCCTGCGTAACTTTTCACTAAAGAGCTATTTCGACCGAAGGGTCTGCGGTCAGCGGATGGCCCCTTTCAGGAATCTGAAAACAGCAAGGGCTGTTCTCTGAAGCAGAAGTCAGTGGAACAAATAAATCATGAGGTCATCCTCTGGATTCAAAGGGGCCCCAAACCGTCTTGTGCGTATTGTCAGGAGGTGTCAAAGAACGCTGTGTCTAAACGGACTATTTTAAGCTCTTGAATTCTTCAGCAAAAAAAAGTCACAGCCAATGGCCCAGACGGCACCTGGCTTTCTGTTGTGCTTCAGAAAAAGAGTGGCCTTTTATTATCTCTACAGGGTGGGTGTGTGGATAAACTCTTAAAACAAAAGAAGATGCTTTTACGATTGAGTTGAAACTTGGGGCCCGGGGATGCTGCTAACTGAGCATAGTTCACCCATGCGTCCATTGAAGATGTGCTTCGGGAAGACGGAAATACTGTCAGTGGTAACTTCTTTCTAATTCTTGAGAGCGAGTAAAAAAAAAAGTATTTTTTTAAAACTGTTTTGCCACCTTTGCGGAGTAGCATCTTTTTTGTTTTGTTTCGTGGTTAATTTCCTGTGCGCATCACACCACACCAGAAATCTGTCTCCAAAGGAGGCTGCCGTCAGTACTGCTGAATTCCATCTTTGTGCTATGATGCACTCCCGTCAGATCATCCCAAATTAACGGCCTGAATGTTGGAATTATATTTCTCCTCCCCGGTCCCCAAAAGAAGGCATTTCCCATGCATCGATAATAAAGATTTTCACCTACGATCGCTAATTCGTCGAAACCTTTTAGTGCACAAGGAGGGAATACATAGCAAACAAACAAAACCCAGGCACTACAAATTCACTGCACAGTTGCTCTGCCACGGTTCTTCTCGGTCCCGCGTGAGCTCGCCCTGACTGCACCTCTAGCCAAGGGCTACACGCTGGTCCGGCATTTGGGAAGGATGGGCCCGTTCAGATCGGCCAGCCTCCTCTTCCTCACTGTAAAAAAAAAGAGAAAAAAGGTTGAGGCAAAGCAGCTCCTGGATATAACCTATTCAGTGGGATTTTGCTTAGTAATATTCTCAGAGTCTAAACCTCACCACGCAGAGGAAAGGGTAATTTTTTTACACGCAAGATCTGGGATAAATCCACTCGTCTCCTCTGATCTAAATAGGGGTGCCGTTTTAAATAGGGGAAAGGCCCCATCTACCCTACCCGTTTAGATCGATTTCATCCCTCCTTGACTATCAATCTCTCCCCAAATTGTGGGAATTGTAGTTTGATGACACGCTTATAGCATAGGGTTGCCAGGTCCCTCTTTGCCATCAGTGGAAGTTTTTGGGGGGCGGAGCCTGAGGAGAGCGGGATTTGGAGAGGGACTTCAGTGCCATAGAGTCCAATTGTCAAAGCACTCCATTTTCTCCAGGTGAACTGATCTCTATTGGCTGGAGATCAGTTGTAATAGCAGGAGATCTCCAGCTAATACCTGGAGGTTGGCAACCCTATTATAGCAGGGTTGCCTGCCTAGTGTTTTTAGACGGTGGGTGGGGATGGGGGATCTCCTGCCCCAGGTCTTGTAGTGGTGGGAGAAAAATTAAACAGGAAAAAAAGGCCTCATCTATTTATAGGAAGTTATTCCTATAGAGTTCCCGGCATTCTTAGAGCTACCCAAAAGTGACAAAGGGCAGCTCTAGGACTTGCCACAAACTATGATAAGAACTTCTTGTTCTAGTGATTCCTAGAGATACCCTTTGTCACTTCTGGATAGCTCTAGAAATTGCCAGGAACTCTATGGTAAGAACTTCCTGTAAGTAGCCAAGGCCTTATTTAAAAAAATAATAATAATTCTCCCAGGATGCTGCTCCCACCACAACCCTCCCACCGGCTGCCAGGCATTGCCTAGCAATCCTAGCATCTAGGGTTGCCAGGTCCCTCTTGGCCATCAGTGGGAGGTTTTTTGGGTGGAGCGTGAGGAGGGCGGGGTTTGGGGAGGGACGTCAATGCCGTAGAGTCCAATTGCCAAAGCAGCCAATTTCTCCAAGTGAACTGATCTCTATCGGCTGGACATCAGTTGTAATAGCAGATCTCCAGCTAGTACCTGGAGGTTGGCAACCCTACTAGGATCTGATCAAAAAAGGCTTTAGAATTTTTAGTGCTTATTAAAAACCCTCCAAAACGTCTTCAATTGTTGCAGGACAAAAATACTTCTGTTGCAGACAGTGATGGCTCTACTACCACAGTCAAGGCATTTGGAGGGAGGAAACAACCTGTACACAGACAGGCACTCACCAGCAACTGCTGATCTGTCTCATCTGTCTCTCGAACTGGAGCTCAGACACCTTGATGCAACTTTTCCTTGGGGGGGGGGATAAAATGTGTTGCTCCTTCAAGAGCACACACTGTTGGGGGGATTTTGGAGAAAAGGGACATTTGTCCTTTTTTATAACAAATTGTTTCCACTCTCCTGACCACATGCTGAATTTACTCCTGGAAACAACTTATGTTTTATTTTATTTATTATTAATTAATTCATTGATATCCCACCGTTTTTCCCAGTGGGGATCCCGAGTGGCTTACAGCATTCTCCCACTCTATTCTCACGACAGCCCTACGAAGTTGCAACAGTGCAACTGACTCAGCAAGCTTCCATGGCAGAGCGGGGTTTTGAACTTGGGTCTTCTGGATCCTAGTCTTAATAATTATACTACACTGACTTTTAGGGTTCCCAACTGCCTGGCAGTGGCGGACAATTGCCTGCCAACTCACTGGGCTGCCCGCCGCCCCTCAACTGACTGGTGGGCGGAGGTAGGCCAGCTAAGGGGGGGGGCGCTGATCTGTGCGCATAGTGTGCGCACAGTGCAATGCCGTCACTTCCAGGTGGGGGGGTGAGATCCGCAATCAGCATGAGGATGTCGCTTCCAGGTTTACCCCGGAAGTGCCGGTGATGCTCTAGCACCCCCCCAAAAAAACCATAGAGAGTCCCATGCAATGCCGGCACTTCTGGGGCAAACCCAGAAGTGACATCATGCACCATGCATGGATTTTCACCGCTTCCCAGCCCCGACTTGACGAAGCTCCCGTTGGTGGTGCCTCCGGACCTGGCAGCCTACTGTCTTTACTTCTAGGCGTGCCCTTATTTAATTCCAGCCATTACTTATTTCTTTAAAACACACACATGGGCCTCTCTAATTTCATGAATGAATCCTTCTTAAATTGCAACATCTTTACTGTCTGAAATAATGTGCTATGTTTTCTGGATATTCTATACAGTTAATCTCCCTCCCTCCATGATTTCTGTGTTCAGTCATTCAAATACAGCAGACCGGGAGGGGGGAAAAGGAGGAAGAAAAAGATAAGTTAATGGTCATGATGATAAAGATAATAAAAGGGTTTTTTCCCAGCATGGGAGCTGAAGCTGTTTTTTTAAAAAAAGAAGAAGAAGAAAGACATCTGCGGTGAAGCCAAGAACAGAAGCTGGAAGAGAGTAATAAACTAAGCAGGAAAAGTAGGAAGGCACTGCTAGTTCAGGCCGAGAAAAGACAAGCGATTGCCAAGAAGAGGGGGGAAATCTATACTTAGACATCTTCCAGTTCCAGGGCCGACGTGTTATGCCAATGGCCGCCACATCGCTGGATACGAGCTGCAAATGAGAACCAGGTCAGATACCTTCTGCACAGCACTTCCAAACAGGAAGGCAAAGGCGCTAACAGGTGATACGTTAGGGTGGCCCCAGATATTTGGGTCCCTAAGGCATAATATCTGACGACCCCAGGAATTTCTCTGGAACAAGCCCCACTGAAATGAATTCAGTGGCTTTAGAAGGTTGGATATGACTAATCTAATCTTATTCTCGCTGGGCTGAAAGCTGCACTACCCCCTCTTGCCATCTGCTATGGTGGCGCTGCTGTGCAGCTAAGATCAGCCCAGCATGCTTGTAAGCGGCCTCAATGGTTGAGACAGTAAAATGCCTGGCCTCTACTACAGGGGTGTCAGGTCTCCCAGTACAGCAGGAGATGTCCCCACCCTTGGGCTCTGGGTTTCTGCTCAGTGGAGCAAGGGGACCAAATAGGAGGAAAGTGGTGGTTACATACCTGAATGTGACATCATGGCAGCGCTCTAGGAATTTTTAAAATCTCTATGGTTTTTACCAAAGAGATTTGGAAAATTCCTAGAGTACCACTATGACACCACTTATGGTTAGGTAGCCAGAAGTGCCAGCAACGAAAAGGGGAAAAAACCCTTAACACTAAACAATCTAGAATAAGGTACCCTAAGGTCAAGAATCAACATGCACCATGGGGCTAATACTGATACAAGTGATCTTATGGATGATATATAATAAATTTAATACATACACAAATAAACAGATGAGCATACCAACATCTAGTACAATCCCCAAATTCCCGAGAAAACGAAAATATTTTAATTAATTTCTTAAGAAGAAGAGTTGGTTTTTATTTGCCAGTTTTCTCTACTACTTAAGGAAGAATCAAACTGGCTTACAATCAGCTTCCCTTCCCCTCCCCTCAACAGACACCCTGTGAGGTAGGTGGGGCTGAGAGAGTATGACTAGCCCAAGGTCACCCAGCTGGCTTCATGTGTAGGAGTGGGGAAACCAACCCGGTTCACCAGATTAGCATCCGCTGCGCATGTGGAGGAGAGGGGAATCAAACCCGGTTCTGCAGATCAGAGTCCACCGCTCTTAACCACTACACCACGCTGGCTCTTAAGACTTAAGGGAACAACCCTGACGCACTTGCAGAGGTTCCGCAGAGCTGGAGCTGCCACAAATAATCCGTGCCTGAGATGCTCTCACTTTCCTTGCTTTTTGCACCCGGGAAGACTGTAACATTTAGTTAGGCCTTCCCTGCTTCCTGTGGACTCCTCCCTGCCTACTTTCCACCAGTCTAAGTTTACATGGCATTTTAGCCCCAGCCAAACTGACAACTGTCCCTTCTTATCGACAGGAGACTGTGAACCATTTGCGGCTGATAGCTTTGCTCCCTGTGTCCCTGGAATGTTCTGCGCCATCACACCGGCTCACTTAATCGGTCAGAGGCTTTACTCTGTAACACCAGTAGCATAGATATTGTAAAAGATATGCTGCCATTTGGCTTTGCAGATCTCCTAGGATGGCTCATCTGTAATTGCTGCTAAAGTTCTTTACCAGACATTCCAGCATTCATGGGACAGAGCTAGAATAGAACAAGACCCAAAATACTCACTGCTTTTCCTGAATATTTTTGCCAGTATCAAAACGCACCTTCTAGCCTCACAATTTTGATAAACCCACCCCCCACAATAGCTTCAAACCTGCTTGTCCTCCAACCATTTGAATTTATTTGCTCTCAACGACCACTATAAAAGCAGAAAGCCCCATAAATATAATCAAAGAAACTGCCGTCAGGGTGTAGCCAATTGGCTACTTAATGCTGTGACGTCACATTCACGATGTGATCCCCAATTGGCTGGGATATCCCCTGTAAGTAATGCAGGAAGAAGAAAAAAGTCCAAACCGGGATAGGAGGAACACTGGAATAGATGCAGCAGTTATAGGACACGATGTCGCCAAACAGATATTGAAAAAATAGAAAATTCTCAAAACCTTTGGGGGAGCAATTTGTACCCACCCCAATAACTAGTCAGAACAGCTGTGTCCTCTATAGTTATCTCTCGTTCTCTCAAATTCCCCTCTGCATCTTACTTATTCACATCTCTCCTTCTGATGTGCCAATTCTTGCTAATTTTTTTTTAACTCAGAATCTCCCAAACTCTCTCAATTTTTGTCCCTCTCCTGCGATATAACACAAGCCACAAACAATACAGGAAAAATAAAAACCTCTTCCACCTGTTTGATAGCCGATAAGTGACCCCAGCATTTGGTTGGGTGGAGGAATTGAACACATGAAGCTGCCTTATACTGAATCAGACCCTTGTTCCATCCAAGTCAGTATTGTCTACTCAAACCAGAAGCGGCTCTCCGGGGTCTCAGGCAGAGGTCTTTCACATCATCTACTCGCATAGTCCCTTTAACTGGAGATGCCGGGGACTGAACCTGGGACCTTCTGCATGCCAAGCAGATGCTCTACCACTGAGCCACGGCCCCTCCCATTCACCCAATGCTTCTGGGAAGGAATGTCTACTTCCAAACATCCCACAAACAATCCGTTAACTCACCAAGGTCGTTGTTGTTCATCATGGCATTGGAGGCCCGAAGCCGGGGGCCTTGCTGAGTGAAGTGATACCCAAACTTCAAAAGATATGTGTTTTTTTCTAGCATACTTGCGATCTCCATTTCCACCTTATTCCCCAACAGCTGGCTCTTTTAAAAGAAAATGGAAGCAAAGAGTCTTTATCAGTTAACTTTAGTTTTGACTTTTCTCTCCCCTTGGCCTAGAATTTACAGTACTGTTTCACACAGCGGCAAACCTGGATTTGCTGCCGAAGGTATATGTTCCAAAGAGAGTCACAGATGAGCATACCTGTGTGACACCATGTTCTCAAACAGCTGTTGTTCAATCATATTACCACATTAGGTGTATATCTAAACATCTTAGGTATATGTTTTTTAAAAGAGCCAGATTGGAGTCCAGTAGCACCTTAGAGACCAGCAAGATTTTGGGGGTATAAGCTTCTGAGATTCAAAGCTTCCTTTGTCAGATACAAGTTAATGGAACTTTGACTCTCGAAAGCATATACCCCGAAAATCTAGTTGGTCTCTAAGGTGCTACTGGACTCAAATCTAGCTCCAGACCAACACGGCTACCCTCTGAAGCTATTTTTAAAAAGGTGCTTTTGTGAAAAGGCCATTACTTATTGGCTTGCTAGATAGCCAACACGCAACCCTAGCATTTGCTTGGGTGAAGGAATTCACACCATTCTCTTGGAACGGGTCCCGTTTCCTAAGGACTCACCCTATAATGGGTGCACATGTATTTAATGCTCTTTGCCTGCAGTAGCCCAGCTGTTCCACATATGACTCAGGGCCTAACTACATATTACACACTCCTCAAACTGTATCTGGGTCCACAGAGAACATTTTCAATGGTGCTGGGCGTGCTGCAAGTTCCTTGCTGGAAACTCAATTCCTAATTGAGTTACTAATAGTAACATGTAATAACAGTTACTAAGAGATTCTTGGAAAGAAAAGAAGCAGCTTATTATAAGGCGCCAATGAATGTCATTATTACAAGTAACATTTTATTGTTTTTGTCAATTACATGTCTGCCAGTTAATGGATTTGTTATTATTTGCATATGACATTGTAAATAGAAGGTTATAAATATTTTACCACCAGGCTGAAGAAGCATAACTCTAGGAAAAACGTTTGGAAATTCCGGAAGGCGTTTCCCATCATTCCCACCACATCAATTCTTCCAAGAAAACGGGATTTTTCTCCCTTATGTTTGAAAAATATGTACCAGGACATAGTCTAGTCCAAATGGACATTGTTTAAGCTTCATGTATTAACAACGTTCACAAGTCTCCTTTGACTCTACAGAAAGAGTTACCTATGTGTATATAATTAGTGTTTAGTTTTGTATGTATATAATTAGTGTTTAGTTTTGTATGTAAGTTTCCGTTTACACTCCACAATTGTCTTCACTATTTTTGTAATACACTGTTTGATACTTTTGCATATAGAGTTGAGTACTGTTTTTTTCTAACTGGAAACTCAATTCGCAGCGGAGCAGGGGATGTGATTCAGACTAAGACTGCAGCACACAGAGAATGGGTACTGAAGCCTCCCTGCCTGCACCCTTTCCCCCAACATGAAATCACTCCGGAGGCCACTAATTGCCCTGCTGAGAGCGCCACGTGTATTGCATGCAGGTTCCCCCAATGGGACGAGCTGTGCCCTCTGTGGGCCACACACCCCTGGGAAAACAGCGCAACCGAGTAAACTCAAGGATCCTCTCCCAACATGCTTGGGTCCTGACTAGGGTTGCCAACTGCTATGTAGTAGCAGGAGATCTCCTGCTAATTCAACTGATCTCCAGCCGATAGAAATCAGATTACCTGGAGAAAAATGGCCGCTTTGGCAATTGAACTCTATAGCATTGACGTCCCTCCCCTCCCCAAACTCGGCCCTCCTCAGGCTCTGCCCCCAAAATCTCCCGCCGTTGGCGAAGAGGGACCTGGCAACCCTAGTCCTGACCTGAACGGGTCCCTGTGCACCTGGGAACTGAGTTTCCAGCAGCACGTGTCTGACTGGAAGTCCTCACACTGGACAGGGACGGGCTACAACCTGTAATTAGGCCCTTTCAAAGAGTGAGTATGGAAGAGGGAGGGGAAGGCAGCAAACAAACATGCCGGAGGTGACTGGGCGCTGAAGTGATAGAAGGAACTACCGAGGCTACTTGAGCTAAGGATTTGCAAAGGGTGATGCTGTGGTCAAAGGAAGCCAAACTCCAGCACAGTCCCCAGAAGGATCCCGGTTGGAAGACTTCCTGCCGCTGGTTACCCGGACAAACCAAGGGATTTATGGCTCTGCACGTATAAGCACGTCTGAATCATGTGTTGGGAAACCAGGGGTGAAGTCGCTTTGCTCCTGGTGCGGCACCTTGACCCCGAAAGAACAACTCTGGAGGGGGATGAGGCCTTAAGGGGAAGACATGCCCAATGTTCCTGGAGCAGGGCAGTGTATCTGGAAACACCCTGCTGCGTTCTTTCCAAATGGGCCTACCTCTTCCGGGTTGGGCTCTGCAAAACAGATGCTGCTGAGCACAGCATTGATTGAACACACTGAACACATGACGCTGCCTTCTACTGAATCAGACCCTTGGTCCATCAAAGTCAGTATTGTCTACTCAGACCCGCAGTGGCTCTCCAGGGTCTCAGGCAGAGGTCTTTCACATCACCTGCTTGCCTAGTCCCTTTAACTAGAGATGCTGGGGATTGAACCTGGGAACTTCTGCATGCTTGTTTTTTTGTTTTTGTTTTAAGTTTCCTTTGTATTTCTATTGAACAAGATGATGAACAAGATAAAAGACTGAATGTATGTGTAGCATTTGTAAAAATTCTGTAGGTCACACAAAGTAGGGGTGGGAGAAGCAAGACTGACCGATGGGTCACCATTGGCTGGTACGCTCATCTGCCATTTTAGCTATAAAGCCAGCTCAGTAATGGACTCTGACCTTACCTTTTGCATCACACGTATTTTCGCTCAAAGAATTTCCTTCACCCTTTCCCTGAGTAGCAGCATACAGCCAGTTTTGTTTTTCCCTTTTTGCGTGTACAAGAGAGCCGAAACAGATTTTTTAATGTTACCTGGTTGTCAATTTTGAGCTCGATCAGCGTCTTGTTGTTCTGGAGTGCTTCTATGAGGGCCAGGATTCCTGATCCAGAAATAAAATTTGATTCCACGTTCAAGCTCTTCAAGACACTGTTGACTTTTAACATTTCTGCTAGCGCCTTTCATCATAAGGGGGGCATGAAACAAAAAGGAGGGGAGGGGAAGGAAAGGAGATTGTAAGCTGGTTTGATTCTCCTTAAAAGGTAGAGAAAATCGGCATATGAAAACCAACTCTTCTTCTTCTAACCAATTGTGTGTGGGTGTGTGTGTAAAGTGCTGTCAAGTCGCAACTTACTTATGGCAACCCCTTATGGGGTTTTCATGGCAAGAGACTAACAGAGGTGGTTTGCCAGTGCCTTCCTCTGCACAGCAACCCTGGTATTCCTTGGTGGTCTCCCATCCAAATACTAACCAGGGCTGACCCTGCTTAGCTTCTGAGATCTGACTGTACCATGCTGCCTTCCCTCCGTTCTAAACAATTACTTGTGTGTAATTAGAAATTGAGGATAGAAAGCTTTACCAGATGCCAACTGCTACATGGATCCAACTCAATATGACAGTTTGGATTTGCAGACTCTGCACACAACCCATGTTCTCAACATGCTAATTCAGCTGTATAAAAAACTGAGAATCTTTTATCTGAATCAAGTGAATTGTGCCTGCTTGGGCCCCCACTGAATGCTCTACCCACTGTGCTAAATGCATGCTAGGCTTCCTGCATTCCTTTCCCCTCCCTGCTTCTCTGTTCCATCACAACCACGCCAAAGCTTCAGTACAAAGAAATGAACAGTCAAATCCCAAATGTGTTTAGTCAGAGGGAAGTTTCCCCCATAACAGACTTTGCCTCTAGGAGAATGTGTGCAGGAATGCTGCCTAAATATAATTTCCAGTCAGGCAAGAGAAGATGCTTCATGCAAGAATCGCACTTCGACACCCTCCCAACAGGTCATCTTTTATGGAAACAGATCCACTAAAAGCCGCGCTGATAAGATTAGTCTAGGTAATCTATTTTACTTACATAAGCAACGGGGTCATTGCTTCTGGTTCCAACTATGCTGAACTTTTTCACATAGGTGTTACTCTTCAGCGCTTCGGCGTAGGCTTTTAAAGTCGGAATGGGAATGTCCTTCGAAAGAGAAACACACAAATAAGGCTGGTAGGACTGGTGCCTCCAGGTTGAGTGACATAAAGCAAGGAAAATGCAGCATTCCCCACACTGTTTCTTTCCTTTTACTGTGGGAGGTCCTTGCAGACAATCGGCGGGCAAGAGGTTTTCTTCAGCTGCCGCTGCCGCTGCTTCTCCCTAGCAAAACCTGCACCTCAGAGTCATTTTTAAATATTTGTTTCTCCTAACCTGAGTTATTTCTGGTTTCAGAATTCAGGTGAGGGGAAAATGTCCAAAAATGGCTGGGAGGGGCGCTTTGCAGAGGAGAACCAGCGGGGGGGGGGGGGATGAGTACTTGTCTTCCCAACAATTACCCCCTGCAAGTATCTCGCTGACACCACCCTGCGTTCAGGGCTTGAACAGAAAAGATGAAGCCCACACACCTTGGTCTGCTTATACAATGCAAACTGCAGGCTGGTGCAGCCTCAGTTTGCCTTGGGGCCATGTGGGGAAGGAAAAAAAAGACATTTTCCCAATTCAAAACCAGATGTCCTGCTCTGATATTAGCCTTTTAAAGAAAAAGACAGGTTTTTTTAAAGGAGACATATTTTTTCCTTTAAAATGCTGAAATATCTTTAAGATGCTAATAGTGGAATGGAGGGGGGTGGTGTTGGGTTTGATTAGTGAAGATGACGGAATAAACCCACTGTCCATTTCTATCGTGGCCTGGTACAAATAGAAGCTCCACACACCTGCAATTTCTATTTTAAAGACAGACCAAAACAAACAATCTTTGTCTCATCTGTTTGAGCTTCCAGTAGTTTGGGATAACACTGGAGTTCTCTCCTTTTCCCGTTCTTTTCAATAGAGATTTTTAATATCAGTTTACTTAGCATCTGCTAATCACCACAATTAAAATTCTTCCTGCCTTAAACTCCTGGAGATTCTAAGGTGATCCATTCAATCAAGTACTAACTTAACAAGGATTTGGGCATAACGAAGCCCTCATACTCCAACAGACTCAAACCGGCTTACAGTCAACTTCCCTTCCTCACAACAGACACCCTGTGAGGTAGGTGGGGCTGAGAGAGCTCTAAGAGAGCTGTGACTAGCCCAAGGTCACCCAGCAGGCTTCATGTGTAGGAGTGAGGAAACCAACCTGGTTCACCAGATTAGCGTCCGCTGCTCATGTGGAGGAGTGGGGAATCAAACCCGGTTCTCCAGATTAGAGTCTACCACTCCAACTAGAAGTCCTAATACAGGAAGGGGACTATGACCTAATAGGCATTACTGAAACTTGACATGCACAATTGGAATATTAGGATTGAAGGGTAAAACTCGTATAAAAGTGATGGACAAATAAGTAAGGGGGGAGGAGTAACATTATATGTCAAGGACGTGTATACTTGTGAGGAAATACATGCATCTAAATATGGAAGTTCAGTTAAAAGTCTCTGGGTAAAATTAAAAGGAGTAAGAAGTAATAATGATATTATGGTGGGGGTCTGCTATAGACCACCAAGCCAGGCAGAGGACTTTGAGATCCTCCTAAACCAGATGTCAAAGTTCGCAAAGAGACGGGACACCGTGGTCATGGGAGATTTCAAGTACTCGGATATCTGTTAGAAGTCCAACTCGGCTAAAAACGAAAGGTCAAATAAATTCCTGTCTTGTCTTGCTGACAACTTCATTTTCCAGAACGTGGGGTCTGCTATCTTGGACCTGATTCTCACCAAGGAAGGAGTCCATACCTTAATGTTGTTAAGATTGACCTCCTCAAGGTCCGGATCATTGTTTTTCACTCTTTCTAAGGTTTCTTCTACATCAGTTGAATTTGGTTCATCAGGAACCGGTTTATATTGTGTAGGCTTAATTATACCTGCAAGAAAAAAGTAACACAATGGGGTAAGAACCTATGGTCTTCTATGCATGGCTGTTTCACTCGCCGTCGCCCTTCCAACGACTTCAGGTCTTTGTATGGATTATGCATGCCATATCCGACCATCAGAGGTCGCCTTGCTCTCCCCCTGCGTTTCCCCACATTTTGCAGGTCCCTCAAAACATGGACAAAATGTGGGGAAATGCAGGGGGAGAGTGAGGTGACCTCTGATGCTTGGAAACGGCATGCATAATCCAAACAAAGACCCGGAATCGTCGAAGGTGTGACGGCGAGGGAAACAGCCATGCGAGGGAAACAGCCATGCATAAAAGACCTATGCTTCCCCTTCCTCTGACCTCTGATCTTTTTGGTATGGGGTTGGATCTAGACTCAAGTTTCCATTAACAGAAAGACAGGTGTAATTTCTGTCAATGTCTCCCTTCCCGCTGCAGGTTCCTGATTTGCCCCTCAGGTCATTCCTGAGGGTTTTCTGTTCCCTGGAAGCAGCATTTCAAGGTGATCAATGGGGTGCAATGGGAGGGGGGAGGGAGGAAAATTCTCTGCTGCTGACCAGGTGCCTTCCGTAGTGGAAATTTCAGTATATGAGCCCTGACATTCTTGATATCTACCAGTTCTAGCAGCTCCCGTTTTATCAGGGGAATTTGACTGTACTGAATTAAGAATTCAAACAGAACTCATGTGTAATAGTTCAATATATTATAATATATATATAATAGCTAAGTTGCTGCTCAATCCATGAAATAAGAAGAAGATATGCTGACTTTCTCCACCACTTAAGGAAGAATCAAACCGGCTTACAATCACCTTCCTTTCCCCTCCCCACAACAGACACCCTGTGGGGTAGGTGGGGCTGAGAGAGCTCTAAGAGAGCTGTAACTAGCTCAAGGTCACCCAGCTGGCTTCATGTGTAGGAGTGGGAAAACAAATCCAATTTCCCCGCTCTTGCTGAAAATGGGGTATAATGCCAAACCAGTCCACCTTCCAAAGTGGCCATTTTTTCCAGGGGGACTGATCTCTGTCGCCTGGAGATCAGTTGTAATAGCGGGTGATCTCTAGCCACTACCTGGAGGTTGGCAACTCTAGGCTGCATGTTGTTAAAAAAGAAAAACAAAGAGTTTGGGTTCAAATGTAAGCAACTGAGGGTCACTTATCCTTCGGGACAGCTTGCCTCAGTTCTGTCTGTCATGTTTCCCTTTGGACAGGAGCAGATTAGATCCGGTGCTGTTTGAGATGTGATTTTTTTTTTAATTAAAAAATTCAGAAACAAAACTTTAGGAAGCTCGTGTAAAAGTACAACGCTTGAGAAAAATGTAAACCAATGACAGAAAATTAATTAGTGGAAGGGCTGGGATAAAAGCAAGAGACAGCCTCTTTCAGCTCAGTTCTCTGAAATCTGAGGAAGCCGTACTTACTGTCTAGGCCTTCCTTGTTGACGATTGTTGTGGTTCCGAGCGCCTCATAGTACTGCTGGTTACTCATCAGGGTGTGCATGCCAAGAATAGCTACAAGAGAGAGGAGGGGGGAAAAAAAATCTAAGGAGACTTACTGATACTCCCTTGCTTTGGAAAGAGGAGATCGGGCTAAGGCACACAACGACATGGAAAAGGCCTGAAACCAGAAGACTGGACAATCATTTGTTTCATTTTGTTCACATTTCTGAAATGGAGCCGCAAGATGGGAGGGAAGCTTAATGAGTTGGATGGGACTCAGTGCCGGTCACCCAATGACAGTTCGGTCTCCTGTACTCAAGGAATCCACTGAGATGTTGACATGGCCTGTCGTGGTGCAGGCGAGGAGCGAGGGCTGTAAGCTGTAAGCGTAGTCTGGAGAACAGTCCAAGGTCATTCACAGTGAAGGCAGAGTCCGAGATAGCAACACAGGCAAGGGAAGTCCAAGGCGTTAGTCAGAGCCAGTCCGAGAAGTCAGGATACCAGGAATCCAAAGGATAGCAGGGAAACAAGGCCGGTACACAAAGAGGTTGGTGACAAGTTTCTTGCACAACAGCCAAGTCTAACTGATGGCTTAAATCCCTTCCCCTGCTGCTGTAGCAGAGCCAGCTGATGCTGATGAGGCTGAGTTCACAGGTGGTGCTTCAGCCCTGCTCTTCCTCATCACTGCTACTGGGGAGGTTCCTCTGTAAAGCCTTCAGTCTAGCACTCTGCTGTCTCTGCTGCATTGCCAGACGAACCTGTTTTCTTCTCTGCTCCAGTGGCCTTGGCAAGGCCTCTGGAGACACTGCATGTTGCAAGGTGTCAGGTCCAACTGGAGTCGTTGAGCTGGCAGGCTGCAGGCATGGTGAGTCATCTCCTGACTTTGGCTGATCCTCTATTCTGGCAGGCTGTAGGCCCTGTGGTTGTTCCTGTCTCTACTGCATTGCCAGACGGACCTATTTTCTTCTCAGCTCCCGTGGCCTTGGCGAGGCCTCTGGAGACACTACATGTTGCAAGGTGTCAGGTCCAACTGGAGCCGTTGAGCTGGCAGGCTGCAGGCATGGTGAGTCATCTCCTGACTTTGGCTGATCCTCTACTCTGGCAGGCTGTAGGCCCTGTGGTTGTTCCTGTGGGACTTCTGCCTGAGGATGTCTCTCTGTTCTGGCTTCTATTTCCTCTTTGTCAGAGGAGGTCTCTGCAGGCTGACTCATGACATGGCCGTTTACCACACAGTGCATGGGAACCTCTTGGTAGGTTCACTGGCCTGTATCCAACTACGCAATCCCTTCATTTCATGGAATGGCATTTCTGTTTATGGAAGAGGGACCGGCGATTTCCAGTAACTCTTCCCTTCTCTTTAGCATGGACCCCCTCAACAACATTTTGAAGGGAAGCAGAGAAGGTTGTAGTAGGAAAGTCCCACTCTGCAAAGTCCATGGATGGTTGGATAAACACCATTGTCTGTAACATCCTATTGCAACTGATCAGCAAACCCAGGAAACTGAAGAATGGTGGTTCTCACACTTTTAGACAGATCCTACCTTTTAGGACTGCAGCACCTCAGGCCGCTGGTATTACAGGTTGGGTAGGAAATGGGCAGAGGCTATGGGCGCTTTCACACATACTAAAGAATGCACTTTCAATCCACTTTCGATGCACTTTAACAATTGTTTGCAAGTGGATTTTGCCATTTCACACAGTAAAATCCAGCTGCAAAGTGCATTGAAAGGGGATTGAAAGTGCATTACTCGGCATGTATGAAAGCACCCTATGCCTATTGTCTGCCAAACCAGTGGGAGCTGGGAGCAAGCGGAACTACTGGGAATGAGTGGGGGTGCAAAGCAAATGAGGAGAGGGAATGCCTCCCCACCCTCTCTTTGCCTTTTCCTACGGCTAGAAGCATGGGGCCCTGACCTGGCTAGCCTGACCTTGTCTGATCTCGTAAGCTAAGCAGGTCAGCCCTGATCAGTATTCGGATGGGAGACCACCAAGGAAGTCCAGGGATGCCAAATAGAGGCAGGCAATTATATCTTGAATATCTGTTGCTTTGAAAACCCTACCTTATGGGGTCAGCTCCTCCTCCCCAAGGTCAGGAGTCTGAGACTTATGATGTGCCTGCAAGATATTTGTGGCCCAATTTGGGGTCACAAGCCACAGTGTGAGAGACACAGCTATAGGAGTGATGAAATTCCCCTCTCCACTTGGGAGGACGATAGAGATGAGTTACGAAGCGGGCTGCGTGAACACCTTGGCCAGTTCCACTAGGTAAAGGAAGAACGGTAGTTGTCCTCTGATCACAGTGTGTTTGAGATGCAAACCAGGGATTCTTGAAGAACTTGTGCTAGGGGATTTTTTTTTTTTACTATTTTTTAATTTATGGAGACAGGGCATGCTCGTCAGATCCTGCCAAGGAACACCTTCAGTCCGATCACAGCACGTTACAGAACAAGCAGCAAAAAAACGCACAGCCCAGATGCTCAGCCACAGAGGAGCCAACGTTTGCTTCATATTTCGAGCATTCCGCAAGTACAAAAAACTCACCTTGGAAACAACCTCAAGCAAATGATATTGAATCGCCATTGTGACTTTACTTCCTAAGACCTATGGTTTTCAAGCGTACTATCCTTGGGAAGTCTTTCCCACATCAACTAATCCTTCTCTGGTACCTTGGTGCCTTTTGCTGGGCATTACAGAGGATTTTACATAAGGACATTGAAAAGCCATGCTGGATCAGACAAAGGCCCATCAAGTCCAGCAGTCTGTTCACAGAATGGCCAACCAGGTGCCTCTAGGAAGCCCACAAACAAGACATAAGAACATAAGAAAGGCCATGCTGGATCAGACCAAGGCCCATCAAGTCCAGCAGTCTGTTCACACAGTGGCCAACCAGGTGCCTCTAGGAAGCCCACAAACAAGACATAAGAACATAGGAAAGGCCATGCTGGATCAGACCAAGGCCCATCAAGTCCAGCAGTCTGTTCACACAGTGGCCAACCAGGTGCCTCTAGGAAGCCCACAAACAAGACATAAGAACATAAGAAAGGCCATGCTGGATCAGACCAAGGCCCATCAAGTCCAGCAGTCTGTTCACACAGTGGCCAACCAGGTGCCTCTAGGAAGCCCACAAACAAGACATAAGAACATAGGAAAGGCCATGCTGGATCAGACCAAGGCCCATCAAGTCCAGCAGTCCGTTCACACAATGGCCAATCAGGTTCCTCTAGGAAGCCCACAAACAAGACAACTGCAGCAGCATTATACTGCCTGTGTTCCACAGCACCTGATATAATAGACACGCTCCTCTGATACTAGAGATAATAGGTATGCATCATGACTAGTATCCATTTTGACTAGTAGCCATGGATAGCCCTCTCCTCCATGAACATGCCCACCCCCCTCTTAAAGCCTTCCATATTCCAAGACTTTGTAGAATGTTCTGCTCTCAGCCTGTGCTACTCAGGCTGGTCAGAAAATGCGCGCTAGAATGCTTCTCATGCTCTCCTGTGAATATACATCACAAAGGACAATGGTCAGAGGGAAGTTAAGTTGTCTCAAGGGAAAATGAAAGACTGTGGCATGTCTTCTCCACTGTTCTGAACTTCTCAGCAAGAAACTCAAACTGTTCCCAGGCATTTTGAAAACCACATGAAACTTCCTTATACTGAATCACACCATCAGTCCATCAAGGTCAGTATTGTCTAATCAGACTGGCAGCAGCTCTCCAGGGTCTCAGGCAGAGGTCTTTCCCATAGCCTACTAACTGATCCTTTTAACTGGAGATGCCAGGGATTGAACCTGGGACCTTCTGCCTGCCAAGCTGATGCTCTACCACTGAGCCACAGCCCCTCCTGTCCTAGATACATGGAAAGAACTGGATGAAGAGAGCTTAGGAAAATAACGTGATCAGTTTGAGAAAAAAGGGGAACGGGGTTGCTAATTTCAGTGTACCAAACCAGTTCTTCTCTCAGCTAGCTTTTCTCATAACTCCAGGACAACGGTTAGACTATTTCAGAGTAGCCTGTTTACCAGCAAAAAAGGGTTTTTGTAATGGGATAGTGCAGTGTTTCCCAAACTTCCAATTACTAAAACCCATTAGAGCTGGAGGAATATTTCACAGAAAGGTTTACTTTTATAGGGTGTGTTATCATTACCCACCCTCCAAGCATTCCTGCAAAATTACTGTTCTGGGCATACCTCTTAACTAAAAGGAGGCCATCCTGAGCTGTAATTCATGCAGAGACACAAGAAATGTGCTGTGAAGATGGGCAATGCTGTTGCCTATGCACTGGGAATGACTGGATCATTCAACCCTACCTGGTCCAGAGTTGGCAGCAGAACTGTCCACCTCAATCAAAAGAGGCTGACAGGAAAGGACAAAGGCCAGATCAGCAAAACATGCAGGGAAGCGGCAGGCAACCTCCTTCATGGGCAGATATACTCAGCTCCAAGCAGCTTTTATTTATTTCATTTATTTCTCATGGCGCGCTGCCCTGCCCTGGCACACATTTCAGCAATTACCAGGCTACTGCAAGCATGCTTTGAAAAGAGCCCTTCCCAGCCAAGCTGCATCAATGAATCATATATAACCAGATCGGCAAGCAGCAACCAGGCCTGCAAGCCCCCAAACTGCAATTTTCAGACAAATCTTTTTTTTTTTAATGCAGAACGCCTGCAGAATAAGAAATGGCGAATCAGCAAAACGATTTTTGATGGGGCAGACCAGCAGGCCTGATGCAGCAGGATTCCCACCGCTAAAGAGGTCACTAGCATAGGTCTCTTACAGTCCCTCTGTGGTTCCTAAAGAGATGGATGATGTCAGGGGAACATGAGAGGAACACACAGCAGGCTGCAAAAAAACAAACAAGAGTTGAAGCAGGAGTGGGCAGGTTCAGTCAATGAGGGTGAATGAAGGCAGAGAGATTAGTTTTGTTTTAAAAAACAGCACCATGGGAGTTAACGGCAAGATGTATTTGAAGAAGAAGAGCTGGTTTTTATATGCCGACTTTCTCTAGCACTTAAGGGAGAATCAAACCACCTTACAAGCACCTTCCCTCTCCACAATAGTGGGGGCGCGCGCGAGAGAGTTCGCAGAGAACTGTGACTAGGCCAAGGTCACTCAGCTGGCTTCTTGTGTAGGAGTGGGGAAGCAAATCCAGTTCACCAGATTAGCCTCCGCCACTCATGTGGAGGAGAGGGGAATCAAACTTGGATTCTCCAGATCAGAGTCCACCGCTCCAAACCACCGCTCTTAACCACTACACCACACTGGACTGAATGTGTGTGTGGGGGGCATTTTTGGATCAGCTCTGTTGCTCTGGAAGCAACAGCTCAGTCTTCACCCAAAGACCACCACAGCCAAGGGGCTGAAAACGGGCTGCTGGATTGTGCATCCCCTTCCCCCTCAAGCTCTGGAACGGCTACCTCATGTTTGGGAAATTCCTGGAGAACTAGGAGTGGTTCCTAGGGTGGGCAGTTTTTTTTTAGGGAGGAGGGGGCTCAGTAGGGATGGCCCTGACCTGGATCGCCCAGGCTTGCCTGATCTCATCAGATCCCTGAAGCTAAGCAGGGTCGGTCCTGGCTAGTACTTGGATGGGAGACCTCCAAGGAATAACGGAGCCGCTACGCAGAGGCAGGCAATGGCAAACCACCTCTGTTAGTCTCTTGCCTTGAAAACCTTACTGGGTTGTCATACGTTGGCTGTGACTTGCCAGCACTTTACACACATGCAGTAGGGATGTGATGTCACACTTCTGTTTCTCCTAGACTCTATGGCAGGGGTGTCGACCTCAATTGTTATGAGGGCCGGATACGGTACAGCTGTCACTTGGTCTGGGCCGTGCCTCGCCAGCCCAGATCGAGAGTGGGGAGGGGGTGGCTGCCTTAGCTCGTTTACGGACCGAGAAAGAGCTCTCAAGGGGCTGGATCCGGCCCGTGGGCCATACGTTTGACACCCCTGCTCTATGGTATACCATACACTTCACCCTCCAAAGCTGCCGTTTCCTCTAGGGGAACTGATCTCTGCAGTCTGGGGATCAGCTGTAATTCCAAGAGAACTCCACCCCCCCTCCCCGCTTGAGGTTGGAAACCCTCCTCTCACCCACACATTTCCTTTCAAACAGGCATCAGTTAAAAGGACAATGCCATCCTAGGCAGAGTTACACCCTTCTCAGTCCATTGACGCAAAATGACTGTTGATTTCAGTGGGTTTAGGCTGGAATACCTCTACATAGGTTCATAGAGTTGGAAGGGGCCATAAATGCCATCTAGTCCAACCCCTTGCTTAATGCAGGATCAACCTTGAGCATCCCTGACAAGGGCTTGTTTAGCCTCTGCTCACAGACTGCCAGCGAGGGGGAGCTCACCACCTCCCTAGGTAGTCGATTCCACTGTCCAACAACTCTTACTGTAAAAAATGTTTTGCCTAATATCGAGCCAGTACGATTCATCCCGCAAATTTAAACCCATTATTGCGAGTCCTATCCTCTGCTGCCAACAAAAAAAGCTCCCTGCCCTCCTCTAAGGGACAGCCCTTCAAATACTTCAAAAGAGCAATCACGTCCCCTCCCTCAACCTCCTCTTCTCCAGACTAAACATGCCCAACTCCCTCAGCCTTTCCTTCCGGATGCCACTAGAAGGCTTGAGAAATAATGATTCCCCCCCACCCTCACAAAGCCCCAGGCAATGCACACTCTTGTGTCTTACCAGCAATGTCACAAAGTTCAGCATCGGAAGCATTTGCTAGCGCCTCTTCCAGTTCTGGTTCCAGAGTCACGCTCTCCAAAACAGGATCTATGGCCTTCTGCTTAGGGACCCAGGCTTTCCCTGTAAATGCAAAAAAAAATAATAAGAGCATTATCAGCTCCTTTCCAGCAAGCACGGTGAGGTCACATTTTAAGAGCAACTAAGCTGATTTGGAGATGTGGAATGGTATGGTGTAGCTCTATCTCATCAGATCTTGGAAACTGAGCAGGGTTAGTACTTGGATAGGAGACCACCCAGGAAGACTCTGCAGAGGAAGGAAATGGCATCAGAACATAAGCAAAGCCATGCTGGATCAGACCAAGGCCCAGCAAGTCCAGCAGTCCGTTCACACAGTGGCCAACCAGGTGCCTCTAGGAAAGCCCACAAACAAGATGACTGCAGCAGCACCATCCTGCCTGTGTTCCACCGCACCTAATATAACAGGCACGCTCCTCTGATCCTGGAGAGAATAGGTATGCATCATGACTAGCATCCATTTTGACTGGTAGCCACGGATAGCCCTCTCCTCCATGAACATGCCCATTCCCCTCTTAGAACCTTCCAAGTTGGCAGCCATCACCACATCCTGGGGCAGGGAGTTCCACAATTTAACCATGCGTTGTATGAAGAAATACTTCCCTTCATCTCTCACCCTTCGGCTTCATCAGATGACCTCGCGTTCTGGTATTATGAGAGGGGGAAACAGCAAACCACCTCTGCTTCTCAACTGCCTTGAAAGCCCCTTGCTGGGGTCGCCGTAAGCCAGTTGCAACTTGACAACATATACATAGGCTGATCTGGGTCTGGAAGAGGCTCTCGCTGCATTTGATCTCAATGTACCTTTTTTTCCTTTGGGACCAAGCTCTAAAAATATTGGTTATGCTAGACTAACGTAGAAGCCGGCTGTGCGTGCTACCGATTGGCAGGTTTTTTGTGATATCATGGAAGCCTGAAGAGGAGAAGACTGAGAGGTGATGTGATAACCAGCTTCAAGCACTTGAAGGGCTGCCATATAGAGGATGGTGCCGAGTTGTTTTCTGTTGCCCCAGAAGGTTGGACCAGAACTTAAATTAAATTGAAATTAAATCAGAAGTTTCCATGTAGACATTAGGAATAATTTTCTAACAGTTAGAGCGATTCCTCAGTGGAACAGGCTTCCTCGGGAGGTGGTAAGCTCTCCTTCCTTGGAGGTTTTTAAGCAGAGGCTAGATGGCCATCTGTCAGCAATGCTGATTCTATGAACTTAGGCAGATGATGAAAGGGAGGGCATCTTGGCCATCTTCTGGGCACTGGGTGTGTGTGGGGGAGGTAGCTGTGAGTTTCCTGCATTGTGAAGGGGGTTGGACTAGATGACCCTGGTGGTCCCTTCCAACTCCATGATTCAATGAATGCCATTTCCCATGAGAAGAATGAATATATTTATTTTCTTTATGGTTTAAACGAGAGGGTTTTTAAAAAAGAGTTAATTAGAGTTCGGAGGACTGGAAGAGTGACAAGGCAAGCCGTACTATGAAGGGAAAAAACCCCCATGAGGCTTCTCTTCAGAAAACAATCCAATAGAGGCCTGTGAACGAGACAGCCTACTCATAGCTCCGGGCAAGGAATGTGACATTGGGGGGCTATTTCTGTCCTCTCAGCCTGTGCAATGCAGAATGCAAAGGAGAACAAAGGCTGGACAGTCCAGAAAGCAGCTTGAAGGTTGAGCGTGGCTAAATTTAGCCCTCACAGAGAAGCAACTGCATTCTAGACTCTCTCTCTCTCTCTCTCTTGAGATGAAACCTACAGCAGCCTTTCTGTATTCCCTTCAAAATGACTGAAATGTGTAATGGTAGAAGTGGGTGAGGCACTTTATTGAAAACCTACCATGTTAAAGAAAACAAAACAAGAATGTAGTTATGCACAAATGCCATTGAAATGAAAGAAACTTCTCTCGTTTCAGGGAGGATTGGGGATTTTTTTGGCAGATTGTGCCCTTTATTCATTAGGTACAGGATGCAGCGAGGCGCTCTGTTTTGCTTCTGGAACAAAGTTCCTACTTGGTAACAACTGCGGAAACACATTTTTTTAAAGCGTTAAAGCACAATGTTCCAAGGGATCAGAAATGAAGAGCCAAATAAAACCATCCGGTATTCCAATTCGTTAAATGCCTGTGATTATAACACAGGTGGTGGATGGCAGGGACGGATTCTCTGTTGCACATACATTCTCTGTTGCACATACTCTGTTACACTCTGCACAGCAACATGCATTTTGCTTCTTTTGCTTGGAAAGAAGGCGGTTGAGGGGAGACATGATAAAGGTCTATAAAATTATGCATGGTATGAAGACGGTGGACAGGGAGAAGCTTTTCTCCCTCTCTCACAATACTAGATCGTGGGGCCATCTGCTGAAGCTGGAGGGTGAGAGATTTAAAACAGATAAAAGGAGGTATTTCTTCACACAACGCATAGTTAAATTGTGGAACTCTCTGCCCCGGGATGTGGTGACGGCTGCCAACTTGGAAGGCTTTAAGAGGGGAATGGACGTGTTCATGAAGGAGAGGGGTATTCATGGCTACTAGTCAAAATGGATACTAGTCGAATACCTGTTCTCTCTCGTATCAGAGGAGTATGCCTATTATATTAGATGCTGTGGAACACATGCAGGACAATGCTGCTGAAGTCGTCTTGTTTGGGGGCCTCCTAGAGGCACCTGGTTGGCCACTGTGTGAACAGACTGCTGGACCTGATGGGCCTTGGTCTGATCCAGCATGGGCCTTTCATATTTTCTTTTTGGAGAGGACACACCCATGCAAAAGAAACCCGACTCTCAACATGACCTTCCTTCATTCATAGTTAGGACCACACTCCAAAACACGCTTCTCAATAACACAAACGCAAGCAACCCATTTGAATTACCTCTTTTCTCTCCTGTAAAAGGAACCAGATCCTCTCGGTCTTTGGTACTGTTTGCCTGCTTCTCCAAGTGCGCCAGAAGATCGTCCCTTTTAAACGGGCCGGTGGGCGTTTTTTGGGTCTGGTCTCTCTGTCTCATTCCTGCAGGCAACAATGCATTCTAGATTGGGGAGGAGAAAACAAAAGACAGGGGCCACAATCACATGCCTCTGGAAGCTCTCGAGCACACCATGAAGTGATGGTTACATTCTGTTGTTTGTTCCCAGCATTTACTACTCTATACTACCTCCGACTACGGAGGTTCCATTCAGCTACTTCATTTAAACGCCATTGACAGAACTTATCCACACTTTAGAAGGCATCTCAAAATCACTTACATCTGGATCGAGCTCCACCATTTCTTCCTCTAGCATCTTGATTTCTTCTTCAGTCAGTGCTCCCAGGATCTGATCTTCATCCAGATCCTGGTATTTCTCTAGTCCTTTTCTGTACGACATTCTGAAGACTGCGTGGTTTTAAAATATCTCTCCCTTTTTGTCTCCTTGAGATAGATACCCTATAAGAGAGCAAAATAAAAACATGAATTTCATGGAGTGTTGTAATGTTCAGCGTGAGAAAGGAGTCAGCGATGAGTATATCTATTAACAACTCTACATATTTATGAGGTGCATTAAAAAACCCTTTGGCTTAGAAGCAGGATAACAAACCAAAGTGGGCATATAGGAAAAAGTACTGCTTGATTTAATAGTTCATAAAATACAAATTGTAATCATATTATAAATTATTATATTTCTATTATATAATTTATAAAATATTGTATATTATAACATGTAGTTATAAAATCACTAAATACAAATACACTTTCAAGTAGTAAAATGTTTCAGAGATAACGCTACTGAGTTCAGTACCCTCTGGATGAGAAAGAAGAAGAAGAGTTGGTTTTTATATGTCGACTTTCTCCACCACTTAATGGAGACTCAAACCGGCTTACAATCACCTTGCCTTCCCCTCCCCACAACAGACACCCTGTGAGGTAGGTGGGGCTGAGAGAGCTGTGACTAGCCCAAGGTCACTCAGCCGGCTTCATGCGTAGGAGTGGGGAAACAAATCCAGTTCACCAGATTAGCGTCCGCCGCTCATCTGGAGGAGTGGGGAATCAAACCTGGTTCTCCAGATCAGAGTCCACTGCTCCAAAACACCACTCCAAACTACCACTCTTACACCATGCTGGCTCTCAATAATAATACTTTGTTCTCCCTGGGTTGTCATTCTATAGGGTCCACCCATTGTTCCAGTTTATCATGAACATTTCCAACTTTAAACCTGCTCTCTTACTAACAAATCCACAATAAGTCAAAGCCCTTTTTTTTTTTTGCTGTCAAGTCACAGCTGACTTATGCCGACCCCGTAGGGTTTTCGGTTGGGAGGTGGTTTGCCACTGCCTGCCTCTGGGTCATGACCCTGGTATTCCTCTGAGGACTCCCATCCAAATACTAGACAGGGTCAGGGCTGAGAGTGGGTGACTGGCTCAAGGTCACCCAGCAGGCTTCCATGGTGCAAAAGGGGATCTGAACCTGGGTTTCCCAGGTCTTAATCCAACTCCTTAACCACTCACTACATCATGCTGGCTCTAGTGAAAGACCTAAGAGCACGGAAATGGAAACACAGGGGACAAACGTATAACGCTTCCTTCCAATGAATCAGACCCTTGGTCCATCAGAGTCAGTATTGTCTACGTAGACTGGCAGCGGCTCTAGGGGGTCTTTCATATTTCCTCCTACTTGATCCTTTTAACTGGAGATGCCTGGAATTGAACCTGGGAGTCCTGGGACCTTGTGCATGCAACTTCTTACAAGAAACCCAGAAACAGAAATAAACTCTTACCTCCTGAATCAACAGGGCAATGCTGTCTGTGAAAAGGCAAAACACAAACAAAAGATTTTGGATGTTATATTTGTGGATCAAAATCTCCATTGAAAATGCCGTCTTCCAAGTTCAAGGGAGAAAGGATACAAAGGGGAGCATGAAGTTTGTTTTTAAATTGCTACCACACTCCAAAAGCGCCCCCCTCTTCATCCACTGGCCTGTCTGCCCCAGAAGTGCATTTCCCAAGACTGTGTAAGGGTGTGATTTATAGGATACCAGACTTGTACGGGAGTTAAGCGAAAAAGCAAGTTGTAAGTCAGAGCAATTATTTTTAAACGGTACAAGTATCCCGTAAATCATCTTCCCTGCAGCTGCTGCAAATGCTTTCCCCCTTTCTTCTGGCCAGAGCTGTGGGCGAAGACAAAATAAAGAATGCCCTGAGTCTGACAACAGTTTTAACCGAGCTAAAAGTGGGAAGTTTGTGATGTTTCTTTTGCGGTTACTGTCACTTTGATCAAACAAGGCTTGCATGTTTTAAAACTGTTAAAACTTGTGTGTGTGTGTTTGCTTTGCTTAAAGCAGCATGAGAGCCAGTGTGGTATAGAAGTTAGGAATATAAAGTAACTATGGCAAAAATACTGGCCATGTTTGTGGAGAGCCCAAATCAAAGCTGAGCAGACATATACACAGAGACTCGTGTTCAGCAAGGGACAACTGACACGAAAGAAGAAGAGTTGGTTTTTATACCCCGCTTTTCTCTACCTTTAAGGAGTCTCAAAGCGGCTTAAAATCTCCTTCCCTTCCCCTCCCCACAACAGACACCTTTGCCATTTTTTGCATGGTCAATTTTGATGCGCGCTCAAAGCTCTTTTTTAAAATGCGACTGTAAAAATACCTTTTCACGGTCCCGACGCAAAAGAAGTTCCACTCCCCCCCTCGCCTGCTCCTTTGTTCCTGTTTGCATAAGCAATTAGCATATGCATAGCTAATGTGCCTCTGTTGTTTTGCATTGTTCCTTGAAGGCGATTCTTCTCGGCAAACTCCAAAGGTCGCGTTAAAGGGGCTCTTAAGAAATGTGAAGCAGGTATGCCCCGGCTTCGCAGTCACTTTCGGTATGATGGTTCAGCGTGAAAAATTCAAAAAAATATGCAGGGCAATTCAGCCTGGAATGTGCTGCTAATTACCATGCAAAAATGGCCCTTGTGAGGTAGGTGGGGATGAGAGAATCCCGAGAGAACTGTGACTGGCCCAAGGTCACCCAGCAGGCTTCATGTGGAGGAGTGGGGAACTGAACCCGGTTCTTAAGAGTCCACTGCTCTTAACCACCACGCCACACTGGCGAGTGGATTTAAAATATTATAATGTATTTCACTGCAGACAAACTGGCAAGTCTGTCTAATGAAGAATGATATCGCCTGCCAAGAGGTATCGGTGACGTGATGAAAGATAACTAGTTTATTATTATCATTATTAATAGCATTCTTAAAGTGATTTAAAATGCTCCAAGTATTTGTTGTATTGGGGCAACCCTGTCCAGTTGGGTAATATTGGTGTCTGCATACATAAAGCAGGGTATAGAGGTTACGGTATTGGACTAGGATCTGGGAGACCCAGGTTCGAATCCCCACTCTGTCAACGATGCTCACTGGCTGACCTTGGGCCAGTCACACACTCTCAGCCTAAGCTACCGCATAGGGTTGTTTTGAGGATAAACGAAGAGGGGAGAAAGATGTAGACCACTTTGAGCTTCTTGGAAGAGTGGAATAAAAATGTACTTGAGAGCCAGTGTGGTGTAGTGGTTTGGAGCAGTGGACTCTGATCTGGAGAACCGGGTTTGATTCCCCTCTCCTCCACATGAGAGGCGGAGGCTAATCTGGTGAACTGGATTTGTTTCCCCACTCCTACACACAAAGCCAGCTGGGTGACCTTGGGCAAGTCACAGCTCTGTTAGAGCTCTCTCAGCCCCACCTACCTCACAGGGTGTCTGTTGTGGGGAAGGGAAGGCAAGGTGATTGTAAGCCGGTTTGACTCTCCATTAAGTGGTAGAGAAAGTTGGCATATAAAAACCAACTATTCTTCTTCTTCTTTCCTGACTCACAGTCCACACTCTTAGGAAATATACTAGCACTTCAAAGAACTCATGTGTAGGAAAAACAAGAGAGCATTGATAAAGTGGCCTACCAATATCTGATTTATATTTCTATTTATTTTAAATATTTCTATAGACCCATGTTTCCTTAAACTGGTTCGGTTCAAACCCTGGCCACGATCCAGCAGAGTTAAACAAAATCAAGTCAACTGAAAGAAGTGCATTTATGAAGAATGCCATGCTGAAGACTCAATGGAAAAGAGATTAGGCATTCTTGACCCTTTAAGGATTACACAGAAGAGGAAATTTTGACAGATGCAACTCAAGGGAGAGAAAAGCAGACGGTTGCCAAAATTCCTCTGTGTACACAACTGTTTAGAAGTCGTGCCCTCTTTTGTGTCTAGCTCCCTTTATGCTAAGCCATCACTCTGATTTCTCATTGACCTGCTAATTAACATCAGGTTTTACAACAGAGATACTCGTACAGAATTCTTCATCACAGAATGATGTTCAACGAGCTTAAACTGATAGCACAGATGAATTAACGAAGAAAAATGCTCCTCTCTACACTACCAGCAACAAGAAAAGGGATTGCTTTTTTATCGTATCGAAAGAGAAGAATTTAAAGAAAAAGGTGCATGAAGCAGACCAACATCCAGAGCTCCTCATTGAACTAAAAACATTGATTTAGGAATATTATGAAGTAATTTATGTGATAATCATACATTAGACATTCCAACTGTACATGAGAGATATCTTCTGTTAACAGGTATATACTACAAACTACAGCTTAGTTCAGGCAACATAAATTATGATAATAATACTTAGCATCTTTAGTATATTCCAGTTTTCCCAACCACTATCTTGCAAGACTTACAACAGTTCTTCAGGGTAGGCCACTATTTTTATACTCATGGCTGAGACAGAATGGTTTGTCAGGGCCTCATTACAGAGGTGAGATTCAAACCAGGGACTTTCGGACTTGTCCCTTAGAAGCCACTGCACAGTTTTGAATCAATTAATTTTATAATGCCATATTTACATAGCCTTAATAGCCCCGTGGCGCAGAGCGGTAAGCTGCAGTACTGCAGTTCCAAGTTCTGCTCATGACCTGAGTTCGATCCCGGCGGAAGTCGGTTTCAGGTAGCCGGCTCAAGATTGACTCAGCCTTCCATCCTTCTGAGGTTGGTAAAATGAGGACCCAGCTTGCTGGGGGTAAGGTGTAGCTGACTGGGAAAGGCACTGGCAAACCACCCCGTAAACATAGTCTGCCTAGTAAAAGTCGGGAAGTGACGTCACCCCATGGGTCAGGAATGACCCGGTGCTTGCACAGGGGACTACCTTTACCTTTTTAAATGGCCTGTTCAGATCCTCTGACTAATTCTTCTTGTCACTATTATCATGGCACGAAGAGCGATTGTCCACAAAGGGGGGTAGGGTCCAAATACTTTTCACAGCAGCGTACAACATAAATTTATCCCTGCCTCCCCTGTACTAAAACTGCACCTGTCTGAATCCTTTCTAGACCAGCAGTTTTCAATCTGTGCTGCAAGGAACCCTGGTGTTCATCAAAGAAGTATCAGGGGTTCCTCAGTGAAGCTTCCCTGAACAGCTAGCTTGACTGCCACTTACAGATCTTTCTCTCCATGAGGTCATGCAGTATCATTCACATAGCGTGACGTATCAGCTGCTAATGCAAACAGAGCAGGAGTCCCCAAAATGGTGTCTGCCCACACCTTTCCTGGCGCCCGCCAAGTGATTTTCGGAAGAGGGTGGGGCCAGGTAGGGCTTTTGCCCAGCAAGCCTTCTGATTGATTATTGGAGATTTGCTACCAAACTCGAATCTAAAATTGCTGCTAAAGGAATAGAAGCAAGGGAGTCCTGTTGTCCCCTCACACGCGATCAGTCAGTTGGCAACTCTAGCAGCTGGTTTAACTCTGGTTTTAAAAAAGGCGGCAACACAATTTGATCAGCCTCTCTCTTTGTCTCCATAGCACCCCCACTTGAAGCATGGCAACCCACCCACAAGCCACACTCGATGACTCACTTTCTTGTGAGGGATTGTGTAAGGTTTCATAATGCACGGAAAAAGCAAGGATCAGAACCCGTCTCAGGGTCTGACAGAGGGATGAGCATCGGATCCCACTCTCTGAATTACCTGTGATGGAAACCAGTGATTTCCCCCCTCCCTTTCCAAACGCATACACACAAGATAACTTCCTTGCTCCTTGTATTAACCAGGGCTGGTTTTAGGGATCCCAGTGCAGTCAGCAAAGTGCAGTGGTTTGTGTCAGATTAGAGCCTGGGATACCCAGTTTCGAATCTCCACTCTGCCCTGGAGGCTGGCTGGGGAACCATGGGCCAGCCACACACTCTCAGCTTAACCTGCCTCACAGGGCTGTTGTCGGGATGAAAAGATGTAAGCCACTTATAGGGTTGCCAGCTCTGGGTTGGGAAATACCTGGAAATTTTGGGAGTGGAGCCTGAGGAAGGCAGGGTTTGGGGAAAGGAGGGACTTCATTGGGGTATGCCATAGAGTCCACCTTCCGAAGTGGCCATTTTATCCAGGGGAATGGATCTCTGTCACCTGGAGATCAGTTGACACATGAAGCTGCCTTATACTGAATCAGACCCCTGGTCCATCAAAGTCAGTATTGTCTACTCAGACCGGCAGCGGCTCTCCAGGGTCTCAGGCAGAGGTCTATTCACATCACCTCCTTGCCTAGTCCCTTTAACTGGAGATGCCGGGGACTGAACCTGGGACCTTCTGCATGCCAAGCAGATGTTCTGCCACTGAGCCATGGCCCCTCCCTGTGATAGTGGGAGATCTCCAGCTACCACTGGGAGGTTGGCAACCCTTAGCCACCTGGGAGGAAAACAAGGTGTAATATAAGAAATAAATCCATGAAACCATGTGAGAGGCCAAGTTGCCCATAAAGCAGGCGCACAGGATGCTGTGGAACGCGAACTGACTTTTCGGACTGGCGGTCAGCCAAGACCAGCTCAGAGGGCACACAGCCTCCGAGGTGAAACGGTGGGGGAGGTTCTTGGACAGCGCAGAGCCACTGATTTTCTAAAAAATGTATTGCTATGCTTTACCAATGGCTTATTATTTAGCACAGGCCCGGCGGACACTGATTCTTTAGAAATGCACTTTTCTCCCACCCTCACGGTACTGAATAAGGGCAAAGGGGATGATGTGGGTTGCCAACTGTCATCCTAGCCCTGGCTCCTCTGCTTTTCAGAGGCTGCCCAGAATTCAAGGAAGCGGGTTTTCTTCCTGCTGTTTTCAGGCCGAGAAAGAAACCCTTCTGAGGAGCAGGGTGGCTATTAGAACTAGGGTTGCCAACAGGGTTTCCAGGTCCCTCTTTGCAACTGGCAGGAGGTTTGGGGGCGGAGCTTGAGGAGGGTGGAGTTTGGGGAGGGACTTCAATGCCATAGAGTCCAATTGCCAATATGGCCATTTTCTCCAGGGGAACTGATCTCTGTCAGCTGGAGATCATTTGTAATAGTTGTAATCCATCCTCCCCCAACTGGTTGTGGGGTTCACTGGCAGGTCAGGACTGTCCAGCAACTGAAATTATGCCATCTTGTTTTAAAATATGCGGTATGAATTTTTAGGCTATGTTTTAATATAGATTTTAATTGATGTTTTATATTGTGTTGTGAGCCGCCCTGCCCGGCTTGCCGGAAATGAGGGCGGGATATAAATGTAAACAATAAATAATAATAAATACTAGCGGGAGATCTCCAGCTAGTACCTGGAGGTTGGCAACCCTAGTTCCCCTGGAGAAAATGGCTGCTTTGGAAGGTGGACTCTATGGCATTATATCCCTGCGAAGTCTAGGGTTGCCAGGTCCCTCTTTGCAACCGGCAGAAGGTTTTTGGGGCAGAGCCTGAGGAGGGCAGAGTTTGGGGAGGGGAGGGACTTCAATGCCATAGAGCCCAATTGCCAAAGTGGCCATTTTCTCCAGGTGAACTGATCTCTATCGGCTGGAGATCAGTTGTATTAGCAGGAGAACTTCTGCTATTACCTGGAGGTTAACTAATCCAAAATAGAAGTCCGAAGTAGATATATAGGTACGTGGGTTCTAGATTACATTACAACAAATTTTGCTAGGAGGCTTCATCAGCCAATTATTCAGTTGACGTTTTTTAGACAATGCTAATAGTTAGTTGACCTGGATGGCCTAGACTAGCCTGATCTCATCAGATCTCAGAAGCTAAGCAGGGTCAGCTCTGGTTAGTATTTGGATGGGAGATCACCAAGGAATGCCAGGGTTGCTGTGCAGAGGGAGGTAAGGTAAAGGTAAAGATCCCCTGTGCAAGCACCGGGTCATTCCTGACCCATGGGGTGACGTCACATCCTGACGTTTCCAAGGCAGACTTTGTTTGTGGGGTGGTTTGCCAGTGCCTTCCCCAGTCATCTTCCCTTTATCCCCTGCAAGCTGGGTACTCATTTCACCGACCTCGGAAGGATGGAAGGCTGAGTCAACCTTGAGCCGGCTACCGGTACCTGAAACCAAGTTCTGTTGGGATCGAACTCAGGTCGTGAGCAGAGCTTTCGGCTGTAGTACTGCAGCGCACTGGCAAACCACCTCTGTGAGTCTCTTGCCATGAAAACCCCAAAAGGGGTCGCCATAAGTCGGCTGCGACTTGAAAGCACTTTACACACACAATTGTTATTAGACCCGTAGATTCAAGTCTCCATTTCTAGGATCTGCCCAGCCAACGAAATTTTCAATAGAAAACAGAAACTTTATTGGCATTTACAGTAACAAAACAAACAGGTAAAGCAGCTAGACATGGATCTAAAAAATAATGAATACACAGTTCATCAGTAAATTGTATAATAAACAATTCAGCGAGGGTTCCCATCCTTCTTTCTCCCTCCTTCAATAGTCAATCAGAGTTTGCGAGGTAGTCGTTGGTGCCCTGCGTGCGACCGGCTCGTACAATTCAGCCGGGTTGTGTTTCCCAGGACTGCTTCGGTTGCTTATTTGCAAAGCCTCGTTAATATCTTTTGCTCCTTTGTAGAAAAAGAGCGAGAGTCCAGTAGCACCTTAAAGACTAACCAAAATATTTTCTGGCGGGGTAGGAGCTTTCGTGAGCCACAGGCTCACGAAAGCTCCTACCCTGCCAGAAAATATTTTGGAACATTGTAATTGTAACGCTGAACATGTAATTTTTTCTTTTATTTTTTTTCTTATGTATGTGTATTTTGTGCCCTGACCTGGATGGCCCAGGCTAGCCTGATCTCGTCAGATCTCAGAAGCTAAGCAGGGTCAGCCCTGGTTAGTATTTGGAGGGGAGACCACCAAGGAAGACCAGGGTTGCTGTGCAGAGGAAGGCACTGGCCAACCACCTCGGTTAGTCTCTTGCCATGAAAACCCCCCCAAAAGGGGTCGCCATAAGTCGGCTGCGACTTGACGGCACACACACATGTGTATTTTATATATATTTTTCTTTTTTTATTGTGTTTATATGTTTTATTATAAAAATAATTTAAAAAATGATAGATAGAGAGATAGAGAGATAGAGAGATAGAGAGAGAGATAGAGAGATAGAGATATATTCTTTCTTTATATATATATATAACCAAAATATTTTCTATATATATTTTGGTTAGTCTTTAAGGTGCTACTGGACTCTCGCTCTGTTGGTCCTTTGGTTGGCCTTTGATGGGAGCAGGCTTGTTTCCCCTGACGACCTGGAGGTTGGCAACCCCAGCGGAGCCCCTCCCCGCGCCCCACCCTCCTCAGGCCCCACCCCCAAAGCCCCCAGGCGTTCCCCAACCTGGAGCTGGCCACTCGGCGGCCGGCCTCAGGCCCGCGCGCCGGCGCTGCCCAAAGCGCCACCGGCGCCCAACCCCAAGCAGTCTGTGGCGGGGCTGGAGACCCTGGGGAGGGGAGGGCTCGCCCACCCCTCCCGCCGCCTCAGCGCCTCACACACACACACACACACACACACACACACACCCACACACACACCAGGGCCTCAGCCAGCGGAGGGGGTCGCGGCGGCTATTTATAGGCGCGTCGCCACCGCGCTCAGCCTTTGCCCAGATATGGCGCGCCTTGGGCGCCGCCGGCCTCTCCAAGCGCCGCGGGGCCGGGAGCTCCACGCGGGGCCGGGGGCCGGGAGCCGCCCCCCCCACCTACCCACCTACCCATTTCCACCAGGGTCTTCCCCGACCGCGTACCTGCCGCCGCCCCAGGCTCCGGGGGGGACTGGGAGAGAGACGCGCGCGCCGCTGGCCGAGACGCGCGCCCTGGAGAGGAGCTCCGAAGTTGCGCAGCGGGGAGGAGGGAGGGGGCTTCTCTCCCCACCCCCGGTCCCCACCCGCCGCTGTCAGTCATCCAGGCCGAGAGGACGGACCCGCCCACCCCCACTGGCCAAGTTCAGGCCGGGCTGTGCTCGACGCGGCCCGTGTGGCTCCGGAGAGCGGGTGGCGCGCTCCGGCCCGAGGCGCACGGGGGTGGCTCTGAGCCTGTGCGCTGTTCCCTGGGAGTAAGCCGGGAGTGGCCCTGGCCTCGATGGCCCAGGCTAGCCTGCTCTGGTCAGATCTCGGAAGATAAGCAGGGTCGGCCCTGGTTGGTATTTGGATGGGAGACCACCAAGGAAGTCCAGGGTTGCTGTGCAGAGGAAAAAACTGGCAAACCACCTCTGTTAGCCTCTTGCCATGAAAACCCCAAAAGGGGTGGCCATAAGTCGGCTGCGACTTGAAGGCACTTTACACACGCACAAGCCAGTAGTGGCCCTGACCTGGATGTCCCAGGCTAGCCTGATCTGGTCAGATCTCGGAAGCGAAGCAGGGGCGGCCCTGGTTAGTATTTGGATGGGAGACCACCAAGGAAGACCAGGGTTGCTGTGCAGAGGAAGGCACTGGCAAACCCACCCTTGCTCATCCCTTGCCTTGAAAACCCTATAAGGGGTTGCCATAAGTCAGCTGCGACTTGATGGCACTTTATACACACACAAAAGCCGGTGGTGCAGATTTACCTGTATGAAACCAGGGGCTGCTAAACCTGCCAGCCTCATTTCAACCCCAGGTCCTATTCGTGGCCATTGGGGCATGGGAGATTTTGCTTTGGATGTGCCAACACATGAAGCTGCCTTGTACTGAGTCAGACCCTTGGTCCATCAAAGTCAGTATTGTCTACTCAGACTGGCAGCGGCAATCCAGGGTCTCAGGCAGGGGTCTTTCACATCACCTGTCAGTGATGGCACCCTGACCTGGATGGCCCAGGCTAGCCTGATCTCATCAGATCTCAGAAGCTAAGCAGGGTCAGCCCTGGTTAGTATTTGGATGGGAGACCACCAAGGAATGCCAGGGTTGCTGTGCAGAGGAAAAAACTGACGCGGAAGCCAAGCGGATTAGCAGTCTTGTTTGATTAGTTTCATGAATCTATTGCAATCCACAGTTTTTGTAAACAGATCTGCCACATTACCAGCACTGGCACACTTTACAATACATACCAAGCCTTTGTTCACAGCTTCAATTACATTGACATATCTGATTCTTATATGCTTACTTCTGCCTTTAAAGTTTTGCTCAGTCGCAAGTTGTAGCGCTGATTGACTGTCAGTATACACCTTTACTGGTAATTGTACAGACACATTGAGTTCTTTCATGAGATAGACAAACCATTCCACCTGATTTATACATTCACTCACAGCACTATATTCTGCTTCACATGAACTCATGGCTACAAATGACTGTTTCACAGATTTCCAATGTATGGGTGCTTCACCAAAATACAACACATACCCGGTCGTTGATTTCGCGTTCCCCTGATCTGACCATGATGCATCTGCATACGCAGTCAGTTCCCCATTACATGCATTCAAGCATAACTGGTTGTTTACAGATCCCTTCAGGTATCTGAGTACACGCTTAGCTGCTTTCCAGTCACTCTGCTTTGGTGACATATTTTTCCTGCTCAGACAATGTACCGCCTGATATATGTCTGGGCGAGTCCAACAAGCAAGATATAACAAACTTCCTATCAGGGACTGATACAGAGATTTGTCACACTCTTCTTGTTCCTGAGACTCTTCACATAAATAACCTGTGACCATTGGGGTTTCAGCTGCATTAGCATCAAGCATGCTAAACCTTTCCAGCAACTGTTTTATTTTTTCTGTTTGAGACAAGTAAAAAACACCTTTACTGTCTGTTTATTTTTACCCCTGGAATCACATCCAGGTGCAGCCAATTTACAAACTGCCACCTGTTAGATTAGAGTGAGAAACCTTGAGCTACTGACTTGCTTCCAGTTCAGCTTTCCTTGCTCTGAACCACAATAGCTTTTCTCTTTCATTGTCAGCTACAATTCTTTCATAGCTGCCAGGTTCACCATCATCCATACTGTAAACATGATCACAATCATCAAAGCCATATCTTTGTGGAGGTACTCCTTTATTACTTCTGTCTGACCGTCTGACTACCATGCCACTAGACTCCCCTCCTTCTGGAGTCTCAACCTTTACTGTTTCCCTGTTTGCAACAACTTCAGGAAAAACACTTTCATCTGCCTCTGGCTGTCCATTAGCTGGCAATAAAACTTCTTCAGAAACCTTTTCATTTCCATGTAATCTTGGCCAATTAAAAGATTCTCCGAAGTTCGCAGATTTGCTAAAAGACACCTGGTTCTGATCATTAGCAAAGCGATAAGATTTTGCTGCATTCTGATATCCCAGAAAAATCAGCGGTTTGGATTTCTTGCCACCTGCTCTGCGGTTCTTTAAAGGTATATTCACCCAAGCCTTTGTACCAAACACTCTTAAATGCTTTAAAGAGGGATTTCTATTGTACAATGCCTTGTAGGGAATATTGTTAATGCTGGAGGTCCAAAGTCTATTAATCAGATAACAAGCCACCTTGATGCCTTCCCCCCAGAACCTGGGTTTTAGATTAGCATCCTCTATCAAAGCTTGCAACATTGACTTTAGATAACCAATCCTCCTCTCAGCCACACCGTTCTCCTGAGGAACACAGGGATTAGCCAATCTGTGCTCAATTCCCTTGCTTTCTAACCACTGGGTAAATGCACTAGAGACAAATTCACCGCCTCTGTCAGATTGTATACTGGATACCTTGAGGTCTAGCTGCCTTTCCACCCTTTTAATCCAATACTTGATGGTTTGACATGCCTCACTTTTCTGCTTCAGCAGATACACCCAGCCATAACAAGTAAAATCATCCACAATACATAAAGCGTACCGGTTCTTAGACACACTCTCAGGAAATGGACCACAGAGATCTAAATGAGCAATTTGTAGAGGTCTGGTTGCCACCCTTTGGCTTACCTTAGCCACTGGACTACGTCTGCTTTTAACAGATTTGCAGACAGTGCAATCTAGGAAAGAATTACACCCATTCAACCTAATGTCATCCTTCCCTAACACACTCAGGGTCTTCTTTAGAATGGAAAAGGAGGCGTGGCCAAAACGCCTATGTAGAAGGTGTACGCACTCATTATGTGGATTTTTATTCACAAACTCCACTACCATAGAAGTTTCTCCTGTCCTTCTATGCACCACATAGACATCCTTTTGCAAGTGCCCTTCTAACATTACAACCTCCCCCTGGCTTATCTGGCAGGTGTTTCCTTCAAACTGTACCTTAAAACCAGTCTTAGCCAGCACAGAAACACTTAGCAAACTATGCTGTAACTCAGGCACACAAAGTACATTTTGAAACTTATGCTTTAACTCTGGGAAAAACACCTCCCCTGCAGAGTGTACCTTTAAGTGTCTCCCATCTGCTAGACTTGCATAAGACTTAGCAGACTGCTTTTGGTTAACCAACATGGAAGCTTTGTTAACAAAACATGTACTTGCCCCACTGTCCAAGAGCCAAATGTCCCCTTTGTCTCCAGCCTCTGCCAGCACAACAGCAGTGTAAGTTCCATTCACTGACTGTCTCTTTGGTTGCTTATTCCTGGACAACTGGGGACAATGTCTTTTCAAATGTTGTGAGGACCCACAGAGAAAACACTTTCTGACAAACATCACGCATTCCTCATCTTGCTTGTAGCTCCTACTCTGCCTTCCGTCGCCTCCCCTCTGCTGCTGCCACTGGCTCTGCGCTGAGTAGACCTCTTGCCCGTCTCGGGGTTGTCTAAACAGCTCGGCTGCAGTCCTCGGCATAGACTCTATCCGGTCTCTCTGCCTGGGATGAAAAACGCGCTGGGGGGCTGAGGTCTCGGCAGATGGGCGATTCGTTGATTTAACCTCGGGGGTGTATCTCAGCTGGGCTGCTGTCTTCTGCTTACGTCCTTCCTCCCGTCGTTCCTCTTCTTCCAGAATTCGTCCAGTCAAGTATTCATAGGTTAATTGCCCTGCTGCCAGGCTCTCCAGCGAGGTTACTAAAACATCAAAGCTCGCATCCAGAGAACTCAAAAGCAAATACACCCGGTCCTCCGCAGATATAACTTTTCCCCTCAACTCCAGCTGTCTAAATAACTCTGCTAGGGTCTTCAAGTGGGCTGCGGCCGGCGTGTGCAGTGATTTATGGCATCTATAAAGCCGCCTCATTAGTGCTAGCAGCGTGCCAGCTGAGTCCCGGAGATACACTGCTCGCAAACTATCCCATGCCAACTTTGCATGCTCTTTGCCCACAACAAAAATAAGCTGGTCATCTCCCACCGTCAAGGTGATATTGGCAAGGGCTTTTATGTCCTTGGCAATCTCGGCTGCTGTAGTAGAGAGTCTTTCCACAGCATCCCATAAATCTTCCCTTTTCATATATTGCTCCAACCTCACAGACCAAACGTGGTAATTCTCTGAGGTGAGTTTATCCACCGGGATAAAAGATTGTTGTGCCATTGTTACTCACAGCTGTCACTTCTCTAGTAGCTTCTGAAAATCCCGGACTCTGCTTATCTACCACCACACATAAAACCTGCGCAGTGTAGCAGAAACACTCCTGTAACGTAGAGGAGCTGGGCCAAGAGCCCTGACGCGGAAGCCAAGCGGATTAGCAGTCCAGGATACCCATCAGAAAGTCCACGGCCACATAGAAAAGTGCAGGTTATTTGTACAGTGCAGAAATATATACAGATACTCCTTTCACACTCTCCGCTCAGAACTGCGGTTTCACTTCATTATATACACCTGGTGGACGCAGCCACCAATCACAGTAGATATCCAATTATCCTGGTATTGCTACTGCATTGCATCAGCCACCTGGCTCTAACTGGATCAGGCCAGCTTTCTCTAGCTCCCCAGGTACTTTCCAGGCTGATTACATCATCCTTAGATCTCACTGATCTATCCTGCACCTGTCAAACTATCTGACAGACTTGTAATCTTGACAAAAACTGGCAAACCACCTCTGTTAGCCTCTTGCCATGAAAACCCCAAAAGGGGTCGCCATAAGTCGGACACGGACACACACACACACCCCGGTGATGGCTCGGTGGCAGAGCATCTGATTGGCATGCAGAAGGTCCCAGGTTCAAACCCCAGCATCTCCAGTTAAAGGGACCAGGCACGTAGATGATGTGAAAGATTTTTCTCTGCCTGAGACCCTGTCTTCTGGTCTGAGGAGACAATACCGACTTTGATGGACCGAGGGTCTGATTCAGCATAAGGCAGTTTCATGTGTTCAAAACCTACTTGCCTAGTCCCTTGAATTGGAGATGCCGGGGATTGAACCTGGGACCTTCTGCATGCCAAGCAGATGCTCTACCACTGAGCCGCAGCCCCTCCAACATCCAGAATGACCAAAAACCCAGACTTTTTGAGCGATACACACAGACCCTCAGCAGCACGCCAGCAGTATGCACTAAAGCCCTGCCTTACTTCACCGGGTATGTTACTCAGCAAGGGCTGCAACCTTTTGAGCTCATCTCCCTAGACATAGGGACTAGAACAGTGGTTCTCAACCTTTTTTGCTCCATTCCCCCTTTCACCATTGTTCAGAATATAATTCCCCCCTTCCCAAAATAGTCTATCTCAAAAGCTGCATTCCAAATAATATGCACTTTGCTGAATAGTGATCCCAATTTACCCTAAAATCCCTCCCCCGGGGGGGGGGGGAATTCCTCCCTTGTTGAGAACCCCTGGACTAGAATCTTTAAGAAGAGGAGTTGGTTTTTTATATGCCAACTTTCTCTACCATTTAAGGGAGACTCAAACCGGCTTATAATCACCTTACCTTCCCTACAACAGAGGTAGGTGGGGCTGAGAGAACTGTGACTGGCCCGTCACCCAGCTGGCTTCATGTGTAGGAGTGGGGAAATAAATCCAGCTTACCAGATTAGCCTCCGCCGCTCATGTGGAGGAGAGGGGAATCAAACCGGTTCTCCAGATCAGAGTCCACCGCTCTTAACCACTATACCACGCTGGTTAAATTTACTGTTAACACAATTGAACGCGAGGCAGGGAAATGTTCCAGTAGAGTAACAGTCATACTTTATTCAATATAGATAACATTCTTTATTTGTTAAATTTTAGCATTAAAGAAGTGCAAAAAACCAGGAGAGGTCAACCAAGGTTTTCAGTCACAGCTATGTTAACATTCACATATATATTTTTTAAAAGCCTACCACATTCTTATTGCTCAAGGTACTCAAGTTTCAAAAAACCGGTTAATTAAGCTTTTGAAATCTCCATATAGTACTGGGTCATGAGGTCATGGATCCATATATCTGTTTCTGGCAGGGAAGTGTCAACTAAGTAGGTAATGACTTTTCGGTCCCAAGGATTAGCTCCATCGACAACTGCTTGCAACTGTGCGACCAGAGCTTTCTTCTCAACGTTATTTCGGAAGACCACCGCTGCTTCCTCGGACCACTGCTGCCGATCAACTCCTAGGAGGGAGAAAAAGAAGGGCACCAAAGACTGTAAAGGAGTACCAAGAAGGGCCAAGTCCATAATTGTACTAATCTTTAAGAAAGGTAATAGGAGAGGATCCCTCCTCATACCGTGCAATTGTGGCAAAATTATAGGCACTACACTTAAGAACATAAGAAAGGCCATGCTGGATCAGACCCATCAAGTCCAGCAGTCTGTTCACACAGCGTCCAACCAGGTGCCTCTAGGGAGTCCACAAACAGGACATAAGAACATAAGAAAGGCCATGCTGGATCAGACCAAGGTCCATCAAGTCTAACAGTCTGTTCACACAGTGGCCAACCAGGTACCTCTACGAAGCCCATAAACAAGACAACTGCAGCAGCATTACCCTGCCTGTGTTCCACAGCACCTAATATAATAGGCACGCTCCTCTGATCCTGGAGAGAATAGGTATGCATCATGACTAGTATTTACGTGGGCAGCTGTCAGATTGGGTTATAAAACACGACATCTTGGGCCCTGAGCAGGGATGGTTTTCGTAAGGGCCATTCAACAACGGGCTGGTGTCTAATACTCTCTTATTTAATATATATAAATATGCTTCAGGGAGTTATGGAAGTTTATTGCGGCCTTTACTGATTCGTGTGGGGCTTTTGATATGGTTTCCCGTCCATGTCTTCGGGAAAAATTATCTCAAGCATCTATCGACCAGCGGCTACTGCGGCTAATTAAGCTGTATGAATGGCCTACAGCCAGGGTTAGGTGTGGGAATTGGGGTGGGGTGGGGAGAACCTGTCTGGAGAGATTCTGTTAAGAAAGGGGGTATGAGTACCAAGAAGCTGGAACCTTTCATCTGGACCAACCTTTCACAGGAAGTTATTTTAGAGCCCATGACCTTGAGAGTGAAGGTGGTAAGTCATGACAGTGCCCATCAGATGCATCCATCGGTAAGATCTGCACCCTTCCACACGCAACTACATTTTATTGATGGTTCCTAATCTCGGCGTCTCCCTGCTCCTCAACCAGCACTTGTTACACAAATGATCAGGGAATATGGTTAGGGTATTAAATGAACGACTGTACCGAGTACACATTCTGGGAACTTCTTTTGACCAGGAACCCTTCTAGTGTCTGCAAGGCAGCACTTGGCCTCTGGAATGTTTCAAACCAAGCTGTCTATTTGACCCCTCCCTGCTCCCTTTCAGACAACAATTTAAACAACCCCATTGTTCCAGTGGAACAACTTATACTTAGTGGCTAAGCCAAAGTTTGTTGTTTTTGGCTCTCATTTTCTGCTTTGTTGTGCTATGATAGTGGTATTTTAATTTGATGTTTTAGTTCTTTGTTAACCCTGGAGGTCCTGTACATCTTTTCATAGGAGACAAACACATGAAGCTGCCTTTAGGGCCGTGGAGGGGTAGGGAGGGGCTGTGGTTCAGTGGTACAGCATCTGCTTGGCATGCAGAAGGTCCCAGGTTCAATCCCCGGCATCTCCAGTTAAAAGGACTAGGCAAGTAGGTGATGTGAAAGACCCCTGCCTGATACCCTGGAGAGCTGCTGCCGGTCTGAGTAGACAATACTGATTTTGAGGGACCAAGGGTCTGATTCAGTATAAGGCAGCTTCATGTGTTCATGTGCCTTGGTCCATCAAGGTTAGTGTTGTCTACTTAGACTGGGGGTGGCTCTCCAGGGTCCCAGCTAGAGGGGTCTTTCACATCACCTACTACTTGATCCTTTTCACTGGAGATGCTGGGGAATGAACCTGTGACATTCTGCATGCGCGGCAGACGCTCCACCCACTGAGCAACTATTACTTCTCACCTGCTCTTGAGGTGCAGTGGCTTCCAATGGCAGGCTTCTAGCCAACTGGTGTGTGTAAAGAGCCATCGAGCGGCAGCAGACATATGGTGACCCCGTAGGGTTTTCAAAGCAAGAGACCAATAGAGGTGCTTTTTGCCATTGCCTGCCTCTCTATAAGCAATCCTGGACTTCCGTGATGGTCTCCCAACCCAAGTACTAACCAGGGCTGACCCTGCTTAGCTTCCGAGATCTGACAAGATCAGGCTAGCCTGGCCCACCCAAGGCCAGGGCTGCAACTAACTAGCATTCTATTTACTGCTGAGTAGCAGCAGAGAGAACAGCACATAGGAGACGCCAGAAATCTAAACATTTCAAGACTTGAGGCCTGCTGAACTACATAAAAAGCTCTGCTGTACGTATTTATGAGAAGGCAAGAGTCCCTGGAAAAGACCATCATGCCAGGAAAAACTAAAAGCAGCAAGAAAAGAGGAAGACCCAACAAGAGATGGATTGACTCTATAAAGGAAGCCACAGCCTCAATTTGCAAGATCTGAGCAAGGCGGTCAAAGACAGGACATTTTGGAGGACTTTGATTCATAGGGTTGCCATGAGTCGGAAGCAATTTGATGGCACTTTAACACACAGGCGCGCATATTTAAGGGGGAAAAAATCACCTCCATGTTTCTGTTATAAAGTTTGCCACCTACCAGCAAGCTGGGCTGTTATGGCCTGAAACGGCAGTTTTTGGAATACGTCTGGCAGAGGCTGTACTTTTTGGATGCTCACGAGCTCATGTTTCCCGTAGTCCAGCTCGTATACCGACACCAGCCCATTCGCCAACGCTCCTTTTATTATCACTCTGTACCACCTACGATAAAAGCGCAAGACCTCCACACGCTCAGGTTAAAACGCCTTAGGAACGCAAATCACGCTGCTGCTAGTTAATTCCATTGACTCAATATTGCAACAGTTGCCATGAATGCCGTTTCATAGAATCACAGAGTTGGAAGGGACCGCCAGGGTCATCTAGTCCAACCCCCTGCACAATGCAGGAATTTCCAAACTATCTTCCCCCCAACCCCCAGTGACCCCTGCTCCACGCCCAGAAGATGGCCAAGGTGCCCTCCCTCTCATGATCTGCCTAAGGTCATAGAATCAGCATTGCTGACAGATGGCCATCTAGCCTCTGCTTAAAGACCTCCAGGGAAGGAGAGTTTACCACCTCTGGAGATTTGCTGGAGAACAAGTGAGAATCTGTGCTCTAGGTGAAAGGGGCTTCCATTTGTCATTCAGCAGAAAAAAAAACCCACACGATACTCCCCCTACCAAATTAGTGAACATCTCTGATTGGAAGAAACGCTGCTTGTATCCCTTCCTTGCCCAGGAGGAAAGATTTGGGGCTATCCCCAAGGGGGGGGGGGAGTGCCTTCCTTTCCCTCCCATCCAGGGACCCTCAGACTGTCTCACCAAGTGATTTCTATCTGCCCCCACCCCCACTCTGTCTTTGCCCTAGGATTGCGGTGAGTGGCATTCCATTTCCCGGTCTGCTCCCAGTTCTGTTGCAGCCAAGCACCGTTGGCTCAGTGTGTGTGAACTTCTAAAGCACTGCCACTGCCCCTCACTGGCCGTTTTGAAAATCGCATCCCAACACAGCTCTTGAACATAAGAAAGGCCCTGCTGGATCAGACCAAGGCCCATCAAGTCCAGCAGTCTATTCACACAGTGGCCAACCAGGTGCCTCTAGGAAGCCCACAAATAAGACGACTGCAGCAGCATTGTCCTGCCTGTGTTCCACAAGACCTAATATATTTGGCATGCTCCTCTGATCCTGGAAAGTATAATCATGCATCATGACTAGTATCCATTTTTACTAGTAGCCACGAATAGCCCTCTCCTCCATGAACATGTCCACTCCCCTCTTAAAGCCTTCCAAGTTGGCAGCCATCACCACATCCTGGGGCAGGGAGTTCCACCATTTAACTATACCTTGTGGATGAGATCTGTCACTCTGCTTCCCTGAGGGTCTCCTCTGCTCCAGCCAAACCTACTCTTCCCCACCCCGTTTTTGAGGGTGTGTGTGTGCCATGCTTGGGAGCAGCAAGCCTAGCTGCATCTAGCTGCTTCCCTGGAAGGATCTCTTCCATTTATTTAGCACAATTTTTTAATGTAGCCTTTCCTCCAAGGAGATCAGGGTGCCGAATAATCACTCCCCTTTCTATTTTATCTTAACGTCCTTGTGAGGTGGGTTAGGCTAAGAGCCACCAGCCCAAGGTAACCCAGAGCTCTTCTTATCATATGTGGGGATCAGAACCCAGGTCCTCATGCGACACTAACCACTCACCCATGCTATCCCAACTACCACTATCGGCAGCCAAATGCTAGACTAGACGGACGTTTGGTCTGATCAGAGATGTAAAGTTTCCAAAAATGTTGAAGTCATGGGGGGGGGGGAGATTTCCATTGATTTTTCATGGGGACAAACATGTTTCGGAAAAAAATGGAAATATATGCAATACTTAGTTCCTTATCAAATCTTTTAAAAATTACTGATTTAACATAAAATGCATCATTTTATAACAGTACAGAAAACTGCATCATTATTTGGCATACAAGGTATTTATTTACAAGCATAAATATCTTTGTTTTCTCAAAGAAAAACTGCAAATATGCTCAAGGCTTGAGAAAGCTACTAACTGAAATACCCTCTGCTACCAGGGCACATGTATATTAAATTTTTGCTATCTAAGAGGTAGGTAAAAATGACTGCTGAAAGTAAAAAAAAAAAAAAAAGTATGTAGTAAGCAAAATAATAGAATCATAGAGTTGGAAGGTACCACCAGGGTCAACTAGTCCAACCCCCTGCAGAATGCAGGAAATTCCAAACCACCTCCCCACCACACCCCCAGTGACCCCTACTCCACGCCCAGATGGCGGCCAAGATGCCCTCCCTCTCATCATCTGCCTAAGGTCACAGAATAAAAATTGCTGACAGATGGCCATCTAACCTCTTCTTAAAAACCTCCAGGGAAGGAGAGCTTCCGAGGAAGCCTGTTCCACTGAGGAACCGCTCTGACTGTTAGAAAGTTCTTCCTAATGTCTAGACGGAAACTGTTTTGATTTAATTTCTTTTTTCTTTTAAAAAAAATATTTTATTATAGATAGAAACTGTTTTGATTTAATTTCAACCCGTTGGTTCTGGTCCGACCTTCTGGGGCGACATAAAACAACTCGGCACCCTCCTCTACGTGACAGCCCTTCAAGTACTTGAAGATGGTATTGTTTGGACAAACACTCTCTCCAAGTGCTCAGGTAGGACTACAAGCGTTCTTGGATATTAAACTAAACTTTGTAACAATGAAGACACTGTATTCTTTAACAATGTATTATTAAACATAATTGCCAACATTGTTTATATTTTAAAAAAACAAATCTTGAAAACAGGGCGGGTTACCGCACTTGTATTCCCAGTGATGTATTAAGAGTTTGAAAATGTTATAAAAAATACTGTTCACACTTTGTTTGGCCCCTTTAGCTGTGAAGACGTCTTCCAACCATTTATAAGCCGTGGTATCCAAAAACCCTTTTAAAGCGATGTTTTTTATAACATTTTCAAACTCCTAATACGTTGCTGGGAATACAAAGTGCGGTAACCCCCAGGTTCTATGTCTACAGTATAAGAGTTTTTTCCCCCTCATGCTCCTCCAAATTTCCCAAAGTTTTCATCGGAGAAATGGAAAAAGTCCTTAGTTCCACCCCGCACGCTATACCTTTTGAGTGCGAGAATTCTTGCCTTAAGCAGCATTTTACTCTACTAAAAGATAAAATATTTCATAGGAGTATTTCCCCACCCCCAGCACTCCCCAATTTTTCCAATAAAACTGAAAAAAGTCCCTGGGGAAAAAAGCCCCCCCTCCCCCGGGTATCTTCTGGGCCTTCATGCCTCTAAGTCCTTCTGGTCCAGAAGGTCAGACCAGAACCAACTGGTTGAAATTAAATCAAAAGAGTTTCCGTCTAGACATTAGGAAGAATTTTCTAACAGTCAGAGCGATTCCTCAGTGGAACAGGCTTCCTCAGGAAGTGGTAAGCTCTCCTTCCCTGACGGTTTCTAAGCAAAGGCTAGATGGCCATCTGTCAGCAATGCTGATTCTATGACCTTAGGCAGTTCATGGGAGGGAGGGCGTCTTGGCCATCTTCTGGGCATGGAGTAGGGGTCACTGGGTGTGTGTGGGGGAGGTAGTTGTGAAATTCCTGCATTGTGCAGGGGATTGGACTAGATGACCCTGGTGGTCCCTTCCAACTATGATTCTATGATTAGGGGTCTTCTGTGCATTATCAGTGATGAAAACAGCTGCTGCCGCCAGTGCAAACCGTGCGGTGTTTTTAACGGCTACTAACCTGTTCTCCACTTTAGCAGCGTAGAGCTTGTTCTTTTCTACAGCGACACGTCTCTCCTCTGCTCTGCTGTAGTAGAGCAGCATCTCTTCCATCAGCACTTCCAAACTGTGCATCTCCTGCCAAGGCTGGAAGACAAAGTAGCCCGGGTGGCAGGCCAGCGAGACAAAGATGTCCATCTGCTCCCCGGGTTTGGGCAGCGGCAATGGTGGTGGCATATCCGACGCCGCTTTCACCCCGCCGGGCTCCGCGGCGGGTGGAACTGAACCAGCAGGGCCCTTCTCGGCATTTACATTCCTCCACTGCGGAAAGTCCATTTTCCCCTTCCCAAGGGGGAAACCGCTAGAAGAGACACTCAGGAACACATCTTTCTGGTGCTTCCACAAGTCCGCGTTAGTGATCTGCCTATTTATGCTGCGGTCCGGGTCTGGGAAGTTCTTTGGTGTGAATAAATAGATGTGTGCAATTCTGTGGGACTTGTCCAGTTTAACAACCTTGAGCAAAAAGAAAGAGAGGAGTGAGAAGAAAAAGAACACACATTACAATGCTGCTACCACCGTGTCTGTATGAAGAAACTTAACTTACTGTTAACACTCAACAAGATGTTCACTGAATGGTAAATCAAGTACAGCAGAAAGACATAAAGCTGCTTGTGCCCGCATAAAACATCCCCAACCTCTCCTGCCGGCAGCTCCCTTTCTATCGCTTTGGCAAGACTGGCACAGTGTACAATATACAATTACCAATCAACGTTAGGTAAAGATTTGCTGCCGGCTCTGATGGGACCTAAAATTTGTTTTAATACCACTCTTGTGTATTGACTTACTTCTGAAGAGGTCAGGACTGAAAAGGGGAGAAGGGAAATCATGAAACTGTCCCTTATCCTATATGCCAAGAGAGAAGAAGAAGAAGAGTTGGTTTTTATATGCCGACTTTCTCTACCACTTAAGGAAGAATCAAACTGGCTTACAATCCCTTTCCCTTCCCCTCCTCACAACAGACATCCTGTGAGGTAGGTGGGGCTGAGAGAGCTTTAAGAAAGCTATGACTAGCCCCAGGTCACCCAGCTGGCTTCATGCGTAGGAATGGGGAAACAAATCCAGTTCAGTGTGCAAGCACTGGGGCATTCCTGTATAGCAGTGGGGAAACCAACCTGGTTCATTACCACCTCTACGCTAGTGTTGCAATGTTTTTAGCTACATACCCCCCCGCAATTTGTGTTCTTTTGCTAGAAAAAAATGTCCATTGTTGGGTGTTAGCCGTGTTCAAGAACGCCTGGCACCTAATGGGGGGAGGGAATTTTTATAACTGCTATTTTATTTATTAATGTTATATCTGACTCAATAATTTGATTTAATAATAATTTGGTCCGTTGTTTTATAAGTACAATATAGAAAACTTCTGATTTATTGTAAGATGGATATTAGAACTATTGTGATTTTACTGATACATAGTGTTACTGTGTATTGCATAGAAGATAACTATTTGCTAACTTTTGTCTATTGTTTGTTAAACTATTAACATGAGCCAATGAATGTTACAACTTCAAAATTTTAAGATCGGACTTTATCAATCCATTTTTGTTTTCTGTATTCTTATTTCCCTACCTTTTGTTTGTGTGTGTGTGTGTGTGTGTGTGTGAGGTGCCGTCAAGTCGCTTCCGACTCATGGCGACCCTATGAATCAAAGTCCTCCAAAACGTCCTATCTTTGACAGCCTTGCTCAGATCTTGCAAATTGAGGGCTCTGGCTTCCTTTATTGAGCCCATCCATCTCTTGTAGGGTCTTCCTCTTTTCCTGCTGCCCTCAACTTTTCCTATCATGATTGTCTTCTCCAGTGACTCTTGTCTTCTCATAATGTGACCAAAATACAACACTCAGTTTAGTCATTTTAGCTTCTAGGGTCAGTTCAGGCTTGATTTGATCTATAACCCACTGATTTGTTTTTTGGCGGTCCACGGTATCTGTAACACTCTCCTCCAACACCACATTTCAAAGGAATCTACTTTCTTCCTATCAGCTTTCTTCATTGCCCAGCTTTCACACCCATACATAGTAACAGGGAATACTACGGAATAAATTAACTTAATCTTGGTGGCCAGAGACACATCCTTACACTTCAGAATCTTTTCTAGCTCCTTCATGACTGCCCTTCCCAGTCTCTCTCTCTGTGTAGACAGGTAGACAGAAGGACAGACAGATTCAATAAAATAGAGGGGGAGGGGAAAGAACACCTGACACCTTTGAACATAAAGCAACATGCCTTTTTGTGTTACCTTAATGCTGCAGTCAGGACAGTTTAAGACAGTATCTCTCAGCCAAAGTACCGCATCTGGAGTCCACATCCCAATGTGAAGAGGGAGGTCAGCCAAGCAGCACTTTGTTGCCTGAAAATAATCCAGCTGTTAAACGTCTGCATAGCATGTTTCAAGAACCAAATAGTAAAAACGCCGTCCAGAAATACATGCAAGTATTATACCTGAGGTGGTATTGCAACGATTTCTCGCAGAAATGACGGGGGGACCTCTCTCAGCTCCGCCACTTTTACAGATGCTACTGTTCCAGTGTCCATAAACTGCACATCGAGAGCCCGACTGCTGTGAACGCTTGTAATCTGCCCAGAAGAAGTGAGAGGTAGACATATCGGAATGGCACAATATTGGAACAGCCAGGTCTATACATTTATCTGTTGTTCATTTATAACCCCCCTCCCGCCTTCCCCCCCGCACTGGAGACCCAGAGCACCTTACATTGTTCCCTTTTCCATTTGATCTTTGTAATAACCACCTTGTGAGGTAGGGTAGGTCGAGCGAGCATGACTGGCCCAAGGTCACCCAACAAGCTTCCCAGACGGAGTGAGGATTCAAATCTGGGTCTCCCAGATGCTGGTCCGACACCCAAACCACTACACCATGAAAATTAATTGTGAATTATAACAGCAGTGTAGAAATCACCCTTCTAGCCAGTGCAAAAACATTAGAAGGAGAATCCATTACTAAGGGGAATATTCAGAGACTTCAGAAATGTAAACATTTTAGCGTCTTGGACTAGTGGCTTCAACTAGGCATCACCTTGACCATGGGCAAACAACACAGAAGCAGCTTGGCAGATTGCTCTGTGGCCAATATTTATTTATTTAGTGATTTATAGCCCTCCCTCCCCAGGCAAAGCCGGCTCAGGGCGGGTAACATCATACAAAAACCTTAATACATCAATAATAAAATTAACCACAAAATCTAAAACAATAAATTCCCAATTTAAAACTTAAAAACAACAAAACTACTGATGGCGCCTAAACAGTACTTGTGTTGCCGGGTATTTGCAGCAGGTTACCCCTCAGTTGACATTAATATAACAGGAGAGGGCAGAATAGGGAGGTCAGCAAATGATATCCGCGGCTGTCGTCGGCCAAAGCTCCGTCTTGCAGGCCCTGCGGAACTCTTTAAGGTCCCGCAGGGCCCTGATGTCAGCAGACAGAGCATTTCACCAGGCCAGTGCCAGGGCTGAAAAGGCCCTGGCTCTCGTCGAGGACAGCCGCACGCTCTTACGGAAGTCTCTCTGGAATAAGGGGCTAAAAATCAACAGCTGAACTTAAGGACCATGCGTTGAAACCGTTACTGCTGCTGAAGGAACTGTACCAGGCATCTCTGTAACAGCAGCAGTTTCCAGATTAGATTTTTGGTTCTCCTTTTGTTTAATACCTTTAACACGTTTAGCCAGTTTTGGCTCAGTGACAAATTCATTCCTGTACTAAGAGGAATGTCCCATCTTACGGACATATCCAGATTCTGGGGTATCAGAAACTGGTCGAGAAAACCCTCGGGGGTCTTGGGTGTTTCATGCCCAATGAGTGGCAGGGGAGTAGACGCAGGCCACTGAATGACAGAAGTCAGATGCTGTCCTAGACCCAGAAAAGCAGCCCGCTTTAATACACGTGCCCAAGTTTAATCAAGAGAGGAGTTTAGAACCCTTCTGAAACCCACTGGCTAACCACCACCAATAACGTTCATAAGAACATAAGAAAAGCCTTGCTGGATCAGACCATGGTCCATCAAGTCCAGCAGTATGTTCACACAGTGGCCAACCAGGTGCCTCTAGGAAACCCACAAACAAGACGATCGCAACAGCATTATCCTGCCTGCGTTCCACAGCACCTAATATATTAGGCATGCTCCTCTGATCCTGGAGAGAATAGATAATGCATCATGACCAGCATCCATTTTTACTAGTAGCCACGGATAGCCCTCTCCTACATGAACATGTCCACTCCCCTCTTAAAACTTTCCAAGTTGGCAGCCATCACCACATCCTGGGAAAGGGAGTTCCACAATTTAACTATGCGATGTTATTCCCTACCTCCACACGTGCCCATTTTCCTTTAGAGTTAAACAAGCAGATCTTGCCACAGTAAGGTAACGACACCGAGCCTTCTGCCCCCTGCTGGAAGAAAAAGAATTATGACCAGACTGAATACACACAACCCCAACAGCCAAACGCACAAGAAGTGAACTGTGACTAGGCAGGTTGCTGGAAGCCAGAAAACCTTTCGCTTTAGTTGCAACCATTTCTCTTTGTAGTCATGCGGGGGGGGGGGGAAATCTATCAGATAAGAACAATGGCGACTTACCCTTGTGTTTCCCCTGTGAAGTAGTAAAAGATTTTTAAAACACGCTGTGTAAAACAGGAGACCACCCCCCCAATACCTAAGGACAATTCACTTAATGTACAAGGAATGAAAGGAAAACAGATCAGGTGTTTTAGCTGATGCTTGTGGATGAAGGTATATGTCATTTCCACATTTAGAAGCTTATCCATGCCATGAAATTACCACATCTAGAGGATAAGGTATATTTAACATTGATATTCACAAGAAAGTTTCCTAAGTTCTGTCCTTTGTTGCATTCAGAACAGGACGTTCAAAGAATAAAATGGACTGATTAACTGGCACACACGGGCACCTGCTTTCCCAATTACATAGTTTAGCAACTTGGTAAATACTTCCCCTTCTGAACTATACCACCTATAGCATCAACATACATTACATCAATCCAAATCTTGCAGGACATCAAGGCAACCTAAGCCACAGGGATTTAAGCCCTACTTCAATAACCCGCCCTAGACGGAAAGTCAAGAAAACAAGGTTGCATTTACTCGTAACTGATGTTCATTGAAGTTTTCTGGGCAGGCCCCCATTGAGCCTGCACATGTGCAGGCCTGTCACCGGAGGTTTTTCTACTGCTCTGCCACTAGGGGGTGCAGTTCATTTCTTAAACTGACCTTTTTGGGCCATTTGGTCCCAATCCCTGCACCGCAGCACGTACGGTGATGGATGGGGAAAATTTCGACAACAATAGAAGAGGAATGCTTTCCGGGGAAAAAATGATGTGAAGAACAAGAGTCAAACTGAGAGGACCAGGCGCAAACCTCCACTCTGCCATGCAGCAGGCTGGGTGACCCTTCTTGCAACGTAACCTACCTCGGAAGATCGTTGTGTAGCAACTCCACACTGAGCTCCTTGAAGAAAGGGTAGGATAAATATGTAATAATCTTTGACCCCCACTATGGTCACCACCTACCAGCAGTATGTAGCAGAACTAATCAGCAAGCCCAATGGAACTGGTTTGCTGTCAAACTTTATTGGTTTTAATTGTGTATGATTTATAGAAATGTTATGTATTGGTGTCGATTTGACTATTGTTAGCCACTCTGAGCCTGGCCTTGGCCGGGAAAGAATGGGTTATAAATCTAATATTTTTTTAAAAAGTAGCTACTGAGACTCTCCAATAGCAATGAAGAAGGAACCAAAGGGAAGGGGCGCGGCAGCGTCAGTATATGTGACCGTTTATGCGGGAACGGATGTATGGAGCCAATGCACTGCGCCCCCCTAGTGATAGAGCTGTAGAAAAACCTCCGGTAACGGGGCTGCACATGCGCAGTCCCAATGGGGGAACTGTTCAGAAGACAGAAAATGAACTGCCAAATAAGCCAGGAATGATCACTATCATTTTTTTTTCACAGCATGGATAGAAATAGGGAACTAGCTAGAAAAATGGTGCCCCTTCAATGCTTCTAGGGGGGTGGGGTCACCTTACAGAACAACCTCATACCCAAGAACGTAACTACTACAACTTATAGAAAATCAGGAGGCCAAGGGGTTAGATTAGATTTATTATTAATACGGCAAAGCCATTAAAATATTCATATCAATTACAAGATAGAATTAAAAGATACAGTATCTAAAACTATGGGATACATAATTCTTAAATAAATTAAACAAATTACTATTAGCTAAAAACCTCAGATTAATATAACATTTTCCGTTTTAGGCTAGCTTGCCGAGCCCCCGCTTTGTCTGACGGATCTTGTATACTGCAGCACAAAATTTAGCTACTTGTTTCATCGTCTGGGCTGACCCTTCCCATAGGAGGAGGCCAAGGGGTCGGACTGAACAATCTGTAGGCACAAGGGCAGCAGATCTTTCCTTTGTTCCCTCGCCCCACAGCGTTCCCCACGTAAGGAAAGCTGCTTCATGAGGCTGCTGGGCCTGTGTGACCAACAGCCAAGCAGGTGGGTGAGGGCTGTACCGAGGAAGAGGAAGAGTTGGTTTTTATAGCCTTCTTTTTGCTACCTTAAGGAGCTTTAAAGCAGCTTACAATCGCCTTCCCCTTCCTTTCCCCACAACAGACACCTTGTGAGGTAGGTGGGGCTGAGAGAGTTCTGGTGGGGCTGAGAGAGTTCTGAGAGAACTGTGACTGGCCCAAGGTCACCCAGCAGGCTTCATGTGGAGGAGTGGGGAATCGAACCTGGTTTGCCAGATTAGGGTCCGCCGCTCTTAACCACTACACCACGCTGGGGATGAAGTTACTCCCTCCTCCCTCACTGCACTGCACAGCTATTAATCTGTGCAGGCCCTGCAACCCCAAGATGTATTTTTCCCCGGGTGAGAGGGGGAGGTGAATAAGGGAAAAACCTGTGTCTGTCAGCAGAAGGCACTAACGGATCACAGGATCCAATCCAAGGCACATTACTTTACAGCATAATAAGGGGCCATGAGGGGTTGTGCGACACGTGACTTTACATGAAAATACAAACAATACAGACTTGCTGAAATGAAGACCGCTAGATGCATGCAAGGAGCCCCATGGTGCAGAGTGGTAAGCTGCAGTACTGCAGTCCAAACTCTGCTCACGACCTGAGTTCGATCCCGACAGAAGTTGGTTTCAGGTAGCTGGCTCAAGGTTGACTCAGCCTTCCATCCTTCCAAGGTTGGTAAAATGAGTACCCGGCTTGCTGGGTTTAAAGGTAAGATGACTGGGGAAGGCACTGGCAAACCACCCAGCAAACAAAGTCTGCCTAGTAAACGTCGGATGGGATGTCACCCCATGGGTCAGGAATGACCCGGTGCTTGCACAGGGGACCTTTACCTTTACCTTTTTTTTTTTAGAGGCATGCATTGCGAGTATATCAACTGGGCAGCTAAAGTGAGAAGCAGCAGAAGTGAATAAGGGACACATGCTTCAATAAAGACAACAGCCAGCAAGGAGAGGACAGACTGCGCTAGGATTCCTCATTAGTATTTCAGATTGCAGGCCTAAGAGCTTCTGATTCTGCAGCAGATTAATCTATGAGCACCCCATCGAACTGCTGAGTGCAGGGACTGACTTAATGTTAAAGACAACTTACCTTGTGGTGGAAATAGTTTTCCAGTTTCTGCAAACACTCTGAGAGCTTGGCCAGGCCCTTTGATGGCACTTGACAGTATAAAGTCCCGTCTGAACATACATTGGTAACTCTTACATTTGTATAGAGTGCATTCACCTATTAAGAAGAAGAAGAGTTGGTTTTTATATGCCAACTTTCTCTATCACTTAAGGAAGAATCAAACCACCTTTCAATCACCTTCCCCTCCCCACAACAGATACCCTGTGAGGTAGATGGGGCTGAGAGAGTTTGGAGAGAACTGTGACTAGCCCAAGGTCACCCAGCTGGCTTCATGTGGAGGAGTGGGGAAACCAATCCAGTTCACTAGATTAGCCTCCGCAGCTCATGTGGAGGAGAGGGGAATCAAACCTGGTTCTCTGGATCCGAGTCCGCCACTCCAAACCACCGCTCTTAACCACTACACCACACTGGCACAGAAGTCTTGATGAACCCCTCTGCAATTTATTTATTTATTTAACTTATAACCCACCCACCCCGCCCAAGACCAGGCTCAGGGCGGGTAACATCATCCAAGCGCATCAAAACATCAACAATAAAAGTAATAATTCTAAAATTAAACAGTAAAACCCAATTAAAAACCTTAAAACTCCAGATGACACATAATATAGCCCATGGTGCCCGGGACAAGCAGCAGGTTGCCCCCCACCCCCATAACAGGAGTAACATAGAAACAAGGGGGGGGGAATAGGGAGGCCAGCAGATGATACCCGCGGCTGCCCTCAGTTCCCCCTTACTGGACGCCTTCTGAGATCATATAGATGAAGACATTACCTGGAGATGAAGCTCAAGAGATTTGTCGCAAAGTGCCTTCAGGCAAGCAGCGTTGATGTTGATATCGTCCTCTCCTGAAGTGTCATAAAGGACAACGAGAGGAATGTCACTCTTCTCCAGTATCTCGACTGCAAATATTTTGCCACAGGTTTGAGAATCCACCATTTTCACCAAGACATGGTCATCGCAGAAGGACTCCAACCCTAAAAAGAAGAGCAGGCGAGAAAAGAAGCACAGATGTTATGGACATGGGGAAAAGAAGAGGGGGGTCTTGTATAGAAATACTGGCTTGGATTGTCATAACTTTGATGCCGGGATCAGAATGACGAGACACACTCAGCCTAACCTACCTCACAGGGTTGTTGGGAGGGCAAAAATGAGAGGAGAATGATGTAAACGGCTTTGGGTTCCCACTTGGGAGAAAGGCAGGGTATAAACAAAGCAAATAAGTGAACCATGTATGTAATTTAAAACAGTCCTTTTCCTGACTTTCAACCCAATTAGGGCCCTCAAAGTGGCAAACGGTTGATTAAAACCAACTTTAAAAATACAGGTAAATAACAAAACACGAAAGAAGAAAAAGGAAGAAAGGTCAATAAGAGAGTGCCAGATTAAAACAAACAAGCAAAAGGTCTTCACCTACTGGTAGAATATAACAATAGAGGAGGACAGACGAGTCTCCCTGGGGAGGTAATTCCAGAGTTTTGGTGCCACAACAGGGTGCACCAGATGCAAGTCCCCCAAGGATGATCAGGTATGTTCATATGGAATTAGGAGGTCCTTACGGTATGGTGGTCCCAAGCTGTACAGCAGGGTTTTAAGGGCTAATACCAGCACTGGAGGGGCAGACGCCATTTATTTGCCAAGTCCTGCCTCTCACCTGCACCCCCACATTCCTTTCATCTACGCAATGCGCATTGAATCCTCTGGAAGGAACAGGGCAATCTCGGTCTTCTGTACAACTGCACACTCTTGGCGCTAACACAGAGCTGAGTATGCTGCAATTCTGCGGGAGCCCATAGAAAGACCGTGTGCAGGACAGATCAGGAAAAAAAAGTCTTAAGGCCCTGAGGGCAGATTCAAATTCAAGTCAGATACTGAACATGCCCCCCGTGTCATTCTGGCTTACAAGATGCTGTTACGTGTTTAAGGGCAGCTCCAAGTTAAGGACAGGCAACCAGAGTTGGGGTGGAGAAGAGGCAGGCAGAGTTTGATGCCGTTACATTATGTAGCATGTTGCTTTTAAGGTTTCACTGGAAGGTACAAGTTGTGAGAAAATCTACTCACAGGGAAACCAATCATTACTTTACAGTGCATTCTACAATTTTTTAAGAAGAAAAACAGTGCTTTCTACAATTTTTAAAGAAGAATTGGGTCTTATATGCCGACTTTCTCTACCCCTTAAGGAAGAATCAAGCCTACTTACAATCACCTTCCCCTCCCCCTCCTCGCAACAGACACCCTGTGAGGTGGGTGGGGCTGCAAGAGTTCAGACAGAACTGTGACTAGCCCCAGGTCACCCAGCTGGCTTTGTGTGTAGGATTGGGGAAACCAATCAAGTTCATCAGATTAGCCTCCGCCGCTCATGTGGAGGAGTGGGGAATCAAACCCGGTTCTCCAGATCAGTCCACCGCTCCAAACCACCGCTCTTAACCACTACGCCACGCTGTTCTTTTACTTGGTAAGCAAGTGCCTAAGGCCTAACTATATTAACCAACCCCCAGATCCTGACAGTATGCAGTATTGGTTTCCCAACAGACCTATTTTGCTGCTTTAACAAAAAATGCATGATTTCTAACTTTATTAGCATATACAATTGTATTGATTTGTGTATTTTTGAATACTTCAACTTTCTATAAGCAAAACTACAAATACATCCAATACAAAAGTGAGTTAGAGCTGCAAACTACTGTATGCCATGCTATCTATGCACATTCCATTTTTTCCACATTACATTTGTGTGTGTGTGTGTGTGTTCGGTGCTATCGTAAATTTCTCAATTTTTCCATTTCAAAAAACTCCTACAAGTCCTTGGGAGAAAACACTGGGTCCCCCCCCCCATTTTTATTTCCAGACCTTCACATCTCTAACACCACCTCCAATGTGGGATCATTAACAAAATCATTTCGCTTTTTTAAATCTTACCTGCCAGTTTACATTTTGAAGCCTGGAATGGCAGCGAATAGAACTGCTTAGCTAGTTTGTACACTTTGGTATTTTCAATGCTTTCGTTGAAGCCATAGTCAACGTAGCACACCTAGTAATGCAAGAGAAACAAGATCAGAGAAACACTAAGGTTAGATCCAGATGCAGTTTTCCATCAGTGGAACGGTACTTTCCTGTCTCCTCCCTCTCCCACTCCAGCCCACTGATCTCGTTGAAACACTGCTCCTGAGGTAATAAGGGATCCTGAGAAACTAGGGCAACGGCGACGCTGTAACGGTCGGGGAGGGAATCAATGGATCCAACCCTTTAACCATATCTACCGACAGATATAATTTTTCACTTTGCAACCATCAGCTGAAATAACTTTCAAAACGAAAGGCTGCTTTTTTCAATTTTTCTTAAGTTTTTTCCCTCTTTAACCAGCCTCCCAGAGCAATGAAGCAGAATTGCAGTGGGCTTCATTTCCATCCATACTACTTTAGCGTATACCTGGAGGTCGCACAAGCTGTCTATATGTACATATATCCCTGGCTTAACCCATCTGTGTCTGCTTCTGTGCCGAGACTTGGAATGGCCATACTCTTCCTGTGGGAAGACCCTGAGAATTGTGAAGAATGGAACCCCCACCCCACACACCCCTATTATAAGATGGTCAAATTTCCATTTCACTTTTACATTCTGGTCATTCCCAACCAAGATCCCCAAAACATTTGGAGGAACTGTGTGGGAAGGAAAATATAGAGTCTGCTATTAAGAGGACGTGCCGATCCCAGAGAGCAATCCTAATAAGGAAGGGCTGTGGCTCAGTGGTAGAGCATCTGCTTGGCATGCAGAAGGTCCCAGGTTCAATCCCCGGCATCTCCAGTTAAAGGGACCAGGCAAGTAGGTGATGAGAAAGACCTCTGCCTGAGACTCTGGAGAGCCGCTGCCAGTCTGAGCAGACAATACTGACTTTGATGGACCAAGGAGGGTCTGCTTCAGTATAAGGCAGCTTCATGTATTCAGGCTCTACCAAGAATTAAGTCACATGTTACTCAGTGGGGCTTAGTCCCAGGAAAGGGCCCTTAGGCTTGCAACACGTCTCCTTTCTTCTCATGCTTTTTATGGATAGGCCAGATCAATGGAGAATGGTACATTCTGCTTACTACTTTACCATGTTTTCTCACAAGTCCCCTCCTCTATAGTCAGCCTTAATGATTTACACAAAGACAGCTTTTCCAAGACCTACCTAAAACCACTCATACAAGATAATTAATTACTATCACAATTAACCATTAATAATGGTAACAGTAGGCAAAATACAAATGCAGCGGGTAACTAAAACACAACTACACAAAAACCCGAGGACGTAACCCTAAAAACACACAGGTCTTTTGCCTGAAACATAAATGCTAGACAGAAGACATCAAGTGGACTTGAAGAAGAAGAGTTGGTTTTTATATGCCGACTTTTTCTACCACTTAAGGGAGAATCAAACCGGCTTACAATCACCTTTCCTTCCCCTCCCCACAACAGACACCCTGTGAGGTAGGTGGAGCTGAGAGAGTGTGACTAGCCCAAGGTCACCCAGGTGACTTCATGTGGAGGAGTGGGGAAACCAATCCAGTTCACCTGATTAGCGCCCGCCACTCACGTGGAGGAGTGGGGAATCAAACCCGGTTCTCCAGATCAGAGTCCACCGCTCCAAACCACCGCTCTTAACCAACACACCACGCTGGTGTAGATGAAGAGTTGCAGAGTTGTGGAGCCATAACAAAGGAGGCCCTGCCTCTAGTCATTACATGTCTCAACTCAAACTGGAGAGACCCCAAGAAGGGCCCCTAAAGATGACTCGGTGAGCAGGTTCCTAACAGAGGAAGTCCTACAGATCGCCTGGACCAAAGCCATTATGGCTGTAGCTGGAAGCAGAAGAGAGACATACAGACACAAAGCTGGATATGAAAGCTCTCTGTACACTGCTTTCCTATTAATCCCCTATCTGTAAGATGGCAATTGTAACCACCGAAAGACCACTGCATCGAGTTACAGTTATGAGAGTCCTAAAGGAGGTTAGGACTCTGATAATTATGGCAGTGGTCTTTTGGTGGTTACAACTGCCATCTTACAGATAGGGGTTTAATAGGAAAGTGGCGTACAAAGTTTTCATAGCCAGCTATAGTTATGAGAGTCCTAAAGGAGGTTAAGAGAGCCCCATGGTGATGTATCTGTAATAGATAAGGCATATCTCTTTTTGGACACACTTTCTGGAAACGGGCCACAGAGGTCCATATGCAAAAGTTCCAGAGCTCTAGTTGTGACTCTATTACTTGCTTTTGCCACTGGATTCCTCCTGCTTTTGACAGATTTACAGACTGTGCAGTCCAGAAAATTATCACACTTATTTACTTTCACATCATCTTTCCCTAAGATATTCAGGGTTTTTTGAATGATGGAATAATTAGCGTGTCCCATGCACCTATGCAGGAGATGGACACACCCACTGTGAGGATTAACGTTTGATGTCTCTACTGCATTGGTGGCTTCTCCTCCCCCACTATGCACAACATAAACACCTTGTTTTAAGTGCCCCTTTACTAGTACAGCCCCATCCTTGCTTATCTGGCAGGTTTTATTCTGAAATCCCACAGAAAAACCAGCTTTTGCAAGAGCTGATACACTTGGTAAATTTCTCTCAAGTAAAACCTCATTAAAACGTATGATTTAACACTGGGAAATATAGGTCCCCCTCACATTCCACTTCTAAACGTTTCCCATCTGCCAGACTCACGTGAGTCCTGGTAGAATTTGTTTTACTGACCAGCATAGAAGCATTATTTATAAACACTTTACTAGCCCCACTGTCCAAGAGCCACAGGTCTTCTGTTTCTCCAGCCTCTGCCAGCACAACTGCAGTCTGTGTGGCGCTGAACTGCTTCTTCTTCTGTTGCTTTCTTTTGGTCAGTTCAGGACAGTCTCTCCTGAGGTGCTGCATGGAGCCACAGGAAAAACATTTCCTTACGAACAGCACGCATTCCTCTTCTTCTTGCTTGAAGCGTTGACTCCCCCGACCAGCCTTAATTACTTGCTTCCCCGACATCTGCGCTGAGTAGTTTATCCCACTTCCGGGTTGTACTCCCTCGTGGGCTGATGTCATCGGCGTAGGCTGTGTGGATGGTCTCTGCCAGGGCTGCTCATCATACTGGTGGGCTGCAGTCTTCCGCGTCGATTGATGAGCCGCTCTAACTTCCAATTGCCAATTCTCCAGGTGGGCTGAGGTAATCTGTCGGTGCTCCTGCCGCCTTGCTTCATCCTCCAGTATCCATCCCGTTACATACTCTGGAGTAAGCTGCGCTTCATCCATGCATTCCAGCGATGTAATAAGCACATGGAAGCTTTCATCCAAAGACCCAAGCATAACATACATTCGGTCTTCATCAGAGTATGTTTCCCCTCTCAGCTCCAGCTGTCTAAACAATTCTGCAAGAGCTTTGAGATGCTGAGCTGCTGGCGTGTGGGAGGCTTTATGGCACTTATACAGCCTTCTTGTTAAGGAGAGAATTGTCCTGGCTGACGTGCGAAAATGAATTGCTCTGAGGGCACCCCAAGCTGCTTTTGCCATGTTTTTTCCAGTCTTGAAATTGAACAAAGCATTGTATGGTTTGCATCGGTCAGCCAGAGAATGGCATAACTGCCTGAATGAAGCTATGCTGCAGTTAGGATTCAAACAGGGTGTTGCAGATTCATGTTTATATTCTAGATGCAAGGGTCAGAACCTATGTTTTCTTCTTGTGTATGTAGATGATATTTGTTTGATGACAAATAATAGAGGTGACCAAGAACAGGTTCAGAAGGAGCTTTCTGAGAAGTTCAAACTGAAGTGTTTGGGTCAAACACAAAATTATTTGGGTGTTGAAATACATAGAGACAATGATGTATTTTCTTTGTCTCAACCAAACAAGATAAAGCAACTGTTAGAGAAGTTTAACATGATTGACGCTAATGCTGTGGAAACACCTATGGTGACAGGTTATTCCAGAGATGAGTCAGAGGGACAGGAAGAGTGCAACAAGACTTTGTATCAATCCCTAGTGGGAAGTTTGTTGTACCTCACCTGCTGGTCAAGACCAGACATATATTAGGCTGTACACTGCCTAAGTAAACAAAATATGTCCCCTAAACAAAAAGACTGGAAGGCAGCAAAGCGGGTACTCAGATATCTAAATGCACCATGGATAGGAGGTTGTGCCTAAAAGCAAACGATGAGAGCTTGACAGTGTATGCAGACGTATCTTGGGCAGACCAGAAGGATGCCAAATCCACTTCCGGGTATGCGATATACTTAGGAAAAGCTCCAATTCATTGGAAGTCACTGAAACAGTCATTTGTGGCCACAAGCTCTTGTGAATCAGTTTAGCGCTATAAGCGAGAGTGTTAACCAGGTTGAATGGTTTGTGTATCTCTTCAAAGAATTGTATGTGACTGTAAACTTGCCTGTAAAAGTGTATACAGATAATGATGCAGCAAGGCAGCTTGCAAATGAGCAGTGCTTTAAGGGACGGAGCAAGCATATTCAGATTAGGTATGCAAATGTGTCTAATGCCATAAATAAGAATCTGGTACACATAATGAGGTGTGCAAGTATTGATAATGTAGCTGATCTGTTTACAAACATTGTGGACTGTAATAGATTTGTGCAACAAACAAAACTAATATGAAATCCTTGAGAAGGAGTGTCAAAATAAACAAGGCTGTCATATTAGTGGTCAGTGGTCAGACTGACAGCAGCCAAGATGAGAAGCATCTGGCTGATGCAAGAGGTTTGGAAAGTCCCTGGGAGCTAGCATGAACTAGCACAAACCAGTTGGGGCCAGAAACTGATGCAATGTCTTGCAACAGGTGGAATGACCTGGCATGTGATCACATTGGTCCCTAGTGGTAACAATATGTATAAATGTTCCCAGCTCTGTAACATCAGGGTGGGATGCTATCGTGGAGTGTGTGTGTGTATCTATGCACTGTAAATCAATCAATCACTGCTTTTCTAGTAGCGAGTATCTCTGGTGGTTTGTTCTGGATCGTCTGCCCAATCCACAGGCTCCCGCAATAGTACTGGTGTCAAAAAGCTCTGCTCACAACCTGAGTTTGATCCTGATGGAAGTCGGTTTCAGGTAGCCGGCTCAAGGTTGACTCAGCCTTCCATCCTTCCGAGGTTGGTAAAATGAATACCCACCTTGGTGGGGGTCAACTGTAGACAACTGGAGAAGGCCATGGCAAACCACCCCGTAAACAGAGACTGCCTGGTAAACGTCGGGATGTGACATCACCCTAGGGGTCAGTAATGACCCGGTGCTTGCACAGGGGACTACCTTTACCTTTAAAGGAGGTTAAGATCTATGAAGCGTCAACGGACTATCTACTAGAGATCAAGAGCTGCAGTTCTTAGTTTGTCATGGCAGAAGTTAAGTATCCCGCTGCAAAACCAGACGGGCTGGCACCTGGTTTTTACAGGGCTGTCTTTAATACAGAGATAGGTTACACTTGCCTTTATTCTGTTGCCTTCCACCGCAACGATCTTTGCCCGCAGCCAGGCGTCCTCCTCTGCGGGCACGGCAACGAGCTGTCCAACTTTAACTGACTGTACGGGAAAAACGGAGGGATTCTGCTGGCAATAGTAATCCTTCATCTCGTCTTCCATTGATTCCTGGGCAGCGGAATAGTCTTTGCCTACGTACCTATGAAATTCCAGGTTGCGATAAAAATCAGTGTTAATTCAAGACGGGAACAGGGTGGGGGGGGGGAACAAGTTAACAAACCAGCGGTTAAACTATCTTTTCTGAAAGAGGCGACAGAAATGGATGAGGAAAGCCAAAGAATTGTTCTCGTTACTGCCTGAAAACCGAACAGGGCATGGGTTGGGGTCTAGCAGAAGATTCCTGCACGTGCTGGAGTCCTTGTGCAAATCTAAGGGCGCTTTCAAACATGCCGAACAATCAACTTGCAATCCACTTTCAATTCACTTTGCGGCTGGATTCTACTGTGTGAAATTGAAAAATCCATTTGCAAACAATTGTTAAAGTGCATTGAAAGTGGATTATTCAGCATGTATGAAAGTGCCCCAAGGAAACAAAGATCACAATGGCAGCTTGTACAACATTTAAACGTATTTATCGCAAGAGCATTTCCACTCGCACAGCACACTGAGCAAGTAATTATTGAGATCAACGGGCGCTGCAGTATATCTGGAGCTACTACCTGCGCAAGGGAAACTGTGCCAAGTGTTTACACGTTTCTGTTCACACACTGCTGGACCCAATCCAAAGCTAATTAATTTGGGCTGCATTGTATGTAAGTTTTCAACAGAGTTACTGGTTGGCTGTTCCTCTTTCTGTATGCATTCACACAGACTATGCACTTTCCTCTATGTATTCACATAGACACGGCACATAAGTGTATGTATACATACACACACAAAGGTTGAGTATCCCTTCTGGATATCCACATGAACACATGAAGCTGCCTTGTACTGAATCAGACCCTCGGTCCATTGAAGTCAGTATTGTCCACTCAAACCAGCAGCGGCTCTCCAGGGTCTCAGGCACGGGTCTTTCACATCACCTACTTGCCTAGTCCCTTTAACTGGAGATGCCGGGGATTGAACCTGGGACCTTCTGCATGCCAAGCAGATGCTCTACCCCTGAGCCGCAGCCCCTCCAATATCCAGAATGACCCAAAACCCAGACTTTTTGAGCGATACACACAGACCCTCAGCAGCACGCCAATTTGCTTTCTGATGGTTCAATGTACAAAAAATTATTTTAAAATATTGTTTAAAATTACATTCAGGCTATGTGTATAAAGTGTATATAAAACATAAATGAATTTTGTGTTTAGACTTGGGTCCCACCCCCAAGATATCTCATTATGCGTATGCAAATATTCCAAACTACAGAAAGATCCAAAATACGGATCGCTTCTGGTTCCAAGCAGTCCGGGTAAGGGATACTCAACCTGTACATATATAAAAGAACTCTATACTAGAGTTCAAAAGAGCTCTTTTTAAACAGAAATCCACAAAACAGGGTAAATTCAACTCCATGGCTCAAATAGGAAGAGCTGCCATACTAGGGCATGAGCCGTGTCTCCCTGTCTGCAGTGTCTCCGTGTCTGCAGCCACGGACTCACAGCTAGGGTTGCCAACCTCCAGGTGGTGGCTGGAGATCTCCCACTATTACAACTGATCTCCATGCAACAGAGATCAGTTCCCCTGGAGAAAATGGCTGCTTGCATGGAAAATGGCTCTGTTGCATGGAAGGTGGAATCTATGGCATTATACCCCACTGAAATCCTTCTCCTCCCCAAACTCTCCCTCCTCAGGCTCCACACCCAAAATCTCCAGGTACTTCCCAACCTGGAGGTGGCAACCCTACTCATAGCATGGTCTTCAGCAAGTCACTCTCATTTCCAACTCCATCAGCTGCCACAGTCTGTGACATGAGGATAATCCCCCGCTCCATTTGTCTGGCTGGTGCTGTATTAATAAACATTTACATTTACCCCCACCCCACCCCGCTCTACTTTATAAGCTTGTCATGAAGACTGACAATATTGTGAAACATTTTACTGAAGCCCCTAAAGAGCTACGTAAGCACTAATTATTATATTTGAACACACCAGCAGTCTCTTGACCGACTCTGATCTCTAAAAGAAGCAATTCAAAGGCATTTAACTCAAGTTTAAATCCACCTCTTCCTGCATAGTTGAGCTAGATACCGCAAGCAGCCAAATCCCAAGATAGTAAGAACATAAGAAAGGCCATGCTGGATCAGACCAAGGTCCATCAAGTCCAGCAGTCTGTTCACACAGTGGCCAACCAGGGGCCTCTAGGAAGCCCACAAACAAGATGACTGCAGCAGCATTGTCCTGCCTGTGTTCCAATGCACCTAATATAACAGGCATGCTCATCTGATCATGGAGAGAATAGGTATGCATCATGACTAGTAGCCATTTTGACTAGTAGCCATGGATAGCCCTCTCCTCCAAGAACATGTCCACTTCCCTCTTAAAGCCTTCCAAGTTGGCAGCCATCACCACATCCTGGGGCAGGGAGTTCCACAATTTACCTAAGTGCAGCAGAGTTTTGGACGGAGATCTCTCTACTCTGGCAGAGGCATACCAGCTTTGTGGATATTTTTTTAAATGACAACATTAGAACCCCTGTGATCCAACATGTTCTATGTGCACCAAGCAGGACTGGATTCTACAGAGCCCTTAGCAATTAAGGCATCCATGTTATGTGGCTATGCACATGCACACTTGCGCAAGGACAGAAGTGCTAGTCTGGCTAGATCGACTAAGGCCTGTTGACCTCAGGATTCTCGGTAACAAGCCCAACTTCTGCAAAAAGCCTTATGAATGCTTGGTTCAGGCTTTAGGTCTACAACAGAAAAGTTTAAGATGGAAAAATAACTGTGCTGTTGCTTGAGATTCAGCAAGCTGTGACCTTTTGCAACTGAGATAAGAGTCCAGGTGCTGGGAGGAGGCAGGTTCTATCCTCACTCCCCTTTAGTCTCCAAGGCCGAGAACAGTAGAGTCACATTCCATCCAACTAGTGGAGATGAAATCATGAGCCTCTACACCTGTGAGAACTGGGAGGGCTTAGCTGCAGAGAAGCCCCCACCACTCCGTCTCACTCCGTCTCACCGCCGGGTCACATGGCTAGTAACAGGGTTACGTAGTTAACTGATATCGCCAAGCCACGGATCTGATTGGTCAAATGAGCTTAGATATACATTTGGCCATACAGTTTAGCATTTTCAGATTAGTTTTGTTCTTGGCTCCTTGGTCCATCCCTGGACCTTTCAATTTCGTACCTGCTTTGTGGGTCAGACTGGTTGTCCATGCTGACTCTTGGAAAAACTGCACATTGAAAGATGGAGAATTTCAGCTGGAAGGGTAACATCTGGTAATCTGAACTAATGTTATTACTGTGTAGTTAGCCCTTTTGAACACATGAAGCTGCCTTATACTGAATCAGACAATTGGTCCATCAAAGTCAGTATTGTCTTCTCAGACCGGCAGTGGCTCTCCAGGGTCTCAGGCAGAGGTCTTTCACATAACCTGCTTGCCTAGTCCCTTTAACTGGAGATGCTGGGGATTGAACCTGGGACCTTCTGCTTGCCAAGCAGATGCTCTACCACGGAGCCACGGCCCCTCCACAAGCATGGCTCCAGGCAGATCAGCTGCCCTAAGGAGGGGTCCGTCTGGGGAGAAGGGTAAGCTCCCAGAGAGCCCACCCCCACTGGCCTATGTATATTCAAGGCAGGAAGGAGTGAGGGGCCGTAGGCACCCACCAATGGCCCCTGGCAACTTTCCACTCAGGCAGGCGGAGTCAAGCCCATCCCTAGAGGAAAAGCAAGACTTCCCTTTGTTATTTTAGCCTGTCGGGAGTGCTTTGATTGTGGGATCCTGCATGGCAGGGGGAGGGTTGGGGTCACTGGGGGTGCGGGGGGAGGCAGTCATTAATTTCCTGCATTGTGCAGGGGGTTGGACTAGATGACCCTGGTGGTCCCTTCCAACTCTATGATTCCTCGCTGCTCACTGTTCTTTTTAGAAATATTCTCGCACAATTTTAATAAATCACTTCTTGTGGTGTTTTGACTTCAGGTGGTATAATTCCAGTACCTAGGCCTACGTAGCTACACCTACCAGGTTAACTGTTTCATGAAACTCATGCTGCAAGTAGCCTACCTTGCAGGGGTAACTTTTTGGATTTTAATCCCAGGAAGTTTGGAAGCTTGCCCCTTGGCTTCTGGTTGTTTGGGTAGTGCAAAGGGGCTGGTGGCAGCTACTAAGACTTGAGGTATGAGGACTCAAGTCAAGTCAAATCAAGTTTATTGAGACGGTCTATTTGACCAGCCAGAAGTTAGTACATCAAATTATCTAACTTGATAAGACTGTAAAACTGATACAAGTTACAAAGATTAATAAAATATAAAATATTAGTGCAAAACACAAAAGTAGGCTTACCATCTTAAAATTACTAAAAGTATAAAAGATTTTAACAGTTTTTTTCCCATCCTATTTTTGCATATTTTAATTGCGATAGCGCAAAATTGGGCAGTGGGGAGCGAAAGATGAGGAATCTCTCCCATCAGAAGCTGCTTAGACGGGAACTCAACCGACTTGTCTGGGAATCCGCTGATCAGGGGAGCAATAAGTCTAATACAAGCCCCATGATAAAATGGGCAGCTGAACAATACATGTTCAAAAGTTTCAATGTCACCTGTCCTACAAGGGCACAGCCTTTCAGATCTTGGGATCTTCTTGTATTTTCCATCTAAAACAGCCGAAGGCAGGCTTGACATCTGGCTAAAGTGTAGGCCTTCCTATAATTAATTAGTTCCAAGTGGGAGAGATAAGCCGCAGGTGTAACTAGTTGTCTGTATTTTTCTGGTGATAAGAAGAAAGGTGAATTCCCCGGGTCTTCTTGACGTTCAATATCTTCTACCCTTTGCTTCAGAAGGTGTGAGGACTCGTACCCCAGGGGTTTTGTAATTCTGTGTATCGCTAGCCCATCCAAGGAACCCCCTTGGACTAGGGGTTTTCTGACACCTACTTTTGCCACTACCGTTCAACTCTTTTGTTTCTGACCGTTCCGCCCAAGCGGACTGCCAGAACGTACTGCAGGCTGAGGAGGTTTCTGACGAAATAAACTACAATTAAGTTGGAAGAGACTGCCAAGTAAGTTATCGGTTGAATTGTGGACTTGGGTCACTATAGAAAAAAACACCTTGGTGTTTATTTGTAGAAATCAAGTATATTAATCATACAGTAGCTGGCCAGCCACACCCATTTCAGGGTACTCCATGTTCTCTTCTAGGAAGGGTTGTTAAGTTCCCAGACAGTCTGAAGCCATGAGAAAAAAATATAACCTCGGTTTGGGGAGGGAGGGGATTAAAATAGGTGCAATACTTACTTTACTATCAAACCTGTACTTATTTTATTGCTTTAATATGGAATCATAGAGTTGGAAGAGACCACCAGGGTCATCTAGTCCAGGGAATTCACAACTACCTCCCACCCCCACCAACCCCTACTCCATGCCCAGAAGATGGCCAAGATGCCCTCCCTCTCATGAGCTGCTTAAGGTCATAGAATCAGCACTGCTGACAGATGGCCATCTAACCTCATCTTTAAAACCTCCAGGGAAAGAGAGCTCACCACCTCCCGAGGAAGCCTGTTCTTTTGTAATTTTGTTAGCATATGCAGTAGTACTAATTGGCATATTTATGCTTTAAAGTGCCTTATTTTTCACCAAACAAAATAGTAAATATAAATAATACTTGAAAGCCAGATGGACGCTGCTACATCCTATATAACCTGATCACATGTAAGAGGTAGGAAAGATAACTGCCAAAAGACAAATTTTCTAGAAAACAAAAGGAAGTGCCCAATTTGGAAGGAAACCGTTTCATACAGTCACAATAGAACTTACCAGCATATTTGGATATCAAACTAAACATTGAAAGACTGAACACACTGACCTGTTTAATAATTTATGATCAAGCACACATTGCAAGCCAAAAATGGTTGGCTCTATTACTGTTGCCAAAATTATTCACATTGAAACACACCCTGGAAAATAAATTGTGCCTACAGTATACTTACAAGTTATTTTCTAATGCTCTAGGTAATGTACTGCATGAAAATTATGTAATGCAGAATAAAATCTTATCTTAAGAAGCATTTTGCTCATTCCACACAGAAAATACTGCGCTTTATTTTTTTCCGGTGCTCCCCCAAATTTTCTTATTTTTCCAAAAATTGAAAGAAGTCCTCAGAATTTCTGATTTTTCTCCTGGGCATTCATTTGCAGGTCAAACACAATTAAGTTTCAAATTCAACGACTACACTAATACCGAACTAGAAAAACAAGAATTAACTTATAGATATGCCAGACATTGCATGAAAGTCAATTAAATGTAATTGTGTGAAGAGTGGGAAGCCCATCAACAACACACTACTGAGCCAGTACAGAATAAATCCAGCGTATTACTTGCAGCCACAGGATTCTGAATAATGGGTATAGCAGTAGCCCCCAACTGCATCCAATAAAAATCAAGAGCTGGAATATTCAGCCTAGAAGAAGAATTGGTTTTTATATGCCAACTTTCTCTCCCACTTAAGGAAGAATCAAACCGGCTTACAATCACCTTCCCTTCACCCCTCCCCACAACAGGCACCTTGTGAGGTAGGGGAGGTTGAGAGAGCTCTAAGAGAGCTGTGACTAGCCCAAGGTCACCCAGCTGGCTTCATGTGGAGGAGTGGGGAAACCAACCCGGTCCACCAGATTAGAGTCTGCCGCTCATGTGGAGTGGGGAATCAAATCCGGTTCTCCAGATCAGAGTATATGCAAAGCTGCTCATGTGGAGGAGTGGGGAATCAAACCTGGTTCTCCAGATCAGAGTCCACTAGGCCAAACCACCATTCTTAACCACTACACCATGATGGTTCTCCATAAATGAGAGTGCCAAGGGAAAGCAAAACATCGGGAGTTTCAAAAGCAGTTGGAAATATGGTAACATAAGTCTGTTGTGCCAACTCTTAAAAACCCACTGGGTTTTTCAGAACCGGATCTTTGGATCCCACCCACAATGGAGGGTAGGGTGCATCCGTTCCAGCGGAGAGAGATCACAACTTCTAACTCCTGAGAGCAAGAGGAGAAGTTGGGCTTTACTACCAGCGTATGCAAAGCTATGATTTAAGAGTCAGGCCCACTATCTACTTCTTAAGCTTTACGGTCGAGGTCACTGGCGACAGCGGCCCTGAATTCTAAAGAATCACTCCATGTACTGCGGAAACATTAAAGGAAGCTGCAACTGTCAAGTTACCTGATCACAACTTCGTTTGTGTTGTCCAGCTCCACGACCAAAACCGACGGCGACGTCTCTGCTGGGACAATTAAAGGAGGCACGGTTGTATCTTCCGAACTCTCCTCTTGGGGTTCCTGTATTATTGCAGACGCCTCCTGCTCTGCCACTCTCTTCAGGTCCTCATGTACTTTGCAAGTAGCGTTCACAGGCTTGGTGTTCTCTTTCGATTTTGCATAGAGGATTGCTTTTTTGGGGTTGCCCGCCACGTAGTCCACGGTGCAAACGTCCGAGAGCGAGTCGAGGTGGTTCAGAACGTCTTGCGGGAACGTCGCTTTGTAGGTGTCTTCGTACACCTTTGGCAGCGCGTTAGCCCAGAGACCACTAGAATAGTTTAACAGGATGGCCGCGATTTTTTGCTTCAAGTCCCCATGGGACGCAGCAGCACCTTTGTTCTGGGTAGGCTCTTTGATTAACGTGGACTGAGGTTTTCCTTCCTGGCTTAAGGCACTCTTTACTGGGAGATGCGTTTTTGGCACAGGGAAGAGAAGGATGTCCCGATGGCCTCCAGAGCACACCTTCTGTGCCTTGGGGAGAAGAGGAGGGAGAATTACAAACAGTCATCTGAAGGAACCTGCAGTTGTCTCAACCTGGGATTTGCTTCAAAGCTCCCAAAGCGGCAGCTGCGATTGGGGGGTCATTTAATTCCCACCTCTCCTCTGCTTTCCTGAGACTTTCTTTAAAATGTGCACACAATACACGCAACCACCATGCTATACGAAACAGCTCCAAACTTTACAATCTAAAGCAAACAGCTTCGTGCAAGATAGCTTAATTTGCACGTGTTATTTTTGCGGCAGAACTTTTTTGACTGTTCTGGATCAAGTACCGAAATACCAGTTGAGTATCCCTTATCGGGACTGCTTGGGGCCAGAAGTAGTCCGTGTTTCAAATCTTTCTGCAGTTTGGAATTTTTGCACATACATAACGGGGATTTTGCACATAATGGGTCCCATCTTCGGGATGGGACCCAAGTCTAAACACGAAATTAATTTATGTTTTATATATGTCTTATATATACTTTATATACATAGCTTGAATGTAATTTTAAACAGAATTTTTTAATAATTTTGTGTACATTGAATCATCAATGGCACTGCTGAGGGCCCGTGCGTGATTCCTGCATAGGAAAGGGCCTGCGGCTCAGTGGCAGAGCATCTGCTTGGCATGCAGAAGGTCCCAGGTTCAACCACCGGCATCTCCAGTTAAAAGGGAGTAGGCAAGTAGGTGATGTGCAAGACCCCTGCCTGAGACCCTGGAGAGCCACTGCCGGTCTGAGAGGACGGTACTGATTTTGATGGACCGAGGGTCTGATTCAGTAGAAGGCAGCTTCATGTGTTCATGTGCGTTCATGCCAGCTCAAAAGGTCCAGTTTTCAGATCAGCCTAGATATCGGATGCTCAACCTGTATCAACCTCCTGGGGGCTATTAATTAAGGTCAGAAAATACACACTGATCTCAAACACTTGAGAGCAGAGTTCTGTGCTAGGTTTTTTCTTTTGTAAGACATTTACTCCCTTCAAGTAGCATTTGCTCTTTCCTCCCATCATCATCCTTTTCATGCTCATGTATGTCTGAGTACAGTGAACAGGCATGTTTGAAAATAATGAGGACACCAAGGCTACAAACTGAAGCACACTTGAAAGTGTATTTAGGATTGTGGCACGTCATCCGTGCTTTTGTGATCAGATCCCACACACACACACACACAAGCAACAACTACATCATGATTACAATAGCGGTGTGCAATTGGATATTGCTGACCAGATACAATGTCCCAATATTTTCTATATTGGATCGGACAGGCAATATCCAATACCGTGAAAGCCTTTCCCATTACTTCCCCAATTCTAATATTTTTTCCCCCAATATTGGAAATATCCAGAGTTGGGTCAGAAAGTTTTTCATTCTTCATTGTTGGTCTGAGGTTAAACTTTAAACACTACAAGTTTAAAGGGCCATTTTTTTCCAATGGGAAGAACTGACTGCTGAACTTCAGAGGCTGAGTCTACCCTCCCCCCAAATCATTCCATTGTTTCTACAATGATAACACAACTCCCGATATTTTAACGAAAACTGTAATGCCCTTTCGGGTTTGGAATTAAAATGATCATTTTGCCAGCGCACACGCCTGTAGACTGTGACCGAGGCAAACAAAAACTAGTTAATTGGTTCTTGTAGGTTATCCAGGCTGTGTGACCGTGGTCTTGGTATTTTCTTTCCTGACGTTTCGCCAGCAGCTGTGGCAGGTATCTTCAGAGGAGTAACACTGAAGGACAGTGTCTCTCAGTGTCAAAGTGTGTTGGAAGAGTAATATATATAGTCAGAAGGGGGTTGGGTTTGAGCTGACTATATATATTACTCTTCCAACACACTTTGACACTGTCCTTCAGTGTTACTTCTCTGAAGATGCCTGCCACAGCTGCTGGCGAAACGTCAGGAAAGAAAATACCACGACCACAGTCACACAGCCCGGATAACCTACAAGAACCAATGAACTCTGACCATGAAAGCCTTCGACAATATTTTAAAAACTAGTTAACTATAGCCCACAAATGCTCCTGGCAAGGTGAGGACGTTCGCTTTTGGCAAACGTGGCAAAATTTCCAACATCTATTCAAAACCATAACAGCTTGGGTCCCTGGCCCAAAGAGCATGAGGCTGTCCTCGACCAGGGCTAGGGCTTTTCCGGCCCCAGCCCGGTGGAACTCCCTTTCCAACGAGACCAGGGCCCTGCGGCATATAGAGCTTCCCGCAGGGCCTGCAAAATGGAGCTATCCCACCAGGCCTAGGGCTGACAGCTACGAGTTGTCATCTATGCTGGCCTCCTCCCCACCCCTCGTTCTTACCAATACGTTGGGGGCTCTGGCTACTCGCAGGCCCTGCAGTGGTCTTATCCTGCAAAGAGCGCCACTTCCTAATTATTGTTATATTTAGTTTGGCTCTGTATTTTTTCTGATTCTGTATCAGTATTTTATAATTATTGTTCAGGGCCGAATTGGCCACATGAACAGTATAATTAAAGTAAGTATTTTATTATTTTATAGTGATTTTTGTGTACTGTATTCTGTATTGATTGTTCGTTGTAAGCCACCCTGAGAGACGGTGGGGCATAAAACCAAATAATAAATTAAAATAAAATAAAACTTGCTGATCCCACCTTTGCTGTGCCACTTTTGATCAGCGCACATGAAGTGGAAATACAGGCAAGATGAAAAATTTAGAAGTGCCTTGATTTAGATTCTAACTCGCCGCTACCTTAGATCCAGCAGCCAAATTTGTTACGCAAGTATCTGGAATTTTTTTAAAAAGTTGACACCTACTATACAAACATGAGGCCAGTATTCAAACTGTGGCAGCAAGGCCGGGTTGAAGTCCTCTTTATACACCTCTTTGTACAGATGCGGTAACTTCGATAACCATATTCCGCTGGGGAATCTGTTCAGGATCTCTCTGACTCGTCTCTGAACCTCGATTATATTGACATTTGAAGGACAAGCAGGAAGAGCTTGGATTACGCACCTCGCTTCGTTGGCTGCAAGGCAAGCACCACATTCTCAGGTTGTTATTCCAGACCCTTGCACCGAATCAGAATTAAGCTAGGCTTCAGTAATCAGAATTAAGCTAGGCAAACTGGGCTAGCGCATGCACCTCATTCGCTCCTCCCTGGCGTGAAGAATCCCATTTAGATACGGATTCCAGGTGCCCATCACGTACAGACATTCAGTTCACAGAACTATCTATTTGGTACTTAAACCTGAGCTTAATGCAGGCTTGGGGGGGGGGCATGCATCAGTTCAGCAAGAAGCCAGGCATATGAACATCCAAGTTTACTATCCGAAGGGCGTTCTGAACACAGCCTATGACATGGTCACACCGTTTTGGTCCTGGCAGCCTGGTGCTCCCACCCTCTTCCCTTTCCTGCAGTCTACGAGTTCTTACTGGAATCCTCACGTCCAGTAACCGTTTTTTTTTTTGTAAAGTAAGTTACGTTAAAATTGCCAATTGAAATATTCAGTGGGCTAATTAAAGGGTTAGTTTTTCTCCTATTAAGGTGTTAATATAGACCTTATGTGACCGTTGCAGAGAACTGTGCGTGGGGCTCTGCCAGAGCAACGTACCATTCAAGTCACAGGACAGGTTTCTCGACAGATGTGCCTGAAGCTCCTTCTGGAACCGCGGAGGAAGGACTAGCCTTTTTTCAGGTCTTTAAACAAAAGGAAGAAAAAGAAGCAATGAAAGCCTGTAGTCTGACTTTTACTCTGGGGTACCAGCCAACTATGTTCAAGACAAAGCCAGCAGAGCGAGGATCCCCCAACGTAGCACCCATGGGCACCATGGAGCCCACTGACACATTTCCTGGTGCCCGCCAAGTATTTTTAGAAAGTGGGAAGGCCGGGGCCTTTGATGGGCTACTGGAGATCTGATTAGCCGTGCAGATTTTTTTAAAGTTGTTTTGGCAGCAGGTGTCATCATGGGACAAGGATCTTCACTGAGTGATGAAGGTAACCCGTGTGTATGCAAGGAACCATATTTAAAATGGTACATTCATTTTAACAGGCAACAGAGCTTCTGCCCGAAATGCTGAAGGGTTACTATCAGAGTTGTGCGTATCACTCCCTGACATTTTATGGCTGCCTCCGCCTCCTGCGGCAGGAGTGCTGTGGTTGCGACCACTGCCTTGTGTCATAAGAACATAAGAAAGGCCATGCTGGATCAGACCAAGGCCCATCAAGTCCAGCAGTCTGTTCACACAGTGGCCAACTAGGGGCCTCTAGGAAGCCCACAAACAAGACGACTGCAGCAGCATTGTCCTGCCGGTGTTCCACAGCACCTAATAAAATAGGCATGCTCCTCTGATACAGGAGAGAATAGGTCTTCATCATGACTAGTATCCATTTTGACTAGTAGCCATGGATAACCCTCTCCTCCATGAACATGTCCAATCCCCTCTCAAAGCCTTCCAAGTTGGCAGCCATCACCACATCCTAGGGCAGGGAGTTCCACAATTTATCTATGTGTTGTGTGTGAAGAAATACTCCCTTTTGTCTGTTTTGAATCTCTAACCCTCCAGCTTCAGCAGATGCCCCACTCTCTCCATATCATGCATAATTTTAATAGACCTCTCCCAAGTCTCCCCTTAGATGCCTTCTTTCCAAGCCAAACAGCCCTAAGCGTTTTAACCGCAATGCCACCCAATGAAGGTGTTTTCCCACTCTGGCTCCCCTACTTTTAAAACTGTTCTTCTCAGGAAAATGCTAACGCGCTGTGCCCGCATGCCGCTTTCCCTGGTGGTGTCCTCTGCTACTTCAAGTCATTGCTCAATTACAACAAGCCGCAGGCGCACAACAGGGGGATTATCAAGGTAATTGGAGCTGTTCCAAGAGGCTTAGGCTAACCTCAGAGGCCATTATCTGAATCGTGTTTTGATGACCCAGTACAGTGGCGAACAATGCACTGAAGAAAAGTGATGGTGCAGCAGCTGAGCTTGCCAACTTGGACTTCAGCACATGGGCAGCTGGGGGCCTGCAGCGTAAACAGACCTTTGACATTAAACTCCCACCAGCTTTCATTCTGATTGCGGGTACAAATTATTATTTTTTAAAGATGGAAAATAGTATTCCATTTTTTTAAAAAAGGCCTTTAAAACAGGTTATAAATATCCTAAAACATAACTATGCTCAGCTTTGCAGCTACTTTTTACTAGTTTCGCTCACTGATGGTAATGGGAATGGACGTGCAAAGCTTTGACACCTGGCGGCAATCTTCTATCTATGGCTATTTACAAGCACCGCTAAAAAGAGAAAAGAGAGAATACTTAGGGCTGTTTAACTTGGAAAGCTATGGCTGGTTTTAAAGGAAATGGGTGTGCCACTACATCTGATCGTTTTGATCTCCAACCTGTACTCTGGACCAGTGGTCGGCAAACCGCGGCTCGCGAGCTGCATGCAGCTCTCTGGCCCCTTGAGTGCGGCTCTGCCCGTCCGGGTGGCACTGCTTCGCTCCTCCCCAGCCTCCGCCCCACAGCCGCTTATTATAGCCGTCCATCCTCATCCTACCCCCTTTCCCCTCCTAGGCTCCACCCCCCCCAAGCCCACATAAGGGCGAGAGAAGCTTGCATCAGCCTCCTCCACCCTCCCAGCCCGGTTGCTCCAATCTCCCCGGCCCCGCCCCGGGCGCGTCCGCCTGCCGGCGTCTCAGCTGGTTGTCGGGGCTTTGAAGAGGCAGCGGTAGAACACCGCGCACCAGCTAGTTCTCTCCCGGCTCTCGGGTGGCTGGGTGGTTGCTGGCCGGGCTGTCTTCGGGGGTACTGCTCTTCCCCCCACTTGAGATCCTGCTGGGAAAGGGTAGGTGGTAGCTGGTGGCCCCCTCCAGTCCCCGGCGGGGTTGTCCCACCTTTCCTGCCGCACCGGCTGCGACGCAGGTTTGGAGTGAACTCTCCCTCTCCCTGTCGTACCCCTCCTCCTCCTCCCCCCCTTTCCCTCCCCTCACAGCGCGGACGGGTTTTGAACGCGCGCTCGAGGGCCGGCGGCGCCAAGGCGGACGGCGGCAGCAAATCAGCGGGCAGGATTTTGCGCACTGGTTTTGGCTGGCGGAGGAGGCGGAGGCGCTGAGGAGGGGCGGGCGGGCGGCAGGCCGGCCGGGAAGGAAGGAGCCCAGGCGGCGGCAGTGAGGAGAAGGAGGAGGCCGAGAGGCGAGCGTGGGAGGCCGAGGCGACCGGGATGCGCCAGGGCGGCCGCCGAGAGGTCAGTGGGGGTCGGGGGAGGCCACGGGGCCCGGGGGGGGGGGGGCGAAGCAATGTTTGATTCCTTTGTACTCTCTTTTTGGGATTTGTACTCTCTACATGCACATTTTCCCCATCCAGATTCTCAAAACTCTGCATGGGGGGTTATTGGCCATTTATGAATGGGAGGTTTTGCCTTGGATTTGCCACTCAGATGCACATTTTCCCCATCCAGATTCTCAAAACTCAACAATAAGCCCCCCTGCAGTTTTGAGAATGCAGATGGAGAAAATGTGCATCTAGAGAGCGGCAAATCCAAGGCAAAACCTCCCGTGCATGAATGGTTGTTAAAAGGCGTTTTGGCTCTCAAAAGAAATCTCAATCGTTGTACTGTTGATATTTGGCTCTGTTGACTAATGAGTTTGCCGACCACTGCTCTGGACAAGAGGCCACAGTTAGAACAGAATATGGAGAAACGGAATGGTTTCCAATTGGCAAAGGTGTCAGACAAGGATGTATTTTATCTCCCTATCTCTTCAATCTATATGCAGAACGTATAATTAGGAAAGCTGGATTAGATTTAGATGAAGGTGGAGTGAAAATCAGAGGGAGAAACATTAATAATTTGAGATATGCTGATGACACTACATTATTGGCAGAAAATAGTGAAGATTTGAAGTGACTACTGCTGAAAATTAAAAGACAAAGTGCCAAAGCAGGACTACAGCTGAACATCAAGAAAACAAAAGTAATGACTACAGGAGAATTACACAAATTTAAGGTTGACAATGAGGAAATTGAAATTGTTGAAGACTTTCTATTCCTTGGCTCCACCATCAACCAAAAGGGAGACTGCAGCCAAGAAATCAGAAGGCGATTGAGCCTGGGAAGGGCAGCCATGAAGGAGCTAGAAAATATTTGGAAGTGTAAGGATGTGTCACTGGCCACCAAGACTAGATTAATTCATGCCATCGTATTCCCTATTACTATGTATGGGTGTGAAAGCTGGACAGTGAAGAAAGCTGATAGGAATAGATTCATTTGAAATGTGGTGTTGGAGGAGAGTGTTACGGATTCCGTGGACTGCCAAAAAAACAAATCAGTGGGTTATAGATCAAATCAAGCCTGAACTGACTCTGGAAGCTAAAATGACTAAACTGCGGTTATCGTATTTTGTTCACCCCATGAGACGACAAGAGTCACTGGAAAAGACAGTAATGCTAGGAAAAGTTGAGGGCAGCAGGAAAAGAGGAAGACCCAACAAGAGATGGATTGACTCAATAAAGGAAGCCACAGCCTTCAGTTTGCAAGATCGTCAAAAACAGGACATTTTGGAGGACTTTCATTCATAGTGTCGCCATGAGTCGGAAGCGACTTGATGGCACTTAACACACACACACACACACACGCACACAACTTGGAAAGAAGGTAGTTAAGGAGATATGATAGAGGTCTATAAAATTATGCATGGTATTGAGAGAGTGGACGAAGGTTTTCGCCCTCTCATAATACCGGAACGCGGGGTCATCAGCTGAAGCTGGGGGTGAGAGATTCAAAACAGACAAAAGTAAGTATTTCTTAACATAATTTCATAACGCATAATTAAATTGTGGAACTCCCTGCCCCAGGATGTGGTGATGGCTGCCAACTTGGAAGGCTTTAAAAGGGGAGTGGGCATGTTCATGGAGGAGAGGACTATCCATGGCTACTAGTAAAAATGGGTACTAGTCAGGATGCATACCTATTCTTTCCAGGATCAGAGCAGCATGCCTGCTATATTAGGTGCTTTGGAACACAGGCAGAACTATAAAAGAAGACTTCAGATATAGTCAGAAGTGAGTCCAGCTACAGAGGACTGAAAGAGTAAATTAGCAGAATATGCAGCAAGGGCAAAATGAACAAACTATGTGAACAAAAGGCCAAGCAATAAACTTTATGATGAATGGAAAGCACATTACTTATACTGCTCTTGAAAAGATGTATTGGGGGGGAGAGTGGGAACAGTGAGAAGCAAAATGTTCTGATATGAAAGTCATGAATTATTGATAATACTTATTGTTTGCTGTTTTGTAATCTCAAATAAAATGGAGTTAACAAGTTGAATCACTGTAAAGTAATAACAGAATTTTGAACTTGACTCATAGTAGAAATATAATTATTTACTCAAACTATCCAAGAAATCATCTACATACAGGGACAAATATGTATAGTGTGGCAATTTGTATAATTTAATTATTTATCTTTCATATATTACATACTCTTGTACTTAACTATTGATTTTTTAATCTTTTTCCAAATAATGATATTTCTTATTATATGCTCATTATGTTATCTCTAAAGGAGACCTTGGCATGAGTCCTTCTATACCACTTTGTCATGGGAATGAATGGTAGTCATTCATATATATTGATTTTTATTTCTGGGTTTGTAAGCCGCCCTGAGCCTGGCCTTTGGGCTGGGGAAAGTGGGGTAAAAATGTAATAAAATAAAATAAATAAATAATCTCAGCTCTTTGTGTAATTCGTCTTGTTTTTATTAACATCATATAATAAAAAATGAAAAGACTTCAGATATAAATTGCATGAAATCTTTTTTATGGCTCATCACAACAACACAACACGGTGTGCAAGCTTTTGAATTCTCTGGAATCTTCCTAGGGCTGGATGTTTTCATACAACTCTGTGTGTGTGTGTTGCAAGGCAGATATTTCAGGCCATGATTTCAAGGCCTCAGCCTGCATCCTGGAGAGAAAACTCTGCTAGTATCAGTTCTAAGTGTGCTAGTATTGCAACACTGGCCCTTGATGCTACTTGAAACTGATTTCGGCCGGGATCGAACTCAGGTCGCGAGCAGAGCTTTTGACTGCAGTACTGCAGCTTTACCACTCGGTGTACCCCCCCACCCCCAAAGCCAAAAAGGAAAAGATGTTTTCATTGCTTAAACAGTTTAAAAGTATTTTAGCTTTTTGTCGAGGCTTATATTCGGTGCGTTTCTCTGCATAATCAGAGGGCAACTCCCACCCACCCCTGGCATGTAATGGTAAGAGTGTAACATCAACCTCTTCATACTCGGCCAACTTCTTAACCAAATTCTAACCTGTTCATCACCGTCATGTGTCCCTGTATTAAGACTTCTCTCGATTCGGCGCTCCTGAAAGCCGGGGACAGAGGGTACGGCGGGCCGCTCACACAAGGTCTAAAGACGGCGTGGCCTCCCCTGCTCTGCAGCAGCGGGAGCATTGGCCTCTCGCTGTTCTCTGCGGGACTTGTGAATCCAGGCTTCCTCAGCGTGCACTTTGGCTTGCCTGTAATACAACAAAATGTAAGGCTGGGGGTGGGTGGGTGAGAGAGAAGCCGGTTTCATCTTCAATTTACTTATATTTTTCAACAGACTTTCTTAGTCGGTACTAGAAAGGCAAAACGCGACTAGCCAGCAAATTCAGGCAAGCATATCCTATTTTACTATACCGGGAGATTTAAATGCTTGCTCATCTCTTGGACAAGTTGAAAAAGCACACGAAAGAACGTAAGAAAAGCCATGCTGGATCAGACCAAGATCAAGTCCAGCAGTCTGTTCACACAGTGGCCAACCAGGGGCCTCTACGAAGCCCACAAACAAGACGACTGTAGCAGCACCGTCCTGCCTGTGTTCCACAGCACCTCATATAATAGGCACGCTCCTCTGATCCTGGAGAGAACACGTATGCATCATGACTAGTATCCACTTTTACTAGTAGCCATGGATACCCCTCTCCTCCATGATCATGTCCACTCCCCTCTTAAAGCCTTCCAAGTTGGCAGCCATCACCACATCCTGGGGCAGGGAGTTCCACAATTTAACTATGCATTGTGTGAAGATCAAAAAATCAACATTTTAAAAATAAATATACAACGTTTATTATACAGGCAATAGAACTCTCACAAATACTATTGGTGCATAATCACCCTTCCTCTCTCATTAACATGGATTTAACAGCAGCCTAACTGACAGGGTGGTCAGGGCTAATGAAGTTGGTTAGGTAAACACTCAAAAAGAAGCACATGCGCATTCTGTTACGCTACGCAAGATGTGCACCAATCCCCTGCTTACACTCCAGTGGTTCCCAAACGTTTCGTGCCACCGCCCCCCTTGGTCCCACAAACTCATCCCCAGAGCCCCCAATCCCAGTGGTCGGCAAACTCAGTCAACAGAGCCAAATATCAACAGTACAACGATTGACATTTCTTTTGAGAGCCAGTTTAAATGCCCCCCCCAGCTGCCCGACGAAGCAGTTTAACCCCCCCCCCCGGCCAGGCTTCCTGGGACTCCCGGGAAGCCTGGCGGCGGGGGTGTGTGTGTGTCTTTAAACTGCTCCGTGCTGCCTGCCCAGGCAGCACGGAGCAGTTTAAACAACCCGGCTGCCCGACGAACAGCTGATGGGCGGGGGGGGGGGGTTTAAACTGCTCTGCAGTTTAACCTGCCCAGGCAGCGCGAAGCAGTTTAAAGACCCCCCCCCCCCGCCAGGCTGGTGCAGTACAGCGGGGAGGACGACAGACATTCGGATCCTGGGTTCCAATGTCCACTTCCACCAGGCTGGATGTGACCTTGCACCATGACAAACTTTCAGTCCATCCTACCTTGCAGAGCTGTTGTAAGACAGGGAAGGCACTGCCCTAAAAGCCAGTATTTGGCCATTTATGCACGGGAGGTTTGGCCTTGGTTTGCCGCTCTCTAAATGAACATTTCCCCCATCCACATTCTCCAAACTCAACAAGGACTCGGATGGGGAAAACGTGCATCAAGAGAGAGACGAATCCCAGGAAGACCGCCCGTGCACAAACAGTCGCCACGGGGAGCGAAGAGGGGTATCAAGACCGTGGGGGTGGCGGGGTGAGGGCGTCGCACCTGCTTGCAGCTGGAGGGCGGCGCGGAGGGCGGCGGCGCGGACAGGCGCTGCGCCCTGCGGGGCGCCGGGGCTGTAGTGGGCCACCTGGAGCACCGTCGCCTGGTGCAGGCCCGGCACAGCAGCGCCTCCAGCCGCAGGCGCACCGCTTCCCGCTCAGCCTGGGGCGGGCCGCCCCGCCCGCCTCCTCCTCCTGCAGCAGCACGCCCACCAGGCTGGCGGCCGCCGCCAGCTGCCCGCGCACCAGTTCACCCAGCTGCCGCCACGCCGCCACCACCGGGCCCGGCCGGCACAGCACAAAGGCCAGCAGGCACCAGGGCCAGCGACGGCCGGCCCCATGCGCCCTGCCGCCCACCTCGCCAAAGAGGTCCTGCGCGAAGTGTTCCACCGGCCCGCCGCTTGGCCACCAGCAGCAGCCGCTGTCGGGCCCCCACGCACGCCACCAGCTCCCACAGCGCCGCAGCCTCCATGTGCACACTCCGCCCCACGGCCGCCGCCGTTTTTCTGGCCAGGGGAGGCGCTGGGAAGTCCCGGGAAGCTTGGCGGGAGGGGGTCTTTAAACCCCCCCGCCCGGCTGCCCGACGAACAGCCTGCGCGGAGCAGTTTAAACCCCCCGTCCATCAGCTGTTCATCAGGCAGCCGGGGGGGGGGATTTGTGGCAGAGCCGCACTCAAGGGGCCCAAGAGCCGCATGTGGCTCGCGAGCCGCAGTTTGCCGACCACTGCTCTATCCTATAAAAAAGCATTATTCAAAATAGGGGTTTGCATGACTCACTAAAGAACAATAAAATTTCAAAACAGTAACAATTAATCGCACAGCTATTCAAAATGAAATTAAAACTTTTTAGTTGGAATGACTCAACAAAACTGATGAACTTGATCCCGTGGTACCAGCTCTTCAAAGTCTGGGGGAAAATTCTGATAGTTTTCACCAAATTTGCCAGCATGGTGCCATAGCTCGCTTTATTTTAAATTAGTGAACAACACAGTTGAAGGGGCCCACCTCTAGCGCCCCCCTGCTGCCCCCTTGCCTCTTAGTGCACCACTAGGTAATCCCACTGCCCCCCAGGGGGTGGTAGTGTCCACTTTGGGAACCACTGCTATATTTGCTTCCTTGTATGCAGTTACCATATTTACTCAAAAGGAAAACAACCCTGAATGCAAGGCAAATCCTCCTGAAAACCATTAACACGTTTGTGTATATTACTGTTTATTATTTATTTATATCCAACCTCCCCCCCCAGCAATGGAGACCCCCAAGTGGATTACAACATTCTCTTCTCCTCCACTTTATCCTCACAACAACCCTGTAAGGTAGATGAGGCTGAGACAGAGTGACCGCCCCCAAGGCTACCTAGCAAAGCTTCCATGGCAGAGTGGGGGATGCAAACCTGCGCCTCCCAGGTCTTAGTCTGGCACCGTAACCACTATACGACCCCATAATTTGTATTTGAAATTAAGATGGCCCCTTTGTCTTCCTGAAGGCATGTGCAGGGGGGGAGGGGAACCCTAGCCTTTCTTTCCAGTAAACATGGTAGTTCTGTGCACATTTGCAAGACCAGATTGCCCCGCAACACAAACCGCTGCAGTGTTTTTGCAGTTCGTTCAGTCAGCAGAATTGGCACAATAGAGAAGCTCCGTCGGTGATTAGTGCAAAGTTGATTAATTCAGGCTGGACCAGTGTGGCATTTTCCAGCGGACACGCTTACCCACTAAGGCGAGGGGAGCGCTTCTTTTCAGCCTCATCCTGCAATTCACTTGCCTCCCTGACTTTTTCCTGGAAGTCCTCTGGCGAGCGACGAGCTGAGCAATCCTTGCAGTCTCCTGGCAAGCCACGGCGTGGCAAGTGACCTGCTCAGGAAAGAAGAAGCGAAACTTATTTCTGCCCCACATTTTCAGGGAAAAAGACAACGGCATTATGTACCCTCAAGGTCTGCATGGTCAGTCACAGGAAACAAGAGCCGATGGAAACAGCCTCAGGTCCTCTTTGTGTGAAGGTAGCGAGGTGTTTGTACTTAAAATACTCCCATCACTACGCTGTTACTGGCATCTTGCTAGCCAGTTTCGGTATGACAGAGGCACACAAAGAAGAAGAAGAAGAGCTGATTTTCATATGCCGACTTTCCCTACCTTTTAAGGAGAATCAAACCGGAGACCACCAAGGAAGTCCAGGGTTGCTGCGCAGAGGCAGGCAATGGCAAACCACCTCTGTTCGACTCTTGCCTTGAAAAACCTACCATAAGGTGGCTGCGACTTGACAGCATATTCCACCACCATGTCAAAGCAGAACATACAAAGCAGAAAACCTGCTATAGAGCCATCAAATAGCTTTCTATCCTCAATTTCTAATTACACACAAGTGGTTGGAAGAAGAAGAGTTTGTTTTTATATGCCAACTTTCCCTACCTTTAAAGAAGAATCAAACCGGTTTACAATCACCTCTTCCTCTCCCCACAATAGGCACCTTGTGAGGTAGGTGGGGCTGAGAGAGTTCAGAGGGAACTGTGACCGGCCCAAGGTCACCCAGCTGGCTTCATGCATAGGAGTGGGGAAACTAACCTGGTTCTCCGCCGCTCTTAACCATTACACCACGCTGGCTCTCAGAGAAAGAAACCAATTATCACTACAAACGCGGCCAGCCAATAGTAAAAATCAGTTGCCTCTATAGGCTTATCCCCAACAGGAGCCTTGATAAATGCCTTCGTGAAAGTGGACAGACTTGCACGCCTTCCTGAAGACTCTGGAGAGCAGCTGCCAGTCTGAGCGGACAGTACTGACTTTGATGGACCAAGAGTCTGATTCAGTATAAGGTAGCTTCAAATGTTCATACGACAGGCAAAGGTGATGCCCTTCAAACATCCTCCATCCCCAAGAATTGGTGCCATGACCAAAAAGGCTTGAATGGAGGAGGAATGCAGAATTCTGTGGGAGGCCACCATAAACTGACAGTGACCGGAGCAGCACATTTATACAGATATATGCAAGTATATTGCTTTATAAGCACAGCAAGTGAAGAGAGAGGCACAGAACGCCAGAAGAATGAACATGCGAAAGTCGGGTGCAGAGACCTCAAAAAGAGCTCAAGGAGAAGGACAATAACATAAAAAAAATCAACATTCACCAAAAAGGAAGAAAAGCATACAGGAAGTGCAGAGATGCAGACTGGGTGAAGGATACCTGCAGTCTATCCTTCAACAGTAGATAAGGGGAATAGGAGTAATTTAGAGTCTGGGTTTACTTGCGTTTGTTGGAACTGTCAGCTACTTAGCTTTGCCTCTGTTTAAATCAGTGGTTCCCAAACTTTTCTGGCCACCGCCCCTTGGTTCCACAAACTCAACCCCAGCGCCCCCTATCCTATCCAACAACACAGATGAAAGGCCCCACCTCTAGGCCCCCCCTGCTGCCCCTCGCCTCTTAGTGCCCCCCTAGGTAATCCCACCGCCCACCGGGGGTGGTACTGCCCACCTTGGGAACTACTGGTTTAAATTCATTGTCAACTAGTAATGTAGCAGCTTTAGTTATGATTATGCCCACCTTGGGAACCACTGGTTTAAATTCATTGTCAACTAGTAATGTAGCAGCTTTAGTTATGATTAGTTGCCTGTCCACCTCTTTTCTTGTAGTATTGATCATGAATTCCAGACATTAGACTGGTGCAGGTAAAGGCAGGCACTCTGCACGTTAAGTGTTTCGGAGGAGCACTTGCTTCAATATCCAAATGGCGGAGTGCATGTTTTCCCCACTACATAATTGGAATGGTGCAACTAGTGCAGCCAGGGCTCCAGGAATACGAAAAGTCCTCCAGACGCTCCAAGGCCATATCATTTGACACATGCAAATGAATGTGGGCCGAACTAATTTTTACATTTTTTAAAGGGTTGGGCCCAGGTTCCCCACACCAGACTCACTTTCCTGGCAGCCACACAGCAGGTCTGGGGAATGTCTCCTTAAAAATAAGAGAGCACAATTCTGCTCAAAACTGGTATGTGTGTGTGTGTGTGTGTATGGGGAGGGGAATGCTCATACCTCTCCCATCATGCACCATTTTCCAAGCAGAAATGTTACCGGGGGGGTGTCTCCTTTTTGCAGTTGCACATGTACAACCCGATTCTGACTGTTATAAAGGTAACTTTTAGTTCAGACCTCACACACTAACTTAAGATGGGTTGTACAGGGGCAACGCTGCATTTTTTAACATTTAATAGAAGGAAAAAATGTAAAAAAATCAGACTGGGCTTCATGCTGCCACCTGGGTTGTAAAATAGGCCCAGGTCCAAAGAGGTGCAGATTTTAAATACAACCACAGTTGTATTTAAGGACCACAGTTAACAGGATGGTCACACCTCAATAGCCATTAGCTACTTACATTTGCCTAAGAAAATCTGCATTAAATGCCAGATAGTTTATATGTATAGCTGTAGCACCAATACCCATGACTAGGGTTGATAGGTCCCTCTTTGCCACTGGCTGGAGGTTTTTGGGGCGGAGCCTGAGGAGGGCAGGGTTTGGGGAGGGACTTCAATGCCATAGAGTCCAATCGTCAAAGTGGCCATTTTCTCCGGGTGAACTGATCTCTATCGGCTGGAGATCAGTTGTAATAGCAGGAGATCACCAGCTAGTGCCTGGAGGTTGGCAATCCTACCCATGACACAAACCCCAATTATAGAAGGCGCAGATCACTTACCTCCCCAGTTTTACCAATTTCAATCCTGACCACTCCAGGAACGCTTTTCAGGTATGCTTCCAAAGAAGGGTGCCCCAGCAGTTTAAAAGGGATCCAGTCTCCAGTTAAAGATTTATACTCCCCTTGCAAATGAGAAAAGGGTACTCCATCTTTATGGGACTGGAGGACAGCTCGAAGCATCTTGGCAACCAGGTCGGCTTCCTGCATCTTCACCTGTAACAGAAAGAATGCATTTAGGATTCAAAATTCGGATTTTACTTATGCTTGTGGGATTTGTCCCATTAATAAGCAAGAAATCCAAGACTAGCGCACCCAGCAATGAAATAACCTGCACTAGCTAAAAGTACCAGTTAGTAGTTCCCAAGAAAGAATGCAAAAAAAATAAAAATAAATCACAACTATTGAAACAACTTTTTTACTTTGACTGCTGTAGCAAACAGAACAAATGCTTAGGTTTCGATGAGTAAATACCTTGCCAGACATTCCCAACAAAGTGCAAGAGAGCCAGCGTAGAGCAGCGGACAGCATATACTCAGGCGACAGAAATCCAGGTTCAAATATAGTTGTCCATAAGGAAAGACTTATTTAAGAAGAAGAAGAGGAAGAGTTGGTTTTTATACCCTGCTTTTCTCTACCTTTAAGGAGTCTCAAATCGGCTTACGGTCACCTTCCCTTCCCCTCCCCACAACAGACACCTTGTGAGGTAGGTGGGGCTGAGAGAGTTCAGAGAACTGTGACTGGTCCAATGTCACCCAGCAGGCTTCATGTGGCAGAGTGGGGAATCGAACCTGGTTCTCCAGATTAGATTCCACCACTTTTAACCATTATGCCATGCTGTAACTACACAGTAGCCTCAACTTTAACAGGCATAAAAACCATTCTGTTAAAGTCATCCTATAGAACTCCAAAACTATATTAGAACTAAATAAAAAGAAGAGACAAAACCAATCTAAAAATAGGGTTTTCTGACATATGTGAAATGCGACCTAATAAAACAATGTATACGTAATTCTAACCTGCTGGTATTTGTATTTTGCACAGTAACCAGCATTTGATTCAACCTTAGAGGAACTCCCATTAAAGTAAAAATTACCCACTGTTTATGATTTTGCTACACAGAGTTGTTAAGTACACCTTACTGTCTGAAGGGAGGTGCAAGTGTTCTTTTCGTTGCAAATACACTCCCTGGGTGGCCAATATGAGAACATGAAATAGCCCTAAAGTCTCCTCAATCAACAAGGTTCATTGCATAAGCTTTCTTCAAAGTCCGCTTCCTTGTGCCTTTGAGACTAACTTATCTTGGTTATACCCAAAATGGCAGGCCTGCAGGTACAAAGGGATGTTTTTAAAAATGAACTTCTGCTTCCAATCATTCCAACAGAGCTCAACTCCAAAACAGTCGCGAGGGCAACATACCTCTTCGGTCCTCTCTAATTCAGTAACTCTGGCTGCATGCTTTGAAAAACTGCTAGCACGCCATCAGAAATAGACAGATGGCTCCAGGGAACCCTGAGTATTCATCTACGGACGTGGCTGCCTTTTGCATCTCTGGGCTCTCACTCCCTTCGTTCAGGAAGGCACATCTACAACATGCAGAAACAAACAGGCAAACTCCTCTGAGGATACATCATTTTGGGTGCTTTCACACATTCTGAATAATGCACTTTCAATGCACTTTGATGATCATTTGCAAGTAGATTTTGCCATTTCCCACAGTAAAATCCAGCTGCAAAGTACACTGAAAGTGGATTGAAAGTACATTATTCAGCAAGTGTAAAAGCATCTTTTTACTTTCACACACTGTAAAAGTGGGCATCTGAGTGAAACATGTCACAGCTATCGGAAGTTTAGAGCTACGTCCTTGCTTAAATGTTTAAGGTTTTCGTGCCCTTTTCCAATATATTCAAGTTTTACTTGCCATTAAATTAGCAGCCCTTAGCTAAACTCATCTTAGTGCTGAAGAGGACCGAATGGGTTTTTGTTAGAAGCTGAGACAGCTTTCCCCCCACTAGTTAGCTGCTGATATTCATTCCCAAACACTGTTCAATAGGACTGTCGCTTAAATACTCTGATCATAAAAAAATAAAAATTATTTTTACAGGCTTACTCGTTTAAAAGAAATCCCTAACCAAATGGTGAAAGAATTAATCCCCCTTGCCTGTGACCCTAAATTACATTGCATTGCTGAGGTGTTAGATTTTCTACAGAAGGCAATTCCCTCGCTAAAACCCTACGGGCAACTTATCTGAAAGTGCCAGATTTTTTAACACAACAACGTTCAAATAGTTTCCATATCTGGAGAATGAGGAGAGCATGGGGTGTGTAGTCAGTAAATATTTATTACGGTCCTAGAACAGAATGCTGTTATATACATAGAATTAAAAGTATAACATAGGTTGTAAATATAAATATCATATCATCAGTCAGGCCCATATGATTGATAATCATTCGTCACCACTAAAATATAAGATAAAATGATATTTAAAAATATATAGATAGATGGGTAAAGGAAGATATATAATAATAACTGCTTATGATCCTTCCTGTACCAGAGTAGCTCAAGATTTCCTGATCTTTAAAACCAGCCAGCCAAATTTTGCCACCTTAAAAGTGATCTCCTGATTGTTATCTGATAGCATAGTATAAAGGTAAAACATTCTATTCTTCCCATGGGGTGTATAGGGAGACTATTCCCTATGAAATACTCACATATAAGTTCTGAAGCACAAGAATGACAAGACAGGCTGAACAACTAACCAACATTGTCTATCAGAAAACGCTGCACCTTTTAAAGGAAGACAAGATTGCTCCGTGATCGCCGGCCTCGATAACGCTGCGGGCATTCAGCCCTGCAAACAAGCACTCCACTGAACAAAACACATTGCTGAGAAGAATATAAACTACACACTCAGCAGAGCCTATGACCATCACTTCCAAAATCTTCAAAAGGGACTAGAGGCAGAGAACTAAGCCATGGTGCGGGAGTCCCCAGTTCTGGAAACGCCATAGAGACCAGGGATGCATTGCCAAAAACAAGCTCAGTCAGCACATCACAACAGAAGAGAGTGGCAATTGTGCCAGTTTCTTTTTTTAAAGAAGGAGCTCAATATGGGCACAGAATTCATAGCATATTGGAAAGCAGTTATTTTTCTGCAGGAGCCCAATGTCTCAACATATTGTTGTTTTTAGCCTTGTACACAGAGTGTACAAACTAAACTGAGGCTGTCGTACTTTGGTCACATTATGAGAGGACAAGAGTCACTAGAAAAGACTGTCATGCTAGGAAAAGCCGAAGGGAGCAGGAAAAGAGGAAGACCCAACAAAAGATGGGTTGACTCTATAAAGGAAGCCACGGCCCTCAGTTTGTAAGACCTGGAGGACATTGATTCACAGGGTCGCCATGAGTCGGAAGCGACTTGACGGCCCTTAACACACACACACACACACAGTGAACTTGTTACTGTGCCAGCTAAACAGTAATAACACTTAACACACCCAGAAGCAAGCCTTTTTACTGTTTATTGCTATAAAGAAACCAGACAACACAGTAACTGCTTTAATAGCAGCAATGGGGAGGGGAATCTAATACAAGCCTTGAAAGCAGCTTCCTCAGCTGCACGTGCGTTCATGTGAGGGTTCTTCTTTTTTTGAGTGCACACTGTGCACCAGGTAACACAAGTGTTCTTCCTAACACATTTAGCAAGCATCGGTGGTGTGGGTGTGAGATACCGGCAAGCTAGTTTAATTACAGAGCGGCACTCTGTTGACAAGCACAGAGCAAGATAGTACAAGAGTTGGTTTTTATAGCCCGCTTGTCTCTACCTTTAAGGATTCTAAAATCACCTTCCCTTCCCCACAACAGATGCCTCGTGAGGTACGTGGGACTGAGAGTTCAAACACGGTTCACCAGATTAGAGTCCATTGTTCATGTGGAGGCGTGGGGAATCAAACCTGGATCTCCAGATTAGAGTTCACCATTCTTAACCTAAATGCATCATCCTAGAGCAAGAGGGCCATTTATACACCACATTATTAATAACCAAAGAAAACAGAGGTGATACAAGTTTGAGACTCAGGCCAAAATGTTTATGGTAACAAGTTTATTTTGTGAGATTTGGCTCGCTAAGGACTCAATAGGTGTCTTTTGACAAGCTAGGAGAATTTGGTCTCAGTCCTACAGATGCAATGGAAGGGAGGGGACAATATTAATCTACTTTACAGGATTGTTTTTAGGATTACTGACAACACGTGCAAAAGTGCTTTGAGCACCTCAAAGTGCTTCCTCAATGCCCAGTATTTATTTTTTGTAATCAAGATGTGAATAGGACTAATGGTAACAGAGTTGGTCAGATTTAATAGCTTTGGATCATCGCAGCTGAGCGACTTACAGTTCCTGTCTTCGATATGTTATGGGGACAGTCTAAAATTAAGGGAACGTTTCTACGAATCCTAGCAATTCCGCATTATTTTAGAACAGTGGTTCCCAAAGTGGGCAGTATCACTCCCTGGGTGGATGGTGGGATTACCTAGGGGGACACTAAGAGACAAGGGGGCTTCAGGGGGCCCCTTCAGGGGGCCCCCTTCAACTGTGTAGTTCACTAATTTACAATAGATCAAGCTATGGCACAATGCTGGCATATTTGGTGGAAACTATCTGCATTTTCCCCCAGACTTTGAAGAGCTGGTACCACTGGACCAAGTTCATCAGTTTTGTTGAACATATTCCAACTAAAAAGTTTTAATTTGATTTTGAATAGATGTGCAATTAATTGTTACAGTTTTAAAATTTTATTATTTTCTTCTTTAGTGAGGCATGCAAACCCTAATTTTGAATAATGCTTTTTATAGGGTAGGGGGCTCTGGGATTGAGTCTGTGGAACCAAAGGGGCGGTGGCCCGAAAAGTTTGGGAACCAGTGCTTTAGAAGAAGAGTTGGTTTTTATACCCCACTTCTCTCTACCATAAGGAGTCTCAAAGTGGCTTACAATCACCTTCCCCCAGCCCCCAACAGGCCCAAGGTCATGCAGCTGGCTTCATGTGGAGGAGTGAAGAATCAAACCTGCTTCTCCAGATTAATGCCTGCTGCTCTTAATGACTACACTACACCGGCTCCCTTAGCCATTTACAACAACTAAGATCTATGCTAGCGAACACAGACATCGTTCAATAGCATATGTGTGACAAGCATGGGCATTCACCAAACTTCCCACTTGATATGCTTCTGCTGATATGCTGGTAAGCACCAACATTCACCAAATATGTTGGGTACTGTAAGTATTCCCCAGAATTCAGCCATCTGACCTTAACACTTCCCCTGCCCCTTACTTGGTGCCTTTTGTTTCCAATAATGCATAGTCATTATTGTTTTCAATAATGCAATGTCATGAATTTTTATAGCATCAACACAGTGAAGGACAGAGAGACCAACAATGCAATTTTAAGCAGAGTTATACCCTTCTAAATTCACTGACATCAATGTACTTGGAAAGGTACAGCTGTTTAGGACTGCATTGTAAATGAGAGGCAAGCCAAAGAGGAAGATCAAGTAGTTCAAGGGCCACCCTTGGCAACAATGAAGATGAGGAGCCAGTGTGGTGTAGTGGCTAGGAACGGTGGACTCTAATCTGGAGAACCAGGTTTGACTCCCCACTCCTCCACATGAGTGGCGGACACTAATCTGGTGAACCAGGTTGGTTTCCCCACTCCTCCACATGAAGCCAGCTGGGTGACCTTGGGCTAGTCAGAGTTCTCTTAGAGCTCTCTCAGCCCCACCTACCTCACAAGTTGCCTGTTGCGGGGGAGGGGAAGGGAAGAAGATTGTAAACCGGTTTGATTCTCCATAGAAGGCAGAGCAAAT